>NC_091125.1:32250311-33450311 GCF_040183065.1 Periplaneta americana
TGACCCATACAATTTCTTTTCCTTTTCCTGATCAGTTTCAGCATTATTCTTTCTTCACACGCTCCATTCTTCTCCATATCCACATTTTAAATGCTTCTATTCACTTCCTTCACTTCGTCGTAATGTCCATGTTTCTGCCTCATATAATGCCACACTCCACACAAAGCACTTCACTGGTTTCTTTCTTGATTGTTTTTCCAGAGGTACGTAGAAGATGCTCCTTTTTCTATGAAAAGCTTCCTTTGTCATTGCTATTCTCATTTTGACTTCCTGGCAGCAGCTCCTGTTACTGCTTATAGTCACACCAAGTACCTAGTTGAAGCTGTTCACTTCGGAAGTTTGCCTTCTTTATTTTTCTTCCCATAACCACGGTCTTCGTCTTGTTTGCATTTATCTTCATCCCATACTGCTCACAGCTGTCATTTATGGTAAGCTTAAATGTTTATTCAGTTTCATTCTGTATAGAGTTAACTAACTTTAAAAAATATTAACTAAAACAGTTAATACAGTGCGATCGAAAAGTCTCTCCGCAATGCTTGTGTAGCGGAGGGACTTTTGGATCGCACTGTATTTCAACACTGTTTACTGTGCAATAAAACATCCATTCTCACGTAACACTGAAGACTAAGTTATTAAGAAAATATTTAAATAAATTTTCACTACCCAAAACTATAATGGAAAAGTGGGGAAGCAACAGACAAAAATGTTTACAAGATATTCAAGAAAAATCTGTAGATGTTTCAATTTATTGGATGAAATTAGACAAAAAAAAAAAACTGAACATCAAAGTGGTTGTAAAATGTGCTGCTCCTACCAAATTTTCATAACAGAACTGTGTGAGGAAAAATTATATAGCCTACATGACGTCTCATTCGACCCCCGGCCAGAACCGCGCGTAAGAGGTATGCAAATTTGGCCGATCAAAGTTGCGCCATTATCGATACATTACCTTTCGAGTATATGTGGTCAAAAAACTTTTAATAGTAACAGCATATATAAAAGTTATATTATTATTATTATTATTATTATTATTATTATTATTATTATTATTTTACGACTACCACGGACTACTGCTGCTGTTGCTACTACTACTACAGAATGATTCATATGAAACTCCTTTCTTTCTTTCTTTCTTTCTTTCTTTCTTTCTTTCTTTCTTTCTTTCTTTCTTTCTTTCTTTCTCTGTTCCACTCATCTTTCATCATATGATGACGCAGAATTTCTGCACGGAAATACCAAGTGTACTTCGATACATCATAATAACGATATGCGAAGAAATAATCACTTTGGGTGCTATGCATAAACATTTCGATAGCCCGCGCTACGAGCGTGCTAAACTAGCCCCGGCTATCGATTGATTACTTGTACAGGATTCATATCATATCATATATCATATCATATCGCTAACACTGGTTTATGATTACGAAAGACTTTAGTTCGCTGATCATCCACCGGAAGCCCGCGCTAAGAATGTCTATGAAAATGGCCCTTTGTGATTTAAGACGGCGCTTATTCCGTCGGATCTCGGCCACTTAGTCACTCATAACGAGTGCACCTCTGCACATGTGTGGACATTGTTCCACTGTCACACATCTGTGACGCAGTGCATGAGAGTAGGGCACTAGAAGGAATCCAAGAGGTGGAACTTAAACTGAGAGGATTCAATCCGGCATCGGGATGGGAATCCGGTGTTGCTTATTGGATAGAGCGTCAGCACGTAGAGCTAAAACCCGGGTTCAAACCCCGCTGCCGGAGAGAATTTTTCTCTATTTCACTCATCTTTCATCATAATTTTTTTATGTTTTTTCATGTCATGGATCATAACAAAGGTTGGGTATTTTTTTTTTCAAAATTTTAATTCTACACAATTAAAAAAATGGTCGCTGTGAGCAACCACTATGCCACAGTAGGAATTTTGATATAATATACCAATATAGGATAAAGTGACATTTACAATGGTTTTACAAATGTATAATTTGTTATTGTTGCTCTTTTTATAGTTCAGGTACACCATTCATTCATTACTTCTGATGATACAATAAATTACTTAAAACAGTTCTTTTTATCAGACACGTTTCGTTCAGGCACAGTGCCATTTTTGCAGATTGAACACAGATGGCAGCTCTATGTATCCTCAAGATGACAGTCATACATCTGTGCTATAATTGTATAGAAAGAAAGAAAACTGTGTTCTTTCTGAACAACACCATGCTGCAAAAGGTTAAAATTAAGCAACACATGTTAGCAAAATATAAATAGGTTTTTTAGGCTCTAAGACCCAAAAATAAGTAACAGTGGGCTTTTAGGCACAATAAAGCCTCTTCAAACGTTCATATTTTACATAAAACGTGAAGATATTTAACTTGTTTTAGTTCATCCCTATAGAAAAAGTAGTAATTTAGGCTAAAATCCGAGGCATACTTATCAGATATTACTTCTGACCTTCAAGTAATTCAACACCCAATTTTCATAGATGCAGTGTTTAATATACAGAGAAATAGTATTTGCGATTTCCTCGTATACTGTTCAAGCAATTCTTTTACACAATGATTTCTGTGTAGCTAGACAGTGATTTTCTACAGTCGTACATCACCTTACCTTGACCTTTTGTGTATGGGGATTGCGTGTGAGATGCAAACCGAGCTCCTTCTGAATACAGACTCGACAAATTTATTCCAGCCGCTCAGCACGTTAAATATCTCTCTTTTAATCATGTCCGATCTTCTGTCGCTACTTACCTATCATACATCACCATTAAAGCATTCCACACATCGACTCGCTACTTGTATCAGGGAGGTCGACCACATGACTTATGGAGTTTTGAATGACCACTGACTAGAGTCAATGACTGAGTGAAGCCTGCTGACAAGAGTGCTGCGGGAGAGATGTATGATGAAGTGGACAGGGGTGATTTATCACAGCATCAGCTCTCGGGCTCTTGTAATCAAAATATATTTTAGTGTTATATAGATCATTATCTGAGGCCCAAGGGCATCGCCGCTTTGCTGCACGATGAACCAAGGAGGTAACCTTGAAGAACATTATATCACCAGGAGCAATGATGGAATGCTCGTAACTGCAGTACATCTCACATAAAGCTGTTCCTGATGTTAACAAATGGACGAAGAAGTCTTCTGTAATTGGTCGGAATAAATCGTGAATATGTTAGGAGAAAATTCACAAACGATTAGGGAAAACACGGAAATTTTACTTGAAGCAAGTAAAGCGATCGGTTTGGAAGTAAATCCCGAAAAGACAAGGTATATGATTATGTCTCGTGACCAGAATATTGTACGAAATGGAAATATAAAAATTGGAGATTTATCCTTCGAAGAGGTGGAAAAATTCAAATATCTTGGAGCAACAGTAACAAATATAAATGACACTCGGGAGGAAATTAAACGCAGAATAAATATGGGAAATGCGTGTTATTATTCGGTTGAGAAGCTTTTATTATCCAGTCTGCTGACCAAAAATCTGAAAGTTAGAATTTATAAAACAGTTATATTACCGGTTCTTCTGTATGGTTGTGAAACTTGGACTCTCACTCTGAGAGAGGAACATAGGTTAAGGGTGTTTGAGAATAAGGTGCTTAGGAAAATATTTGGAGCTAAGCGGGATGAAGTTACAGGAGAATGGAGTAAGTTACACAACACAGAACTGCACGCATTGTATTCTTCACCTGACATAATTAGGAACATTAAATCCAGACGTTTGAGATGGGCAGGGCATGTAGCACGTATGGGCGAATCCAGAAATGCATATAGAGTGTTAGTTGGGAGACCGGAGGGAAAAAGACCTTTAGGGAGGCCGAGACGTAGATGGGAGGATAATATTAAAATGGATTTGAGGGAGGTGGAGTATGATGATAGAGACTGGATTAATCTTGCACAGGATAGGGACCGCTGGCGGGCTTATGTGAGGGCGGCAATGAACCTTCGGGTTCCTTAAAAGCCATTTGTAAGTAAGTAAGTAAACGTGCATGTACCTGAATACGTTACCTGTACGCTAGTTTATGAAACGTGTTGTATAATAATAGTGCTAGTGTTGGATAAACGTTTTGTTTTTCGAGTCGTTTAATCTTGTTATTTTCAATTTCAATGCAGTATGATTAAACGGCAGTGATTTTAAGTGTATTGTTAAGAACGCAATTTTATTTAATGCCTAGATTACCTTGATATTTAATTCCAGAATTCAGGAATTGATGAGGAAATATAATTAATGATTTTAAATTACCAGTACATCAATTTAATTAAAGGCTACAATACAAATTAATATATAATTTTATTCAAACCCAAAAAATATAACTTTCAAGGGAACAATTACTTATATTACAGTGTAGATTTTAACAAATGGAAATTTAGACGACGTATTTCGCTTCCATCTATTTAATTAAAGTTTTCAACATAAAACAATATATCTTTATACAAACACCAAACAATATTGCACTCAAGGGAACTATTACATATGTTACAGTGTATATTTTAACAAATGAAAATTTAGACGACGTATTTCGCTTCCATCTATTTAATTAAAGTTTTCAACATAAAACAATATATTTTTATACAAAAACTAAACAATATTGCATTCAAGGAAAGTTTTACATATATCTGTAGTGGTCGGGAAAAGTGACACAAGTCAGTTTTCACAAACCTTTTTTGATAATTTATTGACAACTTACGGAACATCTATTCGCTTGGAAAAAAAATACATAGGTATTCCTCCCATTACAATAATTCATACAGAAAAAAAAATCAAATCGACATAAACCAGTGTAAGTTGTCAATAAATTATCAAAAAAAGGTTTGTGAAAACTGACTTATGTCACTTTTCCCAAGCACTGCAGATATTACAGTGTAGATTTTGACAAATTAAAATTTAGACGACGTATTTGACTTCCATCTTTTTAATTAAAATGTTCAACATAAATCAGTATATTTTTATACAAAAGGAAACAATATTACATTCAAGAAAACTATTACATAAATATTACAGTGTAGATTTTTAACGGCCACCGGCGTGGCTCAATCGGTTAAGGCGCTTCCCTGCCGGTCTGAAGTTGCGTTCGGGCGCAGGTTCGATCCCCGCTTGGGCTGATTACTTGGTTGGGTTTTTTCCGAGATTTTCCCCAACCGTAAAGTGAATTCCAGGTAATCTATGGTGAATCCTCGGCCTCATATCGCCAAATACCACCTCGCTATCACCAATCTCATCGATGCTAAATAATCTCGTAGTTGATACAGCGTCGTTAAATAACCAACTAAAAATATTTTTAACAAATGAAAATTTAGATGAAGTATTTCGTTTCTATCTATTTAATTAAAGTTTTCAACATGAATCAATATATTTTTATATAAAAACCAAACAATAAGCCTACTGTGTTCAAGAAAACTATTACATATGCATATTACAGTATAGATTTTAAGAAATGAAAATTTAGACAAAGTATTTTACTTTCATCCATTTAATTAAAGTTTTCAACATAAATCAATGTAGACTTATTCTTATAGAAAACAAAAAAAATATTACATTCAAGGACACTTATCTATACAGGATGTTTAAAAAACACGGGGCATAATTTCAGGTATGTATTTCCCACATGCAGACAATCAAAATAGTTCATTACAACATGTGTCCAGAAATGCTTTATTTCCGAGTTATGGCCTTCACAACCTTGAAATTCACCGGAACGTTTTTCTTTCCGCAGGTCGTTGCCGTCAAAGGAGACATTAAGAGGGCACTCTGACAGTTCATTCCGAGACGAAGGTTACATTCAGTGTTGTGTAGGCGTTAGACTGTGCGACATGTATTCAAATCAAGAGCTGGCAGAGATACACTTCATGTACGGTAAGGCGGACGGCAATGCTGCGCTGGTTCGTCGTTTGTACCAGGAGAGGTAACCACAGCGACAATGTCCAGATCGGAAGACATTTGTACGTCTCCATTGCCGTCTGTGCGAGTATGGAAAATTTAACTCTCCTGGTTTGGGAAGGGGACGACCAAGATCTACAACTCCAGAAGTACAGGAGGAGATTTTGGAGGCTGTGAACATGACTCCTTCTATCAGCACACGAAGGGTAGCGTTGCAAGTCAGTGTTCCTCATACGACTGTCTGGAGACTGTTGAAAGAGTATTAATTGTATTCTTATCATTTGCAACGTGTACAGGCCCTATCACCAGCAGATTACCGTGCACGAGTTAGGTTCTGTCAGTGGTTCTTGCAGCAGTGTGGTGTAAATCCGAACTTTCCTGCCTTAGTATTATTAACAGATGAAGCACAGTTCACACGAGATGGCATAACAAATTTCCACAATCAGCATGTATGGGCGTATGAAAACCCACGTGCAACTGTTCCATCTCATCACCAGGTGCGGTTCTCCCTCAACATGTGGGCCGGTATCATTGGTGATCGATTAGTTGGACTCCATGTACTTGTAAACAGACTTACGGGGCAGGCGTACACAAACTTCTTGGAAAACACCATACCTCATGTTTTAGAAGACACTCCACTCATCAATCGTCAACATATTCACTTCTTGCATGATGGCGCTCCTGCACACTTCAGTCGTACGGCTCGCCGGTACTTGGATCGAAGGTTTCCTGATCGATGGATAGGTAGAGGTGGCCCAATTGCTTTAGCCTCCACGATCACCTGATTTGAACCCTCTCGATTTCTACTTGTGGGGCCATTTAAAATCATTGGTTTATTCGTCTCCGGTGCCTGATTTGGAATCCCTTCGGAATCGAATTGTGGCATGTTGTGAGGACGTACGCAATACTCCTGGAGTTTGGGATCGTGTTCGCAGGTCAATGAGACATCGATGTGAGGTCTGTATTCAAGCAGGAGGTGGACATTTTGAACATCTTCTGTAATGACAACGACCTGCGGTAAGAAAAACGTTCCGGTGAATTTCAATGTTGTGAAGGCCATAACTCGGAAATGAAGCATTTCCGGACACATGTTGTAAAGAACTATTTTGATAGTCTACATGTGGGAAATACATACCTGAAATTAAGCCCCGTATTTTTGAAACATTCTGTATATAGGCCTATTACAGTGTAGATTTTTAACAAATAAAAATATGTACAAAGTATTTCGCTTCCGTCTATTTAATTAAATTTTCAACATAAATCATTATATTCTTATAGAAAACCAAAAAATATAGCATTCAAAGAAATTACTATATTACAGTGCAGATTTTTAGCAAATTAATATTTAGATAAAGTATTTCGTGTCCATTGTTTGGGTTGTAGTACTATATGAAATACTTTATGACACCTGTGCTAAAAAGGATAAATGTTCATCTTCCCTCTTGCTTAAAAAAGTTCCTTTTGCAGACGCTTATATTTCCCTATTTTGACTATGCTGACATTTTACTGACTGACCTTTCCAGCGACAACAGAACGAAACTTCAACGTGCCTATAATATGTGTGTACGTTTTGTAAGCAATGTTCGTAAATATGATCATATTACTCCATCCCTGGAAACAATAGGTTGGCTTAAACTAGATAAGAAAAGAAATTTACATTCACTTGTCCTTCTCTTTGAAATCTTGAACTCTTGTATTCCTTCGTACCTGTCGTCTCGCTTCACTTCCTTTCTTCCCACCACAATATGAACACACGCTCTCGCCATGAAACAATACTAACAATACCATCCCATCGCACCTTCTCATACTCATCCTCTTTCACAATAGCCATGCCAAGACTCTGGAATTCGTTACCTGCTAGCATCAGTGCCTGTCGAAATAAAATTGAATTCAAACGCAAAGTTACTAGTCACTTGGTCAGTAATTGAGACTCGTTCAGACATGGTTTCTTGTAAATAGTTCTCTTAATCTATCAGAAAGAATTTCAATATCCGGTAATTTCATCACTATAGAATTTTGATATTCTAGGTTTAATACAAAAATATTCTTTGTTCTTAACTTCTATAATAAAATGTCTAGCTCTCATTAATCAGGTAATCTTGTCGTACTTTAAGTTTTATTGTAATTGTAATTGTAAATTTAATATTAATTGTAATTTTATTCTTCATATTATAGTTGTAATCCCCTGGTAGAGGGGCAGAGAAGGTCTGACTGTCTTATCTCTACCAGGTTAAATAAATAAATAAATACTAAATAGGCTAAAGACCTTATCAAATATTGTAATTAAGAGGTTTAAATGAATCACTGTCAACCTTAACGCAATTATTTTCTAATGGAAAATACTGAGTTTTTTAAATCTCTAATTCATTTCTGATGATTCATCGAATATTTTCTTAGTAATCTTATCTTGTTTTGATTAATAATGACATCAGTTTGGAAGTAAGTAATGATTAAACTTTGAGGACATGACTGTTGTGATTTTATTTATTTTTTACATCTGAATTATGTTACAATTTTTCAGAGTTTAGGTTAGTCAGTAAGTTTAGCTGTTTTTAATGTCTGAATGATTAGGATATCTCTTTCATCTCATGTTATATGTATAGACGCATGGAAAATATCTACCCATAACTATTCTTATGAATGATATTTCTCAAAAGATATAAATATATCAGTGAATTTGTGATACTGTCCAAAACATTATAAAAAAAATGAGTTTTGTATATTTGTAAAATGAAACTGTATAAGAAGTATAACACATAACAAAGTAAAAAATATTCAAGAGAAAATAACGGCACTAAGCTTATTAATTAAAAGAAATATATGAAAACTAGATCAGGCACGCAGATCATCTTAAACGGACAAATAAGGATATAATAGCAAGATAAGTTTTACATAACATTATCCTAAAGAATGAAGAGAATATAAATTTTCACTTAAAAGATCAAAAGTTCTCTTAATAACAGAAGTAGTATATGGTCTTACTCATAAAAAAGTTAATTATATTAATTTTAAAATTAATTAATGTGTAATCGTCTCTAAGTTTTCCCACTTTATGTGAAAAGGTTTTCCTGGTCAATGCTGTAGCTACAAAGTAGTTTCACTGTCAAGAATACTTCTGAATTAATTATGCCGACACCATTTCACTTGCTTTTCCTTTTAAAATAAAGACTTGTTATTCTTTTATTGAACTTTTCATATTTCTTGTTAATAATTCTCGGATGAATTTAATAATGGATTTAGATTAATTTAGTTTAGGAGAAACAGATATAAACGGACAAATAGACCTGTAGACGGGTGTAGAGAGATGGAATTACTTTCTCGGGATAATGTGTGCAAATTCATGTGTGTATGAAAACTCTTCTAAACCATTTCATTTTTGTTTTGGTTTTCCGATAAGCTCGCAATAATATAATGTATAATAAGTTTTAATTAAACCATCTATGCTTATCTTATGTTACAATTGTGAATTTTTACATGTATTAATTTTTCACATTAACGTTTTCGCTACGTAGGTGTACCATCTTCAGATGTGTATATAAGATACTAATTAGAAACCTTGCCAATTGGCGTGTGTATCGTGAACTTCAGTGATTTGTGTATGTGCTTGATGCACTTATCCATGATATATTATAGTTATTACCTTATGATTGGCTTACGACACTTGATATGCTAATAAATAGTAAAAACTAAACTTATAATTTAAGAAACTGAGTTTATATATAAAAAAATTTAAAATTAAAAGTTTAGTTTTTACTATTTATTAGCATATCAAGTGTCGCAAGGCAATCATAAGGTAATAACTATAATATATCATGGATAATTGCATCAAGCACATACACAAATCACTGAAGTTCACGATACACACGCCAATTGGCAAGGTTTCTAATTAGTATCTTATATACACATCTGAAGATGGTACACCTACGTACCGAAAACGTTAATGTTAAAAATTAATAAATGTAAAAATTCACAATTGTAATATAAGATAAGCATAATAGATGGTTTAATTAAAACTTATTATACATTATATTCCTCTAAACCAATTTGTCAACACTTCAATATTTATTATTATTCATATAAAGAAGTTTGATAGGAGATATTTTATTCTTATGTAACGTTTAAGAAATGGCGGTTCATTCTTAATTTTTAAGAATCTGTTGTATAATCTGTAATGTTACGTTCCATTATTAGCAATTATAGTATAATTTTATCATTTTTTACTTCGAAATTCATTGTAAAATTGTTATTAATAGTAAGATTTCAGTTTCAGTTTTGTGTTGCTATATCGAAAAAAAAAATGTTGTCTTTGATAAAAAGAAATAAGAGACTTTTTAAAGTAATAATTAACACTATGAAAGTCAAATGTGCGTTTAACGAGGGAAAATGCACTAGAGTTGAAAATATAATTTCTAATGGAAAAATTATGAGCACATGTCTTGTAATTCAGAATACCTGCATCCTATTGTATTACCTCGCAACTCTTTCGATTCCTGCTGTAACTTGCTGTGTATTAAAATGACCTATAATTTTATACCGATTATAAACTAATCGCTTTATTTAATTGAATTGTTAAATAAAGTTAAAGTACTTTGTTTTATAAATTGTGGATAATGAATTTTGTAATGAGAGTTTACAATGCATTAAACCCATCCAGAGTTCAAAATGAGGCTGAATTGAAAATATCTAACACGCTTATATCCTGTCAATTCACACAATTACATAACATTACTTACTTACTTACTACTCGGCACTACAGCCCTATGCGAGCCATGGCCTCCTTCACAATCAGTCCCCATTCTCTTCTATTTCCAATCTTTTCTCTCCATCTTCTCACGTTTATAATTTTCAGATCTTCCATCACATTATCTATTCATCGTATTCTAGGTCTTCCTCTCTTCCTTGTTGAATAACATTTTGATTTAAACACTTTTACAGGTATTCTATTCTCATCCATTCGTTCTAGGTGACCTAGCCATTGCAGCCTTAGTGATTTTATAAACCTTACTATATCTTCTCCTTTAATAAGTTGGTTGATTTCTTCATTATATCGAATTCTCTACATGCCCTTATCCAAAACAGGTCCATAAATTCTTCTCATTATTTTACGTTCTAATTTCCTTAAAGATCTTTGTCTAATTTTATCAATATCCACGTTTCTGGGCCATATGTGACAATTGGGTTTATTTATGTTTTATATACTGTATCTGTATTTTATCTGTCCTGCTTCATATTTTACTTTTTAAAAATTTCAGATTTGCAAAATATGCTTTATTTCCTGCTTGAATCCGGTCTTTTATTGTGGCACCCATTTTGATTTTTATATCCATAATATCCCCAGATAGCGGAATTTTGCTTCTCCCTTAAATACTTTCTGTTCAATCTGCAAATCACACGATGTTCTTTTTTCTTCTGAGGCTAATACTATCATATATTTTGTCTTTTCTATATTAACTCTCAATCCCATTTTTTCTGCTTTCTTCTCTAATTCTTTATATACTTCTGTTATTTTATACTTAGTCCTGTTAAGAAAGTGATATATATATATATATATATATATATATATATATATATATATATATATATATATATATATATATATATGTAACAGAGTTGTGATTACTATTCACAGCGATAAAATAATAAACACACATCCAATTTGACTTTCAACAATGCATTCTTGTTTATACAAGCAGTTAAATTTAAGCAGTTTCATAGCATTATAAAAAAAGGCATTACAATATAATTGTGCAACTACACACTTTCCTTTTACTCTCGCCGCGATCGTCACAATACGATACAATACGATAACAAAATAATATGCGACTTCCACAAGGTGTTCAAGAACAAACTTCTGAAAAAATTTATCAACAAAGGAAATGAAAAAAAAAAAAAAAAAAAGATAAAAGGTATAGAGAGAGGGAGGGGGAGAGAGAGAGAGAGAGAATGCCGCCCCCCTGAAAATTATCGCCAAGGCAACTGCCTAGGTTGCCTAGGCCTAAATCCAGCACTGTAAGCAGTACTGTATCTTCATGCCATGTCATATCATCGGAAGATAAATGTGAATCTACAGGGACATCATTTTATTTTTACTTGCATTTTTATTGTACCTGCATTTCTGAATGTACTTCACTCCCACCCCTTCACTAATATCCTTGCTCCCGTCAGACACACAAACTTACGGCCGCTGTTGCATTCGAAGTCTTCAAGCAGTGAAGTAGCCTAAACACTGCAGTGTATAGTGTGTTTCATAAATATGGTTGCGTTTTCTATAGAAGAAAGAACCTATATTAATAATATCGTACTAAAAAATTATATTAAAGAAACGATAAATTCAATTTTAGAGAATATGCTTCAAAATGTTTTTAATAATATGCGTAAAGAATTGAAGGCTGCATTGTAATGAACGGCAACCATTTTCAGCAACTTGTTTAAAAATTCAGATTAGCTTATTTTGAATTGAGGTGGCTAGAAGCAAAGGAATGCTAGTGACATTTGTAATAACATGAGTTAAGTGCATCCAGTGTAAGCTAAAGTATCTAAAATTTTAGTGGCAAAGGAATATTTTAATCGCATCACACATTAAAATTTAAATAAAAATTTCACCGATTTTACGAAAGCTTAAATATTTAAACCCCATTTTCTCAAAAGTAACTTAAGTGCACTTACAGCCCTTTACTTATGACCCCCTCAATTTAAATGCACTCTCTATATTGTATGTTAACACCAATAATTAATATGCTAAGTAAAGTAGACATTACATAACGAACATAGCCGCCTGAAAAGTTGAGTTTTTGAAAAAAAAAAATTGTTACTACTCTACTGTATTTTGATAAAATTCCGTAAAAGTGATGATCAAACTGAAAATCGTAATATCGTATTTCCCTACAACATAAATGGATACACTACTTTTCTCTCCTCCTATACCTAGTAAAATGATTTGTTTACATATTGCACTAGTAACATCAAACTCCTGTAATGGAAGGGGGCAACAGTGTTTCCGAGTATAGTCAGGTTAATGTTAAAAATGTTGGTAAAAATAAAGCGATGTCCCTGTATATATATATATATATATATATATATATATATATATATATATATATATATATATATATATATATATATTGGAAATGTAACAGAGTTGTGATTACTATTCACAGCGATAAAATAATAAACACATCCAATTTGACTTTCAACAATGCATTCTTGTTTATACAAGCAGTTAAATTTAAGCAGTTTCATAGTATAATAACAGGCATTACAATATAATTGTGCAACTACACACTTTCCTTTTACTCTCGCCGCAATCGTCGCAATACGATACAATACGATAACAAAACAATATCCGACTTCCACAAGGTGTTCAAGAACAAGCTTCAGAAAAAATTTATCAACAAAGGAAATGAAAAAAAAATAAGATAAAAGGTATAGAGAGAGAGAGAGAGAGGGAGGGGAGAGAGAGAGAGAGAGAATGCCGCCCCCCTGAAAATTATCGCCAAGGCAACTGCCTAGGTTGCCTAGGCCTAAATCCAGCACTGTAAGCAGTACTGTATCTTCATGCCATGTCATATCATCGGAAGATAAATATGAATCTACGTCTTCAGGAAGAAACGGTTGATGTATAAAATAAGTATTAAAATGAAAGTCATAGCATTACTTATGTGTTCACGTATTTTTTGCAATTACTATACTGTTATTAAATTTCATGTGAAATGATTTTGTGAACTGGACATTTTTGTAGTTTCTATGTTTTGGTAACACTTAAAGTGGACATTTCTATAGCTTACCGATTGTGATACTGTATGTTTATTACCGTGGACATTTTTGTGCGTTTGGCATTTTTGTGTAGTGCACATTTTTATGAACATTTTTCATTGGGTATTGTGACTGACAATCGATGTTAGGAGTAGGCCTGTTTTAATTATGTTCACAAAACTGCGTTTACTTCTTTGTTCTAAATTAGTCTAATAATTCTCGTTGAATAAAAAAGCAAGAGTAGGATGTCGATATATTGAATATACAGCATTAGAAATAATAATAATAATAATAATAATAATAATAATAATGGTTTATTTTAATTGGCAGAGTTAAGGCCATTCAGCCTTCTCTTCCACTCAACCAGTATGATAGAAAATTACTACAATGCTATGAATATAACATAATTAATACAATACAATTCAAAGCAATACAATACTACAATACAAGACAATATAATACATAATTAATATAATACAATGACAATTCTTTTCATCTTCACAACACCAATAAAATAATTATGTAATAATAATAATAATAATAATAATAATAATAGTAACAGTAATAGTAATGATAGTCATACCTAAATTAAATTAAATTATTAAACTCGATCACAATTATAACTTCAATTTGACTGCCCCCGTAAGATATCGTTTAGCCTTTTCTTGAAAGTGGTTATTGTCTAGTAGCTCCTTATCTTCTGAGGTAGAGAATTTCATTCACGAGAGACTGAGACAGTAAAAGAGGATGAATAGTGGGATGTTCTGTGGGCAGGAATTGCTAGGATTTGGCTCTCCTGTGACCTGGTGTTTAGATTGTGATTGGAGGATAAGTAGTTAAACCGGGAACGAAGATAATTTGGAGAAGAAGCGTGGAGAACTCGAAACAGAAGAGACAGCGAATGAAGTGTTCTACGGTTACTAAGTTGCAGCCAGGATAAAAATTTGAACGAGGATGTAATGTGGTCAAATTTGTGAGCATTGCTGATGAATCTGACACTCATATTGTGCGCACGCTGCAGCTTGTTCGAAAGGTCAGTTGTCAAGTCTGTAAGTATTACGTCGCAATAGTCAAACAGTGGTAGTACGAGGGTTTGCACTAAAGTCTGTTTTAATTCTGGCGGGAGGAAGTTCCTGAATGGGTTAAGATAATGCATGGTATAGCACACTCTCTTGGATATTTCTATTATTTGGCATTCCCAATGATAAAAATGAAATGATAAGAGCTTAAAAATAAAACCAGAATCGTGGGCTCGTAGGCTACCGGATATTTATTCTTAGTCTTATGTTATAGAACCGTGTCATGTTAATCATATTTCACCTGAATTCTAACTTATATTCGGTTATTTTATCTAAAAAGAAATCCAAAATACGAGTTTAAACTAAACACCTGCAATGCTAGATACACATTGTGGCTTGAAAGACTGTACACAGAAGAAGAAGCAGAAGGAATGATAGAAATCACTTCTTTTATACCACTTCGAAAAAGTGTTTAAAATGAAAGGTGTAAGATTCAACATGGTGTAAGTCTATTATGATGTTGGTGTCGATATTTAGAAACATAGATGATATCGGTATTTTGAAACCATCATAAAATAATATGGCTGTCAGATATTCTGTTGCGTACTTATCATTTATAGTGTTACTTAATGCTCGATAATATGAAGACTTTTCTTACATTTTTAGAATAATAAAAATTTAAAATGCATGCTGCAGACACTGGATTTAAGGCGTTGTACACAAATTCAAATATGTACAAGTTTATCAAAGCTTGTCATCTCCTGTATCAGAAAAGTACCGTTTTCGGCTATATATTAAAATTATTTTCAGAGTGAAAAGAGGACTATGAGTAAGAGGATGACGAGGAATAGGAGTAGGCGAGGGAAAGAGGAGGAATAGCAGAAAGATACGGAATAGGAATACAATGAAATTCAATAATAAATGAAACGATAAAATGTGCTGTGAAAAATATTTGAAAAGTATTTGAAGGAAAATATGGGTAAAAAGAGGAAAAGGTTAAAAGGAGGGGGGGAAGGTGCTGGATAATAACCTCCATTCTCATCTGTAGGCAATATTTTACACATTGGTTCCGTTCATAGAGCTCTAATTCACCCTTCAAGAAATAGATGCTCACCTAACAATCATAATTCTGTTTTTTATCCCATTCTCTGTGCTCAAGTTTCCGTAAATCTAGTACAAGAGTCGAGGGAAAAAAACAATGCAGAGGAATCGGTATTCATCCAGAGCAATAAAGTAGGAACCGAGCAGATGGAAAGAGAAGTTAAAATATGTTAATATTTCTTTGAAATCTCCAGTATGTAAGTAAAATGAGATTGGTAACAAGTACAGTACGTACGTTGCAAGAACAAGGATTATGTAAAAATTGTTAACCAAAAGCTTAATCACATATTACTACAAGTTTAACTTAATTTTACGTTACCAATTTCGGTAATGCTTGAAGTTATCTAATGTTTGAACTTCCATTAATTTCTCTTGACACCTACTGCTGCTAAGTTTCTCAGGTTTCAACAGAAACAGATCCGAAATCTGCAACTTGTGTAAAAGAAAAATTGAATAAAAAACACTTTCTCTTTTAGAAGAAAAATGACTGGGAGTGGTGTTCAGTATAGAAATCTCTATGAATTTCTCCACATTAAATGCTTGGTGGAACTAGGCAGTGGGGCGAAGGAAGCGGCAGGCTAGTGACTGATTCTCAGGTAGACCGAGTTTTGAGCATGATGAATGGTGTGGACCGCAGAGCAATCCATTACCGGAGTCCTCCCGTCGGTGGCCGGAACTGAGAGAGAAATGCCGCCGACGCCGCCGAGGTCCCGTCGGGATCCGGACCTATGACCCAACTGACCTCGATCCAACATCGTCCTTACCTTACACAGAGCACGGAGTTCTGCCTGACTTAACCAATCTGTAATAATTTTACTCCACGGATAAAACAGGTGCTTCAGCTATGTGACGTAACTCCGTAACTCGATTTGGTCGGCTGTTTAGAAAGTCGTGTCACAAACTATAGTTGTAAGACAGATAGGTAATGGAGTGAATTAGATCAAAAGTTGAGGCACCAGCTCAGAGTAAAGGTGTTCACATTTCAGTTTAAATTTTAATTACAAGGTAGTAATAATATATTATCATAACGAAAAAAGTTCTTCACTGTGAATTAAACGGCATCATTTCTAGCGACAAAACAAATTCCACCTGATCCGATGTTGATTTGTGGCAGAAAAATTGGGAATATACAGCATGTCCAAAATAGAGTTTGACGTTGATAGTAATATTTACCAAAACAAGCAAAGACTTGTAATAAATATAGCTCTAAAACCCAATACCGTATTTACTCGTGTATTAGACCCCCTATTTTCCCCCTTTTTAATGCAAAAAGGTATAGAGAGTCTGCGCATTTGTAAAAAGTAGTAAGGAAATAAAGTTTTTAGATAACAGTAGTACTAATGCCGCAAAGTCAATCACATTGAATTTTAATGACACAGAATATCTTGCTCTCTTGTTGCTCATTTTTACATTCACATCTGACACTGATCTTTTTCTCTGAACGACAGTCTTCCGAAGTAAGGTTGTTCATATTTGAGGCGTCTAGAATCAAAACCCGCCAAGTCCATCGAAGAAAAAAAATAAGATAAAGTTATTTTTCTGTGTATCTTCGCATGGGCAATCCGATGCTGGCATTATTTTTCTGCAATATCCGCTGGATTCCTCTGAAAATGCTGGACAAAAGTTAGGGTTAGTTTCAATATCCGCTAGATCCAACTGAATTTCGGCCATTGTTAGTTTCAAAACCTCCAAGTCCCTTTCTGCCAATCAGGTTGTGGGACTGCTTTACCCAGCATTCCTCAGCTGTGCGATGTTGATTTATTATTTGTGTGGTTAAGCTCTTGTTAAACCTTATTAAGTTTAATTTCTACTCTAATAATATTCAGTGAAATGGTGGATAGAGTGAGTAGTGAGTTACAAAAATGTTCTTACCAATTAATAATTAATTACATAATTTTGTCGGTACTCCTCTTGTGCCCTCCTGCTATACCAGCTTGTAATAATGCTGTTGGCAGTAAATGGAAATCCAACAGTTTAAGTTTGTTGGACATAAAGAAGTTCCATTCCGTTCCAGACATAATTTTAAGATCTCCTGCTATTTTAAGTGCAGTCCCTGTAAAAGATTTATTTTAAGACGATCTGCATTGAAAGAACAGATAACAGTGCAAGATGAGTTTAACTATAGAACTGACACCGTTGTTGCAAAGGTAGTAACAAGAAAAAACAATAGAATTGAACGTGAAGAATAAGAAGACGAAGAAGAAACTGTTAATCTGGAGGAAGAGGAATGTGACAATATTGTGTAAAATTTGTGTGAACTTAAAAAGTGTAACATATATTCAAATTTATACTGCTATTATGTTTGAAGCATGTGCATAATCATACATTATGTCTGGGTTTCATTGCCTACATAATTTGTAAGGTTTAAGTTAAAATGTTTTCCTTTTTGACTCATTTTTATGCTTAGAACTAATTCTCTTACTTTCAAAAGCCTCCAAATACACTTTGCAGTTTCAAAATCAGTTAGGTGCTAATTTAACCTCACGAATTTGTTAGTTTCAATGAAGGGGCAATCCTGTAATTTGTTTGAACGTATCTAATGATAATAAAATACTTGATAAAAGCATTGTTTATGTCCCAAGAATGTTTATTTATATGGAAACAGTTTTTTTCTATTTTCCCACAAATTTTGTTTTATGGACTTGGAGGGTTTTGATTCTAGACGCCTCATTTGTCAGTTCGGAGAACATTGGAGAAGTAACGAGGCAGGAGGTGGTTTCAGAAGTGGATCTTATCTTGCAATCTTTCCACGAGGGGTCTAATATGCGGATATATTTTACATTTTGTTCTTTTTAAGTAGGTTATTTTACGACGCTGTATCAACATCTCTGGTTATTTAGCGTCTGAAAGAAATGAAGGTGTTAATGCCGGTGAAATGAGTTCGGGATCCAGCACCGATAGTTACCTAGCATTTGCTCATATTGGGTTTAGGGAAAACTCCGATAAAAATCCCAACCAGGTAACTTACCCTGATCGGGGTTCGAACCCGGGCCAGCTGGTTTCTTGGCCAGACGTGCTAACCGTTACTCCGTATGTGTGAACACATTTTACTCTTAAAGTAGAGGGGGGTATATGAGAGGGATCTAATAAACGAGTAAATACAGTATCTGCGGAATTACAGCACCTTTACTGACATTGCTATAGTAAATGTTATAGCCTATATTTATTGTTAAGTTACTGCACAATGTATTGTAACAGTAACCAATGTATGTAATTTTCAGTTTCTGCAGTGTGTTAAGCGCTTCGTCACAGAGAATGACGCTCTATAATTGAAGTCCAATCATTAAGATAGAAATATTAATCAACATAAAAGAATTACGAATGTTTGCGAGCATATTCGTAAGCAACCAGACATTCTCGAAAGAAATTCGAAAGTACCCTAACATGTTATGATAGGATGGAAAGGAATGGAATGGAATTTAACTGAGGGGGGGGGGCACGGATGGCCCAACACTGAGACCTATTGAGATCTATTGCTCTAACCCTCGATATAGAATGAGTTGTATGCCACATATCCCCTAAGCGCACCGCCCTAACCACATGACTCCCTTAACTACCGGTCCCTACAGTCGACAGAATCCATATAGGCTACCATTCCTTCTTCGGCAAATTCCTCCAAGGCCCCCCTGTCGGTCCGAGGCGAAACTCCTCCCACGAGTAGGTCCGCCTCGGGTGTCATTGTAGAAGCCATCCAACATCGCTGAACTACATTCTACAGAGGCCGGTCGAGAGATTCAGTAGCTTCGGGAGGCCGCCGGTAGAGTGATCTGAAAAACCAGAAACGGGATGATGAGGAAAGGATGATGGGGGAGGAAAGGAAGTGACGAAGATGAGTGGGGTTCCAATCGCCTGATAAAGTTACCTGATATTCATACATAGCAGTGAGGGGGGAAAAACTCCGAAAAACCCTCACCCAGGCAACTCGTCCTGACCGCTGGGTTCTGAGTTAGACTCGCTAACCCCTCAGCCGCAACGGTGGACGTTATGATAGGATAGTCCATTAAGAACAGCTTCTCTCTTACAAACCTGGCCGTTTCTAATATCTCATAGACATCGGAACTCGAACCCGACACTTAAGTGAGTTACGTGTTTGGTATTAATTAGGAAATTAATTTCATAATTATTCTGTCTTAGCACTGGAAATAGTTATGTAGAATATGTTAATGTGAAACTATTGCCAAAGCATGAAATTCAACTTACTATGAAAGTAACCATATCTCTGAAACTTTCTATACAGAATGCTGATGCAACACTTCTTTTTAAAAATAAACTTCATCTTTTGCCTGAAGTCAATTTTGCAGAGCAGGAGATATATTACTGACTCACACAACTTATTTTCTTCCTTTGTTCCATAAATGTTTGACCTTATTGGCACTCTATATCCCACATATATTGTTATGGACGGCGTTTTCTAGACTAAATATCTTCCACCATCGTGGATATTTAAACAACTTTATTGCTTCTTGTTTTTAACAGCACCACTGCTTAATGTATGACATACTGCGACTTCTGGTAAGCTACAGTATAATGCAATTTTGTGTAAGTAGCTGCTATTTGCTGGAAGACTTTTTCTTATCCCTCTGCGTCTTTCCTTATAACGCGAATAAATTAATCATTCCATGTCTGATTTATTACGAACCGGCAGAATTCACTTTACACCCATGGCTCAGAACTTTTTTTTTTTCCATTAACATGTGGTAATGTCAACTACTAAACAATTCATATTTCTTGAATAATAAAACAAAAACTTATTAGCGAAACACAATCTAAGCGTCTTTAAGTTCTTTCCTGTCCATATCCCTAAGTTAAAGAATTCATAGTTAGAAGATCAGCCAGTGGCGAATCTATTTAAGTGACGATACGGAATCCGTAATTTGTTAGTACTACCTTGAATTTTGTATAAAAGTGGCTGAAAATAATCCACCGAAAGAGGCCAGTGTGTGACATCCTAAATAACATTCCTTGGGGTAGTCTGTCTGTATACTTTTTCCACTTACCCTTTGCATATTTCAGCGAGTGCTGACGACCACTGAATTACACTGTGCATTGTGCCTACTACCTGCACTGCACTATACCCTGGTTCTTCATACTTGTGTTCTATTTTTTGTACTTCATGGTCATCCTCTTCCAAAAAATGTATCATTGCAAGTGACATTAAGCTGATGTTATTCTGGGGCACACAAGAATCAGACCACAGGATAATTTCTTTTAACTGTAGATTTTGTTTCACTACTTCCTTAAGAAGACGAATCACAGTACTGGCTACGTCATTAGCAGCCCGACCAGAAATACCCTCATGCCATACTACACAATGTCCTTGTTTCTTACCAATATCAAATCCTGTTAAATTATAAAATGCTACTTTTCTCTTATAATAGAAAACAGATGTTTGGGACTGAGGACTGTTTAGCACTCATTATGTTGCAATTATTAGCAAACGCACGCAGTATCACATTAACTTTCTCACGCAAGTTCAGGAAAAGCCTTCTGCCCTAGGTTGTTTCTCATTGGCTGTCTTAGCTCACACCATTCCATCATTCGTTGGTCATTGGATGATGGAGTTATAATAATGTGGAACTAAACAGAGCTTGGAAAATGGAGTTGGAACAATATGGAACAGTTATTTTGAACACTTTCTGACCACAAACTGAACAATTTTATGTGTGAAACTGAAACAAAAGAGGAGTTAGAACATAACGGATACAAAAAACTAATTTTTTTCTTAAAGTGGAGTTAGAACAACATGGTTCTAAGCAGGCGATATGCTATTCATCGTAGATCCTTTGTGATATAATTTAATTTAATTTTTTGAATTTGTATACAGAATTTCAAAAGTGATCTTAAATAATTTACGGATGAAAAGTAGGCTACAAACTTAGAGAAGCAAAAGAACTCCATTAAATATTGGTCCGAAAATGAACCGTTCATGCGATGTTATTTTAGGCAGAGGAGGACCTTAACAGTTGATTTAAATCCGTTTAGATTTCTGTGTTTTGAATCATGTAAGAAGTCTGGTTTACACTTCAGAGGTCAACACACTTCAGGTATTGCGGTTTCGAATTGAACGCGTCTTTCAGTAAATAGTCTAAGGAATGATCTAGGACTGCCCGAGAGTATTCGCAGCTCATTACAGAGAAGAGCACAACGTTGTGTTCAGATGCATGTACAGAAATTTGAACACCTGCTTTAGAGAATTCAGTTGAGGATGTCCGCACATCTGCTCTTAGCGGAGAATCTCAACAGAAAATGCATAATCTCGATAACGGTTAATTTTGAAACCAATGTCTATTGGAGCTTTTATGCTTGGGCTAGTTTATACTTTTAATCTGTAAATTATTGACGATCATTTTAGACACCCTGTATAATGATATTCCGTCAATAAGTTATCACTTTATTGCATAAATATAAAAAAGTTACAGACGGAATTCTATTACATATGGAATAAAATGGTAAGTTACTGACGGAATCCTATTATAATATAATACTACGTCATACTACTTTTGACCAATAACACGGTACAGAACGACATGTTTCAACCACTTTTTATCACCTCCCTAGCATTTCTTTTTTATCACCTCTCTAGCATTTGTTTCTTTTTATCACCTTCCTAGCATTTGTTTCTTTGTTTGCCAACATTGTACTTCCAATAATTGTACCTTTAAAATGATTGATGTTTATTTCATCATCCTTAATTAAAGCTTTACTATCATTTATCTTTTTTTTATTATTTAGGTTATGTTATAGCTTTTACTATATCATAAATTGTTTAATACCAGTATATATTGATAATTGAAGTGGAATGCAACTATTTTAATAAAAATTAAACTGAATCAACAAAGCCTTCTTGACTTGTAATCTTCCATAGAATACAATGAGGATTATATAAAGACCACAACTCGTAACAAGAGAACAACTGATCATAACACGCTATTGCCATTTAGCGGAATATTTGTAATGATGAGATGGTACAATAATAGGCCTACATTTTCAAGACAGTTTAGTATTTTAGTAAGTAAGTTAATGTTTTATTTATTTATTTATTTATTTATTTATTTATTTATTTATTTATTTATTTATTTATTTTTATAACAGTGCAAAGCTCCAATTACAACAGACAGAACAAGTATTTGCTTAGAATATAAAATTGCAGATATGGAAAAATAGATAAAAACAGATACAAATGCAAGATACAAGTGTCAATCAAAATGAAAAATACAAATAAAAATGAAACAAAAAACAGACAGATATATATACTACGTAAATAAACGACACACATACAGATATAACTGTTTTCAGAACATGGGAGGAGTAATAGTAGAAGGAAGAAGAATGAAGTGTATAAGATTTGCTGATGATATGGCGTTGTTAGCAGAAGAGGAGATGATACTAAAGGATATGCTAGTGGAGCTAAATGACAGCTGTGAGCAGTATGGGATGAATATAAATATAAATAAGACAAGAGCATGGTCATAGAAAGAAAAATATAGAAGATAAACTTGAGAATTCTAAATGAAGCACTAGAGCAAGTGGACAGCTTCAAATACTTGGGTGTACTATAAGCAGTAACATGAGCTGCAGCCAGGAAGTGAAAAGGAGGATAACAATGACCAAGGAAGCTTTTAACGAACTACGTAACTTATTATAAGATGATTTTAGAATTGACTCTAAAATAAATAATTTCCATATCATAAGATTTTCTCTACAAGCTAATAATACATGCATGTCATTCTCTTTTTGTCTACAGAACGGGCATATATCCTTCCTACTGATTCTCCTTCTGTTCCTCCAAATTCCTCATCGCTACCATGCTAAACACACTCCTTCTTCTCTTGAGTTAACTCTTATGAGTTCTTCTTGTCCCCATAAGATTTTCATTTCTCTGTAGTCACTTAATGACTGTAATCTGTTTAAATTACTTAACATTTCATGTCTAGCCATCTCATTGCTCCTCCCATTTATAATTTTACATACTAAATTTATATTCATTAATCTCACTTGATATGTGTCAGAGGAAGAACAACTGTTGCACATATCTCAAGTGTGATTAGAGAACTCCTGCATGTTACTAGTCAGCGATGCATGCAATGGAGGAGGGAAAGGAACTGGTCATCCTACCTTATTGTCCCCTGGCTTAGTTGCCTTATGAGTGATG
Organism: Periplaneta americana; assembly: GCF_040183065.1. Lineage (NCBI taxonomy): Eukaryota > Metazoa > Arthropoda > Insecta > Blattodea > Blattidae > Periplaneta > Periplaneta americana. Next base: position 32,274,207 of record NC_091125.1, read on the forward strand.
TCTTATTGATGTTACTTATGAGGTTCAGATCTGTTTTCGTACCGCTGACTAAACATACAATCGGATTTCTTATCATACCAAATGTAGGCCTAATCTGCTCACTTTGTGTTCTGATTCTTTTGGAAAATTAAATTGTATTGTTTGCCATTTGCAAAAAATGTTAGATATACATTTTTTATCAATGTTCTTTTTCCATACTTGTAATAGGAAGTCCGGTCTATAAAACAACTCATTTTTCTTCGTTTAATTGAAACATATTAACTTAAAACTATACATTTTTACTATCTCATTATACGAGGTATGAAAGAAATCATTCTGATGCTGCAAAAATATATATTAAAATTTTCGCAGATGATCAGATCATTTCCATTTCAGGTGACTTTCTCGTGCCGCTACGTCCTGTCATCCCCGTTTTTCTTCTGATTTCCTCATTCTTCATACTATCTCAGTTGATATTCAGGATCTTTCTCTCTGTTTTTCTCTGGAATGCTTGTATGGATTTTGTTTGCCTTGCTGTGGGGAACTGTATCTGGCATTCATATAATAGTACTGAAATAATGTGTCCTTCTATTGATATTTTAGTTTCGAAGGTGAGCCCTTTATCATGTCAAATTTCTTTTAGACTCCAGAATTTTCACCACTCCAGTCCAGTTCTTTTCATCTCGGTGTTGCAATTCCTTTCTAACGAGAAATTTTTCTCAAGCAAGTGTAGTTATAGACACATTTACTATCACAATCGGTCTCTTTTCTGTTTTCATCATTTTTGTCTTGGACGGATTCATTCGTAATCACGTTTCTTTACTGAAGACTGAAGTGGTTGAGCTCTTGAAACTTTTTTTTCTAACTTTGTACTTGATTTTAAGAATAAACCTTTATAACACTCTTTAATTATTTTCAAAATTCTTTAATATTCCCTTATTTAAAGATGTCACAAAACTCGGTGTTTCAAAAACGTTAAAAAATGTTAACTTCATTTTTTATGTAGGATTGAAGGGATGGGATTTGCGACTAATAATAGATCGTAATCACAAATGTAACAAATTCGTAAGATGATTGGAAGTTCCTTTGTCTCAGTTATTGGGACTTACAAACTTACTTACAAATGGCTTTTAAGGAACCCGAAGGTTCATTGCCGCCCTCACATAAGCCCGCCATCGGTCCCTATCCTGTGCAAGATTAAGCCAGTCTCTATCATCATACCCCACCTCCCTCAAATCCATTTTAATATTATCCTCCCATCTACGTCTCGGCCTCCCTAAAGGTCTTTTTCCCTCCGGTCTCCCAACTAACACTCTATATGCATTTCTGGATTCGCCCATACGTGCTACATGCCCTGCCCATCTCAAACGTCTGGATTTCAAGTTCCTAATTATGTCAGGTGAAGAATACAATGCGTGCAGTTCTGTGTTGTGTAACTTTCTCCATTCTCCTGTAACTTCATCCCGCTTAGCCCCAAATATTTTCCTAAGCACCTTATTCTCAAACACCCTTAACCTATGTTCCTCTCTCAGAGTGAGAGTCCAAGTTTCACAGCCATATAGAAGAACCGGTAATATAACTGTTTTATAAATTCTAACTTTCAGATATTTGGACAGCAGACTGGATGATAAGAGATTCTCAGCCGAATAATAACACGAATTTCCCATATTTATTCTGCGTTTAATTTCCTCCCGAGTGTCATTTACATTTGTTACTGTTGCTCCAAGATATTTGAATTTTTCCACCTCTTCGAAGGATAAATCTGCAATATTTATATTTCCATTTCGTACAATATTCCCGTCACGAGACATAATCATATACTTTGTCTTTTCGGGATTTACTTCCAAACCGATCGCTTTACTTGCTTCAAGTAAAATTTCCGTGTTTTCCCTAACCGTTTGTGTATTTTCTCCTAACATATTCACGTCATCTGCATAGACAAGAAGCTGATGTAGCCCGTTCAATTCCAAACCCTGCCTGTTATCCTGAACTTTCCTAATGGCATATTCTAAAGCGAAGTTAAAAAGTAAAGGTGATAGTGCATCTCCCTGCTTTAGCCCGCAGTGAATTGGAAAAGGATCAGATAGAAACTGACCTATACGGACTCTGCTGTATGTTTCACTGAGACACATTTTAATTAATCGAACTAGTTTCTTGGGAATACCAAATTCAATAAGAATATCATATAATACTTCCCTCTTAACCGAGTCATATGCCTTTTTGAAATCTATGAATAACTGATGTACTGTACCCTTATACTCCCATTTTTTCTCCATTATCTGCCGAATACAAAAAATCTGATCAATAGTCGATCTATTACGCCGAAAACCGCACTGATGATCCCCAATAATTTCATCTACGTACGGAGTTAATCTCCTCAAAAGAATATTGGACAAAATTTTGTACGACGTCAACAAAAGTGATATTCCTCGAAAGTTACCACAGTTGGTTTTGTCCCCCTTTTTAAAAATAGGTACAATTATGGACTCCTTCCATTGTTCTGGTACAATTTCCTTTTCCCAAATAGCAAGTACAAGTTTATAAATTTCGCTATATAATGCACTTCCACCCTCTTGTATTAATTCTGCTGGAATTTGATCGATACCTGGAGACTTGTACTTTTTCAGATTTTCTATCGCAATTTCGACTTCTGAAATCGTGGGTTCGGGTATAAATGGCTCAGCAGTTTGTATTTCAATATCATCCCGATCATTTCTATTTGGCCTATGTACATTTAGTAGTTGCGCAAAATAGTTTTTCCATCTGTTTAGGATTGATGAAGAGTCTGCAAGCAAGTCACCATTCTCATCCTTGATCACGTTTACCCTTGACTGATATCCGTTCTTAAATTCCTTTATACCCTTATATAAATCTCGAATGTTTTTATTCTTACTATTTGTTTCTACCTCATTCAGTTTTTCCTTCAAGTAACCTCTCTTTTTATTCCTAAGTGTACGACTTGCTTCCCGTCTTTCATTGAAATAATTATCTCTATTCTCCTCAACTGGATCCTGTAAGAATTTCAATTTTGCCTGTTTCCTTCTTTCTACTACCATGCAACAATCTTCATCAAACCACGGTTTCTTTTTCTTAGTTTCATAATAACCTATGCTCTGCTCAGCTGCAATTTTGATACTATCTCTGATATTTTCCCACACGCTATTAACATCTAATTCTTTCTCAACTTCGTCGGAACTTTCTAAAGTGGCAAACCTATTCGAAATTTCGACCTGATAATTTTGCTTAGCTTCCTCGTCCTTTAATTTCAAAATATTGAATTTAGTAATATTAACTTGTTGCTCTACTCGCTTGGCTACTGATAATCTTTCTCTTAATTCTCCAATCACCAAATAATGGTCAGAATTACAGTCTGCACCTCTGAAAGTTCGAATATCTACTATACTAGTATGTCTCCGTTTATCTATCAAGATGTGATCTATTTGGTTGTGTGTCAATCCATCTGGAGAAGTCCAAGTATATTTATGTATATCCTTATGGGGGAATGTTGTACTTTTGACAATTAAATTTTTCGATGTGGCAAAGTTGACTAATCTAACTCCATTGTCACTACTAATTGCGTGTAGGCTCTCTTTTCCAATAGTTGGTCTAAAAATATCCTCCCGTCCTACTTTGGCGTTGAAATCCCCCAATAAAATTTTCATATGATATCTAGGGAACTGATCAAAAGTATGTTCCAATTCCTCATAGAAGCTATCCTTTATATAGTCGTCTTTCTCTTCTGTAGGGGCGTGAGCATTTATAACTATGATGTCGCACCATCTACCCTTAAGTACTAAATATGATAACCTGCCACTGATAAATTCGACCTTTTTTACTGCTGATTTTATTCCAGGAATAGAAACACTTCGGCTTCAAGTTACTACAAATTGGAAGGAGAATCTAGTGTTAGCTTGTAAAACTCTCTCTTTACAAACGTAAAATTAAATTGAATTACAATACAGAGAATGGATTGAAATTTTGTTCGTATCATTAATGCAGCTGTCGCATAGTCAAAGTTTGTTATTGACGTTCCTCTGTCTAAATTTTGAAACACTCTGTATGGAGTAAATGGATATTGATCACTATTGAAAGAAAACTTCTTTATCGACAGAACGCCAGGAGCAATGTATGGGTTCATAGACTTCTGTGTTAAAAAAACTGGAATCGTTTCTACACCATCAAACTGGAGAGACGATGAATACCCGATGATCGCCACATCAGCGCTCAGTACCAAGTCGTTTGCCATGCCACCCTGCCTGCTGCCTTTCTTGCCAGGGATGTGAAACGGTTTTTACAGAATACAGAAAGAGAGTAGTGTTTGCTCTGGCATCCATACAAACCTAGATGCGCATTCGTTCAGCATCATAGACGTCTTTAGGACATGTATCAGTAGAACAGATCAAAACGATCGTCTGAGAGTTGAGTAGCGGTTTGTGATTATGGAACGAAGTTGGGGTTTTTCTCATTACTGTTGAGCCAATGAGCATTGCTGCTTCACAATATCTTCACAATATATGAAATTAAAGCTAGATGTCATGATTATGCGTCAAATTATACAGCAGAACTTATTGCTATACAAGAAGCCCTTCATAATTTATCAAAATATCCACACCTAAAGAAATATGGATATTCACAGATAGCAGAAGCTCAATTCAACATCTTCAGAATTATCATGAACTCATCATCATCTTCATCATCATCATTGGCATTACGGCCTTTGTAGTTTAGCCTTAGCCTCCTTCAGAACATCCGATCAATCACTCCTGTCTAATGCTCGTGTTCTCCATCTTCTAATTCCAACTTTTGTTAGGTCAGCCTGAACATCATCCAGCCATCTCAATTTAGGTCGTCCGACTTTCTTCCTACAGGTAATGCATCTAGTAGAACTTTGGGTATGCGATTGTTCTCCATCCTGGTTACGTGTCCCAGCCACTCTAACCTTCTGAGTTTTATATCAACAACAATGTTCATATCTTTATATAATTCATATAACTCGGCATTTGTTCTGATTCGACAAAACCCTTGCTCATAAGTAGGCCCAAAGATTTTTCGTAATGCTTTTCTTTCCCAGGCATTTAAGATCTTTATTGCCCTTTCAGGTAGAGTCCAGGTTTCACTTCCATATACTACAGTTGGTTTGATAATAGTTTTATATATACTTATTTTGGCTTTTCTTGAGCTACATCTGGACTTCATAGTTTTATTCAATGCCCAAAGACCTCGGTTCTCAGCTGCAATCTTCTCTCTTATATCAGTCATAACATCTTTATTGTCTTTCACCATGGAACCCAGATATTTAAAACAGGAAACTCAATTATCATGAACTATATGACGCTTATCTACAAATATAGTTAAATATCTACAGGTCCTCTCCAAATTAGCAGAAAATATATCTGCAGTGGATCCCATCACATGTTGGAATATTAGGAAATGAAAAGGCCGACATCTTAGCTAAAGAAAGCTATGAACTAAGAAAACCAATCAAAAACACACTCACCTGCACTGAAGTACTCTCTAAATGTAAAAAAAGAAGCAAACGAAATTTGGAAGCAGCCGCCGCAATATGAATGGTACAAAGAACAACATCTAGGAACAGCCATTAACTGCCAACTCAAACGAAACACACAAACAGCAATAACAAGATTGAAAAGTGGACATACAAAACATATGAAGATAGTTGCATCACAGAAGATCTTCCCAATATGCACAAAATGCAACACAGAACAAGCTTCACCATCTCATATCTTGTCATGTTTAGGGCTTACCCCTGACTACATCTATCCAGCACACCTGCTGTAACAACACGGACTTTGTCTAAGGAACTTGGGATAAGGAAGAAGGAGAAGACAATATCTCAACCTAAATACACGGTGATTAAATAATAAAACTTAAAATCTTGGCTGAAATTCCTATCCTAAATAAATATAGTATAATGGAAAACATAATATTTTATCGTAAAGGGGTTCATGTTGATAACTTACAAAGGCAAACCATATGCATATATAAACATGGCACATGACACATGAATCACAGAAAACATTAAATGAATAATTGATGTAAAAAGAATGAAAGAAAATTCGAGTGGACAGGAAAATTGAGTAGATTAAGAAATAAGGGAGGAAATGACGACATAAAATGAAAAGAAAGTTTGGAATTAATTAATAAGGAAAGGAGTTAAATTCAGAGATACAGAGTAATAGGAATATAAAGGTATAAATGAGGAAATTGGAGGTGAAGGAAAAATATTAAACGAGACTGAAATGAAGAAAAGAAGAAATAAATAAAGATAAAATGAATGAAATGCATATGTAAAGAACTGGAAACAGAGGAAGTATAGATAGAAAGAAATGGAGGAGGAATTGATGAAATATAGAAAATAAAGAAAAAACTAAAGACAGAGGAAGGAGAAACTTTCCTAGTTCAAAGGCTCGAACCTCTTCTCTAGCGAAGACAGAGCCTTCCACTAGCTTCCAACATCTTCGGCGACTTTGTCCTCTGCTGTTAGCTGTACTGCGTATGATGTTATGCGATATTCCTCCCCTTCGCGTGGTATCTATTAATCCCATTTTCGTTTATTCTCCTTCAAAATTCTCTAAATTCCTTCAACATAACGATGAAAAACGGAATGAGACAAGTGGCCAACAGGCTAGGAGTCCACATAGATACTTCGTTGCAGTTCCAAATGTTCTTGCAAGGACGTGCTATCGCGTATTTTTTAATTGTTTCTCTTCCCATTTCCTCTTTTTTCATCCATTCGAAAGTGAGGAGGAAAGATAGAAAAGAAGCACGTAAAAGGTAAAATAATAAAGCTATAAATAAAAATGGAAAATAAAGAACAGAAGTAATAGAGGCAGTAAGAAATAAATGTAATTGGGGATAATGGAAAAGAATAAATTTGGAGTAAAATAAATGGAAATATAGGGGAAGGAAAGCAATACGGAAGGATAGATTAAAGGAGGCAAAATTTGTACAAGGGAGAAATAAAAATAATAACGAACGTGAAAGAGAACTAGAAGAAGGAAAAACTAAAGAACGAAAGAATTAATACATGAAAGAGGAGATGACAAAACAATGAATGAAGGGATAAACGACAAATATTAAGGGAGAAGAAAAGGAATGATAATATTAAAATATTAATGAGAGAAATAAAAGAAATGTCGTAAGACGGAAAGAAAGAATGAACCCGTAAACAGAAAGGTGGAGAGAAAATGTTAGATGAGGCACCAAGAAGGAAGCTGAGAGGAAATGAAGCTGGAAAGATTTAATAGAAAATGAGAAATATAAATGAGAGGATAACGAGAAAATGAGAAAGGAATGTAAGGAAAGATAGAAAATGATGGAAGAGACAATTGACTTCTGTTAGTGGTCGGCATTTTATACCTTTAACCGTTCTACAGTGATCGCAGCAAACCTACCTAGCTCATTTGCCTCGTATGCTAGACGTCAACCAACCCTGCTGGTATAGAAGGTAGGAGTTGAGAAGTCGCGTTCTACTTGTACTAAATGTACTACATTTTCCGACCGCTGACTTATGAGGTCAGAAATACAAATAGATAAGTAGGAAGAAATAAAGAAAAGAGAGAAGAGAAGATAGATTTGAAGCAGAGTGGAAGGTGAGAAGAAAAACAAGAGCCAGGAAGTAGGTGAAAGGATAATGAAACATTATACAAGAAACATCGGACTTAATTATTAAAAGTATAATTAAACAAATAGAGAAAAATACTGGCATAGAATGAAACTAATCAAGCGGCTCCAGTACGGCTGCCAGATTGATCTCTGCCAGAGCAAGACTGAGAAAAAAATCTAAAAATATCCATGGGATAACAGCCTGGGCACAACGGGGAAGTGAAACGGAACGCAGAAATTGCCCTCCCCCTCCAATGTACAGTACTTTTCGCTTGCACCGCCTTATAAACAAACACACAGTAAGGCACTGTGAATTTTAGGCGACAGCGAGAGCCGAAAGTTCGTAAAAGCTATGATGCCTGCCTTATACAATCCGTTACTGAGCAATGCTTATCTTCCTATTTACTCTTATCGGATCAAAACATTACTGTCTCAGCCACTGAAGGTAGAGTGAGGAGTTAAGAAATAGTCTGCAGTGACTCGATTGAGGTATTAGGCCTGGGATAGAAGAAGAATCAAAGTGATCCGGAAACAGATCGGTAATGGCCTATAAGAGATGGTGTACATACTTCAGGGAACTGGAATGGAAGTAGGGAGGTCACGTAAGAAAACTGATCGAAGCGAAATGGGTATATGCAACGAAGATTTAGAACGACCTAGAATCCATTGGCACGCCTCATTCTTCGAATTAGCGGGGAAACAGTGTACACATAGTATATCTAGGAAATAGTACGGAATGGAAAAACTTTAGAAGTCCCAAAATTCGATATTGATTCATTCATAGTTTTCTACCCAAGGACAAGTCCACTGAAAAACCAGCATTTTTCAATCTTCCCTCTTTTCCTCCTTCCTCTGGGTCTCAGCATATGATCCATATATCTTAATTTTGTCTATCATTTGATATCGTCTTTTGCCCCGAACCTTTTACACGTTCACCATCTCTTCCAATGCATCCTTCAGTACGCAGTTTCTTCTCACCAGTGACCCAGCCAATTTCTTTTTCTCTTTGGGATCACTTTTAGAATATACCATATAATATTGTATAAATTGTTAAGATAATAGGTGAATGTCAGTTTAGGAACAAATTAAGGTTAGAAAATATTCTAGTATAGTTAGAACATTGATTTTAAGGTAAATCGTGGACTCTACTGTGTGTGTTACTGACAGCTCTCTAATTAATTCATCGTAGTTCTAATTAATTCATCAGTTTACTTTCCAGATCTTATTAACCCTGTGAGAGAGTAGGACCGCGTGTTATCACCAGACAGCGGATTTTCGGTTCCGATACAGAGACGAGTCGTCACGTCTCTTGGCGTACGAAGGGAGCTTAGCAATGAGTTGAATGACCTCCCTGAAACTGACGTACACCTAACGTTTAGTATGAAGACCGAAAATCCGATGAATGATTATTACACAACACCTTGTGAATATTTTCAGAGCTCACAATGCACAAAAGACAGAAGGCCTTTGTCGTTATGGGATTTTATAGGCAAAATTAATTTCCATTCTATTTTATTTACATTCTAATGAGCATGCGATTTTAAGGAGTCAATAAAAATGACTTAAATAATTTCAATAGTTTGTTTAACTAAAATTGATTTTGAAATTTAGGCTAATGTTTATTGACCATGTCTTGACTTTCAAATTATACTAGGGCATTCGAAAAGTAATGGCAATACAATTACTGTTTCACATTAAATTTATTTAGGTTACTTTTGACACTACATACTTCAAATAATAGTCCCCTGCCATGTAAACAGTACGTTGTCAAGTTCTTGGAAGTCGATGGACTCCATTTGCAGCAGCATTTCTGGTTACCTCCCTCACTTCCCAATCTAAAGCTCTTTGGGTATCGACTCTTGCTCACACCTGTGAAGTAATGGCTAGCGCGTCTGGCCGCAAAATCAGGTGGCCCGGGTTCGATTCTCGGTTGGGGCAAGTTACCTGGTTGAGGTTTTTTCCGGGGTTTTCCCTCAACTCAATACGAGAAAGTGCTGGGTAACTTTCGGTGCTGGACCCCGGACTCATTTCACCGACATTATCACCTTATCTCATTCAGACGCTAAATAACGTAAGATGTTGATAAAGCGTCGTAAAATAACCTACTAAAATAAAAAAAATCATCGACTCTTGATTGAAAGCGAATGCCCCGCTTGCATTCAACTTGCATTAGTTCAGTATGGTAGGACTTCTCTCCCGCAGGCTTCTTGTAGTGCCTTAAATCACTGAACTGCATGTTTTTCTCTTGTAATTTGGATTTTTATGAAGCATCTTTGTTCGTACTTTAGGCCTGTATTGTTTACTATAAATCAGAAACAGCCAATGTATTTACAAAATATGGCTACTTCGATACTTTCAATATTGCAAATTTGTGAAACAATCGCTGCTCTATTAGGTAGTACAAAATTTCAATGGTCACCGCTAGGAGCACTCAATTATAGCATTGATGCTATTGCTTACAGTATGATTATTTAATCCTGACAGTAGCTATCAATGTGCGCCTGGGTCAGGCGAGTCCATTAAGTTACGCCAAGAGATGTTCAGGTTAGTCTGTCGCCTGCAGTCAGAGCGATTGGATGTCACGCATGCGGTATAGCGTTGTATTTCCAGTACAGTTAAGCTGTATTGCATTCCTTTACCCACCGCTCGCCCTTATCACCACTACGGAACTCTCCCCACTACTCCTACTACTGCCCCTCTATCGCGTCGCTGAGCTGTCAGGACTAAATAATCGGTCTGTACCGAATGCCCTCGTGTTATTCTTTTCGTAGAGATATATTTAGTACTGTAAAATGTACACCAAAAAGTGATAAAATAGTGTAACTGAAACTTATTGAATAAACAATTTGAGCCTTCTGTATAAGCAATTTAATATTGACATTACATTATTAAGCATTATAGAAACCTTACTGATGACTTTTCAAGGCTCCAGAGGTTTTAGAGCGGCTTCTAACCATACTCCAGATATTTCGTGCACCCCTGACGCGTACACTCAGGTTCTTCAGCCAGGCGCTCATATCGGCAAATGGGAAAACTGAACGTGTATGAGATCATGGCAATAATAGAGACGACGCGTTATGAAAATCGTTTCTACGAGAGAGGAAATTGAGTGCATGTAGCGCTCTCACGAGCCCAGCAATTTTTACTACCATAATCAGCCATAATTAGTGACGAGAACAGTAACTTCATTTCACATGACATGACACTCTGCCGGAGCAAACATCACACTGACGGCGCTTGTCAGGAATTCATCCATGTCAGAGTAGCCTGTAGACCGTGCTACAAACGTAAACCTTGCTATTCTCTGTTTAAAATTGGGCTACCTTGAAATTAGTTGAAAATTATCTGGAATTTATAAAAATTACGTTACAATGAAAAAAAAACATACAAAAAAAGCGTAACGAGAGCAAGGTACACAATATGCCAGTTCATAAGATTTAATTATTTTATGACAATTAGATTTAAATATTTGGAATTTGTCAAACATTTGGTAACATTAAAATCATCTAATGAACTGTTTCCTAAGTGGGGGTCGTGTAAAGAGCTGACGGGGGGTTACGAGATGATTTACAAAATAAAAAAAACTCCTTATTAACTTAATTCTATGTTGCATTTAGCAACACAAAAACGTTGAACATGAAAATAAAAACAAAGTTTGAGCAGTTATAAAGTAAAATATAATAAAATGCGATAAATGCGTCTGTTTTTAAGAATGAAGCTTCGCAAATGTGAACTGTACGCTCACTAACCGTTATTTTCCATTTCTCGCTTTTGTTTTGATGGTAGTCATAGACTAGAAAAGTTATTTTACGTAAATAGAAATTTGAAAATACTATAAAAAATTCGAAGTATTCTTGCAATCTTTAGAGCCAAAACTGGCCTCTGGGACAGAAAAGTATAGTTTCAGCATTCAATCAATTCATATATATATATATATATATATATATATATATATATATATATATATATTTCAATGAGTCTTTACTTTTTTTTGTATGGAGGAGGGACCCGAAGGCTTCTACTGCAGCCTGAAACTTATTGTGCTTACCACTCCTATTCTTATGTATGATTGAGTAGCCGAACGACCGCGCTCTTGTACAAGTACAGCTGGTAAAATTCATGTTCTGGAAATAATAAGTTAATTAAGTAGTAAAATATCGCTGCAATCATAAAGTATTGGGAATAAATTTGAATAAGGAACAAAAAAAAGTTTTCTTCCCAGGCAGGATTCGAACCACGAAAGTCTTAGTTACCAGTCTATCGTGCTCTGGAGTGAAAAAGGCTCTGAAATCAGCTACAAGGATCGGTCGGGTTTTTTTTTTGCCACTACTGTATATCTTGTTCACTTTTCGAGTATTCGAAACAAATTTTTCTTTTTTTTCCTTTTCTTCTGTATGTACATATTTTTTCTTTCCTGTAATTACACCATTGTTCTGCTCAGTAAGAATAGGTTTTTAATTATTGCGGTTATGTGTGGGTGAAGATATAATATAGGCCCCATTATTTCCAAACTGAAATGATTGCAGCATTCTGTGTCTGGTCTAAATATACTGTACATTGGAAAGTTGATAATTAATTAGTAGGAATTCCAAATTAGTTCTGAACTTTTTAAACCAAGTGAAGTAATATAACTGATCATGGATTATTTTATTGTGTCATGCTGGAAGAGGTTATGCGTCAAATTTAATTTGTCGTTTTGTTGTTAAAAAGGCATTACAGTATTCTTACCTTCCACCTTTCATTTTATCTTGCACCCCAGAGAATCGTCTTAAAATTGTACACTTATACAGGGACATCATTTTATTTTTACTTCAATTTTTATTGTACCTGAGCTTTTGAATGTACTTCACTCCCACCCCTTCTACTAATGAAATTCAACCTTTCTCCACACAGATCCAAGAACGCACATACAGTCATAGTAAACAGTACGTTCCAAAAATATGTTCGCGTTTTCCAGTGACGAAAGAGCTTTCAATATTGAATAATTTTCGCATAGGTACTGTCGTCCATTTGCCTACGTCGTATCCCGGTTTCCCCCATCAGCTTTTATTCGCCAGCTTGTGGCTGGGCTGTCTTAGCTCTTTTCTGAGAACATTAATTTCTGTTAGAAATTTGGACGTCTACGTAATATTATACAACTATTTAAAATAACTTAAATAGAAGGGCCTCGTTAATTAATTAACTGTCACGTGATTTCCTCCCTTTCTACGACCCTACGACATAACCAGTTGGACGGACGGTAGATAGTATGTCTGATATTTTATCTTTTCGGATCGGGCAGAAGTGAACACTGAATTTACAGTACGTAAGGTACACTTTTATAGAGTAGGTACAGAATTATTTCAACATGAGTTACTAGTACAAAGGCCGAAACTGGTAATTGGGATTAGGTACAATAGTCTATAGTACGATAATATGCACATTAGAACTGAAGCCTGTATAGAAATGAACGGCCACCATTTTCAAAAATGTGTTTAAATATCCATATTAAGATTATTTTTCAATTTAACTTCATTCTCTATATTGTACGCTAATGTGCTGTAGGCAGTATAATATACACTGCATAATGAATAAGTCCACATGGACAGCTCGTGAATAAAAACACTCATTGTTAATACTGTACTGTATTTTGAATTAAACAAAAACCTAATGAAAATAATCAAACTCAAAATCGCGATATTTCCTAGTTTACGTAAATGGATTAACTACTTTTCTTCCCTCCTATACCTAGTAAAGTTATTTGTTTGTATATTACGCCAGTATCATCGAACTCCAATCGTGGAAGGGGATAGCAAACGGCGTTGATCCAAAGGTATAGCTAGGTTACTATTAAAAATGTTAGTAAAAATAAAATGATGTCCCTGTATCTGTTCATCCAAGTAACACACTCAATCATATTACTGTAGATATTTACAATTACAGTAGTGCTCTGCCATTTTAGTTCGGAGATAACACGACGTTGTTTTCGGTTCTTCATTCATTTATTTAATGGCATGAGAAGGTGTGCTTCTACTTAAAGCTGTGGTCTTAAGAGTTCTTTAGCTATTAGGTCAGCTGGCGGTGGTATCGGTTACCGATAACATTCAAGCCTCAGACCGCGCTTCACAGAGAGAATACAAAAGACGGAACCCGTGCGGTTCAGCGGTTAACCGTGTATCTCGACTTCGACTCCACAGCATTTGGCGTAAGCAATTTAGTGGCGAGACAGAAGTCTTTTCTCACGCGACTTTTGCTATACAGCGAAAGACGAAGTTGTGACTCCAACTTCTTGTCTGAATTGCGGAAGTGACTACGTTACGCACTCCTCATTTAGCAATGCTTCAAGTAGGAAAGCAATTCTTCTCGCCTTATTCATTAACTTTCCTTTTTGCTCTACTCCTATAATTCTCTACTTCAGACTCTCTTTATTCCATTTTATCATTAATTCTATCTTCCTTTTCTTCTTCAAGTATTTCTCTTGTAACTTTTATCTGGAATCACTTGTAGCCGACTAATTGTCTGCTCTGCCTTGCACCGTGACGATACAGGTTCGACTCCCGTTTGATTAAAGGTGAAATTTATAGCGGACAAAACGAGGAGTGCTGAATGGTTTCTCTCGCAGCTCTCCTGTTTTCCCTTACCATTGTCATTATTCCATCAACACTTCACAATAACTCTTCACTCTTCGAGTCAGATTTCCAGAAAAGACAAAAATATGGCTAAAAGATGAAGAAATTGTACAAATTGTTTGTAATAAATTATAATAACAATAATATTTGAATACTATATTACTATATTTGTATGTATGTAGGCCAACCGCGGCGAAAATGCGACTCACGAGCACATTGTGGCTCGCAGTGCATTTCCCTTGCTTCCTACCTACAACCCCCACCCTCTCACTCACTGGAGTCAAACTCCGTTCCATGTATATTTGTCTCTGACCTGAGTGTGGCGTATCGTCGCAATGTCTCTTTCGAAACCATGTACCTCTATAAAAACGAAAGTTTCAAGTAGGATGGGAGGATGCATTTTTTGCTGACAATATGATGAGAATATTAAATGTATGATTTATTCAAAATCGACTCTCCGTCCTTTAAATCTGCTCCAAAAAAGAATTATCAAAATTTGTCTATATAAACCTTTTGATTACCCAACAAAATTAATTTTTCAGGAATTTGGCGTATCAAATCTAGAACAAATTTATAAACAAAAATTGCTGATTTACTTCCATAAAAACCACAATAAATTTAAATTTGATCCTCATGAATACCAGACGAGACAAAACTACAGTTTCTTTCTAAATACTCCCAAATGCCACACAACTGCTGGATTAAAACACAGCAGAAATTTTGGACCCAAAATATATAATACATTAATTAGAGCTTACCCTGAGCTAAGTACACTTAACACACATAGATTTAAGAAACAAATCAGATTAATTATTTAATTGTTTAAGCTAATTGAGTTAAAAATTGATACTCTAATATTCATGTACTTTTGTATTTTCTATTTGTATATAGACCCTATTATTACATGCTGTATGTATTTTACCATTTATTAATGTGATTGTGCTCAATGAACTCTCGTAATTTTGTGATATATTTTGTATAACTGATCTGAACTGCGCCCGAGCACGAGCTTCTGCTCTTTCGGGCTGCAATGCCTAATGTAGCTCAAGTGTATAGTATTAATAAATATTATTATTATTATTATTATTATTATTATTATTATTATTATTATTATTATTATTATTCACAAGTATTACTAGGAAAACGGTTGTATAACATAAAACGGCATTATAAGTTACTACATGTTACTGATGAAACATTAAAAGGTTGTGTTGTTATTATTATTATTATTATTATTATTATTATTATTATTATTATTATCATCATCATCATCATCATCATCATCGCTGTACGTCGCGTCGATCCTTTTTCAGCAGATGTACGAATAATGCGGTTATCTCTTCAATTTAAATTCACATATTTACGATGTGATGTTAAATGAAAGCTAGATGTAAGGACTTGACAAATGTTGAACTTTTCAAATCTTTGGCAAAAAATAAATATCCGAAGCTTCGTTCTTTCGCTTGCTCTGTTGAAGCCATGTTCGCTACAACTTACGTTTGTGAAAAATTATTTTCAACAATTAAAATAGTAAAAATCAAATTTAGATCACGACTGACAGACAAATACCTTCGTGATCAACTACGACTGGCAGTAAGCGACACAATTCCTGATTTTGAAACTCTGCCGCAGAGACATTCTGAAGACAATTTTAGGTTGTGATAATGTGTCTAATGTTTTTTTGTTCATTTGTTTCTTCGTTACACATACTAAACATTAGTTTGTAACCTTGTACTGTATATAATTTTATTTAAGTGCTTGACGTAAGGAAAATGAAAAACCGTTAATGTCAGACAGTTGCTTCAATTCCCCTTCGGGTGTCCGACTCCCTCCATAGGTGCTATGCACATTGCAGCTTACACAGTGGCTCGGCGCACGATAGCATTTTCGCCACCGCTGATGTAGGCTATAATATGTGTGATGTTTGAGAAACCTTACAATAAACAATTCTTTCTTTTTTTATATAAACAACATCAGCCTTTCCTTCTTACTGGGAGTGGAGCAGATACATTCAATGATTTTGCTCTCACGGAGTTGCCATTTCTTTCTGACTTAACTTTATACTTTGCAAAGCGCATACAAAATTGACGTTACAGTCGTCTATAAGAAGTAGCAACGTCGCATTATTTGAAGACATAATATATACTACAGAGCGTTCGCCTAAGTGTGGGGCCAGGAAAGCGGCATGTGCTGTACGCCGCTTTGTACGCGCAGTTGTTGAGGCACGCTCGACAATCAAGATCGAGAAGTTATCAATTGTGAGTCAGCTGTTGCAGTGGTTTTACGTACAGTGCAGTTTCTTGACACAGTTGCTTCAAATTTGTTAACAATGCAAAACGCAAAATTCACACTTGAACAGAGAGATTTTATGTATGATGCATAAGTGAAAACAAAGTCATGTAGAGAGGTGCGTAGGCAATTTGAAGTGCTCCAATTCCGGGTAGAGAAACTGTTAGACATCTTTTTAACAAATTAAGGACAATAGGGTCGCTAAATGCTACAATTCCTAAGCGAAAACGAAGATTATTGACGGAAGAAAAAATTGATGGAATCAGTGCATCATTTACACGCTCTCCTAACAAATCTCTAAGACGTGTTTCACAGGAAGTTAGTGTTTCAAAAACATCAGTCTTTACTACTGCTAAACTTTTAAAATTAAAACCCTACAGAGTAAGTGTCGTGCATGAATTACGGCCTGGAGACGATGAAAAACTAGTTCAGTTTTGTAACTGGATTTTACAAAGTATTGTGGACGGTATTGTGGAACCTCATTTAATAATGTTTTCTGATGAGGTGTGGTTTCATTTACGAGGTCATGTTGCGTCACAGAACAATAGGCATTGGAGTACAGAGAATCCCCATTTAATTCATGAGGTTCCATTGCATGACGAAAAGATTGGCGTTTGGTGTGCTATTACAGCGAAGCGAATTATTGGGTCCATTTTCTTTCAGGATATAATAAATGCACTAAGATATCGCACTCTAATAGGCCTACTCGCGCCATTTTTCCAAATTTTATCAGATGATGAGGAACTCAATGGATATTTCCAACAAGATTCAGCAACAGCCCATACAGCCCATGAATCTATGAACGATATAAGTAACGTTTTAGGAGAAAGGATTATTTCTCAGGACTTATGGCCGCCACGTTCCCCCGATCTTATAGTGTGCGATTTTTATTTGTGGGAAACTCTAAAAAATAATGTATATAGAAATAATTCCCACAGCATAGAAGAATTGAAGGCGAATATAACAAGAGTGATTAGAAAAATTACCGAAGACGAATTTATTCGTGTGAATGCTAATTTTATTCAAAGATGCTAGAAATGTGTGGATTCAGATGGACATCACTTCCAACATCGCCTATAACAAGGTTAGTACTACGTACAAAAATTATCGTGTGCATGCTATTATATAGCATAGAAAGCGGAAGCTTATGGATAGACGATTCCAGCAAGCGACACCGCAGGCAGGCTGCTTTCCTGGCCCCACCCATAGGCGAACGCTCTGTATACTCACAGTCAATTATATGGCTTTCTTGCATTCCTAGAAGATAAAATCGCAGGTTGTTTGGTTTCGTTATCTTAAGCCTCAAGCAGATCCTCTGTTATTATAATAAATAGAATTGCTGATTAGAGGCGAAGGCTTTTTAAACGTGGCACAAACTGTATGTGTGTTGGTGTGTGGGTGTGTGTGCGTGCGCGTGTGTGTATATACAGTATACAGGATGTTAAAAAAAAGTATCCAATATTTTAGGAGGTGCTAGTATGCATCAAAACAAGAAAATGTCTAATAAACGTGGGTCCTACAACATATACTTTCTGAGATCTGTACACTTGCTCATAGCAGGTGCTCAATGTGACGTCCATTCATGGCAAAGCATTCCTCTGTCCTTTGGCGTAAGGAATCACACACTCTTTGAAATTGACCTGGTTTTTCTTGATAACCAAAAGTCTAGGGGATTTAGATTTCAGGAACGAGCAAGCCAAGGTGTGGGCCTCCCCAATCAATCCAGCGGTCCTGAAATGTCAGTGTCAGGTGTTCACGCTCATCGCGGAAAAAATGTGCTGGTGTACCATCATGCATGAACCACATCTGTAGTCTTTGTTGACATGGCACATACTCCAGCAAGGTAGGCAATACGTTAATATGAAAGTTCTGATAACGAGCCCCAGTTAATCTCTGTGGTAGCACGTATGGCCCTCAATCTATCGCTAAGAATGCCTGCCCATACGTAGATTGAGAATCGGTGCTGATGCCTTGCTTTTCATGTGCATGGGAATTTTCATCAGCCCACACATGGTGATTAAGAAAATTCACAACACCATCTCTGCTGAACCCTATTCATAATCGCAACCAAACTTTTCTTTTCAGTATTCCTTGCGACGTATCAGTATTCCATGCCAGGGGTGTCAACTACGCTATGGTTATGTGGTAGCTGCTGTATTGGAGGGCAGAAAAATTTACTGCCATAAATGGGCGTCACATTGAGCACCTCCTGTGAATAAGTGTTCAGATCTCAGAAAGTGTGTGTCGTAGGACCCAAGTTAATTAGACTTTTTTTTCTTGTTCTGATGCATACTATCACCTCCTAAAATATAGGATACTTTTTTAACATCCTGTATGTGTAACTAAGAGGGATGAAGTTACAGGAGAAAGGAGAAAGTTACACAACGCAGAACAACGCTAAATAACTTCACGCATTGTATTCTTCACCTGACATAATTAGGAACATTAAATCCTGACGTTTGAGATGAGCAGGACATGTAGCACCTATGGTCGAATCCAGAAATGCATATAGATTGTTAGTTGGGAGGCTGGGAGGAAAAAGACGTTTGGGGAGCCCGAGACGTAGATGGGAGGATAATAATAAAATGGATTTGAGGGAGGTGGGATATGATGATAGAGACTGGTTTAATCTTGCACAGGATAGGAACCTATGGCGGACTTATGTGAGGGCGGCAATGAACCTCCGGGTTCCTTAAAAGCCATAAGTAAGTGTATATAAAAAGTAAATCCATGGCGCTACAGCCCTTTGAAGGGCCAAGACCGACCAGCCGGCTGCTGGCCTCACGTCCACATGCCGAAGCAGAAGTGGACGATCATCCAAGCAGATTTTATTTATTTATTTATTTATTTATTTATTTATTTATTTATTTATTTATTTATTTATTTATTTATTTATTTATTTATTTATTTATTTATTTACTTATTTATTTATCATTTTGCTAATAATTATAACATAACATATATTATATATAGAAAAACAAGAATTGAGGTATCGTGTGGTTAGCCATTATAGCTCGTTTGCGAAACCGGATTTTCGCTATCTATCATAGCTCCCCAAGTGCATCACGATGCTGGATGGGCACCAGTCCCATACACTGGCCGAAATTTCATGAGAAAATTTCTTCGCCCATGAGGACTAGAACCAACGCGCATTTAGTAGCTCGTGTTCTAGGCAGGATGCCTTAGACTACGACACCACGGCGCGCGACAAGTGTGTGTATATATATATATATATATATATATATATATATATATATATATAAAGTTGCAAAGTTGCAGCTCAGGCGGTAGGCACAATTCCCTATTGATTCCAAGCTGCACTTGAGTGTGGATTCGATACTATCTAGGGCTGAATACCTGGTTGGCTTTTTCCCGATATTTTCCACAACTGTAGGCAAATGTTAGGTTATCGCATGGTAAATCCTCGGCCTCATCCCGCCGAATACCATTTTGCTATCCCAATTCCATTAACGATAAATAACATGGAAGGTAAGACCGACCCTTTCACAGGCCAAATGGGCCCCGAGTGTGGCAGGAGGATAATGTCGCATTATGGCTAAAGGCAGTCGACATTAATGGCTGTATGGATGTCAGTCCTGCGTGTCCAGCGCCTTTATCCCAAGGAAATACCCTTGTATTACAGGTATATTCGGAGGATTTGATGCTTATCTTTATACTTAAGAAAGAGAGAAAGAAAGAAACAAAGGAAGAACAGAGAAACACAAGCAAAAATAAAAGAAAAAGGAAAAGAGCAAGAAATGAAGAATAAAAAGGAAAGAAGGACGGGTATAAAAAATTAAAGAGAAGAAACAAGAAGCATAGAAAGAAGGAATACAGAAGAAATATGAAGAACAGATTAAAAGAAAAAAAAATTAAAAGAAGAATAGAAGGTGGGGATTTAAAATAAACTAAACAAGTGGGAAGGAGATCATTTCTGCTAGAGGCTGAGCAAGCCTCAGCTGGGCCCATAGTACGGCCGGGGAAATTAGATTAACGGGAGTAATCAATGATCCCATCGGTAATCGAACCCGCGACATTCCTACTTTACAGCGTTACGCCATCGTACGCCCTAAATAACATAGAAGTCAGTTGAGAGTTTAATTATAGATATATTAGGAGAATTTGACACTCATCTTTATACTTAAGAAAGAAACAAAGAAACAAAGGAAGCACAGAAAAAGGAAAGCAAGAATAAAAGAAAAAGAAAGAAGCAAGAAAAGAAGAATAAAAAAGAAAATATGAAAGACTAGTATAAAAATGAAAGAGAAGAAACAAGAAGCAGAGGAAGAAGGAAAAATAGAAGAAATATAGAGACCAGATTAAAAGAAAGAGTAAAGGAAATTAAAAAGAATAATGGAAGGATAAATTAAAAAAGAAACTAACAAGTAGGAAGGAGATAAGTTGGTACAGACCAATTATTTAGTCCTGACAGCTCAGCGACGCGAAAGAGGGGAAGTAATAGGTGTAGTGGGGAGAGCTCCGAAGTAGAGATAAGGGGGAGCGGTCGGTAAAGGAATGTAATACAGGTTAAGTGTACTAGAAACATACAGCTGTACCGCACGCATAACATCCGATCGCTCCGAAGGCAAGCGAGTGACTAATTCAAACACCCCTTGGCGTAACTAAATGGAATCGCTGACCCGGCGCACATCTCCGGTGACTGTCAGGACTAAATAATCGTACTGTAGATAGTCTATTAGTCAGTTATTTAATGGCACTGTATCACCAACACAACACCTAATCACTATAGTAAAAGTCCGCATCTAGTTGTAAGTCTTTCACGAAATTCTACTCCTGTCCTAATACAAACACTGTTATAAATTCTTTGTACCCCAATGCAGCTCAGTACATGCAAGCACACAATTCAATTTTTATTTGATAATGAGTACATTCCATGCCATTATCTTTGAGCGATGCTTTAAAAATGTGTGCATGAATAGAAAGTAGGCCTATAGTACTTCATTATACTGATCCTATGATTCCAGGCTGTGTTTACATCATCGAAAAAACTCTCAAACGAGACTGTAGGCGTTGTCCATTCTGATGCTGTACTCTTCTTTTTTACGATCTTGGGAATTGTGTAATAAAAATTCTCCACTTATTTTTATGGAAGGCATTTCATTTTGTCTTTTCTGAGCTTTAACTTTGTTACAAGTTGAAATTACGTCGTTCGTTTCTAAGCTACTTTCAGCTGTAACTATCGCAGATATATTGGAAATTGTATATGGTCATTATGAACTTCCGATATTACATTGCGCTTGTTCTTATTTATGTAAACCGAGTTATAACTCTTAAAAAGCTTCCAGTAACTATAATCTGAAAGAAATTTCGTTTAATATTCCCTCAGCAAAGTGACTATCATGTATACAGGGTGGAAGTGAAATAGCCTTGGAGATTTTCAGAGCGAATAGCTCATGTTTTATGTAACAAAAAACTATAATATCATATCGGTGGAGAGTTAATAATTTTTTAAGTTTTTTCTCAAATGTTTAACAACCTCTTATTTTGTAACTATTGCGAGTAAGATCGTTATTTTTGTCCATATTGATAGGAAAACTAATAAAGAATAATTTATCTCTCTGGCGTATTTCAATAGTGTGGACGGTTTTCGTGTAAATATAATTTTAAAAATCTCTAATTTCAAGCCACTGCGAGCAGGTTGCAAAACCGTCAAGGCAGAGAGCACCTCACCTGCGGAGACACCGAGTTCTTTGGCCTCTTACATCTGTGTCACGAGAAGAGAGTGTTAGCGGCGATGTTGCCGGACAGCTGAAACTTCAAACTTAATTTTCTAAATAACCGTGTATTTAACCACAAAACGTAATAGGCCTATAGTTTTTCTATTCATTTCAGTGTACCAGATCGTCTCTTTCAATCTCCGAGATTTTTTCACTTCCACTCCGTATAACCAAAACAAAGATTCCGAAATAATATGTTAAGCAAGATCTATTTTCAACAAGATTATTGCGAGTAAATGTATCCATTGAGGTCAATATGAAATTGTAGTAGGTCTATGAGATGAAATAAATTCTGGTATTTCGGTATCCTTTCAATAATAATGAATATAAATTTCATACACTTTTCATGCTCCATTCATTTTTAGATAGGCCTACTAAATAAAGAGTTTGTAAAAGAACACTTCAGAAACCGCATGACTAGAGAGAGAAATATGAATTGAAGCGGTTATTCAAAGAAGATTCCAACTCCTCATTTTAAAATTTTACAGGAGAAACAAAAATCTGAATATGTATAAGTATCAAATATCGACACAAAGTTAATTATTTAACATCATAGGCTATATTTAAAGCACTTCCAAGAATATATACTTTATTTTTATTATTTATGCGACTGCTTGGGAAGGTTTAATTATAATTTGAAAATAACAGAATTGGGCCCTTCTTCTACGACACTACTCCCTCCATTCCAAAATATGGTATAGTAACAAACAAAACAAGTTTGATTATTGCGTATGCGCGCACGAAATGTTTCGCGGTGTGGTATTACGTTCAGTAGTGAAGGGATTATCAGACAGTAGAGTTGTGAATGTTTCTAATCTTCTGTAGTGCATCAAACACCACCCAGTCAATTTTGAATAGAACATCTAAGGCTCAACAGTCGTACAAAAACAGGTTGTAATTTATTGCAGTTTTTATGTTAATTGGTCTCTCTCAAAACAATGTTTGTTGTTATTTAATTAATTTAATTTAATTTATGATTTTCTTATGTTAATTTATCAAATAAATATCTAGAATATGTATTAAAGTTACATTATATTACCGAGAGCTTTAACAAATGTATACCATATTTTGGAAAATAATTAATTTCATCTTTCTATACCATATTTTGAAACAGAGGGAGTATCTATTTTAGAAATAAAATTCCTCTTAAATCCTTATTATTAAATAATTTGAACACAAATCAAATTCTAAGCTATTATAAAAAGTAAGTAAATTAAAAAAAATGAGATCATACTAAGAGAATTGTAACTACAAATAAAATGTACCATATTGTGAACTTATTGAACTGTGAGTTATATATTAATGAAATAATAGTCTTATGAATCGAAGCTGGTAGAAGAAGAGCCCAACAGTAACTGACTGGGCCGTTCTTTCACAAAATGAAATACAGTATTGTTACAACCAGGTCCGAAACGCAGTGGGTCTAATTCCGCCCTTCTTCTACCAACCGAGTTATTCATTACGAGTTTTATGCTTGCTGAAATTATAAATATGACTGTGCACTTTTTCTACTGACCAGAGGTAGAACAAAATGGAAAAAAGTGATTTAAAAAAATTGCTAGTTGTGCCCTTTTTGAAGAGCCGTTTCAATTGCAATCATATTTTAAGTAAAATATTTATCTTATTTTGAAAGCTGAAAGCGTGAAGAATTTGTAAATAGAAAAGGTATAAGCTTAGTCTACACTCTGTCACTTCTTACTATATCTCTTTAACTTAAACAGATAATCTTACATTTCATGCTACCCTAGCTTCTTGTTCCTGGAGTGAAGTATAATGAGTTTGAATCTGAACTGTAGCCTAATAATGGATTGTTAGAGCGAATTGACACAAGTACGGCTTCTCTCATGAGGAAAGCAGTAGGTAGGTTATCATGTCTATCGGCATCTCATCGCACTAAGTTTGTGGCACAGTCTAGTATATACAGTCACGAAGCTCAATACGTAGCAAATATGCATCCATAGATAGTTGCTAACCAGTAGGATCGCTAATATCGCCTCATTACAAGCAATGCGAAATAGTACCGGCACAGTCTATTGTTTCTAGCAACCTCATAACTTAAGCTTCGTGACTGTATATACAGGGACATAATTTTATTTTTACTTGCATTTTTATTGTACCTGCATTTCTGAATGTACTTCACTCCCACCCCTTCACTAATGTCCTTGCTCCCGTCAGACACACAAATTTACGGCCGCTGTTGCATTCGAAGTCTTCAAGCAGTGAAGTAAATACTGCAGTGTATAGAGTGTTTCATAAATATGGTTGCGTTTTCTATAGAAGAAAGAACCTAGGCTATATAAATAATATCGTACTAAAAAATTATATTCATGAAACGATAAATTCAATTTCAGAGAATATGCTTCAAAATGTTTTTAATAATATGCGTAAAGAATTGAAGGCTGCATTGTAATGAACGGCAACCATTTTCAGCAACTTGTTTAAAAATTCAGATTAGCTTTTTTTGAATTGAGGTGGCTAGAAGCAAAGGAATGCTAGTGACATTTGTAATAACATGAGTTAAGTGCATCCAGTGTAAGCTAAAGTATCTAAAATTTTAGTGGCAAAGGGATATTTTAATCGCATCACACATTAAATTTTAAATAAAAATTTCACCGATTTTACGAAAGCTTAAATATTTAAACCCCATTTTCTGAAAAGTAACTTAAGTGCACTTACAGCCCTTTACTTATGACCCCCTCAATTTAAATGCACTCTCTATATTGTATGTTAACACCAATAATTAATATGCTAAATAAAGTAGACATTACATAACGAACATATCCGCCTGAAAAGTTGAGTTTTTGAAAAAAGAATGTTACTACTCTACTGTATTTTGATAAATTCCGTAAAAGTGATGATCAAACTGAAAATCGTAATATCGTATTTCCCTACAATATAAATGGATACACTACTTTTCTCTCCTCCTATACCTAGTAAAATGATTTGTTTACATATTGCACTAGTAACATCAAACTCCTGTAATGGAAGGGGGCAACAGTGTTTCCGAGAATAGCCAGGTTAATGTTAAAAATGTTGGTAAAAATAAAGTGATGTCCCTGTACTAGACTGTGTTTGTGGTGTATAGCATTCGATCTAATAGTGTCATAACAAAAATTCTTTCGGCAGCGTTCACATCTACTGAAAGCACCTTCATGTGCAGATGACTCTGCCGGCTAGACGCAAAGTTTTCATTCATGGTGGTTTTCTTAACTAATGTTTCATAAGTAAGAATGTTCTGTTTTGCAGTTCTACCCAATTATTTTATAACAATGATAAGCTAATTGAAATACTTATGACTTATAGACCTACAGTATATGTTATGATATTTTGTGTGGAGACAAGCTACTATCCCTAGGTAGTCTGTTACAATAATTATTTATCCAACACATAAACAATTTGTACTTGCCGGGAATTGAATTCAGGTTTCACTCTAGAAAATCTCTAGAAGCTGCTCATCTAACAAATACCTCATTGTTAGTATTATTATTATTATTATTATTATTATTATTATTATTATTATTATTATTATTATTATTATTATTATTGACCACTAAGTATGTGTTTCTATAATTCTTCTGTACGTGCATGAATATTGATATTTTTAGATCTTCTCCCTAGAAGGATAAAATTATTAGGTTTTATCTCAATTTTAATATACTTAATCTTTCGATCAGGGTAATAATTTACTAATTATTCATTTGTAGAAAAACTGATTCAATATTATGTTCTCAACGAACTGTTAAACGCCAGGAATTGACATATCTTAAATCATAGCCAGGAAGAGAAAGATGAGATGAATAAATGTAAGGAAGTCAGCTACCTAATGTGGTTTGAAATATCTCGTGCTCTAAAGCCTTTTAATAGAACAGAATTTCCTAAAATAGTAATAATAAAAAAAACTTAAATAACTTGTACATAAGAAGTTTTTAATTTTGAAAAACTACGAATTTCTGGACCAAGTATCGAGAGAAGAATTTAGAAAATTCCTGTTTATATTCAAGACAAAGTTTAAAAAAGAAGCACGAAAAATCGTATATTATTCACTGGCTCTTGATGACAGCAGTGACATTACTGATACAGCAAAGCATGAGATTTTTATCCGCGGGATTGAACAAGATGTTAGTACAGGAACCACCACTGGTTGTACTTTTCATACCAAGTACCTTTCGTCCGTGTCCTTACTCCATAGGCTGTCTGTCGCATGTAAGCACTGCAGCTCGAGTGTCGGTCACCGCTGATTGTAGACGTGTATAGTGTAGTTTAGTTCCAGGAATTGTCGTTACTTCTTCTGAAGAGGATTATATTAACTTCTTTGTATATACAAATGGCGCAACAGAAGTTGGAGACAAGATTTTTTACAGTAAGTTACAGTTTTAAACATTAGTCATCTTTTTATCTTGTAATGTAGCAGATGATGATACTGTAATAATTTAATTATCATAATGCATAGTTATGGGATATGAATTCCTAGCAATTAACAGACAAATAATCTCGTGTTGCTTTTTGTTTCATAAAGTTGTTACATGAAACTACGGGTATGTTACACGAGTAATAACAGTCATTACTTTGTATCAACTGTCTGTTTTTGTACTAGCGGAATACAGTGTTCACTGCACAGATATCCAGTTTCTTTTTTGTTATACACATAATGTATTGACAGACACATTTTTTGTCAGTTATTTTTTTTACTAAATTTACTTATTATCTACTTCCTTTATATGTTCGTCAAAACAGCTATAGTGATTCACGGTAATATGTAGGCCTACTTAAGCCGTTTTATTACAAGTTAGATCCGCGGTAAAATACTAGTTTTCATCTGATAAGCATAGCATTTTGATATAGTGTCGCTAAATAACCAACTGTAAAAATGAAAATAAAATAAATACCCTCCGTAGGGAATTGGCCGTTTTTGATTCGACGAACTAGCAGAGTGCGTCATCTCCATTCACGAATGATTTGATCCCTTCAATGTCCCGCGCTCCCTAATTGCCTACGATGTCTTCTATACAACGACAGTGGCGACATTTTGATTGGTAACAGAAGTCCCACAATGCCTTTCAAAACAAGTGAACAAACAATAACAAATTAATATGTAACCTACAAATTACAATGCTTGTGATTTGAATTGGGAGCCTAATTGACCGCGCGAGAAAGAAAATAAATATTTAAAGTTGTTTTATTTCAGTTTCTAGTTTTTGTTGCCGACAGTTTAGATTATTTCAGTCAGTTCAGATATATAATATTTTATTAAATAGGTAGTGATACTGTTGGTGAAATTAGGTTATGTTTTGTACAGTACATAGCTGATCCATTAATTTATATAGTCAGATTAGGTTTTGTACATGTCTCTTTCATTAATTTATGTCGCTGAGTTAGGTTTTGTATGTATCCGTTCCACTGATTTATATAGTTCGGTTAGATTTTGTACATATCTTCTATTAGTTTATATAGTTAGGTTAAGTTTGACTGAGTAGGTTAAGTTTTGTGTGTATATATATAAAATTTATATCGTTATGTTAGGTTTTATACGTATCTGCTTCATTGATATATAGTTTTATTTCTTTTATTTTCATTTTTGTCTTTTTCGTGAATAGAAGTAAAAAAGAATGAAATAAACACATTACTACTGCTATTATTATTATTTATTATTATTATTATTATTATTATTATTATTATTATTATTATTATTATTATTATTTCTCTCTCTCTCGTTTCCATTATTGCCTGCTCTTCAGGAATATTTTGAATGCCAAATTTTTCTACAATGCAAAACAAAATAGGCCTAATAGTACGAGATCTCTTTTCATGGTGGGGTTATGACTGCACATGAACTAGAGACAGTATCTCAGCAGAAGCAGCCATATCTGATGTATTGCTTACCGGCGTGGAAATATATTATCAAAACAGTAATGATTATATCAACATCAAGATAAATCTTATCTCAAAATACAGGTAGTCAACAAAAATCAAAATCATTTTAAACCCAATATAATTATGGAATCTGTTTAGAAGGCAGGCACGTGAGGTCTCTCAATGCTAATTTAAGATAGTTATGCCTACATTAGGTTGAAGTTAGTTTTATATTATTTAAGTTAAAAAAATTCGTTTCAGTAATAAGAAATAGGTTATATAGACATACAGTAGCTACCTACATATCACTTCATCGAATTGAGGTTATAAATATACGAATTTACTACAGAAATACCTGAACTATGATATTATAGATATTAATGTATGGTACATATCTGTAGCATAGAATTTTAATGCAGTCAATAACTATTATTGGAGGCACTGGCAAACCTCTATTATTCGTTTTTGCAAATTCGGTTTCAGGAATAACTCCCTGTAAAGTTAATTTGAATAATTTCGAGGGAAAAGTTGTTCCGGGGCCGGGCATCGAACCCGGGACCTTTGGTTAAACGTACCAACGCTCTCCCAACTGAGCTACCCGGGAACTCTACCCGACACCGATCCAATTTTTCCCTCTATATCCACAGACCTCAAAGTGGGCTGACAACCGTCAAGCAACCAACATTTGAGTGCACACTAACTCTGTGTGATTTTAAATTGTGGTTTTCTGTTACGTACAGTGACGTGTACTATGCAAATTAAGCTTTCAGGAATAACTCCCTGTAAAGTTAATTTGAATAATTTCGAGGGAAAAATTGTTCCGGGGCCGGGCATCGAACCGTTTTTGTCAATCAGTCGTCGAAAAGATGAGCAATCTCAATAAGTTTCTTTATAAAATCGGAACCGTTTTTTTTAATTCTATATCATTATAAAATTCCACGGGATTGTTTTTAGGCCTATCCCTAATGTAGCGCTTTCGTACATTGTTCACTAATTGTGCACGTTCTAATAAATAATTCGACAACCTCCAAGACGTCCGCCATTTTTCTACAAAGTGACACTTTCGGTTCAAAGTGTGGTCGGAAGTACACTTTCATCCAAAGTGTTCCTTTGCATCAAAGTGTCGACTGTGCAACGGAAAAGTGATACTTTACGTCTTCCAAAGGACACTTTAATCGAAAGTGTCGACTATGAATACCAGCCTTATATTCAAATCAAAAGTAGGCCTATATTTATACCAGTAATGGCCCGCCAGAACATGCCCAAGTCTCTTTGGTGTATACGTAGGTTGCCAGAACGGGCCGTCAGAACATACTGTACTGTATAACCAGAACAGTCTCTTCGCAGTGTTGCCAATTTAGCTTTTTTCAAGTTAAATCTGTCTTTTTCTATGTTTAACTTAGCGGCAAAAAAAAATCCATCCCGCTCAGAGGGGAATCTAGCTTATTTTCTTCGCTTACACTATTGCCAATAGATGTGATACATAAAGTAGATACCCATACAAGAAAGGATCAAGACGTAATGTCTCACCGAATACTTCACAGCAGAGATATTGCCGCCACTGCAAGTACTTCTTCATGGCTATTGAACATCGAAGATTCAAATATTGACTCTAATTATCCTGAGGAGATCTCTATTTAAGTCAAGTAATTGTAATTTCAATTATTCAGTATTAAAACATATGATATAAAATTAACAGTGCCTATAAATACAATTTTGAATTACTTAATTTCGAAGTTTTTTATGAAAAATCTAGCTTTTTTTCGCTCGAAAATAGCTGATATTAAAGTTCCGTCTAGCGGGATTCAGTGATAACCAGTTGACAACACTGTCTCTTCTGTCTAAGTAGGTTGCAAGCACACGCCGATTGACATCCTGTAACTTGCATCGATATGAAGGTAACTAATAAAATTAAAACGAAAAGGGGAAAACTGTGTTTAATAATACACAACTATTAGTTTAGTGAAGCGAAGTGAATCGATTAAAGGATGCGTCTATTCGCTTCAGATGTACAAATCGTAAGTGCAATGCAAATGTTTACTTAAACGAATTTTTAAATTAAGTATTAATGGTTACAGACTCTCCGCATAATCACGTAGAAATGGATACTGAACAAGTGAAACTAGAAACTATCCGAACAGTAGTGAAACGTAAAGTAGGAGAAGACTTACATGCTAAACCGAACATATTGATTTGAAATACTATCGAAGAAAATGGACTTGCAGGAGATATTGGGCATGAAATTATCCAACTATTGAGAAAGTATGCCGTTCTAAGACACCATTTTCCTACCGTGACACGTGATATTGACGAAACCTTCAACTACAGTATATACTGACCACAGTATTATTGTTTACAGAGGTGAGCAATTTCGTTTTGTTAATGTTGAACAAATAATAATTCTGTTTACATGCAAAGATAACTTGAGGCAACTTTGTGTTAGTAACGTTGCTTGTTGACGTCGTACAAAATTTTGTCCAATATCCTTTTGAGAAGATTAACCGCGTACGTAGATGAAATTATTGGGGATCATCAGTGCGGTTTTCGGCGTAATAGATCGACTATTGATCAGATTTTTTGTATTCGACAGATAATGGAGAAAAAATGGGAGTATAAGGGTACAGTACATCAGTTATTCATAGATTTCAAAAAGGCATATGACTCGGTTAAGAGGGAAGTATTATATGATATCCTTATTGAATTTGGTATTCCCAAGAAACTAGTTCCATTAATTAAAATGTGTCTTAGTGAAACATACAGCAGAGTCCGTATAGGTCAGTTTCTATCTTATGCTTTTCCAATTCACTGCGGGCTAAAGCAGGGAGATGCACTATCACCTTTACGTTTTAACTTCGCTTTAGAAAATGGCATTAGGAAAGTTCAGGATAACAGGCAGGGTTTGGAATTGAACGGGTTACATCAGCTTCTTGTCTATGCGGATGACGTGAATATGTTAGGAGTAAATACACAAACGATTAGGGAAAACACGAAAATTTTACTTGAAGCAAGTAAAGCGATCGGTTTGGAAGTAAATCCCGAAAAGACAAAGTATATGATTATGTCTCGTGACCAGAATATTTTACGAAATGGAAATATAAAAATTGGAGATTTATCCTTCGAAGAGGTGGAAAAATTCAAATATCTTGGAGCAACAGTAACGAATATAAATGACACTCGGGAGGAAATTAAACACAGAATAAATATGGGAAATGCGTGTTATTATTCGGTTGAGAAGTTCTTATCATCCAGTCTGCTGTCCAAAAATCTGAAAGTTAGAATTTATAAAACAGTTATATTACCGGTTCTTCTGTATGGTTGTGAAACTTGGACTCTCACTCTGAGAGAGGAACATAGGTTAAGGGTGTTTGAGAATAAGGTGCTTAGGAAAATATTTGGGGCTAAGCGGGATGAAGTTACAGGAGAATGGAGAAAGTTACACAACGCAGAACTACACGCATTGTATTCTTCACCTGACATAATTAGGAACATTAAATCCAGACGTTTGAGATGGGCAGGGCATGTAGCACGTATGGGCGAATCCAGAAATGCATATAGAGTGTTAGTTGGGAGACCGGAGGGAAAAAGACCTTTAGGGAGGCCGAGACGTGGATGGGAGGATAATATTAAAATGGATTTGAGGGAGGTGGGATATGATGATAGAGACTGGATTAATCTTGCTCAGGACAGGGACCGATGGCGGGCTTATGTGAGGGCGGCAATGAACCTTCGGGTTCCTTAAAAGCCATTTGTAAGTAAGTAAGTAACGTTGCTCCTCCAGATGTTATGTTTTTCTATTTGCCTTCTTTCTTCACTCAGTTGTACACAACCCATGTTTATACAAACAATTTCTACATTCCTCTAGTGTATTTATGTCTAGAATCAAAATCAACCCAGTGCTACCTTAATATGTGGTCCGAAATTAAGACTTTATGCGTGAGCTTAATAAGATTCGAACTTAATATTGACTGTTTGTACATGAACTTTGAATGTGCTGCACATTCTGCAACTAGAATGTAATTTCCGAATATTAAAATGTTATGCTGCACCTTTCGTTTAGCTCACAGTCTTTACCGTAAAATTCAGCGCAATAGATCTCTCTTAAAGGAATACCTTAACAAAGGTTCCGAGATTGGCAGTTGATTAAAATGATTCCACGGACTAGCATTTTTACCTTACCGGGATTTATCAGAAGCATTTGCTGAACTGGTTTCAGTCGTTCCTACAGCTGATATGACATTCGCAGATTATGTGTAAAATACTTATGTGGATGAAGACTCTACCTTTGCACCTGTTTTGTGGGCTGCTAAATCCTCTCATGACCCACGTACATCTAATGGTCCCGAATTATTTCATTCATTTTACAATAGTCAATAAAATTCTACCATGCCAACCCAAATATATACAGGGTGTAAGGGGTATAAGTGCTGTCCTTTTCACAGTCGTTGGGGACGGTCTACAGGATCAAAAAATGTCCATACAATATGGGGTCAAAACTTGATGTTTTTTTCACAGAAGAAAATATTTCTTCTCTTATTTTATTCGCGTTATACTGCCTATATCGTTAGTAAAATTACGAAAACAATTACATCAGTAGGTACATCTAGCAAAGAGTTAATACTAGTTTAAATAAGTATTTGTGTGTTCCATTAGTTTTCATGAAATTAAATAAAATTGCATGCTTAAATTTGTTAATATTCTGGCGTGAGAGACGTGGCAACGTGTTGAGCAGGCACAGATGTACGTACGTGTCAGTTGGAGTTCTCCCTATCCGTAGGTCTACTGCCGAGCAGATGACAGTTCGGTACCAGGTATTCGATAAACAACTTACAATGTCATTCACAGTTTAGAAATATCATATGTTATTAATTTATGGAGAAAGTCGTCGTAATTCAGTGAGGGGAAAAAGATGTACCATCAATGTTTTCCGCAATGAAGTTTACCTAATCGGTGAAATTTTGTAGCGGTTTCTCAACGATTATTACAAACTAGGAGTCTCTTACCCCGTTTCGAAAATCACACAAACAGAAATTTCTTTAAAAATGGCACTGCTTTACGGAAGCGGGAGAGATTAAAATGTTGCAGATAAGATTCCTGAGATCTGTTAAAAGATGCATGAGACAGGACAAAATCAGAAATGAATACATACTAGAGCTGAACTTGTACACTATAATTGGTAGGATAACTGACTATAGAGAGAAATGGAAAGATAATCCGACAGAATGGAGAACTAACTCTCTTTTATCGAAGATGGAGAGATTCAAGACAAACGCCGGTCTACAGAGGAAAAAATATGATGGGGTTGAAATGGGTCGAAGACTAAATCCACCACGAAGAGAACCAGGACAAGGAAAGACGTTTGCAATATTACACATATGTACAAGCAGTAAAGTACATTAACATTTAAGTAGTCGCGTGGGGTTCATGTTGACCCCCAGTGTTATATGTTGGTTTGTAATATTTTTACGCTTTTGCCTACTTTGTCCAGCTTATCAGTACCTTCCTGAAAGGATATCGGCAATACGACTACTTGATAACTTCCAGTTTATCACTGTCATTTGTTGTGTTAATTTAAGTTTTCTAGGCTGGGAGTTCTGTTGACCCCCATGCGACTACTAATGTCATAAATTAATCCACAAGTAGTAGTGTCATTTTTGTGATTCTATGCGTGAAATCTTTTAGTCTAGAACAGACCTACAGAACTCGCAAAGTAGGGGAACTATGACGTCAGCCTCACTCCACTTCTATTGGGGATGATAGACTTCCGCTCCGAGAATGAATGTTGATGCAGCCGAGCGTAAATAGAACGCCATGACCGCACAGGTAGAAAAGGTGGGTGGGGTAAGAAAGCAGTCGCTCTCAAGAGCTATAGTTCTGCAGCCCTGGTCTAGAAGATTATGGCAAGTAATTATGCATATTAGCTATAAGATTTACATAGAACCAGTATATTTCATATTTTAATTCGTGTTTTAATTGGGGGTCACTCTAACCCCCACGCGACTACTAATGTTACAAATCAGTCCACAAGTATTACAGTGTTACTTTTGTGGTGTATATACTGTACTTGCAAATTATTACTTAAGAACATTTTGGCAAGTAATGACCCATATGAGCTAGAAAGTTTACGTGAAACTATTTAATTATTTTATTGGGTATTTTACGACGCTGTATCAACATCTAGGTTATTTAGCGTCTGAATGATATTAAGGTGATAATGCTGGTGAAATGAATCCGGGGTCCAACACCGAAAGTTACCAAGCATTTGCTCGTATTGGGTTGAGGGAAAACCCTCAGAAAAAACCTCAACCAGATAACTTGCCCCGACCGGGATTCGAACTGTGGCCACCTGGTTTCGCGGCCAGACGCGCTGACCGTTACTCCACAGGTGTGGATCACGTGAAACTATGAATTTTATATTTTAATTCGTATTTTTGCTTGGGAGTCACTTTGCCCCCACACGAGTACTAATGTCACAAAATAGTTCGCGAGTACTTAAGTGTTAATATTTAATCATATTGTCATATTATGAAATAATAATTGTAATCACTTAAAATGAGAAAGTGGTACAAGTTTCCTCTGACTGGTAAAGTGTTACCCCAATTGACTCTGAGATTAGCGTGTAAAATAATATGGTCTGCTTTAAAACCCGTGCATGTAAGCCTACTGTATATCCACTCTAACAACATATTTTGGAAACTCCATGTTGTTATATATTGCATTATACTGCCTCAATTCCTACAACCCCAAACAAGACCATAAAAACGGCATGTAGTGACGCTGAATGGTAGCGACATCTAGCGGTCATATTACAGTTTCTGTCCCTGTCCCTCGTCAAATTTTAACATAAATATTATGACCAGCATCATGCTTGCCAAAAGAAAGGAAAAACAACACGGTTTATATGTCGACATTATCTGAAATTGGATAGTCACAGTTTTAAGTAAAAGTGGAGCCTATCAAAATGGCGGTAGCCTGCGGTGAGACAACTGAAACATCAGTGCATTCATTTGTGACAATAGTGACGCATTCAATAACGCAAGGTGACCGACGGCAGTCATGCAGATTTCATGATATACTAGTTCACCAGCTGTGTGTGTAAAGCACATGAATAATTCGAGATATTTCATATAGGCTTACTAACGGTCTGCTGGGCACATCTTATCCGAACGTGGATCATAAGTAGGCCGGAGACGATCCTTAAAATTCCATTTACGGTTTTATAAAGACATGGTATAGTTATATTTTTCTTTGAAGCTTTTGTGTCCTCAGCCATAATTTTCTCTCTTCTCCACAATAATAATAATAATAATAATAATAATAATAATAATAATAATAATAATAATAATAATAAGAAGAAGAAGAAGAAGAAGAAGAAGAATTAGGGCTCGGAGGTTGATGAAATATCGTCTTTTTTCTGAGACTACTAATGCAGGGTGCTATACAAACTCGTTTCACTTCAACACGAACAACTATAGCCTACTTCTTCCCCCCCCCCCCATATTGGTCCTTTCTTAGGAAATGTTCTACGTTTCGTTGCATTTTTGCACTTTTCTGCTTATGAACGAACTTTTTTTTACACTGTACTCGTAGTCTATATTCGAGAACTTACTGCAGATTGCTTACGCAATGCGATTTCTTCTTACAAAAATTTTTCTTTGCATCAGCCTTGACTCCAGATCACTTGTGTTACATGCTTCCCCAGATCCAACGCAACAGAACAAATACTGCAGCCGCAGTGTCTGTAGTCAGTATATTGTATCACATAAGTAAAGACGTAAAAATGCCGAAAGAAAAACAAAGCAGAGAAAGTTTTTTGCGACAGTTAGGCCGTGAATACACGGGCGCGCTGCGGCAGTAATGCAACAAGGGTCGAACAGAATTCGAGGCCTCGTTCGCTCGTTTGTACGCGATTTCAAGCACGTGCTGCGGCCAGAACGCACACACCTCAAATGCCGCGCAGCGATCCGTTTCTTGTCGGTTTTTCTCGCGAACACAAAGGGATTCGTTGCCGCAGTGTGGACGGGTTCGTTGCCGTTTGTTTCGTGAAGCGCGCACACCCAAAGCATGGAGTGATCAAGTAGACTGGATCTCATAAATTATGCCCTGTCTTGTGGAAACCTGGTGATACTATTATAATAAAAACAACGGAACGTGCCAGTGAATATGCAAGATGAGACAGGGCTCCAGAACGAGCGAAAAAGCAGGATGATAGTTCAGAATTACTGACAGACGCTGTTGGAATTATGTAACCCGCTGCTGGAACGTTAATTTTTTAATTAGTTATTTTACGACGTTCAGTCAACTACTAGATTAGGTTCTATTTAGCGTCGATGAAATTTGTGATAGCGAATTGGTAATTGACGAGATGAGGCCGAGGATTCGCCATAGATTACTTGACATTCGTCTTACGATTGAGGAAAACCTCAGAAAAACACAATTAGGTAATCAGCCCAAGCGGGAATCGAACCCATGCTTGAGCCCAATTCCGGATCAGCAGGCAAACGCTACCGCCTGAACCACGCCGATGGTTTCTGGGAGGTTAAAGATCACTGTTTAACGGTATGAAATCAAATCATTTTGTATCTTTTATCGAAAATAATAGCATATCACGCACTACTAGGAAAAGAATTCAGCAAGCTATTTATGACATTCTTCAAGTCCTCATGGGGGAAGAAATTTTCTCATGAAATTTCGGCCAGTGTATGGGACCGGTGCCCACCCAGCATCGTGATGCACTTGGGGAGCTACGATATTTAGCGAAATCCGGTTGCGAATACCAGCTGTAACGGCTGGGGGGATCATCGTGCTAACCAAACGATACCTCCATTCTGGTTGGATGATCGTTCACCTCTGCTTCGGCATGTGGGCGTGAGGCCAGCAGCCGACTGGTTGGTCTAGGCCCTTCACGGGCTGTAGCGCCACGGATTATTATTTATGACATTCAGGTGAAAGCAAAACGAAACTTATTTGAAATACCAACTTACTATGGACAAGAACGTTTTCATTCATCTGCACCTTCATTTGATGTCTTATTCCTAAATGGGTTACCGTAGACAACCTACTCAATCAATTACTCCCTCAACTTACTATGGTTCAGCTTCCGAACCACCGCAACGTCCTCCGACTCGAGTCTTCTCAAGCCGACTTTAATGACAAAATCTCCAATCCCATTCTTACTACACTA
This sequence comes from Periplaneta americana, assembly GCF_040183065.1. Classification (NCBI taxonomy): domain Eukaryota; kingdom Metazoa; phylum Arthropoda; class Insecta; order Blattodea; family Blattidae; genus Periplaneta; species Periplaneta americana. Next base: position 32,311,478 of record NC_091125.1, read on the forward strand.
CACCCTGTCACTTTCGGATTTGAATCTCTCTCTTGGCTCTCCCCAACATCATCCAGTCAAAACTCCGTCCCCAGAATGTTAATCACATAGGCTACTCCGATAGTCAAAACCAGCACGTTTAATGTCTTCTGTTTTTCATTATTATTTTTAATGAAATGAATAACAATTTTTATGGTATTTGTTGTATATATTTTGCATTCCTATGTTTTATTTTAAAATCATTTTCTTTGGCTGATTTAAAATAGTCGTTTTGACTACACTTAAATTAAAAACATCATTTGGCAAAGTCGGCCTAAGTAGCATGGTTGGTATAGCGTGACCTTCTATGCTCAAGGTTGCGGGTTCGATCCCGGCTCAGGTCGATGACATTTAAATGTGTTTAAATGCGACAGACTCATGTCAGTAGATTTACTAGCATGTAAAGAACTCCTGCGGGACAGAATTCCGGCACACCGGCGATGCTGATATAACCTCTGCAGTTTGCGAGCGTCTTTAAATAAACCATAACTTCTTTTTATTTGGCAATCAAATTTTGATTACTCGAAAAAGAAAATGTTTGTAGTTTCATTGTATGTGTTTCTTCATTACAATGCGACTTCGAAATATTATTGATTTTCTTTGTGTGATATTTCCTATTTTTAACTGTAATTCTCTCAATGTCTCATTATTTGTATTGCAATTAAAATATCCCCATTAAAGAAGCACATTATGTTGGTACTATGATTTAACTCATCTTGATATTTTTCTTTAATGCGCTGACAATTGCTGGGCAAACTTCTGGAATTATTTCTCCGATAATCTGTTTTGAAATTCGCAAAAGGTATTGAAGGCGTGTAAACGAATCCCCTGTCACCAAGAATCGTAAAGTCAGTGCGAACCTGGAATATTGACATATAGGCTTACAGACAATCAATAAAAAATACTGTTTTACATGCTTTTTTAATTACACAATAACATTCTTCAAAGGATGAATTGAGTTTGGTACAATAAATAGGCCTACTGTCCTATCTTGACTTCAGGGTGTTTCTCGCACGTTGGTGGCTGATTTTTTAGTTTGGCCCAATTTTTATCAATAATTCTCCAGAATTGGTGGAAATCAGCCGAGTAGCCATAAGGTTTTTATACTGGCGGCTTATTTAAAGTTTATTACAATTAAAATTTACTCCCTAGCAGCTTCTTGTACAGCCTGTAGGTCTACGTTTGTTTCTGTTGAAAATGTATCCTATTACTACCAAAGCGCAAATAGCAGTTAAAGCTTCCTCGTTTTCCATGGTCGTGCATCGTGCTAGATAGAATGGAACTAGAAAGGTGTTCGAGGCTTGCGCGCTGCTCAGATGGTTCGTATCGTGCGCACCGCTTGTTCGAGAGTGCACAATTTCCTCCGCGCATTATATATTATGTAATGCCGCGTTACTGCCGCAACGCGTCCGTGTATTCCCGGCCTTAGCGACTGAGTTTGCTGAGAATGTATTTTCCACACATGAAATTATACTATTATTTTGTTACAATTTTACATTTAAGATCATGGTCATTTTTTTTAATTTTAATGTCATATTTTCAGAAATTTAAGATCATTTTATAGGTCTATTTTTTTTCTGATTTTTAGGTCATCAACAGAGATAGGAACTTCGTACCGATCACTATCGCCTATGCAGAGTAAGTCCAGCCAGGTGCGACGTCATCAAAACACAGCTGCTACAGCTACTCATAGAAATAGGTACGTACAGTGGAAAGGAAAACAATATTCCCGTTTCGGGAAAAGAAAGCCCTATGGGGCATTCGTAAATGCACAGCTAGTTACATAATTATTATGTTTATGTACAACTATACAAATTGTTACATACATATAGATTGACATTGATACAATTGTTCGTTACATATTTACATCATTTACACCTATAAAATATAACGCAGGGTGTAACATTAAAGAAATGATGCAAAACAATAAGTTAATAATAAAATAATACATTTCGTAAATATCTTGGAAACGTTTACTAAGTAAAAACAAAAGATGGAAACAAACTGAACATGCATGCACATATACACACAGAGTGCTAGGAAATTTACTGTGTTTATACAGGGAATGAATCTCGCTCACATTTGCAGTAGAACAATATGTTGTTGCTCAAACGTCTTCCATACTGCCGATGTGACCCTGTTGCATGCAGTAAGGGTTCTTAACATGAATATTATGATGCACTCCAAGGCGGCCGTTGGTCGCGCAGGTTGCCCGTTTTCTATTCCCATTTCCTGGCTGCTTACACCCTGAATAGCGAGATCGGTGCGAAGTTTCTAGCTCTGGCCATCAACTTCCGAGCAATAATAATAATAATAATAATAATAATAATAATAATAATAATAATAATAATAATAATACCATAATCGTAATAATATCATAATCATAACTTTCCACAAGAATTGCTCCCACTCGTCAATCACGTAGTCTAGTTAAATTTTCGGGCAGAAAGGAAGGCCTGTTCCACACATATACGGCGACATAGGTAAAGGACGAAAATTATACGAAAGCGTTCACATGAACCGGTGCTGTCTATATAATAAAACTGTCCAGCGTGACGTCACCGTGTCTCCTCGCTACAAAAACATGCAACGTCACCGTCTTAACCGACACAACACGTCCTAGAGCAGCGGTCATCAGAACACTGCACTCTCGGGCTAGCGTCTCTTGCCCGCAGGTTTCTTACAGCACCTGCGTGCATTCGTGGCCGCTGGCAGATTTGCTTTCTCCAGCACCGAGGGTGCATATGGCCATGCACTGCTTATCCGTAACCCTTTCGGCGAGTGCTGAAGACCACTGTCGTAGAGGAATGAACAGTTGAATGGCTTCCTTTTCACGTGCCATGTGTAATGCCCTGTACCTTAATTTAGACGGAATGATTGGTCTTCTGATTTACTCAATGTTAGTCTGACTGAACAACCTGGTGGCTGATTGACTAACCGACTGATTGGTCGACTGATTTATTGACATAATGATCGACTGACGAGACAACTGAGTAGTTGAATAAATATTCGATTCCTCGATTGGGTGATCAACTAACTGCCTGACTGATACACTGTCTGATTAGGGATGACTGGCTGAGAGATAAACTGATCTACTGGCTCATTGGTTGATTCAGTGACTATTTGATTGGCCAGTCGACTTACCATTAACTGATGGACTAACTGCCTGACTGTTGTGCTGCCTAATTAATGACTGACTGCTGATCGACTGAACGATTGACCGGCCGACTTATCGATTCATTGCTCGATTGATTAATGAATTGAGTCAATAATTGGTTCATGAATATTTGACTGACTTATTAACAAATCGATTAACTACCTAACTATTACACTACCTAATTAATGACCGACTGACTAGTTGATAGAGAAAGTGATTGTCTCTCTGATACACTGAATGCTGACGGACAGAATTATCGATTCACTGATCGACTGATCGATGAAATTATCTATTGAGTCACTGATTGATTCAGTGACTATTTGGCTGGCTAGTCGATTTACCATTAACTGATGTACTGACTGCCTGACTATTGTACTGCCTAATTAATGACCGACTGACCGATTGGTAAGGGAGGTGATTGATTGTCTGGTCCACTGAATGCTGGCGGACAGAATGATCGATTCAGTGACTATTTGATTGACTAGCCGATTTGCCGATTCACCGATCGATTAATGACTGACTGATCAAACAGGCTATGTGATCGTCTGACTGATCGACTGATGAACTGATCTCCGGATTCACTGAATGATTCAGTAACTATTTCACTGACTAGTCAAGTTACTAATTAACTGATCACATGACCGCATAATCGACTGCCTGGCCGACTGGCAAGTTAACTGATTTAACTATTGGTTGGCGGATGTATTGATAAAGAGACAGACATAATGTTGGATTAATTGATTGATTGACTGATCCCTTCTGCGGACAGGGCGGGTAGTTTCCTATTTTGTTTAACATATCGGCCCTCAGTTAATTACTGTTGTATCCGGTATGTGTACTCTTAATTGACACACGACTTGGCATTTGTATACACAATTTGTATCTTGTCCTGAGCCACATCTGGGTGGCGCATCACTGGACCCCATACCGCACTACTCTTTGCTCTTTAAGGCCGCTTGAATATTTATGAGACTTATTCCAGCAAGAGAGCAAACGAAGGGTTGGAGTCTCAGGTTTGCTGTATATATGAGTTAGTCGAGGTGGGAGGAAGGAAGGAAGGAGGTCTAACAAAGCCGACTTAAGAAGAAACGAGATAATGTGTAGGTCATGAGGGATGGAAATACGAAGAGGAGGGAATAAGAAGGGTTCCAAGGTAGAGACAGAGAGAGAGAGCCTAGTTAATGAAAGATTAATTGTCGTGTCGTCGCATTTCTCTTCCTTCCACACACACTCAAATGAGAGAAACTGGTCTTGCTAATAACTTTGTTCAGACATGTATACAGAGATACTGAAAGAGTCTGAATGAAGATTATTACACTAACGACAACAAACACAGCGCCAGTTCCAATGGAAAGAATAAAAACACTCCTTCTCTTTTAATTACACTATTCTGTTCTGTGATTCTTGTATTCGTAGAACCTGTTATACTTACGAAAAATTGAAGAGTGACTCTTCTGTTTTGAAGGAGTCTACATCGTTCTACATTTGTAGATCTTCATGTTTCATTCTTCAATTAAGTTTCTCCAAGAAGTATTGAATAATTCTCTTCCCTCCAAGTACAATTAATGCATTCTGTGGTTTTGCATTTCTATACCAAAGATTTTGCTTCTCAGAACAGGTTGTACTAGGAAAAGTATGAATATTTGCTTGTTATGGTTTGAAGAAAACTACATCCGCTTCTTTGTTCTATACTTTTGAACAGCTAAAGCAGTGGTCAGCATTTTACGCCTTCTACACTGCTCTGCGCAAGAGCGCTCACCGCTGCACCCGAGCAGTTTGCGAGAGCGGATCCAAAGACATTCGAGGGATAGATAGGCTACTATTACAGTTTAGTATATACAGTTGCGAAGCTTGGGATGATTTTTTGCATTTCTCGCGATAGTTGCTAGCCGCTTAGAGCGCTGTGAGTACTAGGAACAATAGACTGTGTCACTGCCATCGTGATCTAATACAGGCCAAGGCAGACCATGTAACTCGCTTAACCTGATCACGAAGGGCGGCGTTTCAACCATATAAATTAGTTGGAATGCATAAAGAGTAACATATATTTCTCTAAAATGTAGTGTAGTTGCATTAATAAAATTTGAAACAATGATTATGAGACACTTCAGACATAAATCACTTGCGAGTTAAGATGAAATATTATTTTTGGTGTGAAAATTACGTTATTCGTATGTGTAATACTTGTCTTTATTTCGATTAAATATTGCGAAATTCTTGTACATTCATTATGCACGATTCAATAATTTTCAGTTGCACCGCACGGATATTTAGATATATTGAAATTATAGGTTATGTTTACTGTCCCAGTTGCCCCTTTCAGTCTAATTTTAGTGGTCTCCAATGCTCTGCCATTCATATGGAAATATTATAGGTTATGTTTACTATAACTTATATTCCTAAATTCGCAATTATACATTATAATTAAGCATAATGTCATGTATAATACTCCGCACATTCAGTTTGTCTGTATTTTAATACTACAATTGAGTATTGAATTATTGTATTTATCTACTACCTAAGAGACGAAGTAACAATCGTACGTACACTAATTTCATAGGAGTGGTATGATAAATTTTCTGTCTTTATTAAGGAATGTAGCTGTGCTATATTAAATCACAATATAAATTCTTTTTTTATTAAACCTCAAAATAGCTTCCATTCTAAACTTAAAATGTTGATGCAAAAAGATTTTTAACATGTAAAATTCTCTTCATATTAAAATAACACAGTTTTGTAATTATTTCTGCAACATAGGCTATAATGCAACAAGAAGTAAAGGGAACTTATGGACACATTACACTAAATAAAACTTGGCTATGATACGCCATAAAGTTATAATAATTCACTGAGCTCCATACACTGAAATAGAAAACCCGAACATATATTACGGCCTGGTCTAGATCGAAAAGACATTGAGTGTGCCGTATTTCGCATTGTTGTGAAAAGTTGTGTAAACTGTGAAATGTTTGTTATCGGTTGTAATAACTGTAAATGTCTAAAATACAATAATTTGAATAATAATATGGGACAAGGAGACGTTTGTAGCACTATAAATTGTAAGAAAAATAGGTCAGAGTTATCCTTCTTCCGAAAGATCCAGGAAGGTGAGTTTATAAAATATAATATATACTTTATGAAAATAATATATACACCTTATGTATTTCGTATTTCAATAGTGGAAGGAAGGTGTTATTTTTTTTTTAAAGAACATGATATCAAAAGTACAATACATTTTATCGTCTGCTAGGGAAAGAGTCTGTGATGAGGCGATTGTAGCGATCCTAGTTGCTAGCATCTATGGATGCATATTTCAACTGTCTATGTTTGCATATTTGGTAAGTATTGAGCTTCGCAACTGTATATACTAAACTGTGCTACTGTGGCTAAACACTGAAGCACCTGCCACCACTCCTTCGCTTTGAGACTACATACTCTATTCAGTACAGAGTGAAAATGCTATTTACGTTTTATATTCCCTAACCTTTCTCGGTTGTAAAAATAAAAGAATAGCATGGAACCTAAAGTTAGATATATGGAAGCTATGTTTTAATGAACTGAGAAACAGTTTAAGACATGTAATTACTAATCTTTATTGCAGATATTAATGTATAGCCTATACTATGGTATAATTTTAATTGCGTCACATGATAAACGCAGTCCTATTACCTGTAGTATACTCATAGGCATACTAAATAATTTTCCATTGGATGTTAAAAATGCTGTTTCATAAGTTTTCATAGAGTTTCTCTTCAACCATATGTCCAATAGAGTATGAATTCTGGAAATTTCACCTGTGTTTTCCCTTTTAAATATCTAGGTTTAATCCTTATACACAATTTAAATTCTGAAAACCAAATTATGAAATCATAGATGAAGTATATGTAGGCTACAACCAGGATTTACTTTTCGTAATTTAAGAATATTTTAAGAATGAACAGTTTAATGTACAGAAAATTTTAATATTCTTCAATTATGTTGTCACCTTTATATAAAATAATTATTAATTACCGTATACAGAAAGAAATTCAGTAGCATTTCCTTAGATATGTGTATTTTAATAAAATAAATGTGATAGTAATTAATAATAATTCTTATTCCTATAATGCATTATTAAAGAAATTTCATTATGTAGGCTTAACTTCAATAACCTATCGGTAGAAAATTGTTGGCGCAACAGTTATTCTTTAATCTATAAAATTGTTAATAGTGTAATTATTATGAATAAAGAACCATTACAACTTGTTAATTTAAATGCAATGAAAGGAAATTGAAGAAATATATAATTACTGCATATTTACATCTTTAATCAACAATATCGGTATTAAAATTCTAACGTTTAATTCAAATGTTTAATTTATATCTTAAAAATAACCTTCCGGATTTTGGCTTATCATTACAACATACCCTATACAAAATTGCTTTATGAACTTTTGTGCACGCCTTTTGATTAAGATTTGTATTAAAATTTGTGATTTTACATAGGTATAATATTTTTTCTTTAACCTCAGACTTAATGAGTTTATGTATTTTGTTTTGCATTATACAGCACAATTAGTCATAGTGGGATTTATTCCTGATGTTTAACAAAATAAATAAATAAATATACTGTAATTTTACTGTGCTCAGTCTGTTATAGCAATCTTCATAGAGGTTACATTCATTCACTTCCTGCTTTACCTTGATTGTATGGTACACGAAAGCTACTGCAAATACAAGGCTTTTAAAATCAATTGTATAATGGTCAAAATCAAGCGAATGATCATTCAGACTCAAATACGCCAATTTCTGCAGCCTGCTTTGAAATATGTTCACTATAAATCTATAATATTGCTACGTCCCTCCTACAAACCGGCTTCGAGTTACCGCATGACAAGTGTTTCCTTCTATCCCTCCAATATCTTTGGAATCTTGAACACGCCTGGCTTGCTTGCTCGCGGGCGCTCTTACTGCCTCGAAAGAGCACCCGAGTTGATGACCACAATCTACAGTGATCGCAGCAAACCTACTAGCTCATTCACCTCGTATACTAAACCTGCCGGTGTAGTTGAACTAGAGGGTGGGGGTTGAGAAATCGTGTTCTACTTGTACTAAATGTACTACATTTGCCGACCGTTGAGCTACAGCTTTTAAATTTGAAATTAGTTATCCTCAGTAAAGAATAAAGAACACTTTTTCTGTTTTGATGTTTAAGTCAACTTACACAACAATAGAAATAGAAAAAAAATAAAGAATTTCTTAGAACGGAAAGTACTTTGAACTTTACATGGAACTGCTTATGTCATATCCGATAAACCCATCAGTTGAACGAGTTTATTTCTATACATCAGCCGTGGCGAAAAGGCCATGGTGCGCCGAGCCACTGTGTAAGCTGCAACGTGCATAGCACCTATGGAGGGAGGCGGACAACCGAAGGGGAAGTTAATGTTTAGGACGTGTAACGAAGAAAGAAATGAACAAGAAATCATAGGACACATTATCACAACCTAAAATTAACTGTCTTCAGAATGTCTCTGCGACAAAGTTTCAAAATCAGGAATTATGTCACTTACTGCCAATCGTAGTTGATCACGAAGGTATTTGTCTGTCAGTCGTGATCTCAATTTGATTTTTACTATTTTCATTGTTGAAAATAATTTTTCACGAACGTAAGTTACAGCGAACATGGCTTCAACAGAGCAAGCGAAAGAACAAAGCTTCAAATATTTACTTTTTTCCAAAGATTTGAAAAGTTCAATATCTGTCAAGTCCTTACATCTAGCTTTCATTTAACGTCACATAGTATATCAGTGAGTTTAAATTGAAAATCTAACCGCATTATTCGTACATCTGCTGTAAAAGAATCGACGTACACAGATGATAATGATAATAATAATAATAATAATAATAATAATAATAATAATAATAATAATAATAATAATAATAATAATAATAATAATAACACATAACCTTTTAATGTTTCATCAGTAACATGTAGTAACTTATAATGCCGTTTTATGTTATACAACCGTTTTCCTAGTAATATTTGTGAACAAGTCATACATTTAATATTTTCATCATATTGTAAGCAAAAGAATGCATCCTCCCATCCTACTTGAAGCTTTCGTTTTTTATAGAGGTACATGGTTTCGAGAGAGATATTGCGACGATACGCCACTCGCAGGTCCGAGACAAATACAAATAGAACGGAGTTTGATTCCAGTGAGTAAGAGGGTGGGGGTTGTAGGTAGGAAGCGAGAGAAGAGCACTGCGAGCCACAATGTGCTCGTGAGTCGCATTTTCGCCGCGGCTGCTATACATGAAGGGGATCCGAATATACATGGTGTTTCAAAGTATAGGTACAAACTACAGGAGTGAGTAGATGACAGTGAAACAAAGGAAAAAGTCCTAATAAGCATGGGTCGGGTAACTAACTATTTCCGAAATTTATGGGCTTTTATTATGACTCGTCAGTACAGGTACTCTGGGGTAACACAACATCCGATATGCAGAGCAGAAAGAGAGCGTTATAAGATGTGCTCAATATAACCACCGTTCATTATAAAGCATGCATCGGCACGTTTTCTCATAGACAACGGTACACGCTTGAATATCTCTGGCACTTCTCTAAAGCCTTGAAAACCATTGACAATGCGTTCCTGGAGTTCGTTAACATTACGAATAGAACTGGAAACTACTGTACATATCAAAATATCTCCAAACAAAAATTCCAGAGGATTGAAGTCAGGGGACCTGAGAGGCTATGGTGTTGGTACGCTATGGCCGATTCACTTGTTGTGGACGCTTGTGCTTAAGAACTTCTAAACGTTCAAATGAAAGTGAGTCGGTGCTCTATCTTGCATGTACGACAGCAGCTGCCTTTCCCAAAGAGGCACATTACCCAGAAGATCGTGTAGCTCATGATGGAAAATGGAGGTAACACGGAAATTAAGTATGCCAGGTAATAAATGATATTGCAAATGTATGAGGTGGGTTCAGTTGTTGGCAAAAGTGATGACATATCTCGGAAATGTTTGATTTCTGGACTTACATTTATTATAACTTTTAGCCTTGTTTCTTAGCTCTCTAGTTACCCTTGCATGCTAAACCTATACTTTTTAAACACCTGTATACATAACCTACTTGGAAGAGTTTTTCCAAGAGGAAGTAATAGGAAGGAAACACTGGCTATGCTCCTGAGAACTAAGGGGCGTATTTAGGAACGTCACTTCAACTTCATTTTCATTTAAATTTGACTTTAGTAGGTAGAAAAAACCGAGCGAGGTGGCTCATGCGTTCCCCATGGAACTCCGCAACAGTTCCTGGGCTCCCAGCCTTCTGCAATATCTCTGCCAGGATTCATTTCTTAAGAACACTTCGACATCTTGGAAGGGCCGTTGGAATGGATCCTGTGCTGCTAGGTCAATTTGGCGGTATTAATTTAGAACGTGGGGGTAGTTGGAGATAAACTTCTATGGAAAAATACCTAGAGGAATAAAATAAAGAAGAATACTTCTTAAATAATAACAAGAATTATTCCCCCATTGAGTAGCCCTGAGTGGCGTAATTAGTATAGCGCTGGCATTCTGTGCCCGAGGTTGCGGGTTCGATCCCGGCCCAGGTCGATGGCATTTAAGTGTGCTTAAATGCGAATAGCTCATGTCACTAGACTTAGTGGCATGTAAAAGAACTCCTGTGGAATAAAATTCCGGCACACCGGCGACGCTGATATAAATCTCGGAAGGTGCGAGCGTTGTTAAATAAACCATAATTTAATTTAATTCCCTTATTGGGTGAACGGATGAGGGATTCACATGCGGCCGGTGGGCTGATACATCTCATTCTCATTCATACCATAAATTTGGGGTGCACAATAGACCTCAGTATGGCTGACGTACAAAGGGTCGTCCCTAACCCGCCCCTATCCATCGTTATTTAACTAACCTAACCTAGTAGGTAAAAAACGCCGATTAAGGCTATTCAGTGTCACAACTTAACTTACACTTTAATCATAACTTAGCCATAAGCTAGTAAGATTCAAGATACGTGAATACCAACCTATAATTTTCAATTGCTGTGAAGTAACGGTTAGTGCGTCTGACCGTGGACCGAGCGGGCCCGCGTTCAAATCCTGGTTGAAACAAGTTACCTGATAGGGGTTTTCCCTCAACCAATTGAAACAGAATTGCTGGGTTACTTTCAGGGTTGGATCTCGGACTCATTTCGCCATCATTAATTCACATATCATCATCATCATCGTCATCATCATCATCATCGTCATCCATACAATAGCCAGGGTTAAGTTCACGGTGCGGCGTGCTTTACTTGTACAAGAGCGCGGCCGTTCGGCTACCCAATCATTTGCAGAATAGAGATGGTAAGCACAGTAGCCTCAGGTTGCAGTGCAAGTCTTCGGGTCCCTCCACTGTACAAGAAAAAAAGAACCTTAATTATTTGACTTAAGTGTTATAATTTGCCTGAACAGCAACTAATGAGACACTTGATTTATATGTTAAAGTTAAGCTTAAGAGCTGAAATGGATTTAAAATATAGAAATTTCCAAGAATTAGTAGATTATGCGTTTTGTATCATATTATTTACTTCTTTATTCTCAATTTATATCTATGTAATCATAACCTCAATCTTATCTCCAGTTTTACTAATTTATTCAGAACTCAAGTTGGTATAAAGTGTATTTTAAATTTCACGTTACTCTTTTATTATTATTATTATTATTATTATTATTATTATTATTATTATTATTATTAGTTTACAAATGGCTTTTAAGGAACCCGAAGGTTCATTGCCGCCCTCACATAAGCCCGCCATCGGGTCCCTATCCTGTGCAAGACCAATCCAGTCTCTATCATCATATCCCACCTCCCTCAAATCCATTTTAATATTATCCTCCCATCTACGTCTCGGCCTCCCTAAAGGTCTTCTTCCCTCCGGTCTCCCAACTAACACACTATATGCATTTCTGGATTCGCCCGTAAGTGCTACATGCCCTGCCCATCTCAAACGTCTGGATTTAATGTTCCTAATTATGTCAGGTGAAGAATACAATGCGTGCAGTTCTGCGTTGTGTAACTTTCTCCATACTCCTGTAACTTCATCCCGCTTAGCCCCAAATATTTTCCTAATCACCTTATTCTCAAACACCCTTAACCTATGTTCCTCTCTCAGAGTGAGAGTCCAAGTTTCACAACCATAAAGAACAACCGGTAATATAACTGTTTTATAAATTCTAACTTTCAGTTTTTGACAGCAGACTGGATGATAAAAGATTATTATTATTATTATTATTATTATTATTATTATTATTATTATTATTATTATTATTATTAGTAGTAGTAGTAGTAGTAGTAGTAGTATTAATTATTACAGTATTATTGAAAGTCAACGAAGAGGGAAGATTTCATTTTTTTAATTGGTTAACCTGCAAATGTTTACATAACATAACTTAATAGAGTTTGAAAAAACTCGTCTGCAACAGACTATAGGCCTACCTCCTATGATTCTTTTTCAACTTAGAATAAAAATAACGTATAATTCTACATTAATATTCTTTATTCAAGATAAACCTAAGATTCTAATTCTATGTTTATGTAATTAATATTATCAATACTTTAGTTATATTCTTTGTGCTCTAAATTCAGTGCCAATTCTCCTTATTTTCCGAAAACTAAACGGCGTCCGATTTCTTATTTTTCTTCACTTCTTAAAATTTGTAAGCAATTTTATGTAGGCTTAAACCTTCATCTACCATTCCTTTCATTTCAGTGGATGTTTTTGAAAATAATAGATTTGAAACGAAACGTATCCAGCAATGAATAAATAAACTATTTTCATACTTTTCGCATAGAGTAGCTGTGGGCTGGAAGCATTACGTCATTATATGACGACGTCGAACACCAAATTGACTTGCTTTTTACCTACATTTGAGTCTGTCAAGGGAAAGATGAGTATTGTCTCTGAATATGCATCGGGCACATTATATCACTTAACTTTTGACTTAAAGTGAAGATGAAGTGGCGTTCTAGAACACGGCCCCAAGTCTTCATGTATGGCACTATGACAAATAAGGTGTTGTATTTAATACATTTGTTATCTCAACGCCATGTGTACATTAATTTTCTCTAATTTGAAATGCTATAACCATTATATAACCAGTGTTGACACGATGTTGCGTAACAGTGAAAGGGAAATATTTACCTACATTCAAAATTCTATCTATTCATGAGTACTCTGTTACAAACGTACACTCTTTTTCTCCTATTATATTCATGATAGGAAATACAAATATTCATAAATGCATTTATAGACTTCGAAACATACAAGGAAAGACTAATGCATAGTGCATAAGGGGAGGAGGGGAGAGAGAGAAACGATGTTTATCGCATAATAACGCTAAATTATATTCATTCGGCCCACAGGGGCAGAAAAATGCCGGGAGACCAAAATCCTTTAAAAAAGAAAACTTTGTTGCGATGATAAGAGTTTTGCATGCATAATACATAAGAGAAACATTACCTATTCTCTCTCATGCAAGTGTGTTCTTTATAAACCAAGTATATACGTATATGTATGTTTTGTATACTCTACCTTTATATGCCACACAATAAATTGCGTTAAAGGTGTAATGAGTTATGGGCTACGTCAAGGTGCTCTATGCAGGACTATAATGCATCCTTTATAGGAAGCAAACTCTATCTATACAGACATTGTGTATACATTATGAATGACAGTTAACGTTTATTGACGTGGAATAAAAGACTTTTGTTGGAATTTTTATTATTTCCTTCTGTGTCTATGGCTTTCAAATGCATTGTGCAAGATCAAATTTACTCTTAACACAATGCACGTTTTATGTTTCATTAGTAACAAAAGCAAAAGTATATATTATGTAATTATTCACTTGTCAGAAATAATAATTGCAGACAATAAAGTTGTTCACTGATCATACACAAACACGACTGACTGGCTGCCATCAAAACTATGAGATTATTAAATCTAAATCATTACAACTTCGGTGTAAGTAACAGCTCATGGAAGCTGTGGTCCCGATTTCGAATCTTGCCAAGCCATGAATATTTGGCCATAGTCAACATAATCTGTGTTCTGACAACATTACAGTGGAGTGTTACAGTGTCCACATAACATATTGTGGAAAGATTTAAATATGAAGTTAAAATCAACTTCATTCTGGATATGAAAAACTAAACAGAAAATGGGATTAATGTTAAACTACAATACTATTAAGCATATAGTTTGGTCCACTTTTATAGGAACATAATCATATATTTGCTACGGGCTCTATTTACGACGTGATTCTGATTTTTTCTGTGATTATTATAACCATGAGTCAACACAATAAATTGGTAACAATTGTTATTAGAGTAGAAAAATTCACTCCGGTACACAGTGTGAAATTTTCCCAATCTAAGTGGACATAAATCAAATTTCGACTTGTTTAGTTAGGCATAGGTGATTATGAATTCATGTTATTTAAAATTTTAAGAATGTTATGAGTAAAAGCTTTTACTGACTTATCAGCGGCAAATTATATTTAGAAGCATATAAACTTTGAGTTCTTCCTAACACTTCTAGCTCCGGTTCAGTTTTAGAAAGAGGGGCTTACTATGTGGGTAAAAAAGACCCAATTGTTAGTGATTTATTGTGTTGTGAGACATGGAATTTATCCATATAGCTACGTTCTTACTAATATAACTTCAATTACAAATTTATAAAATATTTTCCTTCTTACAGTAGGGTTTAAATATTACAATTGAAAAACTTATGCTTCTAAAGTTCTCGAAATATAATGTGAGTTTTTGTATAGTCGGTCGCGTCCGGTTGCAACAATTCTTTTACCATTTAATGCAGCATTGTTTAGAATGTTGAAACCTTGTTTTAAAGTTTGCACGTTCTTGCGCATTTATCAGCAATTAATTTTTTTCAGTGGTGGGGCAAACGGTAACTGTTACGTGTTTGGCTTAATAGCAGAGAAGAATCATTGACTAAGGAAGTTTTTAATCACTGTGAGTGTTTCAGGCCTACAAAATTATTCACATGATATAGAATATCAGTTTAAAATACATTTGACGCATTTTTATCTGACCTTAACAAACTCACAGTGAATCAGAACGCAAATCATTAGCTGGACAAAATTAATAACTTCTCTGCATTCTAACGCATTGTTATGAAACTTTGTACATGCCATACAGGTGGCACATATGATTTGAGCACAAACTCTGATTAAGTTTCCACTATCCCTTTATAGCGGGTGCATTAAGACAGAATCAATGACTTCTCTTCTATCTAAAAGATTTTTATGAATCATTGTAAGGAAGTTACAGGTAGCATATATTTTTTTGTGCACAAACTATATTTACGGTTCTATAAGTCTAGACTTCAAGGCTGCAGATGGGCGCATATTTCCACCACGTGGGACCCACGCATCGGGAGGCGAAACCGAGGAAGACCTGGGACCAGATGGGCGGACTTCTTCAAGAGCCTAGCTGGACCCCTGTGGTCCAGAACAGCCAAGAACCGAGAAGAATGGAGATCGCTACAGTTTGCCAGTATCCAGTGAGAGCGCAAGTGTACACACACAAACGACGAACAAAACTTATATAGAACAGAATCTACAGTCATGCGGATTAGCTCACCGCATGATCTCTAAAGAGCTCCCCTTTTAGGAGGCCATAGCCCTTCACGGGAAATCCAAAGGCTATTTCATTCATTCATTCATTTCATTTCATTCATTCATTCATTCATTCATTCATTCAAGTGGAATTACTCCTTTTAGGAATGCATTTAAACAAAATTAATAAATTCTCTACTATTTAACAGATTTCCATGAAACTTTATACAGAAGTTTCAGTTGGAATATATTTTTTTGTCTACAAAGTCTGATTATGTTTTATAAGAGAAACTACAGGGACATCATTTTATTTTTACTTCAATTTTTATTGTACCTCAGTTTTTTAATGTACTTCACTCCCACCCTTTCTACTAACGAAGTTCAACCGTCCTCCACACAGATCCAAGACCGCATATACAGTCATAGTAGCCTTACGGTCATTGTAAACAGTACGTTCCAAAAATATGTTCGCGTTTTCCAGTGACGAAAGAGCTTTCAATATTGAATCATTTTCGTACAGGTACTGTCGTCCATTTGCCTACGTCGTATCCAGGTTTCTCCCACCAGCTCTTATTCGCCAGCTAGTGGCTGGGCTGTCTTAGCTCTTTTCTGAGAACATTAATTTCTGTTAGGAATTGGACGTCTGCGTAATATTATACAAGTGTTTAAAATAACTTAAATGAAAGGGCCTCGTTAAGGAATTAACTGTCACGTGATTTCCTTCCTTTCTATGACCCTACGACAAAACCACTTGGACGGACAGTAGATAGCATATATGAGTAATTTTATCTTTTCGGATCGGGCAGAAGTGAAGATTGAATTTACAGTACATAAGGTACTCTTTTATAGAGTAGGTACAGAATTATTTCAACATGAGTTACTAGTACGAAGAACGAAACTGGTAATTGGAATTAGGTAGAATAGTCTATAGTCCGATATTATGCACATTAGAACTGAAGCCTGTATCGAAATGAACGGCCACCATTTTAAAAAATGTGTTTAAATATCCATATTATGATTATTTTTCAATTTAACTTCATTCTCTATACTGTACGCTAATTTGCTGTAGACAGTATAATATACTCTGCATAATAAATACGTCCACATGGACAGCTCAGTTCGTAAGTAAAAACACTCATTGTTAATACTGTACTGTATTTTGATTAAACAAAAACCTAATGAAAATGATCAAACTCAAAAGCGCAATATTTCCTAGTTTACGTAAATGGATGAACAACTTTTCTCCCCTCCTATACCCAGTAAAGTGATTTGTTTGTATATTACGCCAGTATCATCGAACTACAGTCGTGGAAGGGGATAGCAGACGGCGTTGATCCAGAGGTATAGGCAAGTCAATATTAAAAATGTTAGTAAAAATAAAATGATGTCCCTGTACTTCTTTATAGTGGTGCATTTAGACAAAATTAACAATTTCTCTCCTACATAATATATTTTATGCAACTTTGTACAACTACTAGGCCTATAGGTAGTATACAGATGTAATCAGAATTTGTACACAAAAAGTAACTTACATGCTACCTGTAACTCCTGTACAAAGCTTCACAAAATCTGTTATGTAGGAGAGAAGTTAATATTGTGTAAATGCACCCCCTGTAAAGGGGTACTTCCTCTTTCGGCACCTTAAATATGGTTTGTACACAAAAAATATATTCTACCTGTAACTTCCGTACAATTTTTCATAAAAATCTGTTAGATAGGAGAGAAGTTACTATTTTTGTCTAAAACGGACTGGAAGGTCCGGGGTTCGATCCCAGGTGGTGACAGGATTTTTTCTCGTTGCCAAACTTTCAGAACGGCCCCGAGGTTCACTCAGCCTCCTATAAAATTGAGTACCGGGTCTTTCCCGGGGGTAAAAGGCGGTCAGAGCGTGGTGCCGACCACACCACCTCATTCTAGTGCCGAGGTCATGGAAAGCATGGGGCTCTACCTCCATGCCCCCCAAGTGCCTCCATGGCATGTAACGGGGATACCTTTTTACCTTTTTTTACTACCCCGTATAAAGGGATAGTTCCTCTTACACAATCGTAGTCAGAGTTTGTACACGAAGAATATGTGCTATCTATAAGGTCTATACAGAGTTCCATAACAATCCGTTGGAATGCAGAGAAATTATGAATTTTGTCCTGCTAGCTTTGCGTTATTGCACACTGTGCGGCGCCGAGGATCGAACCTGGGTCCTTGCTTTTAGGTGCCAAGCGTTCTAACCACTGAGCTACGCCAAAGTTCAATCCACAGCACCGGATCGAATCCCTCTCCTCTAGTTTTGAACTTCGGCATAGCTCAGTGGTTAGAGCGCTTGGCACGTAGAACCAAGGACCCAGGTTCGATCCCCGGCGCCGGAGCGAATTTTTCTCCTCTAATAAGAATTGTTACCATAACAGATAGATTCTGTAGGACCAAGAATTAATTTTTACGTAGACAAGAAATTGGATCTAACATCTTTAACACTGTCACTATTAATCTCTATTAACCAGCGTAACTCAGGCTCTAGACGCGTTGGTCTGTATATCCGGAGATGCGCTCGTACCTGGATTCGATTCATATTTGGACTGATTATCTGGTTGGGTTATTCCGAGGTTTTCCTCAACTGTAAAGCGAAAATCAGTAATCACATGGCAAATGCTCTGCATCATTTCGTTAAATAAAATTTCAATGTCACCAATTGTATCGAAGTTAAGTAACGTAGTAGGGTAGTTAATACAATGTATTATGTAACTGATTAAACATTTTTTATAGACCTCCAACCACCACCATAACCACAACAACCACCACCACCACCACCACCACCACCACTCTTTGGTTTTTTCTCCTCCCACTAGCCTACCATCCCCTTGTCTCGTACCTTTTCTGCTATAGAGCGCTCTCAAACTTCACCCTTTCCTCTAACCGTTCATTCCTACTACCTGTTAATAAGGCCCCATCACACAGTGGTCCGAATCGCTAAAAACTCGGACAAAAGTAATTTTCGAACTTCATATTAGGAACACAAAATTACCTTAATAACAATCCTCAGTAATTCTGATAATACGAAGTGTTTTTCAAAGAATTCTTCAATAGTTCTGGTCAATATTTACGAGCAAAAGTGACACAACTCTTACCTGATTAATTCTTAATTTTTGTATGTGATTTGTGAACGTTATGCCTGATTTAATAATGCAAAATTGAATGCTAAATATGTTTTTATAATAATAATAATAATAATAATAATAATAATAATAATAATATTGTATTTAATTGGCAGAGCTAAGGCTAGTAGACATTGTGTGGTGCAAAAGAAATACATGAAGTCAATTGTATGCCAAAATTTATTGTTCAAGCATGTGCTTATCTTTAATTGCAAGTCTTCTTCCAGCTAAGAGCAAACTCCTCAATTCTTACAAGTATATTTTGTTTCAGACGCTGACCAATTGTCTGTTAGGTCTAATGTAGTACCAAGCTTAAAAGTAGAATTGATTGAACAACTCCAGAAAGAATTGCTTGATAAACTAACATTCATAATTTTAACTACAACTTTGGAAATAATTCAGGAGCAAAACCAATTACAACATTTATTAAGCTATTATTCACTAAGTAACTACTAGGGAACGAATTTCTAGTTCCGTACCTATTTTGTTCGCAATGTCCTAGACGTATGTTATTAAGATATTGTTTCATATACAAAGGATCCCATTATTAAAATTCTATAGGATCAAAAACGCCCAAATAAACCATAAACTCCTTAAATGCCTAAAAAGTATGTTTGTGTCTTAAAGCACCTTTTAGTATTTTGCAAATATATTTAACACATAAATGCCGGTACCGTACTAGAAGTGCAAAATTGACCAAAAGACTAAAAAAATGATCTTACAAACACTTGTCTGGAAACTTCGTTCAATATTTGTCTTAGAAGCGGGGAGATGAAAATTTTACCTAATTTCCAGCAACCGAAGTTTGCTTGGAAAAGTCCATCTAGCATAAACGGGATGATAGCCTAGGTTGTGCAGTTTCACGTCAATGTACCCCCGTTATGCGAAATGAAACTTACCAATCAGCAATTAGTCT
Source organism: Periplaneta americana (assembly GCF_040183065.1). Classification (NCBI taxonomy): domain Eukaryota; kingdom Metazoa; phylum Arthropoda; class Insecta; order Blattodea; family Blattidae; genus Periplaneta; species Periplaneta americana. Next base: position 32,331,340 of record NC_091125.1, read on the forward strand.
CTTTCACTGATAGAATTTGACTCTTGAGTTCAGTAGCACTCATTGTCAGCACCACTTCTTTGTACATAAATTCCATCTATAATGGAATAATTACTAACATTAAAATTAATAGTTAATTTTATATAAACTCTTAAAAGTCAAAAATTGGATTTTTTAAAGTCCTAAATCTCTCATTTTTAGCACTTAGAAATCCGTTCCTTAGTAATTACAAAGCTGTACATTTTTTTTTCATAAGCGTATATTATTTTAGGGAGTGTTTTTGTATGTAATTTTATGAGGTTATTATTGATATGCTGATAAATTATTTGTACGAATTACGAATTTTCTAGTGTCCTGACCGAATTTTATTTTGCTTATAAATACATATTTATGCTCTTTTAATAGAGAATGTATTTTGAAAATTATATTTATTTCCAACAAGTGAAGCGAAGCGCACGGTTTGACTAATATAATATAATATAATATAATATAATATAATATAATATAATATAATATAATATAATATAATATAATATAATATAATATAATATAATATATTATTATTATTATTATTATTATTATTATTATTATTATTATTATTATTATTATTATTATTATTGTGTGAGTTCTATTCTTGCAAGATAAGCACGTGCTCTTCAGGCGACGTAATACAGTGTTATACAATTAAGTTAATATGGCTCAATTCAGGTATTTATTACGTTCATACTTTCGTATAGAATCGGCTCTTGCTGTAAGGAGATTATTTCAAGAGAGACTCCCTGGTGTCTAAGTTCCAAATCGAAGTTCGAATTAATGTGTATTGGTGTTTCTTTTTAAGCGTTTATTAATAATACTCATAAGTAATAACGTACTTACGCGACAAGCTGTACGAAGATTTGTAGCGGACTACTGACAGCTGTTCACAGCGGTTATTGGCTTGACTGACCACGACCCGCAAGCAGTGAAAGCGGGCGCGCGGAGGATTGTTCATCAATTATGAATAAATTATGATAGTGGTGATCAAGAAAAAAACGAATCATCACTTAACACAAAACAGAACGACCGAATAATGGGGAACACATTTCCATTCTTCTTGGAACAAAGAAAAACCTTAACTCCCCAAAACAATAATTAAACCCGATCGATCATGAATTTTAATTGGAAATATTATGAGAGACAAGTATTATAGAAATTGTATATTTCTGTCAATTAGGGTGAGTAACATTCTTGAGTGATTATACAGCTGAAGGTAGCATAGCTAATAGTAATTTCTGAAGTAAAGTGTATTTAATAATTTAATATCACGAAAGAAAAATATAGACGGCTTAAACGTTGGTGTAGTCCGTACTATCTCTTGAAAAATTGAAAAGAAAAGTAGTAAATTTAATGAGCTTTCATTTCAAATTTAAAGCCCTTTAAGGAATACTGCAAAACTAATTAAATTTTACCCCTTGTGCATAATAAGTTACCGTAGTCAAGGAAGAGCGTTAATAAGACAAGTGAAACACATACAAATTTACTGAAAGCGTAAATTACTCTATACTTCGCCCTTTGCCATTCCTCACCCCGGTGACGTCCCAGGAGCTGCGCGAACAGCAGTGGCTTCATCAGTATTCGAATTTTGAAATTAGAGCCAACTTCGTTAGGATTAGCGGATTTGTGAATCTATAGTAACTTCTTCAGCCACTTTTTCTTCATTCCATGTTTTACAATTTCAGAGTAATATGTACCCTACCAATTCATGTGCAATATTGTGAAACTAAACAACAATGAATTTCAGGAATGACGATGAAACTGCGATGTTGTAATGGATATATAGTGTGGCCCGTATTTAGGCATGAGTCACAGGTATGGTGGCGGTAGCAGTCATGGGCATTTACGTAACTATGGTGTACAGTTCGATGTATTTCTTCTACGTTATTTGATAACTGATTTGGAATTTGTTCCTGTGGAGTTAATGTCATTTTAAAACCTGTTTATGAGGCTTCAAGGTGGCAGTCCCACCACAGGACTATCCATCGTCAGATTAGAAAGCTGTCATGCTGAAGGGTAGGGAAAACTATGAATGTCACATTTCTGTTAAGGTGAGATAATAGAATAGAATAAAATATTTCATTTTCGCTGGCAGTGTTAAGGCCATAAGACCTTCTCTTCCATTCAATCAGCCTTAATCAATATAATACATATTTAAATTACGAATATTTACACTACAATTAAAAGGTTCTCCAGCAATATTCTTCAGTTAAGTTTTAAGGACTAGTATATGTTTATTTAAATTGAAATAAACCTACAAGATAAAGTAGTAACTTAATTTACAAGTTAATTTAATTAAGTCAATAATAATTGAAATAGCTAGTAAAATGATGAGAATTAATTTAATATAAGTTTACTAGAACTATGTTATAGGGGAAAAAATATAAATCTAAATGTATTTATATACAATGAGAATATTAATGCAATGAAATTTTGCCATTAGAGGATTTGTATTCTATTTAGAGAAATTGATGGTAATAATATGAATGGACAGATGTTAGTTTCATTATAAGTAACAAATATTAATCAGTAATTAGTCTGTTAAGTAAGAATTTATGTAATTTTGACCTAAATGAAGTTGTTGTCCAACAACCCCTTACATCACACGGAAGCGAGTTCCAATTTCTAGCAACTGAAACTGTGTAGGATGAAGAATAATAATCTAATTCAGTATGTTACTGCAAAATTTATTGCTTTTCCTATTGAAAATGAAGGAAAGGATGACTAACAGTGGTGATAATTTTCCTTTTTACTTGTTTTGATAAGAATAGCACTAAGGTTCAAAGTAATATATTGAATTAGATAATGACATCAGACTTAAGAGAATTAGAGACTGACATGAAAAAGCTGTGTCAATTTATTTGAAAATTGGTTTTCCAAAAAAGAAAAAGAGTTTGTCCATGGCTCAATCTACTGAGAAAAATTATAAGTCCCATTGTAATTTTATTTAGACCTAGCTTCACCCATAGACATACAAAATTTATGATGTTAAGAGTTGCACAAGAAAGCTCTGTTTTCTACAGTTTGTCGCTTAGGCACTTACAGCCTTTTTCATGTCACAATCTTCAATTGTGGGATTCTTTGTTTTCATTCATTAACCCATAATCGGGCAGATCTCACGTTGACGAACGTATTTTGCATTTTCTTTCTAGTATTTTAAAATAATTTGTGTGTTGTATTCCAAGGAAAGCAGTGTCAGTCACAGTAGTCAGCTGGAGTTTAGATTATAACATTCCAAAGATACTGAGACGAAGTCACAATCACTTGAAAGAAAACATAACTTCCTTATAAGAAATCTTGTCTCTCTGATAAATGCATCGGTCGTTGAACGCTGATAGACGACTTCCACTTTGAATACGTGGAATATGGTGGGATGTTCAAGGGGGGCATTCCCTCGCGTGGCTGTCGGGAAGCAGTCAGGCCGGATATCTCGCCCCTCGGTGCTGCGATTGGTTTTTTTTTTTTTATTTTTTCTTACAAAGAGATCTGCTACAACATTCTACAACGTATAAGATTATAATCGTGGAAACATTTCGTTTCGTTTTGTTTCTTTATTTTTTGAAGATCGCTCACGTGATGTTAGAAAATCAGTTGGTCGTTAGCAAAAGTAACAAGACCCCAGCTGCCGCTTGTCAGGTATTTAAGTAGCATATACGAGGCGTTTGGGAAAGGCAGTGGAATATTATTACCGGACTTGAGGGTTGCTGACTTATAACTTTGAAAAAAAAATTATTGTACAGTAGGTATATCCAAGTATAATGTAATGTATAAATATTTTGATACTTTGTTTTTTATTTATTATTCAAAATAAAGATACAACATGTCTCGATTCTGCAAAATTTATCTGAAAAATATATCTTCAGCAATCAATGGGTTTTTGCCAAACGGTTTCACCCAGAACAATGAATATTTTTTTTCAAGATCATTACGAGTATTTGTGAGATAATTTCTTCGTAACTGACAGAAGTTACACATAAACATCATTATTAAAAGTTAGTGGATCTCTATTTTTAAAGTCGAATAATACAAAATTTATATGGAAGATAGATTCTGACAATTTTATTTTATACTTTATGCTCGACCATGCCGAATACTTTCGCGTCTGCGCACATCTCACAATTTAGAAGGTCATTTCCGCTCCTCACTTACATAACCATAATATGAATACTTATGAATAATTTCAAGTTAGAAATATGGTCGAGCATAAAAAGTCGTATGAAACTTGCATGTAATGGTAATTAAGACGCTCGTATGAAAATTATGAAACTCGCTTGCGCTCGTTTCATAAACAAACATACTCGCGTCTTAGTTACTACCATTATAGGCTCGTTGCATAATGTACTATTTACTTACATAAGGCAACGTCTCCAAAAATTGTAATAATTTTATACAACTTTCAGATAATTTAATTATTCTCTACAGAATACATATTAAATCCAAATTCAACAATTAGCACACTTAAAAGATGCCATAACGTAATAGCTGATCATCCTACCACATTATGTCCTGGATTAGTTGCCTCATTAGTTATGACTTATTGGTGTCACCCATGAGGTTCAAACCTTTCTTTGGACAGTTGACTAAAGAACAACAAGGACGACATAACAGCTATCAGCACTACTGTACATTTGGGTCTGAATATTATATTGCGATGAAATAACAACAAAAGACAATAGAAGTAAAAGAAATGCGATTCCTTAAAGGAATTCAACAAAGAACTGACCCTATAATAAATGAACTTATAACAGCCAAATTAAATCTTTTTTTAATTTAGTAAGTGAATTGCATGATTACTGAACAAAAAGTATATAACCATATGATAACAAGAAGGAAATTAAATTCAGAACATTCATGACGATGAAGATGATAAAAATGAGAAGATGAGGAGAAGGAGGAGATGTGAAGAAGATGATATAGATAATGTTCTTGATAATGATGGTGCTGACGATGTGATAATGGGGAGGCGATGGATGTGATAATGAAGATTGAGTTGGAGATGACGATGGACACTGAAATACAGATGATGATACAGACGGAGATGGTGATATTGTAGGCGGAGGTGAGGATGAATTGGCTGGAGACGGAGATGAGTCATGATGGAACGGAAAAGATCATGATGGACAGGAGTTGATGATGTTGATGGAGACGAAGAGGAAGGTGATGATGGAGACGAAGAAGTCTATGACGGAGATTGAGATGGACGTGGTGATTGAGACTGAGATGATGGTGATGATCGGGACTGACGTGAAGGTGATGATGGAGACTGAGATGAAGGTGATGATGGAGACGGAGACGAAGGTGATGATGGAGACTGAGATGAAGGTGATGATGGAGACGGAGACGAAGGTGATGATGGAGACTGAGACGAAGTTGATGATGGAGACTGAGATGAAGGTGATGATGGAGACGGAGACGAAGGTGATGATGGAGACTGAGATGAAGGTGATGATGGAGACGGAGACGAAGGTGATGATGGAGACTGAGACGAAGTTGATGATGGAGACTGAGATGAAGGTGATGATGGAGACTGAGATGAAGGTGATGATGGAGACGGAGACGAAGGTGATGATGGAGACTGAGATGAAGGTGATGATGGAGACGGAGACGAAGGTGATGATGGAGACTGAGACGAAGTTGATGATGGAGACTGAGATGAAGGTGATGATGGAGACTGAGATGAAGGTGATGATGGAGACGGAGACGAAGGTGATGATGGAGACGGAGATGAAGGTGATGATGGAGACTGAGATGAAGGTGATGATGGAGACGGAGACGAAGGTGATGATGGAGACTGAGATGAAGGTGATGATGGAGACGGAGACGAAGGTGATGATGGAGTCTGAGGTGAAGGTGATGATGGAGAAGGAGACGAAGGTGATGATGGAGACGGAGATGAAGGTGATGATGGAGACTGAGATGAAGGTGATGATGGAGACTGAGGTGAAGGTGATGATGGAGACGGAGACGAAGGTGATGACGGAGACTGAGATGAAGGTGATGATGGAGACGGAGACGAAGGTGATGATGGAGACTGAGATGAAGGTGATGATGGAGACGGAGACGAAGATGATGATGGAGACTGAGGTGAATATGATGATAGAGACTGAGGTGAATGGGATGATCGAGACGGAGATGGTGATGAATAATGAAATGAAGATGATGGAGACAGAGATGAAGGTGATTGTGGAGATTGAGATAAAGGTGAGATGGAGATGAAGGTGATGAATTGATAATGAAGACGGAGACGAAGGTGATGATGGAGATGTTGAGGGAGATGCAGTTGAAGATGGAGATAGAGATAGAGATAGAGGTGATAATGATGATGATGATGATGATTTTACTAGAAGCACCATTAGCCGAATAGCAAAATGATTGTTTTGCAAGTCGGAAACTTAAGGGCTCTAATCCCTTCGAAACAAAGTTCAATTTTTACAAAGAAGTGTTTGTAACAGCAGAGTTTAGTAGGGTATCATTATTTGTTTATTGTTGTTTATATCATTATTGTCGTTATTCTGATGCATGATAGGTCTAGAATTAAGTTGCAATTCAGCACGTTGGTATATAATTTCGGTGCATTATTCATTGAGGGGAAGACTTCGCTTAATATTGAAAACGAAGTACCCGCCGTTGGAGGAACAACTCTTAAGTTATATATGGGGATTGATAATTTTCTGTAGCTCGTCATTTTAACGAATCATAATGAATTCTGTAGCTAAAGGCGTCGTTAAATAGAACGATAAATTATACCGCAGAGGAGAAGTATGTTGATTATATCATAATTTTAAGAAAATCGTCTACACTGCCTCTCTATTGTGCTGAGGTTTTGATATAGGTCGTATAATAAAGTTCTGTCTTTTACCATGCAGTATGGTCACAAAAACTGCACAGGAGCTCCTGTAGACAAAATTGATATATTGTAGCACATCGCAACGGCTGGTAACACTTTCAAGTTGAAATACATTTCGCCTGGAGCTGTGACGTAGTCACCCTTGCACAATGCTGTTGGGTTTGAGTCCAAGCTCTTACTCTACACACTCATCTTCAGTCTATTGTGCGAACGTTATAGCAACTACTTTAGATTGTATATATAGATTCAATAAAGAAAAGAAAAATGACGAATGTGCCCTTAACTCTTTTTGTACTAAAAAGAGGTATTTTAGTTCTATAGAAGGAAAGAACCTTTAGAAAAAGTGGTCAGAGAGGAAAAAATCGCTGTCTCATAAATCTGATCCAGCACTACTGATTCCTTAGTAACACTGACTTATTACACTGCTTTGCATGTCCCCATATTTCTTCTTCTTATGTCTCGTGCTGTTCGCTTGCTGCGGAACTGGGTGGGCGGGCTGAGCGCTTCTCTGGCAGCAGCTTGGAAACTCAATAAATACAAATGCTACAACTGTAATTGAGAATTGTGACACAAGAATTCCTACTTTAATGTATCCTTGTTTACAGCTTCAGATATTTTTGCATTGATTTTTTTTAGGATGTAATGGGAAAAATGAATAGGGAAATAAAATTGCTTTTGTTTCATTTACTTTAAGAGAGGAAGTAGGTATGTATATCTGTGTATATTGTAAAACATTACACTTAATTCATATTTATAACACTTGCTATGTTTACCACGATTTGCTGGAGTGTATTATGGGAGCAAAAGTTGCTAAATTAGAAATGAAGGAAACAGTCGCGAAAGTGTGGGCCTGTATCTGGCGCAGAATGTTACAAAAATAAAGTGTTAAATATTCAAATTCTAAAGAAAGTAAATTAAATTAGGGCATTAATGAAGAAATTATAGAAGAAAAAATGAAGCGCTCAATCTGACCATTCTTTAGACGTGATTGATTGATTGATTGATTGATTGATTGATTGATTGATTGATTTGAAAACTATACTCAAATATAATTGTTGTGTCAATACATAAACTTTGATACATTAAATCTGCCCGTTTACTTATTTGTTCTTACATTCAGACACAACACATCATGTTCAATCAATATATTCGAAAAAATACTTTGAAAGAAATGAAGGGTAAACAGAGAAGAAAATATATGAAAAACATGCTCAGTAAAAGTAATTCAAAATAACAGCGTAGGATAGAGAATCAGGTTGAATCAACAAGCTAAGACTTTAGAAGTGGTTGATTGATTGGAAAACTACCTAAATATGGATGTCATATCAATACTTGAACTTAGGTACATGAATCTGTCAGCTCACTTTATGAATAAAGGATGCTTCACCCACTATTGCTGCTGCTGCTGTTGATGATGATGATGATGATGCCTATGATGATGAAGATGATGATGCCTAGGATGATGAGGGTGATGATGCCTAGGATAATGATGATAAAGATGACGACGAAAGAATGACGAAGACGACGATGGTAATGACTAGACTTCGTTGAATTGCCACACGCAGCATGCAATCAGGTTGCCGATGTACTGTAGTATAGAGGAGGTGAGCGACCGCCCGGTCTCGTAGTATAAGCAGTTCATGTTAAAAAATGTGAACGGTTCACATAGATAGAGCAGGTACAGCTAATGTATACCTATGTAAGCACTTGTTTTTGTATTACTGTGGTTGGAATAGTCAAAGCTTAACCTTTGTTCAGTGCAGAAAATAATTCAATCAAACATACTGCAATGAGAGTGTTGCTGTTCCAAAAAATTGCCCCTGGAATACTCTTACCCCCGCAGCTAGTCTTGACTCGTTGGGGAACGTGGTTGGATGCTGTTAATTATTATGCAGAACATTACGGTAAAATAATGGAGGTAAATTGATGCATTGGATAGCACAGACAGTTCCGCTGTTGCAGCTGTAAAATCATTGCCTTCTGAACAGCTATTGATTCTAATTTTAAAATCATGTCGAAAAGAACACCGCGTTAGAATCGTCTAAACTACAACTCTCAGAAGCCCTTAATATAGTGGATAAAGTATCACACACCGTTATCCAAAATAACAATTCACTAATTTCAGAAAAAATTAAATGTATGTTGAGAAACGTTACTGCTAAAAATTCTGCCTATTCACAACTTCGTACTATAAATGATGTACCATCAGATCACTACAAGACGTCCGAAGTTGGTGTATTAAAAAGTACCGGTAGTAACTTTCCGTTCTTCAAATATGTACGTATTACTTAGTGTGATGTTGAACGTACATTTTCCCAAATTAAAAATTGTTTAAGTGACCATCGGAGGAGGTTACTTGCAGTCGCTCAAAATGTACGCAATTCTTCACTGCAATGCACATATTCAAGGATGATGTGAGTATCTTACGTTAAATTTTAAGAGTTAATATATCTCACTATAAAATAATTGTGTATTTACATGTTTAGACATTTCCTACTTCAATGATCATTCATTACATTTCTTGAATGCAGGATACAGGTTTTATTGTAACCGCACTATACTGCTCAGTGTTTACATCAGAGGCATACTCCATCTTTTGCACGCCCCCTTCTCATACAGTCTATACCGCGTGCGCAGTAAACCTTGCGATTCTCGTGGCAATTCCACGAAGTCTAGTAATGACTAAGATCATTGTTATTATGTTGGCTATCGTGATAGGAATGATGAAGATAAAGAGAATGATCTTGACTGAGCATGAGGAGAACAATAATAATAATAATAATAATAATAATAATAATAATAATAATAATAAATAGTAATAGACGTGGTGGAGAGAAGAATAATGGAAATTATAGCCTATGTATGAGGATAAGCGGATGAAGACGATGCAGAATAAATTAATGATAATGAAACGTAAATGAGTATTGAGGATATGAAGAGTGGGTTGAAATAGCTGATAAATAAGACGAGGATCGTGATAAAGAGGAAGAGAGCGATAAAAAGAGAGGGAGTTGTAAAGTGGAAGAGCAAGACAGTGATGAGGAAGATAAAGATGTTGATGGTGTGGAGGAGAAAGATGAAGGTGGTAGGGAAGACGACGGTTAGCAGAAGATGAAAATAAAAACGGATGCCGATGATAATGAGAAAGTTGGGGGGGAGGGAGAAAGTTGATAAGAGAAAGCTAAAGGCACTGATAATGATACGAGTTTTCAGACTTTCACTGTGATTATGTCAGAATTAGACTTTTGGATATCATCATGTGCTGGAACTTGACACCTCCATTGTTTCATTATGTTGCATGATTAGGTGAACAATCTCAAGAATCACCTACTAAGTCTAATTATTTGCGGTAGCCAGGCGTAAGAAGCTTCACAGGGTAAGTGAATCTTGAAGTCATATCTATTTGTCCTGATGATGAAACATAGATAGACATGTAAAGTTTCATACAGGTGGAATATTCTAGATTCTACGTCTGGATACTGACGATGATCTGCAGGAGGAGGAAGGTGGTGACCATATTATAGTGACAGACAGATAGTTGAGGAAAAAGTTGTTAAGAGAAAGATAAAGACACTGATAATAATCTGTAGGATGTAGATGATGGTGAGGATAATAAAGATGCTGGTGAGGAAAAAGTTGATAAAAGAAAGGTAAATCACTAATTATGATCTTCAAAAATGAAATATTCATGAGTGTAATACAGATGTTTGAGATGAATGGAAATAAATGAGCAAAATTGATCAGAGTAGATAAACTAATTATAATCTGTAGGAGGAAGATGGCGGTGAGGATAATAAAGTTACTGATGATGAGGGGAGACAGATGAAAAAATTCATAAGAGGAAGATAAATGCACTGATTATGGTCTGCAGGAGGAAAATGGTCATGAGGATAGCAAAGATGTTGCTGATGAAAATGGTGGTGAGGACAATAAAGATTCTGATAACGAAGAAAACTGGAAGACTGAAAAGTTCATAAGAGGAAGATAAATCATGGATTATGATCTGGAGGAGAAAAATTGTCATCAGGATAATAAAAGTGCTGATTATGAAGGGAGAATGATCGATGCGGAGAAAATTGATATGGGGAAGATATAAATACTAATAGTCTGTCTGCAGGAAAAGATAAAGATGATGATGATAATGATAATGATAATGATGGTGATGATAAAGGTACCGATGTAGAGGAGGAGATAGATGAACAAATTCACGACAGGAAGATAAAGGTAATGATGATCATTTGTGGAAGAAGAAAGAAGCAGATGATATTTATGACTGGTGATAATATCGAGAGAGAAAATGTGAGGAAGAGAAAGATGAGGAATAGGAAAAAGAAGATAATCATTAGAAGAAGATTGGTGCTTATAATAATTTTAGGAATCTAGATGATGAAGACCATGATGATGAGGTAATGATATGAAGCTGTAAAGAAAACTGTGAGAGTGAGGATGATGATGAGGAAGATGAGGAAAATGTTGGTAACGAGGAAGATGAATATGAAGGTAATAAAGAAAGTGATGAAGCAGAGAACTTTTGACAGGAAGTTAAAAATTGTGTAAAATAGCATACTAGCCGCTGTTGAAGTCATCTTTGGAAGAACAAATTATATTATAACCAAGAGCCAACCAGTTTCATTACGTGTATTCCAGACGAGCAGCTACAACAACATGGACTAGTTGAAACCAACAAGAGAAATTATAAGCCTTGGGGGCCATAATTATCATGTGCCGCACTCCAGCCCGTCATTACCAAGTCGCTCCTGCAGTGTAATGAGTAGCTGGCTGCGGAGCCGGGCCGGACCCTCTCCTGAGGAGGAGATCTGCTGGACATGTGACTCTGCCTCGCAATCTTCCATCACGTAAATGAAACTCGTTATCGTTTACACAGCTTAAATAAGCGTGACATTGTAGTGCCGTCTGCTTAATTATTTGTAATTTACGCTTATATTTCTCTAATTGAACCTTATTTTCTCCTTTTGTTATTTGAAGGATTGTTGAAATTAGCACCATAGCCGACTCTCAAAGTAAAATCTGAAATAATTATATCACCATCGCCGTCATCATTTTCAACGACATTATTCATCATAGTCATCGTCGTCGCAGGTTAGGCGACAGGTCTGCTTCATCTTTGTATTACAGCTGATTATTTCATAGAACGACCAATTCGTCTCAACTGTAGTCCCCAAGTTTGTTTGGAAATTGTTTTAGAGCATTATATAGCGAAATTTATAAACTTGTAGTTGCTATTTGGGAAAAGGAAATTGTACCAGAACAATGGAAGGAGTCCATAATTGCACCTATTTTTAAGAAGGGGGACAAAACCAACTGTGGTAACTTTCGAGGAATATCACTTTTGTTGACGTCGTACAAAATTTTGTCCAATATTCTTTTGAGAAGATTAGCTCCGTACGTAGATGAAATTATTGGGGATCATCAGTGCGGTTTTAGGCGTAATAGATCGACAATTGATCAGATTTTTGTATTCGACTGATAATGGAAAAAAAATGGGAGTATAAGGGTACAGTACATCAGTTATTCATAGATTTGAAAAAGGCATATGACTCGGTTAAGAGGAAAGTATTATATGATATTTTTATTGAATTTGGTATTCCCAAGAAACTAGTTCGATTAATTAAAATGTGTCTCAGTGAAACATACAGCAGAGTCCGTATAGGTCAGTTTCTATCTGATGCTTTTCCAATTCACTGCGGGATAAATCAGGGAGATGCACTATCACCTTTACTTTTTAACTTCGCTCTAGAATATGCCATTAGGAAAGTTCAGGATAACAGGCAGGGTTTGGAATTGAACGGGTTACATCAGCTTCTTGTCTATGCGGATGACGTGAATATGTTAGGAGTAAATACACAAACGATTAGGGAAAACACGGAAATTTTACTTGAAGCAAGTAAAGCGATCGGTTTGGAAGTAAATCCCGAAAAGACTAAGTATATGATTATGTCTCGTGACCAGAATATTGTACGAAATGGAAATATAAAAATTGGAGATTTATCCTTCGAAGGGGTGGAAAAATTCAAATATCTTGGAGCAACAGTAACAAATATAAATGACACTCGGGAGGAAATTAGACGCAGAATAAATATGGGAAATGCGTGTTATTATTCGGTTGAGAAGCTTTTATCATCTAGTCTGCTGTCAAAAAATCTGAAAGTTAGAATTTATAAAACAGTTATATTACCGGTTCTTCTGTATGGTTGTGAAACTTGGACTCTCACTCTGAGAGAGGAACATAGGTTAAGGGTCTTTGAGAATAAGGTGCTTAGGAAAATATTTGGGGCTAAGCGGGATGAAGTTACAGGAGAATGGAGAAAGTTACACAACGCAGAACTGCACGCATTGTATTCTTCACCTGACATAATTAGGAACATTAAATCCAGACGTTTGAGATGGGCAGGGCATGTAGCACGTATGGCCGAATCCAGAAATGCATATAGAGTGTTAGTTGGGAGACCGGAGGGAAAAAGACCTTTGGGGAGGCCGAGACGTAGATGGGAGGATAATATTAAAATGGATTTGAGGGAGGTGGGATATGATGATAGAGACTGGATTAATCTTGCACAGGATAGGGACCGATGGCGGGCTTATGTGAGGGCGGCAATGAACCTTCGGGTTCCTTAAAAGCCATTTGTAAGTAAGTAAATTGTTTTAGAGCATTTCCAGTAACAACTGGATTTCCTTCAATCATCTTTTTCATGGATATAACAGCGTTTACAAGGGAGGGATTACACAATAGCCACAACAGTCACATCTGGGCAGAAACAAACTCTCAAGCTACACATGCCAGTGACTACCAGGACCGATCTACTCTTAATTATTTGGCAAGCTTCATTGTAGATTATCATCTGATTGATCCATACTTGCTTCCACTAAGGCGTCTTCGTGGAGTAGCCTATATAGTACCGAAACTTCTGCAAAATGTCTCTTTGGACGTTCTGAGAAACTTGTGGTTCCAACACGATGGTGTTCCGGCTCACTATGATGTTCATATCACTTCAGTACACACTTCGGTGACCAATGGATTGACAGAGGAGGACTCGTTGCTTGGCACCCATGGTCGCCAGACCTGATCCCTATGGACTTCTTCTTCTGCGGATACATAAAGATCCTGGCCTACTTCGACCTTATCAAATCAGAAGAGCAACTCATCGCCCGTATTGCAGCAACTTCGTAAAAAAATCAAGAAATATTAAGAATTTTCTAGCGAATCCTCACACCTCTAATTCGAAGATATACGCAATGTGTAAATGCACAAGGTCGCACTTTTGAGTAAAATGTAAGTTAATAAATTTTATAGCCATTAACTGGTCTACCATTATTTCCCATATTGATAATTACTGCTTAAATACATGTGATGTACTACTGGTTTCTTACACCTTGAATATCTTATCTAATCTCTTAACGAGTAACCTACGAAAGATCTATGTAAACATATATTTTGCTGCTTTCGTTTTTTATATTTAGGTTGTGATGGAACGCTAAGTTTCTGACTCATATAATAAAACGGATTTCACTACAATTGTATAGAACAGTTTCTTATATTGTTAAAACTTATTCTTTGGATTATGGCGGTAAGATGGAAGATTTTTTCAAGTTTACATTTCAAAACTGGCAATATCGGAACATTTTACACAATAATACCTGGTTACTGACTGGTAAAAATAGCAATTAAGTACGATCTCGAAGAAGAAAACATCTAAGACCTGAAAACAAAATATCCCTGGAACTCTTATCCTAGTTCAAGTAGAAGATGAACATCTATAGCTTAATTTACCAGTCTATTAAAGCCTCAACAATTAGAGTATTTACTTATTAGTTGTTGTAGCATTTTTAATTTTGGGGGTGTTTAGAGTATTATTTTGTAAGTATTTCAAATATATCTTTTTGTACTATTGTTTAAATCTGTGAATGACTCTTTTAAGATTATTCCAAATATTTGAAAAGAGTATCTAATCATCTGTAAACAATATGATACTTAATTTTTCTCTTATTTCGTATGTTCATTTCAAATACCTCACATTAAATTTATCAATAATAAAAAAGAATACTTTCTGAAGTCAATTCGTAGAAGTCTGTTGAAAGAAAATTTAGGCCTGATGTTGTGGAAGAGAAGGCCTGATGGTCTTAACTACACCAGAATAAATAAATAAAATAAATAAATAAATAAATAAAACGTGAGCAATCACAAAATCTCCTTTGAACGTATCTCAGTTGAGTAAGCGAATCTTTCATTATTACAATTTTCGAACGAAATTGAGTACTCAAAGTTTAATACAAGTAGTTTCGAAAACAAAGGACTTAAATGCCTACTCTCTCTTGCAGTATGCTAAAACAAGTACTGGAGAGCCACGGAAGTGAAAGCACGTAAAAGAGTGAACGTGGAGTAAATGGATAGGATGATGTTCCCAGCAGAATACACATTTTATGTCAAATTATATATGCCGAGCATAAAAACCTTGCTAATTCACAACTGGAAAAGTCAATTTAAATTTTTGCAAGCCATAGCCGGATAATTTTCTTATTTTGATGGAAGGAAGTATGAATATTTCGAAATAAAAAAGGTAATCACGCGCTGGTCTCTGAAATTGTATTATTTTTTTATTTCATTTCTCTGCCTGTATACCTTTTAGTAATAATTATAATGCATGGCATACAAATTTTTACTATTTCCTCTACACTCATTTCTGTTTATAAAAAATTTTATGCGGAAATTATTCTGTATTTAGTATATTATTCTTTTGGTGCTTTCTCAGACTGCTATTGGTCGATGTTGAGGCAAAAACCTGACTTTGTGGAATGATCTGAAATAACATACATTCTTGATAACCACAGCTTATTGTGCGAGGCTGTGGATTTCGAAGGTTCGAATCGGAATATTATGGTTTTTCGGAGTGAAATTGTTACATTTAGAAGGGATAAATTGTTTTATTATTATTATTATTATTATTATTATTATTATTATTATTATTATTATTATTATTGAACATAGTACAAATAATTCTACAAGATATTAGTGGAGTATATAACTTATTTCTGTGCTTGAGAATTATTTTATCGGAAACCAAAGATTCTTTTCTTCCACGCACTTCTTAAAGTTCTTAGCCTAGGGGTAAAGAACAGGACTCGTGAGTCGAGGCTAACCTTGAGCTGATTACCGAGTTGGATATTCCAAGATTTTCCGTAATTATAAGGAAAATGTCACGTAATCTTAAGACGAATCCTTCGTCTCATCTTGCCATGACTTATCTTATATTTTATGCCAGGCAACATTGTAATTTCTACAGTGCCGTTAAATATCTCTCAAAAATAAAATACTTGCCGAATTGTTTGTACGACTGCACAAATGACTTTCACAAATTGAAATTTATTTTTGTACAAGGTGTAAATAATAAGCACTGCGAAACTTTGAGGACGCATTCCTCACTAATAAAACATATAATCTCTTTGCATAAACGAGCCCCGAAGTTTCAGCACAAAGATCTGTTGTAATATTTCTGGTCTATCAAACGTTTTCTCACAGTACGTACAATTGTCTAAATACTTCAGCCGGTTTAATAATTAATCACAATCACATATTTTACTATACAAATGGTTTTCTTTCTATATAGGCCTAAGCTAAGACTTCAGTTTTTTTATGTTGGAATGTCTAAATAAGCGGTGACCAAAGCGGGTGTCATGATTACATCGTGTAATTACAACATTCAAATGGGTACGAGTAAGAGGTGGTTTCGTAAAGAATGAGAAGGATACTTTTTTGTTTTTCTGTCGGACAAAATGTAATACTGTATGTTTACTTTGCTCAATGGTTCAATTAGGAGTATATAGCAACATTGTCACGCTGAATAATGTATTATTGTTATTATTATTATTATTATTATTATTATTATTATTATTATTATTATTATTATTACTACTACTGTCCACTAAGTATGAATTTCTATAATTCTTCTGTACGTGCATGAATATTGATATTTTTAGATCTTCTCTTTAGAAGGGTAAAATTGTTACGTTTTAATCTCAATATTAATCTTCTTAATCTTTAGATGAGGGTAACTATTTATTAGTTATTCATTTAATAATAATAATAATATTGTAGAAAAACTGATTCAATATTATGTGTCATCGAACTGTTAAACGCCAGGAACTGACATGTCTTAAATCATAGCCAGGAAGAGAAAGATGAGATAAATAAATGTAGGGAAGTCAGCTACCTAATGTGGTTTGAAATATCTTGTGCTCTAAAGCCTTTTAATATAACAGAATTTCTCAAAAGAGTAATGATTAAAATAGCTTAAATAACTTGTTCAGAAGAAGTTTTTAATTTTGAAAAACTACGAATTTCTCGACCAAGTATCGAGAGAAGAATTTAGAAAATTCCTGATTATATTAAAGAGGAAGGTTAAAAAAAGAAGCAAGAAAAATTGTGTATTATTCACTGGCTCTTGATGACAGCAGTAACATTATTGATACAGCAAAGCTTGAGATTTTTATCCGTGGGATTAATCAAGATGTCAGTACAGGAACCACCACTGGTTGTAGTTTTCATGCCAAGTACCTTTCCTCCGTCTCCTTATTTCGTACGATGTGTGTCGCATGTAATCACTGCTGTTCGAGTTTTGGTCACCGCTGGTCTAAATTATATTTATCTACCAGAAGTTCAAATTGGTATGCAGGACATAAACCAACGCATTGGTCTATTTTATTAGAACTTGAGCATTGAAAGTCGATAATTGCCTTACAAGAACTCGCATTCACGACTCTGCCTTATCTTTCCAACAGTTTCGACCAAAATCTGCCCTAAGCATTGATACAAACGGATCTTACAGCGCTGTTAAAAATCGAGTCTCCATAGCAGATTGCAAGGCGATAATGAATCCAATGTTGGTGGAGGTTAGGGAGGTGATTGTCGTGACCGGACTTCGGATATATTCGCCGGGGGTTGGGATACAAGAATAACTGACCTCGGGATTCGATCCTCGCATCTCTGCTATAAGATCACCACGGTGTTGTTTCCAGTAGGTGTGGTTATTTTGATTATTTTAGGAGAGAAATGATAAAGAACCATGTAAGCGTAACGCATTCAAGCTTGGAAGTACAAGAAACTCAATTCTTCACAAACTTGCTTACAGAAAAGAATAAGCCCTATGTGTTCTAGTTGAAATTTGGGGGGAACTAGTCTTTTGAGTAACAATTGCATAACTGCATGGCAACGCCAATAACTTGTTCATCTTCACCTGGTATAGGCCTACATATACTATAAATTAGTCATCTTCGAGGTTTATTCCCCTATCGAAATTGTTCTTTGCCCTTATTCTGGCCCTAGATCTGAGAGTGAAAAAGAGCAATAAGAAGTAGGGAGTTGAGGAAGAGAAAAAAAGAGGTAGGAAGGAAGAATGAAAAGGGGAAGTGCGGAAGAAAGGAAGAGTGGAAGAAAAAGGAAGGAGGAAGAGCGGAAAAGTAACAAGGAATGGAAGTAAAGAACGGAGATAGTGGAAGAAAAGAAATGAAGAGTGGAAGAAAAAGTACGAAGAATTGCGAATGAAAAGAAGGGACGAAGAGTGAAAATAAACGGTAAAAGAATAGGAGAAGAGTTATGAAAAAAAGCAGAACATGTGAGCGGAGGAAGAGTAAAAGGAAAGGAAAAGGGAAGAGTGGCACAAAGGAAAGGAAAGATAGTTGTAGAAGAAAAGTAAGAGCGGAATAAAAGGAGACACGAACAGTGGAAATAAGGAACGGATGAAGAGTGAAAGAAAGGGAGGGATGAAGAGTGAAAGGAACCGAAGAAGTGTGAAGAAAAATGTGTAAGGAAGAGCGGAAGAAAGAGAGTGACGAAGAGTGTAAGGAACGGAGGAAGAATGAGGGAAAAGGTATGAGAAAGAGTGAGAGAAAAGGACAAACGAAAAGTGAAAGTAAGGAATGGAGAAAGAATGGAAGAAATGGTATGAGGAAGAGCGTAAAAAGGATGGACGAAGAGTGAAAGTAAGAAACGGAGAAAGAGTAGAAGAAAATCCATGAAGAACGGAAGATAGGGACGGAGGAAGAGTGGAAGAAAATGAATAAGGGATAATGGTAAAAAGGGACTGAGAAAGAGTTGTAGAAAAAGGAGGAAGAGTAGAAGAAAATTGGAGGATGAATTTTGGATTTAAGAAGTGGTGGGAAAGTGGAAGGAAAAGATTCAGAAAGAGCTAGAGAAAGGGACAGAAGATAAGTGAAGGAAAAGGAAGGAAGGTGGCACAAAGGGATGGAGGGATAGTTGTAAAAAAAAGGAGGAAGAGCGTAATAGAAGGAGGGATGAAGAATGAAAGTTATAGATAGAGAAAGTGTGGAAGAAAAGGCTTGAGGAAGAATTGAAGAAAGGGAGAGACGTGGAGTGAAAGGAATTAAAGGAGGGTGGCACAAAGGGATAGAAGAAGAGTTGCATGAGGAGGAAGAGCGGAAGAAAGGTAGGGATGAGTATAGAGGTAAGGAACAGAGGAAGAGTATAAGAAGAAATGAAAATCATGAGAAAAGGAGAATGAAGAGTGCATAAAATGTATGACTTACTTACTTACTTACAAATGGCTTTTAAGGAACCCGAAGGTCATTGCCGCCCTCACATAAGCCCGCCATCGGTCCCTATCCTGTGCAAGATTAATCCAGTCTCTATCATCATATCCCACCTCCCTCAGATCCATTTAATATTATCCTCCCATCTACGTCTCGGCCTCCCTAAAGGTCTTTTTCCCTCCGGTCTCCCAACTAACACTCTATATGCATTTCTGGATTCGCCCATACGTGCTACATGCCCTGCCCATCTCAAACGTCTGGATTTTAAGTTCCTAATTATGTCAGGTGAAGAATAAAATGCGTGCAGTTCTGTGTTGTGTAACTTTCTCCATTCTCCTATAACTTCATCCCGCTTAGCCCCAAATATTTTCCTAAGCACCTTATTCTCAAAGACCCTTGACCTATGTTTCTCTCTCAGAGTGAGAGTCCAAGTTTCACAACCATACAGAAGAACCGGTAATATAACTGTTTTATAAATTCTAACTTTCAGATTTTTGGACAGCAGACTGGATGATAAGAGCTTCTCAACCGAATAATAACACGCATTTCCCATATTTATTCTGCGTTTAATTTCCTCCCGAGTGTCATTTATATTTGTTACTGTTGCTCCAAGATATTTCAATTTTTCCACCTCTTCGAAGGATAAATCTCCAATTTTTATATTTCCATTTCGTACAATATTCTGGTCACGAGACATAATCATATACTTTGTCTTTTCGGGATTTACTTCCAAACCGATCGCTTTACTTGCTTCAAGTAAAATTTCCGTGTTTTCCCTAATCGTTTGTGGATTTTCTCCTAACATATTCACGTCATCTGCATAGACAAGAAGCTGATGTAACCCGTTCAATTCCAAACCCTGCCTGTTATCCTGAACTTTCCTAATGGCATATTCTAGAGCGAAGTTAAAAAGTAAAGGTGATAGTGCATCTCCCTGCTTTAGCCCGCAGTGAATTGGAAAAGCATCAGAAACTGATCTATGCGGACTCTGCTGTATGTTTCACTGAGACACATTTTAATTAATCGAACTAGTTTCTTGGGAATACCAAATTCAATAAAATATCATATAATACTTCCCTCTTAACCGAGTCATATGCCTTTTTTAAATGTATGACTTTCGAAAGGAAAACTATAAAATAAATTGAGAGTGGAAGAGTGAAAGAAATGGCGACTTGAAGAGTAGAAGAAAGGAAAGGCTTAAGGGAGATAGGGAAGAACTAGAAATGGGGAAAAAGAAAAGTAACTGAAAATAGAAGGGAAAAAATAGGCTAGGTTGAGTTAATCATCGTGTATAGGACGAACGCTTTTCAACGCACATTAATGATACCGTTTTCTTATTTGTTAGACCAATAGTGACACATCGAATTTATACGTCAAGAGAGTAAACATCAGCGAAGACGTGCTAATTGTGTGACGAGTTTCTCGGCCTGAAGGGGAGCCAGAATGTTGTGGAAGCTATTATTACTAAGGAAAGGGGGAGATCAATGTCTGCGTGCATCGTCGTTTAATTTCAAACAAATAATCTGTCATATGCGGGAAGTGGCAGTTCCTCACTTGAATAAGCTCATTATGGAAATGCAGATACGGCCACTCTGACAAGTTAGCATTCAATTTGTCGAGTTTGTGTCCTATCACCAGCTATTAAACAGTTTGTAAAGTTGGATTATTTTTAGTAGCATTTCTTATATCTAGATCAACTAATAGCATTTCCAGCTACAAATGCAGCGGGTCTTAGTTCAATTGAAGGGTTCAGAACCATAGTGGGCCAAATACCATTTACTAAAATCGTAGAAAACAAGGATTAAATTGAAGTTGTTACCATAATTTTATGAAAACATATAGCAAGTAGTAAAAAGTATACACATTCAAACTAATGATATGTCAGCTTTCATTGAACTATGGTATTTACTTCACTTCAACCCCTGCTTTCTTCTTTTTTAATAAATGGCACTTGACCCACTATGGCTCTGAACCTTTCAATTACCGTCGAAGAATTAGAAATGTATCTTTTCAGCGAGACTGATGTTGTGTCCTATGTGTTGTTGCAGTGTCTTAAGTTAAGTGTATAATAATGACGGATGAGGGCGAAATTCAGAAGATAGTCTATTGTTTGTTAATTAAAAAGAAACAGCATTACCTGGACCATATATTTAGTAGCAATTTATTTGGATCGTACAGTAGATCTTGAATATAGATCCTTTCAATAATGTCTCATCCCATTTAAAATGTATTTATGTTATTGTGTCGCGAAAATAAGTGAAATAAGGGACAGTTTCAATTTGGAGAAATAGTATAATATTTAATTATTTTACTAAAAATGTTATTATTAAGTTTACTTAATTATGTATTTATTTTAATAAGCCGATTGTATAATCTTGGCCCCGGTTTTGTATTGTATTTTGGAGATATTATGAAAATGTGAAATTATACGTAATATTTTGCCGATGTCGTTGGACATGATTATGACGACAATGATCTGTGGAAGTGAAAAATTATCGTTGGTTTACAGGCAAAACACATTAATCAAAAAAATATATTACTTCTGAGAAAAAGTCGTATGTAATGAACATAATATAATGTGTATAAACTTAAAATTAGAAAATGAAATGAGCATAAAGAGAAACAAGTTACTGAGGATTCAATTGTGCCAAGAACTTTCAAACGCCTTTTTCTCAGAAGTAATATTTTTTACTTAATGTGCTGTGATTATAAACCGACGATATAATATGTGAGAGTTAAGCCCTGTATGTTGGGAAGAATGCAGTTCTTTATTTAATTGTAATTCTAATAATAATTATAAACTAGGGAAACTACTCAGAGTTGATGACTTGATAAGGTGATGATGGAGAAATTGTATAATGAAAGTTAGAACTCTTAAAAGTTAAATTTATGATGATTATTACGATGGTACCTAAGCAACGGTGATGAAAATTAGCTTTATGGGCTAATTGAACTTTGTAAGTTGTAATATTTTGTTCGATACCAACAGAAGTTTTGAATTATTTTGACTATTAGGCCTACACTTTCACTATGTCATACTACTTTTGACCAATAACGGTACGGAACGACGTGTTTCAACCAATCATGGTTGTTTACTCTACAATTTTTATCGCCTCCCTCGCATTTGTTTTTGTCACCCCTCTAGCATTTGTTTATTTTTATCACCTCCCTAACATTTGTTTCTTTGTTTGCTAACATTGTACTTTGAATAAACTTGTAAAATGATTCATGTTTATTTCATAATCCTTAATTAAAACTTTTCTGCCATTTATCTTCTGTTTATTATTTAGGTTGTGTTATAGCTTGTGCTGTATGAGATTATGGATAGTCACATCAGAGATTGTTTAATATATAATGATAATATAAGTGGAATGCAACTGCCTTAATAAAAATGAAACTGAATCAAAGCCTTCTTGACTAGTAGGGTAATTCCGGGTTAGATGGCCATAGTTTTTTTAATCACTTAGAACAGGATAACCGATTGGTAAAGAAATACGAAACAAATCAAATACGTTCCTTCAACTATTACTATTTAATACGAGAAAAATTCGTACCGGCACCGGGAATCGAACCCAGGACCTCTCAGCTCTGCGCGCTGAGCTGAGAGGTCCTGGGTTCGATTCCCGATGCCGGTACGAATTTTTCTCGTATTAAATAGTAATAATACACATTGACTACTTCAGAGTAGTCGTGTAATATTCAATGAGGGGGCGAGACCTCATACATAATGAATATGTGGTGTACGTTCCTTCAAGGTTATATTTCACCACTACAGTGCCTCAGGGCGCATAGAATTCAATGATGTAATAAAAAAACACGTTTGAAATATAATAGGCCACTGGCCATCTCACCCAACATATGTGGGTGAGATGGCCATAGGGTATAGGGATAGATGGCCACCATTATTTTTAAGTAAATTCACAGCAATTTTTTGTAAAACAATGAGGTTTTATGCACTGGACACAGAAATATAGAGCAGTATTTTTCTATTGTTATTTCAGGAGGTGTAAAATTATTGCTTGCTTACAAACTCACAAACGGCTACAAAACGCGGAAATAATAACCTTACTTTTTCGTAGGTGCAACAATCACTTCGTTTAATTAACATATGGCGGCAAACCGATTTTCATTCGAAACAGATGATTAGAATAAAAATGAGAGCGGTTGGCCGTCACACCCCCATGGCTATCCCCGGAATTACGCCTAATCGTACCTAGAGTTCAATGTACATTGTATAGTTGGCACTACTGCTGATCAAAACACACTACTGACATCTAGTGGAGTATTTTTAATGATATGTACAATAATACACTTGAAGACAGTTTAGTATTTTCGTAAGTTAATTAATAGTTTATCGCAGTGATGTCATCTGATGTCCATAGGAGCAAGCGTGCGCTTTAGAGTCCAGGAGAGCCTGAGCGCTTTACAGCGGAAAGGAAAGAGACAGACGAAAGAGGTAGTATATGCCGCTTGGTCGAGCTATATGGCCAGCACTGATTCAATGGATAAAGGGAAGAGAACTGATTAAAACTGTATCCATGCTAATTTTTAGATTTGTCTGAGAAGTATAAGTGCATTATAAGAATGTAAGTTTTAATTTTAATGTTCATTTTTCACAAGTTTGCATTTTTATTCAAAAGGAATCTGAAATTTTCAGATATGTTTGTTTAGTAGCCTTACAGGTACTAAAACAATGTTTTCGTAACTCTAATAATATATCGTGAATACGTTAATTCGAAATTTTCTCGGGCTTCCAGCTAGGCCATAAGTTGGTGATCCACCGACGTTTCGAGGATGTTCATCTTCCTCATATTCAGGGTTAAATTTTCTCCCGAGAAAATTTCGAATTATCACGTCGCCAGGAAAGCTTCAGTCGTAAATACGTATTACTGAAGATAGTGTATTATAATGTTTGAAAATATTCGCATGGAAAATGTTTGTAAGGAAATGAATTAACAAAGTCAAATACTGTTACATCACAAACAAAAGATATGTGCCTATGAATGTGTTGGTAAAACGTCAGCTCTATAGCTTCAGCAGATTTCGAGATAATTTAATATTCTGATAACAGAAAGTTGCGTACTAATATCACCTAAAGTCCACACCTGTGGAGTAACCGTCAGCGCGTCTGATCGCAAAACCAGGTGGCCCAGGTTCGATTTCCGGTAGGGGCAAGTTACCTGGTTGAGGTTTATCCGGGGTTTTCCCTCAACCCAATGTGAGCAAATGCTGGGTAACTTTCGGTGCTGGACCCCGGACTCATTTCACCGGCATTATCACCTTCATGTCATTCAGACGCTAAATAACCTAAGATGTTGATAAAGCGTCGTAAAGCATAATGCGATAAGAGTTTTATTATGTAATATTAGTTACAGTTAAAACATATACCTAGACAACTTTGCTTTGTACTATAATATTATTTTGATTAATTTTATAAGGCTAAAGATACCATCAATATCAATTTCAACTTATCATGTCATATTCAGTGTCTTTCTTTGGGATAACACTTTCTTTATGAATGATGGTTTAATTAATTCACTTAGTACAGTATAGTTGTAGTTATTATGGAATTTGTGTGAATATTCCTTCTCTACTCTTTATTATGTTATTAACGTTTAAAACACAACTGCAATTTTAGGCTAAGAAATAGGTGTTAGTGCTTTTGTTTTACAGACAATATAGAACATAACAAACAGAAAGAAGCCATATAAAAATAAGGACATAAAATTTCACATTCCGTTTGAAGTTTGTGCACCACTGTTTTCTTAATCCAACAGGCTGCTTATTCCTCCTAGCATACCTAGCGCTTAATGCCCGCGCACGACGTCAAGGTCAGAAAAATGCGCTTGATTTGACATCACTGTTTTATCGTGTTATAGTATTTTATTTCCTTTAATTTTTATATACTTTCTTATAATCGTGTGATAGTCAATTAAATCCTACTCGAGTTTTGATTTTCTCTAGATAATTCAAAACCTCTAGTGAGATTACTTATAGATGAAACGAAATAGAATAACATTAATTTATATTATAGGCGACATGTTTTTAGCTCTTCTAATTTTCTTGCGTTCTTGTAAATA
The DNA here is from genome assembly GCF_040183065.1 of Periplaneta americana. Classification (NCBI taxonomy): domain Eukaryota; kingdom Metazoa; phylum Arthropoda; class Insecta; order Blattodea; family Blattidae; genus Periplaneta; species Periplaneta americana. The sequence goes on from NC_091125.1 coordinate 32,356,840, forward strand.
AATTCTCATATTTTCTTGTGATGTGTAATAACACAACCCACACTCTTACGAGCCAATTTAAAGCAAGGCGGCCCACGTTTGAAGATGTGCAATTTGGAATGCAAATTTTGTATGTCCTCTCTGTTCTTTTAAGACAGGTTGAACAAAGATAAATGTTTCGACTTATTAGAAAACTAAACAATGCCTTCTTTGTTATAAGAAGATGGGTGTTTCCTGCCTTCCTTCAGCTTGACGACTCTCCGGTTCTGTGTCTTTCCGTCCGTCTTGCTGGGTGTCTGAAAGTAATGAATGGTCGGTTAGATCTTGATCAAACTTCCATAGGATACTTAATCTCAGCTGCATTACAGTTTCACAGCCTGCAGTTCTTGGTCCCTGGGGAAAAATAAAGAAACAATGAGGTTACAAAAAAAAATTCAAAATGTCTGTTGATATTAATTTAACGAAATCATATTAAAATTAATACCATTCGGCTTTCATTTCTGTGAAGTATTATGTTTTCATCAATCGTCGGTTGGAATTGTTACAACCGAATGTATTAGAAGACGATGCGTTTTCATTCCACTGAACAGAGGATGAATATTGAGATTGAGAAAGTGTGTTTCTCTCACTCTAAAATTATAAATAGTTCTTAAAGAATAGGCCACGACAGGCCTCCTAAATGCCATCGAATTTCACTAATTCTTATTCGTCTTCTATATCTTGATCATAATCATTTGTCATCATATTCATCTTGATCATTACTTACTTTTATCCTGATTTCGATCTGATATTTATTTTAATTTTGATTGGTTTCTCGATTTATGACTAAATCTCAATGTAATTTCCAATATCATCATCATCATCATCATCATCATCATCATCATCATCGTCGTCGTAATAATTTTTTTCATTTTCTTCCACATTTTATCTTCTTTCTCCTACGCTCTTTCCATCTGTATTAGTCATTTCCGTTTGCAACAAAGCCATTATCACTATGAAGATGTTTTAGGTAATAATAATAATAATAATAATAATAATAATAATAATAATAATAATAATAATAATAATAATATTTTTTTATTATGATAGAACTTTCTACAGTGCTGTAATCTCCCTCAACCATACGAAGTATAATACAAAATAATTATTTTGCTATTCATTAAATATCTTTTTTCCTTTATTGTTCCCAATCTAATGTAGGACTACCTGAATCTTGTAGTTCTTTCAGTTCCAAATAATAATAATAATAATAATAATAATAATAATAATAATAATAATAATAATAATAATAATAATAATAATAATAATAATGTCCGCCGAGTTAGCTTTGCAGTAGCGTGTCTGCCTCCAGACTAGCCGGCCCGGGTTCGATTGCCGTAAAATTTCTACTTCGGAACTAGGAGAGATGGCGGTGCGCAACTTCTAATCACTAGATTGTGCATCAATATGCCTGGGTTAAATCCCAAATCGCTCCGTTATGAATAGAAGGCATATGTCACTGTTGTCAGTGATTCGTCCGTCGGACGGGGACGTTAAGCCTGGCGGCCCCCTTGGTGCTATTCGAGAGGAGTAGGCTACGTGCCGGCACCGAGTTTCCCCTTCCCCCTTCCCCCTCCCTCATCTTCATCATCATCATCATCACCACTCATTCCAGACACTACACTACACGAGCACTTACACACACATACCCCAGTGCACGGTATAAGTCTCCACAGATACTACACATGTACAATGTGGCCTGCCAAAGTAGTGTACAACTACTGGGTGTTCATTTCAAAGTGTGTCATGAAGTCACTGTTGTTGAGTCACCGATTTGAAGCGAGTTTCAGCTTGTCAGAAAAGTTGCCTATTATTCAAGGCGTTCTTCAATCTCAACTTGAGAACGTGTACGGTATAACTTGTACGTTGTAGCAACAGATGGCGGTCTGTACGGTCTGTGTGCTACCATAACCTCTTTCGAACTGTGTTTTGTGCCGGCAAGTCGTACGCAGGGTATTTGTTATCATCGGTTGCGTACGGCAACATTCCACAACACAAATCAAATGCTCCATGTCCATGTTGACCGTCGAAGTTAATGTCAACAAATACTTAAGTAATCGTCTTAACCCTCTCCCCATATCTCGACAGTACGTATTTCCAAACAGTTCACATTCCTGCCACTACCGGCGATACCGTACGTATCGGTACGTACTCATCAGAATGCACTGAAACCTGTTTAGCTTCTTTTCTGATCATAAACGTAACTTTAGGAGATAAATATTGAATTATAAATAATTAATAGAATTAACCTCCCCCTGGGTTTCATGGTTTAACACTACTTTTGATCTGAAGTAACAATTTTCTATAAATATCATAACTTCAATTTATTATTGCATATCTCCAAATTGAATTTAGATGCTATTTCATATATATATATACATATATATATATATATATATATATATATATATATATATATATGACTTACTTACTTACAGACGGCTTTTTAGAGAATCCGGATGTCCATTGCCGCCCTCACATAAGCCCGTCATCGGTCCCTATCCTGAGCAAGATTAACCCAGTCCCTACCATCACATCTCACCTCCCTCAAATTAATTTTAATATTATTCTCCCATCTACGTCTCGGCCTCCCCAAAGGTCTTTTTCCCTCCGGCCTCCCAACTAACACACTATATGCAATTCGAAATTCGCCCATACGTGCTACATGCCCTGCCCATCTCAAACGTCTGGATTTAATGTTACTAATTATGTCAGGTGAAGAATACAATGCTTATAACTTTCGACTAAGTCATTTCCGGACCAGGGTTCCTTATGTCAAATTGATACATGTGCTCTTCACCATCATCCCTGAAAGTTTGTAACACCACCTCGGAAACATCCTGTATATAGGGTGATTCACGAGGATTTATCGTCACTTACGGAGCTTATTTCCGAACATTCTGAGCAAAAAATGTCATATAAACATTTGTCCTAATCTCAATATTTTCAGAGTTACACTAATTTGAAGTCGTTTGTAAAATACCACTATAATTTAGTTTTAAGGGTAAAAAAAATTACAGGAACAGAATGAACTATTCAGGAGTATCATTTCTTTAATTGACTAGTATTCTGAAGCTAAAAATGTGTTGTGAATTTCATAGTTGCTTCGTACAGAATTTTTTTTTTCGTTTTGTAACTACAAAATTACATTTTTATTGCGCTTTTATCACACAATTGTTACAAATCATGTCGCTCTTGTAAATTCTTCAAGACTGTACATAGGATACATAATTAAACTGTAAAGAATCAAATTCCTAATGTCGTATGATTTGTAAGAATTATTTTTGTGATAAGTGCGTAAGAATAATCATCATCATCTTCATCACAGCATAAGCCTTATGGCTCGTTCCGTCTTCAAGAAAACTAATCCGACCATTTCATCCGTGGCCTGCCGACATTTCTTCTACCTACAGGTTTATACTTATTTATTATTTGTGGTATACGATCTTCATCCATTCTTTGTATATGATCTTGCCATCTTTGTCTATATTCAATGATTGTTTCATTTAGACTCTGAATTTCCAATTCTTTTCTAATATCTTCATTTCTCTTTTTGTCTATGAGTTTATAACCTGCCACCTGTCTCAAAAATTTCATCTCAGCAGCATCTATTTTCTTCTGGTGTGAGATAGTCAAGACCCAACGTTCACACCCATAAAGCAAGGTTGGGATCGCCATTACTTTGTAAAGTTTTAACAGTGTTACTCTATTACAATTTTTAAAAGTCATTTTTATTGTACCACATAGTGTTTGGAATTTAATTTATTTTGGACATCTCTATTGTCGGTATATGACACAATGTAACCAAGATCATTTAAATCACTTTGTTATTGGATGGGCTTATTATTTATGCAAATTTTTGCTCTTAACAGGTCTCTTCCTTTAAGAGCCATTATTTTCGTTTTTTCATATGACATTTGAAGATTATATTCACTTGTAATACTATTTAATTCATGTATGGCTTGCGTAAGAATAATGTAATCTTTAATTAAAAATTGAAAAACAGAATCTGTAAAAAGCAATTAGCAACACATTTTTAGCTTCAGAACACTAGCCAATTAAAGAAATGATAGGCCCTACTTCTGAACAGTTCATACTCTATTTGTAATATTCTTTTACCCTTAAAACTAAAGAAAAAAGATATTTTACAAACAACTTCAAATTAGTGTAACTCTGAAATTATTGAGATTAGTATACATGTTTATGACATTTTTTTTGCTCAGAATGTCTTAAGAAATAAGCTCCGTAAGTGACGGTAAATCCTCTTGAATCACCCTGTGTGTGTGTGTGTGTGTGTGTGTGTGTGTGTGTGTGTGTGTATGTGTGTGTGTGTGTGTATCTTCCACAGTTTTATGTAGATTTCGACTATTATTAGACGTTCATAAATTAATAGAAATCTTCCTCGTGTCGCCGCCATGACGAAATGTCTCCACTTAATGTGATCTTTCAAAGTGACTCAAAAATGTGCAGGACGAGATTGCAAAATATGCTGAATCGAATTTCATTAATGTAATAGAAATGTTTAATAGAGATGTGTGTTAAAAGTCGTTTTATTTAGTAGCCCTATATTACAGATTCAAAAGTTTTGTTCCAGACAAGGACAAGAAAGTAAGAATTTAAATGAAATTAATTATTGACGCTCAGATGAAGAATTCAGTATCGCTAAAAAAAGGAAACGAAAAAATCGTCTAGACCTCAGCATTTTGATGTGAGCAGTCTTTGTTCAGTTTGTAAAGAGTTTAGTAATTAGCCGTAACGTCTCGGGTTCGATCGTACAAGAAGAGCCTTCCAGGAATAACTGATACTGGTTCAACCTCTTACGCATGTTCTCGGTAACAGGCAGAGAGGCTCATTCAATCTGCCGCTATAAGACGATTATTATTCCTCCAGCCTCAAGCTCGCCTCGTTTCCGCATACGCATACTCTCATGCGTTATTAATTATTACTCTGCAAGATTATTATTATTATTATTATTACACACAGAGAATAAGGCGCAGTTTTAACATTGTGTCGAAGATACGGCGATGTTTTCTAGTGCTGTCTAGCACGTATACAGTGGCGTCGAGTGACATTTTGACATAGGGATGCGATTTTTTAAATGATTAAAATACAGTAGTCTGCTTTCGTTATAAGTGGGAACTGCGTTCCTGGAAGTAGCCGCTTATTGATGAATGCTTAAGTTGAATTTTCAAATTTTCTTTATAATTTCCTTGTAGCATAAGTTATAAGGATAGGGTAACCAAGGGTAAATGGGTCAAAAAGTAACAAATCCTTAATTTTATTGTTAATTTCATAATATATTACACTCATAACATATAATTCGTTACAGCCATATGTAAGTACTACTTCCCCAAAAATGTTTCTTTTTACTCTAAACTACCTGAACTGAAATATTTCACTGCAGTGACCCTTTTTACCCTTCTATATAAGGATAAATGGGGTCAGTGTTTAGGGCAAATCGGGCCACAATTTTCCCTCTATATACCTGCACGGAACGTTAAAATCAATATTGAATTGATTTTATTTAACATTTTACACCTTCCACAAACAAACACTGTTTTCTTTTTTGCACCAACGAACTGTGTTGCAATGTAGTCCAAAACGTATAGACTACAGTGGCGTCGCGTGACATTTTTTAAATGATTAAAATACAGTAGTTTGCTTTCGTTATATGTGGGAGTTGCGTTCCTGGAAATAGCCGCTTATTGATGAATGTTTGAGGAATTTTCAAATTTTCCTTATAATTTCCTTGTAGCATAAGTTATAAGGATATTTACCGAGCCGAAGCCTGGCCTTGTTTACATAAAACACGAAAGACGAAAGTGCATAGAACGAGAACGACTACACTGTTGATAATACAGTAAATCAAAATAAGCTTCATAGTTTTCTTTGAGATTTAACATTATTTCTTCAGAGATCGAATTTGGCACAGGTTGCGTTGCAATGTGGACCGGGGTTTCTTCGTTATGTACGATGCTGTACTCGCCAGGTATACAAAAGACGAACGACGCGGCACGTGCCATATACTCCGATACGAAACAACTTCACTTTTCCTTAAGCCATCCCGCATCCACTTTCTAGTAATAACAAAATATGTCATAAAACACACAGAAAAATTGAATATAAGCACACGTGCGTCGCCAAATATGAATCATGGCATATAAATTTCCAATCCGGCACTTGCCTTTGTGACCTTGAAAAACCACAGTCAGATTGGTCGGCCACGGGAACTCCCGATTACAAGTCACACAAGCTACCGTCTGAGCCAACTCGCTCGGTATTTTCTCATGTTCTGCTGTAACTAGTGCGATGTAGTTTCCGACTGACTTCAACCATCACTTCCCAGTAGGATTTAACATAGAATTCAATACACTTATAATGAGTGAGACAATGAGCATAAACATATTTAGTAGCACCGCAATAATGAATAAGCGGCCGTGCTTGAGATCTCTCATTTTGTTAAGCTTCAGGTACTTCCCTACTCGAGAGAATCTAATTAGTCAATAGGCATTGTTCCTCGGAGCCGTAATACTAAATAACCTACCTCCTCGCTTCTGTATTTCATTACCTGTTCATTTCGAATTTTAGAACAAAAACTAAACACAGGTTCAGGATCTCGGTAATTCCATTCTCTAGTCGGAAGATAAAGCGGCATTATTATGCAGTGCTCTTAAGTGAAAAGGGTGTTTCGGCGCTTCACTGCACCGGGGGAAAGCAATTTAAATAACGTTTAAAATAACCCAAGTGTCTGACCTCTGTCTCGAATCTCAAGTGGATGTAAATTAGACCAGTTTAATGATTTTACCGCGAGGTTGCTCATCACTCGTAAGACCGAACGGACTGCTGAGGACTGCCAGTGAAGTGTAAGGAACATTATGATCTAATCACATATTTTTACATCTGTGTGGTCCACACCTCTGGAGTAACGGTCAGCGCGTCTGGCCGCGAAACCAGGCGGCCCGGGTTCGAATCCCGGTTGGGGCAAGTTACCTGGTTGAGGTTTTTTCCGGGGTTTTCCCTCAACCCAATACTAGCAAATGCTGGGTAACTTCCGGTGCTGGACCCCGGACTTATTTCATCTTCATTTCATTCAGACGCTAAATAATCTAGATGTTGATACAGCGTCGTAAAATAACCCAATAAAAAACTTATGTGTGTCCATTATTTGTTCCGTGATCTCGACAACATGTAATCAAACCTAATTTCGTCACTCTAATCATCTTGTTTATCATTGTTTTCTTATTTGTTAGATTATTGCACTGTCTTGTCTTATTCATTACGTTTCTTTTTTCATTGCTGTTAATGAGTAAGGAATTCACAACGATTCTAAAATTAGCTCTATCTTAAGTCTTAAGGTGATAAAATGGGGCGAGAAAGGTATCCCACTGCTTTATTCGTAACTATTATTATATTGTATTATTATATTGTTCGAATAGTATACGCTTTCTTTGCATCCGTTTTTGGTTGAAATCTGTAAATATTTAATTTTCTGCAAACATTTATAATTATGTATGTATGTATGTACGTACGAGGCGCAACCAGAAAGTAAGTTTCCCTATTTTTTTAAAAGAACACACACTTTCAGGAAACATTTATTGGCAACAGGTACAGCAATGTTTCAGCTACTTTTCAACATAGCCATTGAGACACTTGTCCTATCGTGGGATCAACTTTTGTATCCCTCTGTCGTAGAACTCTGCCGCCTGTGAATGGAACCAGCGTGTGACAGACGTCTTCAGCTCTTCGTAGTTGCCAAAACGCTCACCGGAGGACAGGAATTTCTTGAGGTGCAAGAAAACGTGAAAATCGCTGGGAGCAAGATCAGGACTGTAGGGTGGATGACCAAACAACTCCCAGCCAAATTCCGTCAAAACAGTTGCTGTGCGCCGAGCCGTATGTGGATGAGCATTGTCATGGAGGAGCACAACACCTGCAGTAAGCATTCCACGCCTCTTGTTTTGAATGGCACGTCGCAATTTTCGCAGTGTTTCACAGTAACGGTCAGCGTTCACTGTTTCACCTCTTGGAAGGAAGTCAATGAGCAGAATGCCCTTCCTGTCCCAGAACTCCGTGCACATCACTTTCCCTACCGACAGCGTCTGTTTGAATTTCGTCCTGACCGGAGATCCACTATGCCGCCAATGCATTGACTGCTGCTTGGTTTCGGGGTGAAGTGCGAAATCCAAGTCTCATCGCCCGTGACGATCCTGTCGAGGAACTCGTCGCCGTCATCGTGATACCGTTGCAGAAATGTCAGTGCTGCTCCTAAACGTTGCATTTTATGTTCGGGTGTCAGGTTTTTCGGCACCCGCCTGGCACACACTTTTTTGAACAGCAGGTTCTTAGTGACAATCTCATGCAGCAAGGATCGCGATATCTGCGGAAAATGGCTGCTCAGCTCCGTAATCGTGAAGCGACGGTTCTCCATGATGCACTGCCGCACCAGCTCAACACGATCATCATTGATGAGGGACGGTCGCCCACTGCGCTCTTCATCATGGGCACTTTGACGACCTTCGGAAAACTGCCTACACCAGCGACGCACCATCTGCTTACTCATGATGTTCGGCCCATAGACCTGACAGAGCTGCCGATGAATTTCAATTGGCGCAATGCGGCGGCGGGAGAAGGAATAAGAGCTTCCATTTCGGACCACTGTTGCCACGCTACTGGCACCAGGCGGGACCTGTCCGGCTGGCATATGATTGATACGTCATAGATCTGTTACCCATGCGCAATTGACACGGCTAATTACGTTTACTTTCAAGGGGAAAAAATCGGGAAACTTACTTTCTGGATGCGCCTCGTATGTATGTATGTATGTACAGTAGGTACTGTACTGTATGTATATATGTATATATGCATGTACTGTTGTATGTATGTATGTATGTATGTATGTATGTATGTATGTATGTATGTATGTATGTATGTATTGTATGGTATGGTATTGTATTGTATGCAGTGTGTGTAATGTATTTATGTATTTAATATAATGTAGTCGTGTATGTAGTATAATATGTATTTTCGAACTGTATATGAAGGGTTCAGAGCCATAGTGGGCCAAGCGCCATTTATTAAAAACGGAGAAACAAGAACAGAGGCCATTTTATTATTACAAATAAATTGTGACAGAAAAAGTAATTACGAAGCCATGCCAAGTTATACAAACGATACTCAATCACAAATCAGGGAAATAATTTGACATAATTGTTGAAATGCTGAGGAACGTGTACCAATACTGAAAAAAAAAAATTATTGTATTGATTATGCACATCGGAAAAATCTGATAGGTCTATAGTTCCATCAAAATTAGAAGTGTTCTCTTCATTTTTTTTTTTTTTCGTGAAATAAGTGTCTTCCGACCACTGTGATTAACAAATCATGTTAAAGAGTTTCATATTTTGCACTGGTTTTTCTAATAAGATAATCTGAAGGATTCAAAGCCATAGTGGGCCAAGCGCCATTTATTAAAAACGGGGAAAGCAAGGGTTAAAGTTAAGTGAATACCATAGTTTAATGAAGATTGACATATCATTTAGTTTTAATGTAACTTAAGCTTATATACTGTATATTACTTGCTATATATTTTCATTGAATTATGGCAATAACTTCATTTTAACCCTTCTTTTGTACGGTTTTAGTAAATGGCGCTTGGCCCACTATGATTCTGAATCCTTCATATATTGCATAATTTTTCTCATACGCTGTAGATGTGCACAGTGCCTTGAAACTAGTCACAATTATCAAAGGACAGAAGAATCTCGTCCACTGAATAAGTATGTAGGTAATTATATAAAGGATATCAAATTTATTTTCGCCTTACATTCACAGTTGCTGGAAGGAAGATAATTGAACAGATTAATTTTGTCATTTCTTATGTTGATGCATTAGAATTTAAATAATTTCACCATTTTCACCATGTTTTGTATGTAAGCGTATGTATAATCATTATGTAGATCTACATATATTTTCTGGGAACAGAATACAATGTACGGACTGTTCATTTGAAGTAATCATAATCATCATCTTTATTCAAGGATCAAGCACTTGTTCCTATTTCGACTTCAAAGCTTTGTTGTCATCTTGATATTTGGCGCCCCTGGCTTCCCTATGTCCTCGCTGCATAATGTAGCTATTGCAACGCTTCTCTGGCGATATTATTGCCGAGCTGTTTAATAAAATTAACTGTTCCTTCCATTTACTTCTGTATTCTATTATTTTCTCATTTAACCAGGAAACCTAACTGAAACTTTAGAATAAATAACCAGGCGCCGTACAACTGTAGACCAGTAGGACTGGGCTTTTGTTGAATGTTTTCCTGCCTTTTCATACCTAGATTGCTTTTCATTTTAAATGAATACTTTATATGTAAGATGCCAGATTTATTGGATAGTAGACGGTACCAGTCGCTTTGGAGGACACTGTGCGTTATATTTGCAAATATTTTTATTTTTTATGTTCACTTTCATTCCGATAGAGTCGTGTTAATCACATAGTACATATTATCGGAGAATCTGCTGAACCTTTCCATTCTGCGTTCTTTCAGATTAGGCCTACAAGTTTATTTCGTTAACGAACTGGGAAATAATTGTCTAATTAGTGTTTGTATCCTAGAAATAATTCACTTTAAACGAGAGAAATAATGAGACTCATGATTTCAGTTGCATTTTCAACAATACTCGGCATTCTCATTAATCCGGCGGATTGATGTTATCGATTTTAACGTTAGATGATTTGTAAAATATTATTTATATACAGCTCATGAGTATTTTTTCAGCTGGATAATAATACATTTGTTAGATAGATAGATGGATTTATTGAGTAATTATACATACAGATTTTATATTATCATAATTTTCTTTAAAATCCAATGCACGGGTCTTCTGACCGTACGTGCTTTGTGTCTAAAACAAGTCCTACTTTGTAGTTCCCCCCCCCCCAACCTACGATTATATCCAACTATGTTAAAATGAAAATGGCACAACAAAACACATATAATATATCCTAACCTAAAAGACATGAAAGTGTACAGTTGGGTAGATACTATTATCCCTTCCTCAGTCCGTGTCACGAACTTCAACAGTTGAAGTTCTAATCTTTCTCGCCTTCAAGAAGAACAATCCAGTCTTTTGTTCCCATTCTCTATTCCCCATGAGTGCAAGACATGCAAGCGAACTCCTATTCTGACTTTACATTTATTATTAAAGCCATCGGCGTAGCTCAGCGATAGGCGCGCTTTTGTGCTGAGCCGGAGTTGCGCTCGAGCCCCGCTTTCACTGATTACCTGGTTAGGTTTTTTCCCCAACTGTAAGACGAATGTCAGGCAATGACATGCCAAATCTTCGGAATCGTCTCCGCAAATACAATCTCGCTGTAACATGTTCCAATGAACTAAATAACCTAATAATTGGTAGGATGTCGTTAAATTAAATAAGCGTTTAAAAATAGCATTTATGATTTGAACATATCCATATCAATATAGGCCTACCCCTAGGTACGGTAGCATACCTCAGATTTTAGGTGAAAACCTATTTTCTCCCTGAAAAAGATACTCGTATTTAGTTTTATTGACACCTTTCTTTGATTGTTATAAATTAATAAAACACTTTATTATATAACCAGAACAACACGCCATTTCTAATCCCACAGTCAAGGCGACATAACAATTTCAACATGAGATCGTGTACAAGGACAAGATCAGGTATGCATGTTTGTGGTTGGGAGACAGTGAGCTTTCACTATAGTTATCTGTGAAATAAGCAAATACAATGGTAAAGTAAATCCATGTGAATGAATAAGTTCAGTTCAGTTCATCAGGCGTCTCCCTTCAGGGTTGCCTGCAGCTAGATATCTTCCTATGTTGTTCTACGCCGCCAGAGGTCCCTGTCTTGCCAGTCTTCATCAGTTAGACCTCTGGATATCATTGCCGATCTCACTCCATCCATCCAGGTTCTGCTAGGACGTCCTCGTTTTTTTCTTCGCCTAGTTTGAAATAATATTACAAATGTAAAGTATGGTAAATCCATTGTGCATTAATTTAAATGAAAATTAATGAAGTAATTGATTTAAAAATATAGAATATAAAGTAAAGCAAATATTGCGTAAATTAATGTTTCAATGGAAACTAATCAATTAATTTAAAGGTAGAAAGCAATTACAACTAAGAAAAATAGAGGTGCACGCGGAGGCTCGAACCCTCGAATTTCGAACTTAAAGACCAGCATATTGACCACTAGACTAGCAGCGACAACAATGAACTGAACTCTCTATATGAAGTAGTGTAGTGTGCATATATGTTTTAATGAATGCACTTAGAATCCCTTGATGACTACTGAAAGCAAAGATATTGAAATCACATTTTTCATTTCTTGCAATATTTCATCATAAAATATGGTGGATCATATTTACATTACTTGTCACTGGCGTCCAATCGTTGCGTCTCGAATTTAAGAGTCACTTCTTTCTTTTATTTTTTTTTGTCAGCAGGAAAATGGTAGAATTTATAGACTCCATGCCTACTATTATTTGTACAAATTGGAGCTCTAAAACCAGGCATTGCGTAAAATTAATAATACAGTTTAATGTTCAAAACTAAAATGCATCCACATGTCAGTTCTTTTACTTTCCGTATTGTTATTTCCGCCACACACACGTCACGTCACGTCACGTCACGTCACGTCACGTCACGGCACTTCACTCACTCGCTTGGAATTCAACATGGCGGATTGCTCTGCTCGGGGAATATAGTGCTTTAGTTATAAATAAGACGTAATAGTGCTAAAATAATAGAGCCTAAAAATGCTTAATTTGATTTACAAACTATTTACTCATATTTTATTTAAAATTATGAATGATACATTTTTGTTCTTTTTTATTTCCTTTCTTTGTAATGATGGAAGCTCGCTTCATTTTGAATAAGTGACAGGGTTTATTTCCTCTTTGGAAGATGAAACAACTTGCATATCTTGGGCTAAGGAGTTTGTTAAGGAAGACTTCCAGATGCTTACATCAGGTCACATTTTATATTCTCGGTTGCTGTGCTTGCGTCTTTGGAAACTGTAGGAAAAACAATTTATGAGCAATTTCACCTTTTAGCTCATGATAGTGAGAAACTTAGCTCAACACCCGAACCATTTGGAGAAAAAGTAAGCTAAAAACTAGGAAATGTTTTCCAGAAGAATTCTGAACTTATCAATCTCAATGTACCAGTGGATGTTATGTCGGGGAAGTGTAATAAAATAGGAAAAAATATGACTAGCCAGTACAAATAATTTCAAAATTGAAGTATGCTCCCTCGACATCAGTAGATGCTAAGCGCTCGTTTCCTACCCACAAGATTGTGCTAATAGACAAAAAGTGTAAATTATTTCTCGAAGATTTGAAAAAGTCATTGGCGGGCACTTTCCCAAAGAAAGTGTTCCCAAGAACAATTTTCCAGAAATAAAATTTCTCTAAAAACATATTTCTTAAAGAGCATTTTTCCCAATTTATTAATATCGCAACTACAAATTGAGTTAGGTTTAGAAAGACAAGTTGTAGCCTGTTGATTTCAATTATGTTAATACATCACCATTGTCCTTGAATTCTTATTATCTGAATACAATGTTGTAAGTACTTTGGTAGTCTGGACGTCTTCGTTGTCTGAAGCATGTTAATGTGATTTTTATGGTCCTTTTAGTACGATAATATTTTCGCCGTTCGCTTTTGTTATGGCTCTAACACGACATTCAGTCTTCCTTCTCCAGAAGAAAATATAACAAATTTGAAATTATATCGCTGAGAATAAACTAGAACAAATTTGGAATTATGTCACTGAGAAAAAACTACTACAAATTTGGAATTATGTCGCTGAGAAGTAAGTACAACAAATCTGGAATTATGTCAATGAGAAGAAACTGCAACAAATTTGGAATTATGTCGCTGAAAAGTAAATACAACAAATTTGAAATTATGTCAATGAGAAAAAAACTGCAAAAAAATGAAATTATGTCAATAACAAGAAACTACAACAAATTTGGAATTATGTCATTGAGAAGAAACTACAACAAATTTGGAATTATGTCATTGAGAAGAAACTATAACAAATTTTCCGGCAATACAAAACATACACAAATGTTGCTACGGAAATCTACATACAGTACAAACAGTATCATGTTGGAGGAAAATAGCCTATAATATTGAAAACTACATACTGTAATGGAACCGGAGAGACAGGGAAAAATGAATGGAGGAAAACAGAATGGGAAGTATGAATTGGGAATTATGTATCTTTGGTAGTATAACATTTGGGGGGGGGGGAAATAGGAGGAATATTGAGCTGGAAAAAATATCCTGCAATCGAAAAAGTTACCGGTTGTGTAGTGTGAGTGCAATAAAAGTGTAGACTCACATGTAGTGGAAATAAATTAATTTCAATATAAATTTAGAGAATAGAATAATGCTTCAGTTTTCGTCTTCATTGCTTACTTCCATTCCATTTTAGTACGTTCCAAAATTGACAGCTAACGAAATAGATTATTGTTGAAGGATATTATATTACTAAAAGACAAGATTTTTATAAGACACTTAATACTCAACTAATAATAGTAGATATAAGAGATATTTATTAATTTTGATTAAGATTTATCCTTGATTCATGGTGATCATATTTTCCGGGGAGGGTCTTGTTATTTGAGAAAGCATAGTGTGGGCTCAGAAAACTCTCAAGAGTGAGGACTGAAAGAGCTAATTGCAAGGAAACAATATGCAGAGTGAGCCTAAGTATTTTAAAGATGGTTCTGCATTACTTATATTATAAATGTACGACAATTACATTGGCTGCTAGTCGGACAGTTAGTGTTCCAGGTCGAACTGTACCGGTTAGTACGAAGAAATAGACACTTTCAATGTCTTATAAATACAAAACCATTAGAGTTATCAGGAATAAATTTACACTGTTTTATAAAGTAATTCTTCACGTTTACTTTGGTAAATCACAAATGTTCAATAATGCTCCTTGTGCCACATACCACACATCAAGGAGATAGTCTAGTTCATCCCAAACCCGGTGTAACATACCTGCTTCGATACTAACCACAGCACTCGTGATGTGGTGTTTCAACCCGTCTAAATCACTAGGGAAAGTAAACATTGTGTTTCACAACTCCGCAGAGAAAAAGTCGCATGGTGTGAAATCGGGGCTCCTTGGTGGCCACCGTACGAGAGCGCGATTTTCGTTTGTTGCACGGACAATCCAGCGCTGTGGAAATGTTTTGTCCAGATAATTTATATCTGTTGCCAGTCATCCTATTGGAATATGCAGTTCACCACTGTCACATGCAGTTGAAGCAGTTCCTCAACCTAAAAGCGTAAAATGCATGTCGATATCACAGATAGCATCGTAGCTATTATGGTTGCAAAATTTTTTTAATGGATTGTTAAGTCTATAACTTATCTACATTTAATTGACTTTAAGACTAGTCAAACATTTAAAATATTACAGAAATATGTAAAGGGCAAACGTTTTCGCCTTTACGACATCTTCAGGTCCTGAATCGTGTAATGTTTTATGAACACCTTATTCATTATGAAAGATTAAAAAGTATGATATGTAACTGTATAAAACAGTTTACAGCAAAATCATTCAATTTACATAACGTGCGTTTAAGATTCAGAGAGTTGATTACTTAAGCTTATGTGTTCAAACTCTCGAAATATTGTAGAATTAGTTGGACAACTTTAATGTGACATTCTATGAAAGTTATTCAGTCATGACATTACATAAATAGATTATTATCAAATTGACAATACAAGGTAGTGTATGCTAGATTGAATTATGATTAAAATGAAATGTTTTGGGCTGGGATATTGTATGTACAGAATTCGTGTTTTTAAAATGGAGTTGTCAATACAGATATTATGCTTGAGCCAGAATAACAACAAGCGAAGTAACACCAACAATATGTCTTTTCGAAATGTCTACAATTCTTCAATTTAACAGCGCAAAATGAATGTCACATCATACATAGTTTTTGTTTCATACAACATTGAAAACGTCTGTTTCTTTTGTACTAACCCTGTATTTTTTATTTTGTTTTGTATAAAATTGAGGAAAATATTATAGTTATGGAGTTGTGAATATTTACTTATACAAATAGTACAGTCTGAATGAATCACACTATTTCCGAAGTATCGTACCAAACATTCTTTTCTCAAAATATAAGATAACCGTGGTTTATACCCGACTGACTTTCACCATATTTCTCCTTCGCTTCAGGGCCTATCCTCAGTGATGAATTGGACGCGGTGAGGCAGTTCTATCGCTGTCGAGATTAACTGGCCTCAATCTTCTGGACATTTATATTAGTGTCACTGGAAGACAATCGCTTACGATACACCTGCAGACAAAGATTATAAGTTGAAATGAAAGCAGATGGTAGCCTACACCAAATTATCTCAGGGTATCCTAGTGTACAAGAACGAAATCTCTTTTCTAGTGTGAGCAGTTCTGAAACGTATTTTGTAAACAGAGAAGCATGAGCTTCCGTTACAAAAATAAAATACTCTAACTTGCCTCTATAAAAATATATACTTTTATTGAAACCTATTTTGACTGCTTTTCTGATAAAAAAAACTTTCAATTCCATGTTCATAGGGACAATTATTTTTAACGATAGAAAGCATACGACAGTTTTGAAGAATCTGTACTTACAATACCGTAAGACGAGGTCAATAGGGACGAATTTTTTCTATTTTTTATTTCTTTGTGTCAGAGATTAAATACAATAAAATAGTGTTTATCTTTTTATTTATAACGAGTGAACAAATAAACCTCCATTATTATATACAGGGTGTTAAAAAGTATTCAATATTTTAGGAGGTGCTAGTATGCATCAAATCAAGAAAAAAATGTTGAATAAACATGGGTCCTACAACACATACTTTCTGAGATCTGAACACTTGTTCGTAGGAGGTGCTCAATGTGGCGTCCATTTATGGCAGTTCCTCTGCCCTTCGACGTAAGGAATTACGCACTCTTTGAAATTGACCTGGTTGTTCTTGATAACCAAAAGTCTAGGGGATTTAGGTTTGGGGAACGAGCAGGCAAAGATGTGGAGCCTCCCCAATCAATCCAGCGGTCCTGAAATGTCAGCGTCAGGTGTTCACGCTCATTGCAGAAAAAAATGTGCTGGTGTGCCATCGTGCATGAACCACATCTGTAGTCTTCGCTGACATGGCACATACTTCAGCAAGGTAGGCAATACATTAATAAGAAAGTCCTGATAACGAGCCCCAATTAATCTCTGTGGTAGCACGTATGGCCCTATTAATCTATCGCCAAAAACGCCTGCCCATGTGTTGATTGAGGATCGGTGCTGATGTTTCATTTCTTCAACTGCATGGGAATTTTCATCAGCCCAAACATGGTGATTACGAAAATTCACAACACCAACTCTGCTGAACCCCGCTCATATCCGAAACCAAACTTTGTTTTCAGTATTCCTTGCGACGTATCATCATTCCATGCCAGGGGTGTCAACTACGGTATGATTATGGTAGTCTGTTATATTGTAGGGCAGAGAAATGCATTGCCATGAATTGTGCACCTCCTATGAACAAGTGTTCAGACCTCAGAAAGTATGTGTCGTAGGACCCATGTTTATTAGACATTTTTTTTCTTGTTTTGATGCATACTATCACCTCCCAAAATATTAGATACTTTTTTTTATCACTCTGTATTTACAATTTGACACAAAGAAATAAAAAAATTGCAAAAATTCGTCCCTATCCATCCTTGCGTCTCTACTTACCCTGTTTTACGGCAACAGTACCTATCTTACTTAACAATGTTTTCAAACGCAGAAGTTATTCAGCGTCAAAATTGAACGTGGACGCAAAATGACCATTGAATTTTGTTTGGAGCCCTCTATAAAGGGCAGAATTATTTTATTTGTTCGTAAAAACAAGACACAGACATTCTGGCTTTACTACGGAGTAAGTCACGCTAATGCTTTATCGACCTTTCAAATCCATTTCCCTCGGATTCAATAGTCAGCATGGTAACCACAAGGCCATCGAGTTCGTCTGCATGAATATGTATAATTAGCCATAAGTCATCAGACAAACATGGTTAGTACTTGTGAGGTAAACATCGTACCTGAGAGTTTTCCAATTCCGGATCTTCCATTTGGGTGATCGTAAGAATGCAGATACTGGTAGGTTTTTGATTGAATAGCGCTTACAAGCAAACATTCTGATGGGGGCAGATAAAAAAGTTAATTTTTTTTCTTTCACCATGTTAACAATGTCAAAATAAGTGCCACTCGAACGCAATTACGAGAGCTGTAAAAAAATAAGTTCGCCAGAGGCCGTTAACAGAAAGAAAACACAATTGCATTGGAAAAAGTTACTGGAACAGACACAGCAATTGTTGAGCTATTTCATCATATTCCCCATCGGAATTTAGACATTTGTCATATCATGGGATCAACAGAGAGGTGCAGACGGCTGTCTTCTACGACACAAGGATACAAAAAATTGATTCCATGGTACCGGTATGACAAATGTTTCAATTCCAATGAGGGATATGTTGACAATAGCGCAACAATTGCTGCATTTGCTTCAATAAATTTTTCCATGCAATTGTGCTTTTTTCTGTAAATTTATATAATTTAACACTAGTAAGTTTGCCTTTTAATCAATCATTTATACTATTTCAGTTCTGTTGGTTTCTTAGACTGGCCTTCCTTTCTGATATATAGAACACTTGAAATAGTAGTTTTGCGAAGCCAAGATGTTAACATAACAGCCAGAGATAAAATCGACGGTTTTATAAGGAAACTTGTTTTCTGGTAGACATTATTGGTCAAAAAGAAAATTTATTCATTCCATTGCATTAAAGAACTCACGGAAAATATAGCTACGAATCGTGTGACACGATAAATTCTTAGTTAGTTTCTGTCGAAATACAATTAACTTTGCATAATTGTAAACAACAGCTTTTCAATATCTTCCGGAAGAAATTCAAAACAATGGTGACAGTAACAGATAGATACTGAATCCGTTCCTAACAGTTGCATTCACCTGGCTTAAAAAATTAAGGAAAATACTTATTAAAATATATGCTTACTGATGGATATGCTTACTGATGGAAGGTTAAAAGTATAATTTTTTCACAGCGTGCATTAGTTTTAGATCAAAAGAATGTAAGAATACCTCGAGCTTGCAAAAGAAACTCTTACAGTTTTGATAGCATTTGCAAACTCGTATTTATGCAAAATAAGTTTCCAGTCTATGATTTGCATCAAAACAAAAGTGAGAAATCTCCTTGAAATTTGAAATGATACAATTTTTGCATATTGAATACAGAGCGAAGATTTGAGAAGCTACTTTCTCAAAGACAGATATATTTATAGCATTACTTATTTTTTACTTTAGCTATAACTACTGAAACTTTATTGTTTTATTTTTATGTTCAATTTTGTTTATGCTTCCGAATACAACATAAATGATATATATTTTGATGTACCGAAGTACATATGATATTTCCATGCAGATATTCTGCGTCATCATATGATGAAAGAGTGATGGAACGGAGAAAAACTCTCTCCGGCGCCGGGATTTGAACCCGGGTTTTCAGCTCTACGTGCTGATGCTTTATCCACTAAGCCACGCCGGATACAACCCCGACGCCGGTTAGAATCGTCTCAGATTAAGCTCCATCTCTTGGGTTCCCTCTAGTGGCCGCCCTCTATGACGTAGTGTAGAGGGCGGCCACTAGAGGGAACCCAAGAGATGGAGCTTAATCTGAGACGATTCTAACCGGCGTCGGGGTTGTATCCGGCGTGGCTTAGTAGATAAAGCATCAGCACGTAGAGCTGAAAACCCGGGTTCAAATCCCGGCGCCGGAGAGAGTTTTTCTCCGTTCCATCACTCTTTCATCACAACATAAATGAGTTAATAAGAAGGCATTTTTTGTTTGATTTCCTAAATCATCTCGCGACCCCCCTCAGCTCGCGACCCACACTTTGGGAAACGCTGGTTTAGAGGATACTTCATTACGGAAATCATGATACGTACTGGATTCTTTTTATTGATGTGCAGTGATCAAGTAAAGAAAATCATTGATTATATTCGATTGAGATTACAATACAAAATCTGGCATTTATTTTCACGGAAGACCTATAATTTGTGGTTAAAGAGACTTCAGTAATTTGACTGAAATTCGTTGTGTTCAAGATATACAATGCTGAAAGAGCGGACGGAGTATTACGTTATTGTTTCCATTGTAGTTATGATTCCGGGATGCAAACATTGTTTTCTCACTATGCCTGCTCTTCCTTTTTTCTAACACCTGGAGGCAGATACCTTCGAACAGGTCACGGCTTCGTAAACCACTAATCTAGCCATCCTATTTCCTATCGATGCTAAATATTATCCGCATCGAACTGCAGGCGCACATGTGTGCTAACTACAGGTTTTGTAACCGGGGATCCGGGAATGCGTGTGAGCGTTCACGTATTCGGACCAGTATTTTCTTTTGTTTTTGTTTATGCTTCTCTTGTTACTTAAAAATTTCGGTAAATTTAGTCAACAAATATCTTGTCGCATTTGTCTTTCTTGATTAATCTGCCTGGTTGGAGGTTAAAATGTCCATTTCAATACGTCCGCAAACAGAAATGTCCATTAGCAAAATGTCCACAAAAATTAAATGTCCACAAATACAATGTCCACTTACATAAATGCCACTTGGTTTATTTATCTACATGTAAGTTATTCATATCAGCATTGGTCACATATCTCGCATCACAGGTGTTTCTTTCCACACAGCTCCAATATAATTTATTACCATTTTTGCTCCTTGAATGAAAGTGATACGAAAAGCCATTGTGTACTAGAATATTTTTCCATTATTGTGAACGTATAATTTCAGCCATTCTGTCACTCTTGATTTAAAATTTGGTACGTCGCTTAGCAATCTCAATAAAACATTTTACATTTAGTCTTTCTCCTGATTACTGCACTTCTGTAAAAAAAATATTATGGATTTTTTTTCCAATTATGGGCTTTTTACGGGCAGTTTTGAATGCGGACTTTTTTATACTGAACATTTTGTTGTGGACGTTTTTGTATGTGGACTTTTTTACTGGTCTTTTTCCCTTGGAAATTTTACTCTGGACATTTTTGTTTGTGGCCATTTTTCCTCTGGTCATTTTGAAGGGGACAATTTAATCTGGAAGTATCTGGCTTGTTTTCGTGTGGAGAATCTGAAAGTGAACACGAAATTTCTTCATAAATAATGTCTTTTCGTAAAGGATACAGTATTATAAATTTTATGAGGATTAGGTTATTTTATATATCCATAAAAATTAAACTCTGCCTACTGAATTGATATACATGCAATAAAAACAATAGCTTATGATATTTCCTTCTGATTTCACTCTGTAAATAGTGCCAATATGCTAGGCATAGAAGAAGACCTACCAAAAATACAGGTTCTACCGGACGTTTAAGGACACCCTTCGAAAGACATGTTACACTCATGTCATACTTATGTGAAATCCTCTGATATTTATATAGGGACCTAATGCCTATGAAAAAAAATCAAGCTTTTTACTGCAAACTCAGTCGCTCTGTCTTTAAAACTGCGGATTGTATAACAATTGTTCTGCTATGAAAACTTATTGAAACATTACATTTTTGTGGGATAAAAATTAATTACTCCAAAATGAATGTATGTATAATAAGGTTTAGAAATAATGGGCCGGCGACAAATGTCTGTTCCAGAAGTAGAACAGTGCGCATGCCTGTCTCCTTGAAGCTCCAGTTCACAAGATAACACAATTAAACCATCATGCAAATGTGCTGTATTTTGTTCTAAAATATGTTATAAATTAAAACGAAGGATTGATTCTAGCTGCATCAGAGCCTCTGAAGAGCGAAATAGCAATAAAATTAATAAAAACTGAATCTATCGAAACGGGGTACAACATTTATTGAAACGAAGATGAACGAGAAAGCTAAGTAGCCTATGCCGGATTAAAGTGTGAGCCACTGTAGAGCATGTGGCTTAAGAATGGGTCTAAACCAGATAGCATTGGTTGTAGTAGGTTCGAATGTCCGTTAGTCTTAATGTCTTACATTACAAATTTACCATAATAAGTTTCTATAAACATCATTTACACAAGTACCAATTGGTGACATCGCCTGGAAGTCGATTGAATGTTTAGTAAATAGCACAACGAGTGTATATGTACAATATGTACATAAAAGGCAGAAGGTCGTGTGCTAAAACAAGACGTGAATTTCGAATAAAGTTTTCAAACAGACCTGTGTCTTCTGCCGAAATAGAAGACTCGCTAAAAGATTTAAAGAAACAGGCTCGGTGAACAATCGAAAATCAAACAGAAAACTTACTGGTCTTACAGAATAAAAATTAGATGAGAAAAAATCGAGGCTACCAATGATGTGAAATTTCCGAGTGTTGTTCATTCGTTTAACAAAAGATGTCAGTTGTGTGTGGCTGCAAATGGGGGCCATTTTCAGCAACGACTGTGAGCACGGGAAGTCCAAATTATTGAATGACTGCGAGATACGAGGTCTGCGCACCTCGCAGCCATAGAAACCACTCTCTATCTTTCGTGTAGTCCGGATTTGTGCGAGGCGGGTCTCGCACCTCGCAAGTCGCATGCGTCGGTTCAGAAAAACCAAGGCTTTATTGTAATAATTACGACGCTGTTATTCCCGGCGTGACTCCTCCTCTCTGCTTACACCTTAGGAAGTGAAGGCTCTATAAAATGAAGGTACGTAGTATGGTTCGCCATTTTTGTTCTTTCGTTGCCGAGCTACCAGAGGAGGAATCTATTTGCCACATTGTTAAACATTATCCTGTCGTAGCTCCTATTATAATAAATCAAACGCACTGTAATTGAGCAAATAATTGAGCGGAAAATAACGTCCTCGTGTGCTTTCTACGAACGCCAACGAAAGAGCCAAAATGGCGGGCGATTATATTAAGTATTTATCGAGCCTTAGAAAGTGCATAACGTCATCAGGAGCGAATCAGATGACACACACATTTAAATATAGTCGATCTGCAACGTGATTGGCTGCCGGAAATAAGAGCGACGGGACTATAGTATTGTTATGTACTGTAGAAGTGCCGGAGAATTGGTTATGGCCTACACGCTCGCCGGAAGCCACTCTAGCAGTGGGCGACGAGTCACCCGCCGTTTTCTCGCCTCACTTCATAATAATGTCTCTGTAGTTGAAAAGGTCTGTAAAATGCAGCTTTCTGTAAAGGAACAAATTTCATATTAGTCAAGAAATTTGGAGCAGAGTTTTAAGGAAGAATCTCACATCTCTTTCGTCTAAAAAATATCTTGTTTGAAGCTCCCTCGAAACTGAAACTGAGAAAAATTTATTACATATTTTATTGCAATTAGTAAGTTACTGGAAACTCATCAGCTGGCGTAAGAAAACTTTATATTTTTTTATGTATAAAATCGGGGTATGCGGCCGCAACGAAACATTGTCGGTAATGGGAAAAATTTCATTGAAATCGAACAGTTCTGAGTAAATCCAGAATGGTGAGGCCCTTTTCCATAAAACTGGGCACCAGAAAGTGCAGTAGAAAAATGTATTAAAATAAAAGAATGAAGAGCAAACGTTTTGAAGTTGAAGCAGGGGCAGATCATCGGAACAATTTTGTTGCTTTTCTTGTTGTTGCAGTTGTTGTTGATGATTATCATGATGACAACGATGATGATGATTTAAAACTTTTCTGACGTATTATATACAGTATACTAGTCATGTATAATGAAATTCAGTTCTGATGGCAACCTTGCTCGTATGATCAGCTTTTCCACATCCTGGAGATTGCATGTTTGCTTCGAGCACTAAGAAGGTAAAAATGGCGTTTTAAACGACTATACAATAGTTAACAAGAAAAAAAAGAGTGAAAGGAGGTGGAGGAGCAAGGTCATGGCTGTGGGATTATCATCTCGTCGAGATAAAATCGTTTCTTCGGCTGTGCGAGGTGAGGAACATCGGGTCGAGCGCGTCGGACCTGCTCGTCCCCTTTGGGCATGGCCGACATGCAGGGGAAAATTAATAGACGGGTTTTTAAAGGGGAGGAATGATAACGAGCTTATTCCCAAGCCATTGACATTTGAAATTACCACTTCCCCTCCTTCCTCTTCGCACTGTTTCTCTCCCCCTACCATTGTCCAAGCAAGCAACTCATTCGGATCAGGCTAGCAGCAACTTTTTAAGTTAAACATTTTTAAAATAGTCATTCTCAGTCAACGAGTGTCGAATAGACATAAAACTTGGCCATCTGATTCGATGTTCCCGAGTTCAGACCCGACCATTGCCAGGTTAACATGTTATGTTTTATTTAACGACGCTCGCAACTGCAGAGGTTATATCAGCGTCGCCGGATGTGCCGGAATTTTGTCCCGCAGGAGTTCTTTTACATGACAGTAAATCTACTGACATGAGCCTGTCGCATTTAAGCACACTTAAATGCCATCGACCTGGCCCGGGATCGAACCCGCAACCTTGGGCATAGAAGGCCAGCGCTATACCAACTTGCCAACCAGGTCGACTGCCAGGTTAACATTTTTGCTATCTTAGTGAAAACGCTTAGTCCCTATTCTGTTTTAAATCCTATTATGAATACTGTATACTCCACAAATAATTTATTCAATCGTGGTTTTTTTGCCCAAGGACAGGTCTTTCACTGCAAACCCAGCATTCTCCTATCTTCCTTATTACCCGCTTTCCTCTTACAAGAAAGTGTACAGCTTGATTCACGGATTTTGGCCCCTGCAAAAAGTAAGTAGAAAGACTAAGAGCGAGTTACTGTATTCCAACCACGAGAAAGTCTCAGGGGAATGAGACGCAGCGGGGTAAGGCTGTGAATGAATGTTGATGTCATAAGATGTCATAAGGGCACACACGTGGGTACTCGTATCTTTATTGGCTAGCTCTCACAGCACAAACAATAACACTGACACACACATACTTATACTACCCTACTTACAAAATTAGATCCCTGTTAACCTCCTGTTCTTTTAATCCTTCCATATAGAAAATAACATATGCAGGAGAGCGGATGTTTTTAAACTGACATAACGGTAGGGGAGAGTCGGGTAGTATCGGACATCGGGTAATATCGGACAGTGCGTTTCTTTCATCTGCCACGATATGGTAGTACCTGAATGACATGGTTACGTTTCTCTATGCGACATCACAGAAACGTAACCATGTCGATCAGGTACTATCATCGTGAGGTAGATGAAAGAAACGCACTGTCCGATATTACCCGCTGTCCGATACTACCCGACTCTCCCCTAATATTATCTATCTACTTCGCTCCAATAGATGACGCAATAGCAAACACATTCCTTTCACGGTTAATCTCCTGGTTTGAGAACAGTAGGCAACACTACTGACGGGCTGGGCCACATAGGTCAGGCCGCGCAGCCATAACACCTAACACTTCATTCTTATCATGTCGCGGTACACTCCGCCTTAAAAACACAATGTTCTTCCACACGTCCCGTTACTAACCACTACGTCTGTTGACTAAATAATGTCATGATGATTTATATTTTCTTGACATGAGTGTCCCTCAGCTATACTGTGCTCCAACCACGAGAAAGTCTCCGCCGGATGAAACGGAGCGGGGTAATGCTGTAAATGAATGTTGATGTTATAAGATGTCATAAGGTCACACACGTGGGTACTCTTATCTCTATTGGCTAGCTCTCACAGCACAAACCATAACATTGTTACAGACATATTGATACTACCCTAGTTACAAAATTAGATCACAGTTAATCAAATTCAAATTCAAATTTATTTACAATTTACATTTGAAATGAATACATGTGAATAGATACCCGAAATGAGCATATGCTCGTGCTCGGGTACAGTCCAGTAGTCTACATAAAATTTTACAGGGATCAAATAATAATGCTGAAGATACAATTAATAGTAACAATAATAATAATAATAATAATAATAATAATAATAATAATAAAGTAATCGTGACATAAATGATACAAGGATTGTAAGACAAAATAATTAATTAATAATAATAATAATATTAATAATAATGATAATAATAATAATAATAATAATAATAGTGATAAAACAAAAATATTTACAATAATAAAATAAATACTAAGACGGATAAAATAAAATATAAAACCACTAGCGAGAGTTAACACAACTTAAATAAGCATATAATAACCGGAAAAAATGACGAACTCGAAAATCAACAGAAAAGTTCGTTGTATCGCAGACGACAGCAACCGCCGTATTGACATTGTGTTGTGCATTAATGGTAGTAGAGGGGAACCGAAAGTCTACGTAAGTGCCATTGTCTTCGAATCTTCTCGTACAATCATGGGAAGTTAATGCTGCAAAAACAAAATGTCTACGAGTCAAACTGTTCATTATTACCAGGATGAATACAAATAATACTGAAATATATTAATCTAGTTTCAGTTATAGATCTCCCCTTTTGTGCAAGAGGTATCGTATCAAAAATATTTTATGAATGGTGGGGAAAATATAAATTTCAAGAACTCTCTAGTGACAAGAGATAGTGACAAGTACAATCAAGCGTATCTGTGGCAATGCTAAGAAATCATTTATTGGAGATATACACTGTTATTAATTAATAAAATGATCTATTTATATGATCTTTTAATCTCTTCATACAGGAAATAACATATGCAGGAGAGCGCATGGCTTTTAAACTGACGTTATAACGGTAATATTATTTATCTACTTCGTTCCAATAGATGACGCAATAGTAAGCACATTCCTTTCACGGTTGATCTCCTGGTTGGAGAACAGTAGAGCATTGATACAATTTTCATTCTTCCTCTTACCTCTTCTCCTCCTATGCACATTTGTGATTAAATTTCTTTCCTGTGATGCAACACACAGCTCGATCACTAGCCAAAGGACATGGACCAATAACGTTGATTTGAGCTGTACCTACGGGATATAAGTTAAGTTGCGTAATGACACTTGAGTCATAGAAAACAGGCAGATAGTCGACCACAAAACTGAAACCCGTTTCGGTTGACGTTCATGCGTTTAAGAGCCTGTTGTATAAAACATTTGAACCGAGATTAAAGGTTAAAAATGGCAGCCAGTCAAGTTCAATCCAGATTTTCTGTTGTACAAATGCTAATCCAAGTGCATGTTATTTCAATCTAAATTCATACTTAACTCTCGAATTTTCTCTGATTAATCTTCATGAACCTGGATCATAATTATTATTTATTTATTTATTTAAATTTAAATATACAGAACACAGAATATAATTGAAACATTAGAAATAGAGATGAAATAATATTTAACCGGTTCTGAAGTATAAAGCAAGAATTTTCGTGTACCCTGTGTACAGCAGTTTTATTGAAGTGAATTATGTCAATTTTGAATGACATTGTTTAGGGTTGCAGAGTTTATTATTTATCAGAAGTGAGGTTATGAATCTCAGTAATGAGGAATGTTAGCCCACATCAGAAGTACAAACATCCATTATTGTTTATCACTTAAAAATAAGCATGCATGAAATCGTTGATACCTGTAATCTAATGAATTTCAAATTTATGAAAAAAATATGTTAATAATAAGAAATTTGTACCTTACGGAATAATTAATATGTAATAATATAATATTTTCCGCGTATATTTGTAAAGTTATTGCGTCACTCTTTCATTTCGCCATGAAGTAACACAAAGAAAATCAGACATCAGTCCTGTGCGTTGTTGTGCAAGGATAAAAAAGTCATATTCACAGCATTGAATTCAGTTACAATTTCTTTCCACGTCTTTTATTTAGATTCGGAAGTAACTTAATGTGCCATTTTATTTTCTATGATGCTTATATAATTATTTTAACAGGTCTATATAGTCTATTATAATAAGTTTAACATTTAAAAATACACACGCATTGCATTGTTAACAATTCAATGACTTTCGAGTTTATGAAGAAAAAAAAAACAAATGTGCAAGTAATAAAACGTGTATCTTACCGAATAATTAATACTTAACTTGTGCTGCTTGTATATTTGTAAAGTTATTCCATGTCCCACTTTCATTTGGCCATGAAATAACTCAAAGAAAATCAGTCCCGTTTGTGATATGAAAGGATTACAAATTTTCAGTTATATTCCTAGCTTTAAATATAGTTACAATTGCTTTCCACGTCTTCTCTTTAGATTTGTAAGTACTGTAACTGAATCGGCCTTTTATTTTTTATATTGTTTACGTATTTTAACAGA
This sequence comes from Periplaneta americana, assembly GCF_040183065.1. NCBI lineage: Eukaryota > Metazoa > Arthropoda > Insecta > Blattodea > Blattidae > Periplaneta > Periplaneta americana. The sequence continues at coordinate 32,385,146 of NC_091125.1, forward strand.
ACTCGTGCTGTGCATACACTGTCTCTGGCTGCTGGAAGCTGATCACATTGTTGCGTATTGTTCAACAGGCCAACGAATTTTGAAATTCATTTATTTTGCTGTGTTGCAAAGTCCACTTTTCAAAACACAGGTTAGATATAAACTAGGTTAATGTAAACCGAGTTCAGTTTTATACTACGCGACCAAGTTGTAGGCCTAATCTTAGTTCATTTTCTGAGCTTGGTTCTTAATTAATCTCCAGTCATCTGTCTTTATACAATGGGCCCTAAGAGTTGTGAAAAATCCAAAACCTAACCGAGACTCGAATCCTGACCGCCTGCGTGACACGACGGAGGTCTGACTGCTCAGCCACCGCAGGGGTGTCCAACAACACTAAGTAAGCTAGTAGTTGACACTGCATCATTAAATAACCCACTGAAAAACGTAACTACTATTCATCACCATCACCATCATTGTTGCTGTTTAGTCAACTGTCCGAAGACCAGTCTTGCCAATTCAGCGGTTTTCCCGCTAAATCTAGCTTTTTTGGATAACCGTCTCGTGGGTAAAATTATATTATCCCGCTTAGCGGGAATACTAGCGGTTTTTAATCTTTAATGTTTCTGAAATGAAATTCACATTAGCGTTATTGTTGTTTTTGCAAGTTTAATACCGGTCGATTCTAACAATCGGACAACAATAAAATGTAAGTGCGGCGGCATTCTATTCAAATGTTAAAAATCGAACATCTGCTGCCGCCGTACACTAGTACTTCACGTGACAACAATGACTGTAGTACTCGTATATAGATATTACAGAATACAGACAGATTAAATTCAATTGCTTAAAGAATATTATTATTTTGTGTAAGACGTATACCGTGACAGTGTTGACTATGATCTAGGGTGTTGACTATTACACATTTTATAAATATGGAGTACTGGAAATTAGATATGATTACTGGGAGAGTTATATGTCCACCCAACTCGCCCCAAATACATGCCTTAAATAATAAAATCGATATGCGTAAATGAACAACACGGCCATATTTCGTGAATGTGACGTATTTGTGGGAGAAAATGAAGGGGGTTTCATTATTGCCAACATAGTAGTCTAATAATACTACACACCTAGTCTAATCAAAGCTAATCTCTCACATAATACTACACATCTAACTTAACCTAACCTGTCACATAATACACCCCAATCTAACCAAACCTGTCACATAATATTACATAGGCCTACCGATAGTATAACATTCCTTACATTTAGTATTATTTCGTTTGCATATATTGCCATCCCTGCTATATTCCATGTCGGATACAACCTAGTGGAACTGGATCGTGATATCGGGGAGAAACTTTTGTTATTACATTTAGTTCGTTCAGTGTGTGTTTTGTAAAATAACGAATGTGTTGATGTATATATAACTTATAGTGCAATAAGAATTGAAATGTTTCGTGACTGTGATAAAAGTGTTCAAAATTGCTTTATAGCGTCACATTGGCAATGATACAAATGTGCAATATTCGTTACATTGGCGGGTAGATGCTCTACCTTCACCTATAATAATAATTATTATTAATAAATTGAATAATAAAATAATAATAATAATAATAATAATAATAATAATAATTATTATTATTATTATAAATACGTATTAAAATCTAGAGATTTTTGTTAGAAAATCGAGGGTTTTCGAAAGCCATCTAGCGGGATTATATGAACCTCTGTTGGCAACACTGCCGAAGACAGGTTTGAACCGCAGTTTACACTTTGCTCTTGACAGTGTTGCCAGGTCTCCGGAAATTTCCGGAGATCTTCGGAATTTTTTAACTTCACGGAAAAATAGGAAATAATGTTGTAATCTCCGGATTTTTTAATGTAGGAAATTATTTACTTTTTTAGAAAAATCAATCTCTGGCATACATTAAAAGTGATAGATGAACATTATATAGTTAAAGTTTTGTTAATATTTTATAACTTGACTATTAAAGTTTCCCTAAATATAAAATATGTAACACGTAAAAATGAACATATCTGGTCTGGAGAAACATCTATGAGGAGAAGAAGGTGGTAACTACTAATCAAATTGGTGATTAAAAAAATTAAAGTAGAAATCTTTTTATTATAGGTTCATGTTTTGTAATAGAAGGTTAAAATAACATTTTATGTGATTTTCGAAAGTGCCTCCGGAAATTGTGGACAAATCTCCGGATTTTTTTCATTACAACCTCCGGAAATATTTTTTAAAGATCTGACAACACTGGCTCTTGAGGAGAAAGGTTGCGCAGTCGGCTGGGGTTAAGATTTAGTCTAAAGCTACTTAAAATACAGAAACATGGAGGGAGGAGTAGAAGGCGACAACCAGACACAGACTTCAGCTGAACAGATGTCTGATTCAGAACCAGAGCTGAAACCAGTGGAAGAAGTCGACAGTATTCCTTCAGAATCTTCAGGAGCAGAGGCAGAGAAAGAGAGTTACCAAGTATAATTGAAACTGAAGAAGTCGCAAACACTTCGATAACCGATGAAAGTAAAGAGAATATTTTAGACAGCTTGAAAGGAACACCAAAGTTGGAGGAGGGAGAAAATTCTGTTGACGATGTCAAAATTTCCCAAAAAGAAATTGAGGGTATGGATTCAGAAGTAAATGAAACCGTAACGAGTGCTAATGTAGATGAAGTACAGAAAGAGGGGGAAGAATTATTTTTTTTATTGGTAAATAACGTAGCATACTTGGAGTATCCGAAATTTTTTGCTAAGAAAATTGAAAATTGTACGAATGACATTTCTTCAGCTTCAAACGTAGGAAATCTGGAGGAAGTAGTTCGTGCATGCTCTGACATTATATAAACTTTTAGAAAATCTTGAAACTAGCTTGGAGAAATGTATTAGTAATAAGAAGCCAGAAAACCTAGATGAACCAGGAAATGTCTCTGAATCTATTTCAGAGATTTAAACAAAAAACCCTCGTAAATAACACCAATAAGGCATCACTCATGAGGTAACTAGGCCAGGAGATAATGGGGTCGGGTGGCCAGTTCCTTTCCTCCTCCATTGCCTACTCGTACATTGTCTATTAGCTGCATATTCCACTAATCAGACTTCAGATGCATACAAACAATTGTTATTCCTCTGACATATTATATCGTCAAGTGAGATGTACTGCGTAATAATAGATATACACATCAGCCAGAACCTCAATCGGAGGATCATCACCATCATTACGATAATTAATTATTATCTTGATCACCTTCAACAGTACATATATCACTATCACCATAACCGTTTCTCTCAAAAGAGAAAATAGCATAATCATGCAATGACATTCAGTTTATACTATAAAGGTTTAATTAAATTAGTTTGTGAATATTTTCTTCTCATATTTCCCGTTATTTTATATGCAACGGAATCACTGGCTTTATTTCCCCATAGAATGCAGTCATGTGTTCTTTTATTGCAAATTGTTAAACGAGTAAATTATAAATTCTGTGCAATTCTTTGTTACTCTTATAACAATACTTCATTAAGATGCATTTACACAATGCTAGAAGAGAGCTTTAAAGACTGAATATAGCCCATCTTTTACAAAACGGGTATTAAGATAGGAACTAGTCTGTGGACCGGGTCTGCCTAGGGCTTGTTTTAATAGAGCACAAGATCTTTGTTTGGAATTATTTATGTTTAATCTCAAAATACGAACCTGCACTTGGGATCAGGTGAGGTAAAAAGTGTGTTTTGACCGCACCTCTATATGCGGATAATAAAAGTGTGTTCATGCATAATAAATTCGCATAAAATCTTTTTACACCTCGTATTCAGGCATGACTATCAAAACGTTACCTTGACCCTACGTCACCCGTATGTAAAGTCATATCAGTAACTTTCTTCTAAATTTGAGAAGCTAAAGGACAACTTCACCTAATTTGGACTAGTAATTTTCGATATTCACGACACTTGTGACATGAACCAATGGTAGTTGCCTTGAATAGACCTATTAGTAGAAAGGAGATTTATCCTTCGAAGGGGTGGAAAAATTAAAATATCTTGGAGCCACAGTAACAAATATAAATGACACTCGGGAGGAAATTAAACGCAGAATAAATATGGGAAATGCCTACTATTATTCGGTTGAGAAGCTTTTATCATCTAGTCTACTGACAAAAAATCTGAAAGTTAGAATTTATAAAGCAGTTATATTACCGGTTGTTCTGTAGTCTACTGACAAAAAATCTGAAAGTTAGAATTTATAAAGCAGTTATATTACCGGTTGTTCTGTATGGTTGTGAAACTTGGACTCTCACTCTGAGAGAGGGACATAGGTTAAGGGTGTTTGAGAACAAGGTGCTTAGGAAAATATTTGGGGCTAAGCGGGATGAAGTTACAGGAGAATGGAGAAAGTTACACAACGCAGAACTGCACGCATTGTATACTTCACCTGACATAATTAGGAACATTAAATCCAGACTTTTGAGATGGGCAGGGCATGTAGCACGTATGGGCGAATCCAGAAATGCATATAGAGTGTTAGTTGGGAGACCGGAGGGAAAAAGACCTTTGGGGAGGCCGAGACATAGATGGGAGGATAATATTAAAATGGATTTGAAGGAGGTGGGATATGATGATAGAGACTGGATCAATCTTGCACAGGATAGGGACCGATGGCGGGCTTATGTGAGGGCGGCAATGAACCTTCGGGTTCCTTAAAAGCCATTTGTAAGTAAGTAGATAGGATTATGAAGGAGACGTTAAAAAGAATGTCAAAGTTAAAATATTATGACTGATATATTGTTAAAAGAATAATGATGGGTTACGTATGAGGATTATTAGAATTTGTGTTAAAAAGACTAGAAAAGTATTTCCCAATTCATGGTCCGCGGACCTCTGGGGGTCCGTGGTACAAATTTAGGGAGTTCGTGGCATTATTTACATCTCATAATTTATAACCAACTCAATTTTGTAAAGATTGCTGCAAAATTTTCCTCTGGATAATTAATGCACTTCTGTATGCAAAAGTGATGAAGTACGACTATGTCTGAGTGATACTGAATGTCCATGTGATCGGTTGAAAAACTTCTCTTGGTTGTCTATGGCAGCTTGCTTAGCAGATATTTTTGCGTACTTGAACTCACACAATATGAGTCTTTAAGGTAGTGGTAGGGGAACAAGAGGTAGAACGGAAGCTTTAAAGTTTATTTTATTTTAATTAGTTCAAAATTTCAAGTTAAAAATCATAAAGATATTTATCTAATTTCCCTACTTCATTACACAACTGAAAGAAGTGGAAAAACAATGAGATAAAAAATAAATACATATAATTTGGGATTGAAGAAAAAGTGTTTAATGAACCGTTCTGTCCCAACTACGGGGTAGAATGGAACCATAAAATTAAAATGTGAAATTATATCTTTTTTCATTGATTTTCGTTACTAACTGTCAAATTTGAAACATTTTACAACAAAAACTTGGAAAAAAAAAATGAACCTTAGGAAACAATAAATAATGAGTCTGCTAAAATGGAGATTATTTTCACAATTCACATTGTCGTCAGTACCCAGATCAGCACACGAATTGTGAGACCACATCTTACAAGAAGCGCAGGGAACCCAACCTTCATTAGATTCAGAGTGGAGATAACCACAATACAAACACTCTGCGTCACTGTTGTCCTCTCCGGAGTCCGATAAATTATCGCACTTGGTCTTCTTCATAGCTTTCTTCTTCCTTTTTGATTTCTCAATCCTTCTTTTCTTAGGAATCAGTCCTCTTTCCAATTTTTTTCTTTGCCTTTTCTGCCCGTTGCTCTGATTTTTCTTTTGATAATTTCATTGACGTTTCTACTTGAACCTTGTATGGAGAAGTGTTTCTCATGCGTAGGGTTCAGTGTTTCGGCAATTGTTTGCTTACATTGCACTGCGATTCGTTGATTGGTTAACCACATAAAGCTACAATCTCACCCTGCTTATACCACGGCAGAATTCACTAACAGGTATCCATGCTCTCTCACTTTCAACAACGAACACTCTATGCATACCAAATCTTGTAGTATCTGTGGGTAAATTCCTACCTTTAATGATGACGTGTATGTATGTATGTATGTATGTATGTATGTATGTATGTATGTATGTATGTATGTATGTATGTATGTATGTATGTATGTATGTATTTATTCACACTGCAATGGGTATATACCCGGTGGCAGTGGTAACTAATTACACTCAATAATGACAATAATAAATTTGTTAATTACAAATACACTTAATAATAATACCAATAATTAATACTAACAATAATTTATAATAATAATAATAACAATAATAATAATAATAATAATAATAATAATAATAATAATAATAATAATAGGTAATAGCCTAAATTAAATGAAGCACGATCACTTAAAATAACATTTAAAATAAATCTAATTTGTATCTTAAATCTAAGTTCGAACTAAAACCCACGAGTATGATATGTTCATATCTGCACAAGTACCTTTCAACATTACACTCATTTCGCTGTCAACTCACTCACTGCACTGGAACTACGACACATTTCACTGATTCTATCATGATTTCACTAAGACTTCAAAAACATTTCACTGGTCAAATACTTTGTACTGCCACTATAAACTATAAAGCTTCCCTGACAGGAACACGTTTCACTGACACAACACACTTCACTGACACAACATAATTCTTCACTGATACAACACTTCAATAACAAAATATCATTTACATCCTTTACATACTGTGTATAATTATCGTCTATTAGTAAAGTCCTTAAGCCTATTCTTAAATACGTTTTTGGTTGTTGGTAAAGCCTTTAGTAAGTCTGCAGGTAAATCATTCCAGTCCCTGGTAGTACGATTGAGAAAAGAAAACTTTCCAGCGTCCGTCCTCTGTCTTCTTTCCCTCAATTTATATGAGTGGTCGTTCCTTGAAGAGTAATTTGGCGGTTGCAACCTATTTTTTATTTCTCTCCAGGCAGGCTCACCTCTGTATGTTTTGAACAGTGCGCATAATCGAATTCGCGTTCTCCTGTCCGTGTGTCCCATTTTATGGCAACGATATTATTATAGACAAAACTTATAAAATGTGTTTAAATTTAGTCTTACTGTGAGTGGTTTTACACTGTTTAATAAATCCAATGATACACAAAGCCAGCCAACAATCGAACGAATATACTTGTATACAACAAAATGTTGTGCTAACAAGAGACAGTACCCTGGTACATTAAAAGTCCTTCTTACAGTCTTATCACATTTTAATAACATACGAAGACTGTCAACAACAATGGAACGAATTTATAAGTTATGCCAACAAAGGCCAATGCACTTCTGACATTGCTACATAAAAAATAAAATAAAAATACCTCTCAAGGAAGAAAAAAAATTTCTTATCCAGAATATTTGCGGTCCCCCGGAAATGAGCTTCGGAAACTTCTGGGGGTCCGCGTACCCACACTTTGAGAACCACTGCTGTAGACTATATGGACACCATTATATCACTGACTTTGTCGTTACCATCAAATATATAAAATTTACTTTAAAAAAAATCAATGGAAATAATTTATAGAGTTAAATAATATGAATATAATAGAGAAAAATAAAATAACGTTTTCTAATTATACTTAGATCATAGAGATCATAAATACAAAAATGATATATACAGGGTGATTCAGGCCATTTATTTCGGAAACCAGTGCATTAAAATTTTCTAGAAAAAATCTTTATGACTAAACCACATGTGAACTATCACTTGAGCTTAATTACATCTGTCAGCTCTAACAAGAAGTAGAGTCAGTGGCGTATCACTTTAAAATTTCAAATGGTAGTCTGGATCAAATAGGGTACCATTTGATAGAATTCTTCAAAACAAACAACTTTAATAGGAAACATTTTTATTAATTTATATTCTTTCAATGAGAAAACGTACGAAAACGCAATGGGTCATTCGGATCACACGTAAGTAGTTTATTTCGGAATCTAGTGCATTAAAATGTTCGAGAAAAAAATATTTATAGCTAAACCACATGTGAACTTTCACTTGAGCTTGATTTCATTAATCAACTCTAACAGGAAGTAGGGTCAGTGGCGTATCACTTTAAAATTTCAAATGGGAGTCGGGGTCAAATAAGGTACCATTGATAGAGCTCTTCAAAACAAACTACTTTCATAGAAAACGTTTTTACCAATTCCTACTCTTTCAATGAGAAAACGTACAAAAAGATAATGCCATCAATATTGAGAAATGTTAAAAGACGAAAATGTAAACAAGACAATTAATGTTGACTTTTACTGAAAGACTGGACAATTCCATTAATTTTTATAAATGTTCAAACTGTCTGCCGTTCTGAGCAGCACACACCTGTACTCTTCTTCTTACACAGTCAGTGACTCGTAACACTTGGTGTGGTCAAGTGACTGGCAGGTTTCCCGATTCGCTATTTTATGTCATCTCGTATTGTGGGACAATCTTGATAGATGATGTTTTTTAACCGTTCCCAAGAATAGAAAGCCAAAGGATTGAAGTCAGGAGATAGTGCTGGCCATGTCACAGAACCGCATCTCCCAATCCATCACCCAGAGAAGAGCTGATTGGCTATATCACGTGCCACCAAAGAGAAATGAGCTGGGCAACCATCCTGCTGAAGCCACATTACTACTCGTGTTGCCAGTGGTACGTCCTCAAAAGTTGGTTGAGGATGTTCTTCAGGAAGTCAGCATACATGTCACTATTCAGAGTACCTTCAAAGAAATAAGGTCCAATCATTCGGTGTCCGAAGATGCCACACCAGACATTGACACTCCATCTGTTCTGGTTGTCCACTTCTCTCAGCCAGAGAGGACAGACTTGAGACCAGTAGTGACCATTATGGATATTGACATCACCATTGCTCTTGAATATCGCTTCATCTGTGCAAAGAATACAGCGATGAAACCATCGGATTTTACCTGACAATTCTATTTTTGGGGACGATTAAAAACATCGTTTATCAATACTGTCCCACATTAAGAGATGACATAAAACAGCGAATCCGTGAGACCTGCCAGTCACGTGACCACGCCAAGTGTTACGAGTCACTGACAGTGTTAGAAGACGAGAACAGGTGTGTGCTGCTCAGAACGGCAGACAGTTTGAACATTTATAAAAATTAATGGAATTGTCCAGTCTTTCAGTAAAATGTCAACATTAATTGTCTTGTTTACATTTTCGTCTTGCGACATTTCTCAATATTGATGGCATTATCTTTTTGTACGTTTTCTCATTGAAAGAATAGGAATTAATAAAAACGTTTCCTATGAAAGTTGTTTGTTTTGAAGAGCTCTATCAAGTGGTACCTTATTTGACCCCGACTCCTATTTGAAATTTTAAAGTGATACGCCACTGACCCTGCTCCCTGTTAGAGCTGGTTAATGAAATCAAGCTCAAGTGAAAGTTCACATGTGGTTCAGTTACAAATATTTTTTTTCGAAAATTTTAATGCAGTAGATTCCGAAATAAACGACTTACGTGTGGTCCGAATCACCCATTGCGTTTTCGTACGTTTTCTTATTGAAAGAATATGAATTAATAAAAACGTTTCTTATTAAAGTTGTTTGTTTTGAAGAACTCTATCAAATGGTACCCTATTTGATCCAGACTCCCATTTGAAATTTTAAAGTGATACGCCGCTGACCCTACTTCCTGTTAGAGCTGACAGATGAAATTAAGCTCACGTGATAGTTCACATGTGGTTTAGTCATAAAGATTTTTTCTCGAAAATTTTAATGCACTAGTTTCCGAAATAAATGACTGTTACGGTGGTCTGAATCACTCTGTGGATACACATATTCGTACAGTGGTAAAGGTTTTAGCTGTATTTGTTAGAAACTTTTTCTCAACGTAATGATTTGTTGCAGAGCTCGTCACACAAGAAACGATATGTCACAGTATCAGATTTGTCACAAAAAATTCATTTTAAACCTTCACAGTTTTGATATATCTGTCAATGATAATAATTATTTTCAGTTCATCCACGAGAAAGGATGCTTTCTGATACTTTAAAAGTGGAAATCTTAAAAATGTTTTGCGATATTATAAAAATAAAAACCACTGAAAAGATTTGAGATGTTATAAAAATAAAAGCCATGTAAATGTTTTTCTGTACTGTTAAAAGAAAGACCAAATATTTGCGATGCTATAAAAAATAAAAACCATGGAAATGTTTTGCGATAACTTATTATATAAGTAAAAGCCATGGAAATGTTTTGTGGTATTATAAAAACAAAAACCATGGAAACGTTTTGAGATACTATATAGATAAAAAAAAGCATGAAAATGTTTGCGATACTAAAAAAAATATAAAAACCATGCAAAGATTTTGAGATACCTACTATAACAGTAAAAACCATGGAAAGATTTTGAGATACCTACTATAACAGTAAAAACCATGGAAGGCCGTGTAATGAATTAAAAAACAAATGACTTCGTCTATAAGGGGCCTTGGACACAACAATCGAAAGCTATGAAAGATAGCCTACAGAGAATGTGTCTGTGTTTGTATGAAGTAATATCGGAAGCTAAATTAACCGATTTGTATAATTAATTATTATTTCACCATTGGAAAGTGTAGTTTCTCTAGATAGACATAATGCTATAATGTTATTACAGTAACTTCTGATATAATATAATATTATATTTAATTATATTATATTATATTATATTATATTATATTATATTATATTATATTATATTATATTATATTATATTATATAATTTAAGTTATTTGAAGGGTTCAGAACCATAGTGGGCCAAGCGTCATTTACTGAATACGTAGAAAACAAGGGTTAAAATTAAGTTACCATAATTCAATGGAAACCTATAACAAGTAAAATAAAATATACACATTAAATCTAAATGATGTCAATCTTCATTAAACTATGGTTGCATGTAATAAAAATTAAGAAACATGTTAAAGGAATTGTTATTGCACCAAATGAGTGTCTCTGGACCAAAATGATCGCATTTTAATTATTTGGATGCAATTTAAATTAAGTAACATATTAAACGATTTATTCTTCTATCAAACACGAATGTTCCCTGGATCAAATGTCCTATTTTAATTATGTAATTACTTTATATTTATTTCTAACGGGTGCAGCGGAGCGCACGGGTACGGCTAGTAAATAATAAGCATGGAAAAGTTTGCGATACTATACAAATAAAATCCATGGAAACGCTTTACGATACTATAAATATGAAAACCATGGAAATGTTTTGCAATATTATACAAATAAAAACTATTAAAATTTTTGCGATATAATAAAAATGAAAACCATGGCGATATTATAAATATAACAATAGAATCGTACAGTACAGTACTGTGACAAAAGTGCAGTGTGTGGCCAAGAGCCTGTGAAAAAAATGTGTGACAAAATAGACAAATGACGAGTGGTAATCATAAATACATGCCAGACAGACAGGTGGTACGAAACATTCCACAGAACAAAAAAGTATAATGGTTTTCATCTAATTGTAACGGTTTGCTCACGGAACAAATAACTATAGGAAGTCTTATGTCAGTAAAAAGTAAATGCAGTGTAGTATTGAGAGACCCACTTCAGTAACATTAGCATTAAACACCTGTTACTAGTAAGTCAAAGAAAGTCACTTGGAAATACATGCAAATATGGCCAAAGTTTGTGGATTTTCTGCTCAGTATCTTCGTGATATTTATATAATACATGGAACAGAGGTCTGCATCGGACGTTTTCGCTGGAGCGCCAAGTAGTTCATAGCATAATCCGATAGGTAGCGCACATGCATGATGGGTAAAATTGTCGCGAGCGATAAATCCTCGAACGGTATAAGCCGAGCGTTAGACATTCGTTCTTGTTACAGTGATGAACTGTGTAGTAACAACATAGATGTTTATCATTTCAAAACTTTGCAGTGTTTAACTAAACTCTGCGTAGTACAACTACAAAACTTGCTTTAGAATGTGATATAATTGTTGTAGGTAAATGGGTTGTTTTTTTTTTTTTTTTTTTTTTTTTCCACACAGGAGTGATTTTGTTTTTGCCACATCTGAGATGTAAATGTAATTATTATAAACGGAGAACACAATCACGATAATGCAAGAACTGTATCAAGTTTTCTAGTAATAATAATAATCTCTAATAATTAGTGTATCAATCTTTGCGTCTGTAACAGTTGTGCAGCATGATTATCCGTTTTATTATATTTTCTGTGACGTTATCTCTGTACTAATATTGTTATTAATCTACTGCTATATCAATAATATTTTGTAAAACGTTTCTACATTGTCGCAGTGTATAGGCGAATACTATGTATGGACTTATCATATTATATATGTGGCAAATCAAATACTGAATAATTATTAATTAGCAATAATAACTGTATATAGAAGTTTTTCATACTATTTTATTTATAACTTCATGTTCCTGTTTTGGTACGTTCCATTAGACTGTTCCACTAAACGTTTGTCATAAATGCAGAAAATAAAGTCTTATTTTTACCATGTGAGCAAAATATATATGTATCTTATCTGTCGCCTTCCATACAAGATAACACATGTCGGTGAGGTGACCTTGTACTGTGCTTCTATTTATTACGAGCGTATCACGACCGATCTTACGTCACTCGAGAGTGCGACATTCGACCGAGTTCAAGTGAGCGATTTAACTCCAATGCAGCACTCTGTCATGGAGTGTTCGCGGAGACACAGCTTAAGCCTTATGATTCATCAAGAGCGTCGTCTTCTGCTCGTTTAACGTTCGTTGCTGTTGCTCGAAGATTAGACTATTGATTATTGGTCGTGTCTGCGATGCATTAGCTATTGGTGAAAATATTCAATTTGGTAATGCATCTTGCTATAGCATGAGTACGTTTATTAGAACTAGAACCTGCAGAACAGTCATATTAATTGAAGCCGCGAGATGCAAAACGGCACAAATCCACATTTCGGCCAAATTGGATTGGGCACAGAATCGTGTTCCTTGCATGGCTACGGACCAATGAGATGCAAGAAATATGCATTTCACGTCACAAGTCCTTTCTTTGTATGATTTTAGAAATAGTGTGTAGCAAAAGAACACAAAGTCGGAACCTATGCTCTTTTGCTTTTCATTTAACTACCAGCAATAAAGGCCGCATGTGTTGCAAAATCACGTAACTACTTGTGTCTTTATTTTATCGCTTGGAGCGCTGTATGTTTCCGACAGCTGATTTTGTGTCTTAGAAAGCGAGGGAGTTTTTTTGTTGTGGTTTGTAGTGATTTTGTTAGAAAATGGACCCCAAACCAATGCCTATAGGCCGCTGTGACAAAAAATTAAATGGACTGTGACATCGTACAAGACTGTCTAATACAGTACAACATTATTACTAGACTTCGTCACTACTTTTTAGTACACAAACTTCAGAGATCTTGTCGTAACCTCATGGTCATTTATAATACGAAGTTGTGAATAGGCAGAATTTTTAGCAATAACGTTTCTCAACTTACATTTCACTTTTTCTGAAATTAGTGAATTGTTATTTTGGATAACGGTTTGTGATACTTTATCCACTATATTACGGGCTCCTGAGAGTTGTAGTTTAGACGATTCTAACAGGATGATGCTTTTGGACACAATTATAAAATTAGAATCAATGACAGAATATCTTCCAATAGCTGTTCAGAAGCTGTTCAGCTGCAAGAGCGGAAGTGTCTGAGCTGTCCAATGCATCAATTATCTCCATTAATTTTCCGTAATGCTCTGCATAATAACAGCATCCAACCACGTTTTCCAATGGGTCAAGACTGGCTGCGGGGGTAAGGGTATTCCAGGGGCAATTATTTGGAACAACAACACTCTAATTGTAGTATGTTTGATTGAATTCTTTTCTGCATTGAACAAATGCTAAGCTTTGACTATTCCAACTACAGTAATGCAAAAGCAAGTGCTTACTTAGGTATAGGCCTACATTAGCTGTAGCTGCTCTATCTATTTGGACCGATCTCAACTCTTAACATGAACTGCTTATACTACGAGATCGGGCGGTCGCTCACCTCCTCTATACTACCGTACATCGGCAACCTGATTGCATGCTGCGTATGGCAATTCAACGAAGTCTAATTATTACAATATCGACTGCAGTCAGTAGTATTTTAAGTGACATATTCCATTTCAAGGAAAAGATTTCAAGCCAAAAGGATCTTCATCCAGCATACCAGAAAGAAATACTAGTAAAACAACCTAAGACAAAAGACATTTCTTAATATATAGAAAGCAAACCAGTGGAGTTTGCAGCTGTATTCCAACGTAAAATAAATACGGTAATGGTGAAAAAAATAACACTGTTCGTGAAAATGAAATATGGGACACATGATACGTAAGAAAAGCTTTGTAATAATATGTTATATTATATTTAAACTTGTTTATGTATATAATATGAATCAGTAAGTTTATTAACTTCTTATTTTCAATTTAAAATAATGTGAAGACAAATAGTATGTCTTCTTTATTTACTGAGTTGCAAAAATCGCCTAATCATAGACAATGCGAAATAGTACCGGCACAGTCTATTGTTCCTAGTACCCTCAACAACTCAAGCTTCGTGACTGTAACTTATATACTAGACTGTGGTAATATTATGTCACAAATTAAAAAAAAATGTTTATGTCAATACTTTCTATTATTCATTATTATAATATTATCCTTGAGAAGATGTTTGACCTTCTATGAAATATCACAATTTCGATGAAAATAAATTTCACAATTTTTTCACATTCTCGATGTGCAATATTAATTAATTTTAATACTGAAGTGGTGTATTAAGCATTAATAAAGGCAGAAAGTACTTCGGTCGCATAAAATTTTAAGCCATCGCATGGCGCTGTTTCTTTATCTGCTAGTAAAGTAGTGGCTACTTCAATTAGTGGGCTAGCGGTGTCAAAGAGGACGGAAGCTTTGTAGTTTCAATAATTTTAATTATGTCGCTGTCCATTGTCGTAGTCAAGTCTTTTGAAGGCCGCTCCATTGTCGTCGTCAAGTCTTTTGAAGGCTGCTCCAATACTCCACGCGGAGTTGCAGATTTTTGCAGTGTGTCTTGTTCTAGTTCACAGTGAAAATTAATTATATTACAGTTCAGTGTATAATAAAAATGTGGAGGCCGTGGGAAGCGAGTGAAGTGTCGGAACCGATACCCATGAACGTCAATAACGACGATAGTAATAATAATAATAATAATAATAATAATAATAATAATAATAATAATAATAATAATAATATATCAGAGTTAAATAACAATTCAAATTCAAAAGCTAGACCAAAATTATGTAAGCAGTGTCAAACGTTTGTGTGCAATGCTCACACGTATGTTCTGAAAAACAATTTAGGTCAAGGAAAAATTTCGGAGACATCTAAAATTCTTAAACTAATAGAAATACTGTAAGTAAAATTGTAAAAAAGGGACCTAAGACACCTAAAAAGCATGGACACAAAGTCACAAAATTTAATAAAGTAGATTGTTTTACGTGTGATTACATTCGCCTTGAAATATATAGTTCTTACAATAATGGACAATCCTTAACAATAAAAGAATTATTACAAAAAGTCAAACTTTCCGGTTTTCCTTATGGAGAAACATTTAATTATTTCTTTAAATAATTAATTTAAAATAAATTATCTAAATAATATAAATAACCTAAATAATATAAATAATCTTCAAATTAACTCATGCTTTGAGCAATTAAGCCTAACCCATATCCATGTTATATTAATATATAGCAGCAACAAACAAGACGTGACAACGTCGCATTTTCATTTTATTATCGGTGCATGCAATAAAGACCTACAAATCTTAAAATGAATGCCGCTGCCTAATAATTAAACGAGGCAACTTTACTTTGTAATATGTAGGCTAAACTCATTGTTGGAAGCAATTCAAAATTACCTTACATACTCGTATTTCTTAACACTGAGTAACGTTTATGTAATTAATTTATTCAACAATAAACATTTTATACATTGTTACAGAATTACTGGAAACCTACAACAATTTCCTCCCACTGACCATCTTCAATCGCTTGTCGCGCCCGAAGTCCAAGAGTTCCATCTATGGATATTGCAACTGAAATACGTAAGTAAACACGAGCTTTATATTATTATTCTGTATTCAGATTTTAGCTTGATCTTGTAGCTTAAGAGTTTTGATACAATTTGTTAACAAAGCTTTGTTATTAAAGAACACTTTACGCAGTCCGTTGTGGCGTTATCTGCAGGTAAGATAATGTTGGCGCAAAGCAAGCGTGCCGAGTACATGGGCGAATATTTAATAACATTCAAAATATATGTACAAATACATTGTATAATGTCATTCAACGGTAATTTTGGAATCGAGGTTGAATTTAAGAAAAATTAATGAAAAAGAAGCCCGACCAATACGTTTTTACTCTCTACCGGTGTTTAATAATATGTGGATGAAAAATTAAATTTGGAGAAGATATTAACACATAAACAAAACTTGTATCTAACTACACGTTACTCTTCAAACATATTACTGAAAATAATTTTTCATAAGATTATTTAACCATTCATAATGTAACACCGAAAAAAGATAATACATTCTCAATGAATGTGTATCAGTTAATATAAGTCAATTGCAAACAAACGAACACTACACTACGTAATGCGAGAAACATTTCAAAGTAAGTAAAGACGCATCTCTATCCACGGCTTGTTCTTCTACAGAATTACCCTATTACATAGATGTTAACTTCGTATAGTAGCAGACATTGTAACAAATTAAATTAATTGTAATATTTCTCAATTAACACCATTCGATGGTGATAATCCGTGGACTAAGAATGAAACCAATAATTTTCCTGTAGTAGTGTCTCTAAATGGAACATTTTTCTTCTTTAGAGTCTTTCTCTATGACGCACCATTTTCGAAAAACTGTGTGAGACAGACTGACAGATAATATAGATGTATGGATGTATCAATATATGGATGGATGGACGGACGGACGGACAGACAGATAGGTAACAAGTGAATGTGTTACTTTCAAGAAGTCATTTCAGTTATACAGTAAGTACCGAAAAATTATCACACAAACTTGAAGATAATAGAGAAGTGGTTAAATAAGGCTTAAACAGGCTATGAGATTTACCTAGAAGCCAAGAAAGAGGACACTCTACGTTTACTTTTTGTAACCGAAAAGGTAGAATTGGTATTCTTAACCCGGTAAATGTTGGTTGATAAATGCAGTGTCGGGTTGTGTTTTTTCGTCTAATCTGGCATCTACACACTGATCCACAATCGTCATTGAACTTCAGGACCATCCCTCTCTATGGCCTACAATGGAACTAACAATGATTATGAGGGTTAGTAGAATGTTACCTGTGTCGAAGTTTCGAGTCCCGGTCATATGTGGGATATTTCATAAAAAAAAATTCCATAGTGACACGGCAGACAAGGATGTAGTTGGTATTTTTCTCGGAGTTCTCCCGTTTTCTCGCGCTATTTATCAACAGTAATCTCACTAGACGTTTTGATTTTATCGATAAATCTGCGAGTGGAACACGATCAGATTTATCTAGAGAAAATCAAAACTCGAGTGGGATTTAATTGACTATTACACGATTAGAAGAAAGTATATAAAGATTAGAAGTAACGAAGTACTCCAATACAATAAAATATTAATTGACTTACGAAAATACAACTGTCTTCAAATGTATTATTGTACCATCTCAACATTACAAATATTACGCTAGATGCATGCTAGATGGCAGTAGTGTCTTTATACAGACACTGTAATGATTACTATTCAATAAATCTTAATATTAAACAATCTCTGATACGTGACTATCCATAATATCATATAGCAGAAGTTCTTTTTATCCTCTCAGAGCAGAAGCTATAACATAACCTAACTAATATACACAAGTGTTAGAAAAGTTTTAATTAACGACGATGACATAAAAAATAAACATGAATAATTTTAAAAGGAATAATTATTGAATGTACAATTTTCAAATTTGAATATGGTTGGTGGTTCAATTGATGTTATATTGGACGTGTGCATAATAGAAGTGGAACTCGTTGATGTAGGCCTACATGGTGTATTCAACTTATTCAGAATTTCCGAATGGTGCTCTTCATTTATTTGTAAATCTGATTTCAGAAGATGCATAGGTATGATCAGTGATTTTTATTAATTCTTGTTCTTGAATGCCAATGCGAGTCATATTTGAAACTGCTGTGCATCGACTGGAGTGGTTTGTAAATTTATATATATTTTTGACGTCCAGACCAGCGCAGTTTCAAATGTTGGCAAACAAAGAAACAAATGCTAGGGACGCGATAAAATTAAACAAATGCTAGGGACGCGATAAAATTGTGCGATAAACAGCCATGATTGGTTGAAATACGTCCTTTCGTACCGTTTTATTGGTCAAAAGTAGTATGACGTAGTAAGAGTGTAATAGTCAATTTAATTCCATCAGATGTCCATTCCATAATTATTTCATAGCATTCCTCGATTTCCGAAACACGACGCTGTTCAAGAGACAAGCGGAGTTTTCTGCTTCTGAACCTAGATACACAGCGCACCTGAACGCAGTCAGCTGGTGTGAGTTCGGAATGTGCCTTCCTATAAGTATCCTACAAGCAAAACTCAGCTCGGACTCCTCGCGGCGTGCATCCTATACCCCTCTTACCCCCTGCAGTAGGCGTGAGAGCATGCTGCGAACGGGAGCATACGTCATCTGCGCGAGACAGTCACGCCCGCTGGTTTCTGCGCACTGAGTTTTCCTTGTTGGATGCCTATAGTATCTTTGCATACAAGTTTCAGATCTACATAGTCGCTGTAACTGTCTGCAATAGTAGTCCTATCAATATGAGCAGTACAATTTTTAAGGTAAAAGTATTTCATAGGAGACGTTGGAAAGCGGCATTTCTGTTAAAGCAGTGTGTAGGCTACGTACCAAGTACGAACTATCCTAAATTCGTATTGAAAAAAAAATAACTGTGACTGATTTGAGTATGTTAATTTTACCTATCCAATAATTGGCTAAAGCCGATAATATGTATAATTTATAACGTGTGTAATCATTAATGAGTTGTTTCCAAGTATCCTGTGTTTATTACAGCTAGAATGTAATGTTAGTTTATAATTAGTATTTGCTTTTGAGGAACATTTAGTTACTATATTTTAATTTTAATTACTTCAATACCCTGTTGTATCTGCACGTAATAATACTAAATTAGTCTCAAGTGCATATTGCGTATTGTTCGTAACTGTGGGGAGTTACGCAATAGGAGTAAATATTGCGAATTTGATTGTGTGCGATATAAACAGAATTTGCACCATCTATGTTGCAAATACAAAGGAAATTATCCAGTAGTTTCATAATTTGTATGTCACTAATTATTTGAAATAATAAGGCTATTGCCACTTCAATAAATATAAATTCCTCATCTTTTTATATAGAATTTAAAATAAATTTGTAATATTACAGTAGGCTACATTTTTTGTTGGGTTATTAATATCTTAAATTTATAATATACCTTCTCAATGCTTCGTTTTTATTTATATTCCAATAACTTTGATGCTGTTTATGTTCTTCCATTTGCGAAGGGAATTAAACAGAAATCGTAATTTATTTCAACTTCTGTTTCCGTTGAAAGAAATATTATCTTCTAGCTGTGAGCTAGAAACTAATGAAACTTCTGTATTAGTTGGGAATAATATTGCTACTATGACAGTGTGATATGAAGATAAAGATATGACAGCGAAATGAGTCTGGGTAATAGTCAATTCAAAGCTGCTCAATATACGGCATTATAGAAGTTAAAAAGACTGGAGATGTACCCCAGACAGACAAATTTACTCAAAAGGAATTTGAACTTGAGACGCTAGATTCGTAGTCAATCGCCATAATCACAATTCTAAAAGTTGTGACCGATACTATGAATTACTTGCTTATAATTTTTCAAATTTCAAAATTTATTTATTTAAAATTTATTTATTTCAAATACATCAGAAGATGACATAACATGGTCAAGTACAAATTTATGTAGTACAGAAACGAACATATAATACAGAATAAAACATCAGACTACATAATATAATTATGAAATATGAAAAACCTGAAATCCCATAAGAGCAACGGCCACCTACAGGAGTGTAGGGTGAGCTGAAAGTCTACTACACTTCATTCATTCATTCATTCATTCATTCATTCATTCATTCATTCATTCATTCATTCATTCATTCATTCATTCATTCATTCATTCATTTTATTCCATAGATCTTACATGAGCAATGAAGCTTTAAGATGTGGAACAAGTCAACATTTTACAATATTACAATTACAATTTTTACAAATTTTTATAGTTTTACAATTTAGTAATTTTCTACAATTTTTACACTTTTGTGCAATTTTTTACATTTTTTTTTTTTTTTTACAATATTTTAGCGAGATGTAGTGAGATGAGGTGAGGTCCGAGGATTCGCCAAAATATTACCCGGCATTTGCCTTTTGGTGGGGGAAACCTCGGAAAAACCCAACCAGGTAATCAAATCAAAGGGGGGTAATCAAATCAAAGGGGTTGATGCCAAGGACTCGCCATAGACCATCCGGCTTCAGTCCCACAGCTGGGGAAAACCTCGGAAGAAACCAAAGACCAAAGGGGGATCCAACCCAAGCCCGAACGCAGCTCCGGATCAGCAGCCCAGCGAGTCTGCCGACTGAGCTACATCGATGGCTCTACTAAAAGTATACAATACATAGCCAATCAGATTATTAAATTTACAAACGCAAACTATCATTCATAAGTTGAGCTATATGTATAATACAAAACAATTTAATTAAATTTAAGGCATAAACAATTCAACCAGTTGTGATATACAGAAATTGATAATACATATCATGCAAACTACTTCAAATTACAAACACAAACAATTTATCAGTAGAGCTAGGCCTATATAGATTACTATTCAATTTAAAGCATATAAAATTCATAGGCCAAAACTATACACTTGGGGAGCCAGTCCAAGAGAGCTTATACTATACTTACAAATTAAACACATAAACAAATTATATGAGCTAAACACGAAAAACTATACAGACTAAACACACAAATTATACAAACTAAACACCCACAAAAAAAAACTATACAAACTGAACACATAAATTATAGTCTGAACACACAACTATCCACACGAAACACACAACAAATTTTACAATTATACAGTCTTAACTCACACAAACTAAACACACAAAACCTATACAAATTGAATACATAAATTATAGTCTTAGAACAGAAGAGCTGTACAAACTGCACACATAAATTATACAGAATAAACACACAAACTATCTAATCTAAACACATTAAAACCATACAATTAAACACAATAATTATACTAACTAAATACATGAACTATATACCAACTAAACACGGACTCCAACTATCCAAACTAACACACACACACAAAAGAACTAGGCCTATGTATAAACAATACAAAATTATACACATTTTAATAGTGTTCGTAATTTCTTCAGTCTTTTCCATGCCTGCCTGTCCCTCGCTGTTCTCGTCCAATGCGCTCCAGTCTCTCTCCGGTTCACAGAATATAATTACAACAATAGAAATAGAAATAAATTAATACAATCGATATAAAAATAGGATACAATAATATTAACAAAATTTGAGGACCGAATGAGCAGCGTTCGTGTTCGGTCGCAGAAGTTCGTAGAAATATTGGATTATCCATTATCATGATCTTCATCTTTATCATTCATAATCATCATTATCATCATCATCATACTTCATGATTCTAGACTGTTTGGTCCATCGGCACACA
This sequence comes from Periplaneta americana, assembly GCF_040183065.1. Lineage (NCBI taxonomy): Eukaryota > Metazoa > Arthropoda > Insecta > Blattodea > Blattidae > Periplaneta > Periplaneta americana. Next base: position 32,406,979 of record NC_091125.1, read on the forward strand.
AAATGAAATCTTCAGACTTTTTAATAATGTTCGTGTGGATATAAAGGGAAAAGTTGAGACGGTGTCGGTTGGAGTTCCCGGATAGCTCAGTTGGTAAGAGCGCTGGTACGTTCAACCAGAAGTCCCGGGATCGATACCCTGCCCCGGAACAATTTTTCGCTAGAAATTAATCAAATCTGCTTTACAGGGAGCTTTACCTGAAAGACTAGAGTTGCATAATATATACGTCACTGTGTACGTTAACAGAAAACCACAATTCCAAGTCACGCAGAGATTGTGTGCACCCGATGTGGGTCTCTGGCGTTTCGTCAGCCCACGTGAGTCGTGTGGATATAAAGGGAATAGTTGAGACGGTGTCGGGTGGAGTTCCCGGGTAGCTCAGTTGGTAAGAGCGCTGGTACGTTCAACCAGAAGTCCCGGGATCGATACCCGGCCCCGCAACAATTTTTCCCTTTAAATTATTCGATGTTCCTAGTCTTCCTTTCCTTCAGGGTCGGTAATTAAAAGTTTGTATAATGCTAGAGATTATCTTCTTCCATTCTTAATATATTCTGTTGTATGCAATATTATAGTACAGAAGACAAGACCTGCCCTGCGATCATATCATGTGCCATGACCGTATCAACACTGGATATGGACGGAGAAGATAGGTTTTAGTCTGAGATGAACTTCCGTGTAGGTAGATTCGTATAATATTAATCATCTTGAAACAAACTCTCTTTCTGATAGCTCATTCTTTCCACTTTCGCACAGTTCACAAAATAATATATGAACCACAAAATCCCCAATAATTTAAAGTTATTAATCCACCAATAACAATTCCCATATGAGCTACACATGCCAGGTCTCGCCTCCTCAACCATACTCGTAATTTATTCATATTTCCAAATCTCTAAGTGCCATAAGTTACAACATTTTTTCCTTATATTTTCTGATCAAACAATATCTATCTGGCTAGTTTCCTAAGAATTTCATTTAAGCAGTGTTTAATCTTATCTTGTCTATGCGGATGACGTGAATGTGTTAGGAGAAAATACACAAACGATTAGGGAAAACACGGATATTTTACTTGAAGCAAGTAAAGCGATCGGTTTGGAAGTAAATCCCGAAAAGACAAAGTATATGATTATGTCTCGTCACCAGAATATTTTACGAAATGGAAATATAAAAATTGGAGATTTATCCTTCGAAGAGGTGGAAAAATTCAAATATCTTGGAGCAACAGTAACAAATATAAATGACACTAGGGAGGAAATTAAACGCAGAATAAATATGGGAAATGCCTGTTATTATTCGGTTGAGAAGCTCTTATCATCCAGTCTGCTGTCCAAAAATCTGAAAGTTAGAATTTATAAAACAGTTATATTACCGGTTGTTCTGTATGGTTGTGAAACTTGGATTCTCACTCTGAGAGAGGAACATAGGTTAAGGGTGTTTGAGGATAAGGTGCTTAGGAAATATTTGGGGCTAAGAGGGATGAAGTTACAGGAGAATGGAGAAAGTTACACAACACAACTGCACGCATTGTATTCTTCACCTGACATAATTAGGAACATTAAATCCAGACGTTTGAGATGGGCAGGGCATGTAGCACGCATGGGCGAATCCAGAAATGCATATAGAGTGTTAGTTGGGAGACCGGAGGGAAAAAGACCTTTAGGGAGGCGGAGACGTAGATGGGAGGATAATATTAAAATTGATTTGAGGGAGGTGGGATATGATGATAGTGACTGGATTAATCTTGCACAGGATAGGGACCGATGGCGGGCTTATGCGAGGGCGGCAATGAACCTTCGGGTTCCTTAAAAGCCATTTGTAAGTAAGTAAGTAAGTAAGTTAATCTTATTTTATGTGTCAGGTTTGACTATCATACAGCAAAGTAGAAACTGCTAAATTATGTGTTAATATTTTATTAACTTATTTTTGTTTGATCGATTTATCATCTTTTAAGGCTTCACATGATAGTTGGCATCCAAAATAGTTAAGATGTATTTTTAATTATGCATAAGCTTAACAGATTTTTGTTCTCGCATTTTCAATGGAGTAGAAATAAAACTGTTCCTTTTTGTCAATATTTTTCATGAAATAACATAGGGAAAGAGATGGACTGAAACAATGAAGAGATAGTAGATGAAGCAGAAGAAACATGTGAAAGAAAGCAGGAAAAATTGAAAAACTGACGTAAAGAAGGCTTAAAAGATAGAAATGGATGGAAAAAGTCAAACAGACTGATATGACAAAATCATATTTGAAAACAATGGTTAGAAAAGGTGGGAAAATAGGAAGAAAAGAGTGGAGAAATGAAAATAACTGAAGTGAAAAACTAAGTATGGATGTGGAAAGCATTGAACTGATGGTAAAATAAATGGAAAAGGAATAAATAAATGAAATGAAAATAGGAATCAAATGGAGGAAAGATAGAGAAAGCAATAATAATATAAGTGTACAAGTTGGAGGGAAAGAAATTGCAACATAGAGACAGAAAGAAGATAAAATATGTAATGTCGTAACAAATACATATATAAAGGAGAATAAAACTGAGGAATAGGAAAAAGAAAAAGTGAATAGAGACAACAAAAGTAGTGAAAAAGGAAATGTAGAAGCAGATAAAGAGGTGAGAATATAGGACGGACAATATAAGAGAAGAAGTAAGGATGGCTGAAGAAAGCAAAATAAATGAGAAAAAGAGCTGGAGAACGGGAAGAAGAAAGTACCAGTATCTTCTCTTAAGAAATTGTGCAAAACGATAACTCCTATATGAATGCATGTTATACATTTATTTAACTTAATCATGATCGCTATATCATCTTCAAACTTCGGATTTACATGAAGGTAATTAAAATTTTCGATTTTCGCAACTGTTGCTGTACTGTACAAACAAGTTTCCATCCTCCAACGCCTGAGAAGGCAGAGCAATTAAGATATTTTTGAGATGGTAATATTTGTATTTCTCTAGAAGGAAGGTTTGGCACAGAGTAGGAGGGAATCTCAGTCTTGGCAACAGCGATGGAGTAACAGGGGCCCGCAGCAGTATAACATTTGAAGAGACTATCACAATCTGCCTTCCAGTCACTTTTTTAAGTTGGCAGCAGTATAATTACTGCCTACCACAATAGACAGGTTTCCCATCTCACTTATTCTACACCTGATCTTTCAGCACCTGCTTAACTCTTGTTGTTTCTATATCAGCCACCTTACGCCGTCAACAATTGAATATGTACTTGCATGAAGGGGATAAGACACTAATGTTTATCACATGTGGGGTGCAGTGAATGCAATCTCAGGCAATAAGAATCAAAATTAAATTCACGTAAAGTGGAAAAGGACTTCATTTAAAAGGAAAAACTTATGGAGTAATTGATGTTCTAACATATTACAGAGCTGAATATTCAACAAGAAAATAAAAAGAAAACTGGAAGCTAGAAGAACGTGCGCTGCTTAATATCGGCTGCAGAAAATCTGCTCTTAAATATAGGGTGCGGCACTGGGATATGACGGTTTTTATCGCCCTGTTCTCGGACACTCAAAACGAATGAAAAGAAAAAACATACACTGTCTGATTACTTTTTAAGAACTACATTTCGTAAGTAGCCTCAATAGCAACGAATACATTCCTGCAATATGCTATGAAAGTTCTGCATAACTCGTCCCAACGAAACAAATTCGATGGCACTAATTTCGTTCCTCATGTTTTGTTTCAGCTGTGCGATGGTGCGAGGCTTGTTGCGATAAACCCTACTGTTGAGATAACCCCATAGGAAGTAATCAGCTGCAGTGAGGTCAGGAGATCTTGGTGGCTAGGCAATGTGTCCAAATCGTGAAATTATTCGTCCTGGAAACATGTTTCGCAGACAGTTCATTGAACCATAAGCAGTGTGTGATGATTACTTCCTAAGGGGTTATCTCAAAAGTAGGGTTTATCGCAAAAACCCTCGCACCATCATCCAGCTGAAACAAAACATAAGGAACGGAATTAGTGCCATCGAACCTGTTTTGTTGGAGCGAGTTATGTAGAACTTTCATAGCAGATTGTAGGAATGTATTCATTGCCGTGGAGGCTACTTACGAAATATCGTTTTTAAAAAGTGAGCAGACATTAATAAATTGCATTGTACTAGATTACTTCCAGTATATGTGTTTTCTTTCAATTCTGAGTGTCCCACAACAGAGCTATAAGAACCGTCATATCCCACTGCTGCACCTTATATAACACCGTTCTGCATGGATGTTGTTGTTTTGAAATAAATGAGCGTTTCTGATTCACAATTTCACAATGATTGCAAGAATGAAATCAGTTTTCGCGTATCACGTCAGAATTTTTTACAATTCAAAATTTTATGTTTTCAATATTTTTCTTAATATAGTAATATTACAGTGTGCTTGTCGTTTGTTAAAAAGGCATGACAGCTTATAATTTAAACTTTATTACTTAAAATATATCATAATACATTTCATTATGCTTGTATTTGATATTTATTAAAATCTACTGACTGTACGCGTCTTTAGGGGATGTTCAAAATTGTACCTTTTCCCTTAAAATGAACCGAGGTTAACACATCCGTTGTTTATTCTTGGAGATTTTTATCTGTCTGCACCCAACGTTATCTATAAAGAGGAAGTTGAAACATTTAGTGTCTCAGGTCATAAAACATTATGAAGGAAGTATTTACTCTTAGAGATTGCTATTAAAACTAACAACGAATTAGAGAAATGACAAAGGGTCCCTGTATATATATATATATATATATATATATATATATATATATATATATATATATATACAGGGACCCTTTATTTATGGAAGTGCAATCCAGCTTATGAGGCTGCAGATTTCCTTACTGAGATATTAAACCTATCCCCTTTTAAAAGTTGTTTTAAAATTAGAGGTTCAGTTTTGTGTTGTTGGTTGTCGTGTAAAAGTGAAGTGTGTAAGTTCTCATTTTTCTGCGAGAGTACAACATAATAGTGTTGTTTCATAGAAATGTCGAAACGGGGTTTGTTTAAATGATCCAAATTTGTTTTACTATATATGTGGGTCATAAACGTTAGTAAAACAGAGACAGAATAGAATACTTGTAAAGAATACTTACTTTCAATATTTTGGCATTAAGTTAGACCAGGACAAATCCTGGTGCCCCCATAAAGTATGTCGTAGTTGTGTTGAAGAGTTGAGGAGTTGGAAAAATGGAAAAAGGAAGTCATTGCCCTTTGGTATCCCTATGATTTGGAGGCAACCTACAAATCATGGAGACAATTCTTATTTTTGTACAGTTAAGGTAGCTGGACATACTGCTAAAAACAAGAAAAAATATTCTATATCGTAACATTCTGCCATTCGGCCCATACCTAATGGTCCTGATATTCCCGTTCCGCTACTCCCTGAATCAGATACACTGCCATCTGGATCCAGAAGCACTGAAACTGAATCTCCAGTGGATCATACTTATGAACCAGGCAATACTGGTGATGATAGATGTTTTAATCAAAGTGAGCTTAATGATTTAGAGAGGGATTTAAATTTGCCTAAAGAATCAGCAGAACTATTAGGTTCTAGGTTAAAAGAAAAGAAAGTATTGGCTGAAGGTACATACGAGTATTTTTCATGGTACTGGCATCGTCAAAGGAACTTGTCCCTTTTTTTGTTGAAGAAGACAATTTAGTATATTCCCAAGACATTCTTGCTGTCTTAAAATTCTATAACATAAACTATAATTCCAAAGAGTGGAGGTTCTTCATAGATTCTTCTTAGAAAAGTCTAAAAGGTGTTTTGCTTCATAATGGAAACATTGCGGACTATTGCTGGATGTTAAAAAGGGAGGAGGTCAAAGAGGACAAAATTTTAAGTGCAATATTGAGGTAAGGTTATGAAAGTGCCTATAATTTTTAATTAAAATTAATTAATGATTAATTAGTGACAAATAGCAAATTGTGGCCTAGTTTTTCTCACAATATTCTTGTTGAAAATATTTTTATGACGTTTCACAAAGCTATAATTTCATTTCTAGTTATTCATGAATTGTCTGAAAACCTGACGTGATGGGGAAAAAATGAAGATTATTTTCGAATTCAGCACAAAAAATCCGTTTAGAATCAACTATCAGATTCAAAACAACAGAAAATAAGTTCTGAAATGCAGAACGGTGTAATCATTAAGTAAGAATGAATAAAAATCGCCGTCAAAATGGTACTTCCTCATTAGACCTACACAGTCTAAACATTTCACAAAAACTTATTCTTTTAAATTAGCAATGACTTCATAATTTGCCATTTATTTCCTTGACCTACAATTTACAGGATAAGTTATTTGTTGTTTCCGGATTTTTCCACAACGTCATGGTTCTCAGTCTTGCTTATCAAATCAAGTTTTGTCTGGTGCGATACTTCCCAAATAAATGACAGGATTATTGGGATAGATAGCTGATAATATTATATGTTAAGTGATGATGAAGAGTTAATTTAAATTGGAAAGTATGGTGGTTGTGACCTTTTGAATCAATGTCAACCTAGTATTTATCTGGAGGAACGATTAGAAGCCAGGAAAAGTCTAATTCTTGATAGCCAATCCCCGAGATGGAATTCCAGACCTCTCGAATACAAAGCAAGAATAAGTAATTAAATTGAATAAATTTGTGCTACCAAACTCAGTAAGATTGGTATTTCACACATTGGTTATAGTTTTATAGCTATAACTCTTTATTTAAATACTCTTATAAAGTGTAATAAAAATCTAATGTATGCTTGATGTAATATATGCCGAAGTAGGAGTCGATTACTGCTCAACAAAATGAAATTTTAAATAAATAATCTGAAATTACACAAGAAACTAATTCGCAATTGTATTACAAATCAACGAATGCGTGACCATTTTATGTACGAAACTGTAAGGCAGAGGAGATAAAATTCGTGAAGAGATACAAATTCGTTTGAGATGATGACGAAACATACACGCAAATAGCTAACAGATTGAGTAATATAACCTCAGCTTTAAATAATACAATAGATTATAAACTAATAAACACAAAATCTTCGGTCCGAGTGGCAAAAAAGACTTTGTAAAAATTATGAATATTTTTAAAATTAGACTCAAAGGCAATAGGAAATCAAAGAACACCAATGGAGAACAGAAATGGATTTATAACATGAAGCCTGAATATATCAATAACTGGCCTTTTCCGTGGAAGCTTTAGTTAGTTAGTTAGTTAGTTAGTTAGTTAGTTAGTGCGACTTAAAAAGAAAGCATCAGCTGCTATGGCTATTTGCGTCATTATCTAAAGTTCTTTCAAAAACAAAAACACAAACAATACCATAACCCGAATTCGAACACGAACTAGAAACGTTGTCACATTAAAAGAGGTACACAGCTAGGGAGATCAAGATAATGATAATAACAATGATATACTGGTGGTTGTTATGATTGCTCTTTGTTCTTCTTTTACTACAATAATATTATTGCTCTTGACAGAGGAGGTAGGTGTCTACAGGCTAGAAGGAATTTTTCTATTTCTTTTCTTCTAATTATTCTTACGTCAGAACAAACGAAAGATGCTAATTGCATGGTGATAAACATGAGCGATAAAGGAAATTGAATATAACAAAAAACTGGTGCCCTATAAAGAGTCATTTCAACGCGTCCGAAAATAAATTACCTGAGGCGATAATTTGCGGTTTGTTCCTTTGATTATGTTTAGTCCACCACGACATTACACTGCACCCCTTATAAGTTCAACACGTGTCAATAAATGCGATTTCCAACAAACATACCATATGTTTTGAATGTAATGAGCAAATTAATTTGGAAATGGACACGTTGATTCCAAAAAATACAATATGAAGTGTCTGTTGGGACATACTTTAAAATATACTCTAAAAATTAGTAAAGTAAGCTAAAGCTGTATGTAATATTTTATAACCCTCATGTCATTATCACACTAATGAGGACAACGCTTACCCTATAGGCCTACAGTGATTTAAATTTTGCTTTATTTGTACAAATGTTACACAGAACAAATATCATGAACATGTGCCTTTGAAGTATTTTTAATGCATACCTGTCGAAAATTTTATCTCATAATACGGATGTAAATCTACTGCTCTCTCTTAAGAAATCGACATTAGTTTTTCTTCATTGCAGGAACTCAGCTGCCATGGTTGTATATGTAGTTCCATTCAGTCTTTCTTGCTACAAATAAGTACTTCCCATGTTCGTCATTTACAGAACGTTCAACTCCAAGTGTAAATTTAATTGAAATAGACATGCGATGTTTCTGTGTTCTAAAAACATAGTAATTAAATTGTGAAAAGGGATTAATAATTTTCATATTTCCAAGAAAATCTTGCAGTACATCTTGAAAAAATCGCCATCATACTGTTTCAGTATTTATCAATTTATATTCAAACACGTTGTCGTTTAGAAATTTCACTGTATGGGTTCTCCATATGTCTTCGCATAACATACCGGTGGACTATGCTGGGACTTAAATCTTTCACATACTGTAATAAAATAAACTTCCGTCATTAACCATTCCTAAAACAAAGTTAATTTTTCGACATTTATTAGTGAAATATGTTTTGTTGTACTTTTGAAAAGACTATAATTATAATTAATTACATAAAGGCTACTGAGCATTGAATCGTAACTTACAGAAATTACTGAAATGAGACAAAAATGCTTTCAAACTTAATATTGATTAGTTGTTCAACAGCAGCCACTCGCTATGATGGTTTTTATTCTTATTAGGTCTACAAAGCCAGTAATACTGTTGTAATATCGTATTTTAATTACTAGAACATGTTAAAAGAAGTGTTCACGTTAAAATTAACTGATATTGGATTACATTTAATAAAATTACATAACTAAGCATCAAATTATATTTTTCCATAATGAGAATCACGGAATTCTTCGCATCAAAAACCAGAAACTGGTACCGTCGCGGGATAACAAACTTCGTGAAAGGTGGCTCAAGACTTTAGACTCTAATGCCCTTTAGATTCATTTCTTGTCCCAATACACTACAACTAAAATTTTGCTCCAAAACCGAAATTATTTATAAGACAGTATCTGTAAAGAGCTGAATTCTTAATAAACACACAAACATATAATGGAAACGTATAAACCTATAGTCTATAATATTTTCATAACATCCATTTTTGGTATTGAAAAAATACTGTTGTTTTGAAGTTTTCTTCTCTTTCTCAATTTTCGCCTAGGGATTAGAATTAGATTCAGTTCCTCTTTCAGCCTTATGGAGCAATTGTTTCCTAACCCTTCATACTTTTGAATCTATATCTTTGGACTTCATATCAGAATTTTTTGTACAACCATTCTTTGCACGCATGGCAACAACTTACTCTTTTACTTGATTCTTTTTTCATTCAAGAATTCCTTGTGTTTAATTATCTGCGATTTTTAATTATAATTTCTAATTATTGTGTTTCGGTGTGTAAATTTTTGTCTGCTATGTATTACCTCATTCTTAGTTCTTGCTGGGTCATATTCCTTTCTGCTATATGCACTTGTCTTGTTTTCATTATATTTTACATTTCATTTGTGCAAGTCTTGCTTCAAATTTATAACTTGAAACTCGCATATTTTATTAGGAATATTTTAAAATAATATTTTGAACTGTACTGCTTTACGATTTCCAGAGTTGAAAGGTAATTTAAATTATAATTACTGGAATAATAGAAGAAAATATTGTTTTTTTTTTCCTGTAAAATATAAAATTATACAAAGAAGTAACACAAATAGCGATAATGATTATGACGTAGAGTTACTATCTGTCCGGCAAAAGGAGGACATATCCTTTTTTAAATTCTTTTATCCTGTCCTGCAGGCATTTTTCAAAAATTTTAAATGTCCGGCATTTTGCATTTCAATTAGAATTAGGCCTAATATGAATATTGAATAATGTGCGATATTATGCATAAAATATCTAAACAAATGATGAAAACCTATGAAAGAATTTAACTGCTTTCAATTGTTGAAGCTGGATCACATAAAAGAAACAAAATATGATTACCTATTGACATGCATTGAATTCTTACACTCTAAAAACGTCACTATTGATGATTCTAAGCTATTTTATCAATTTTATTCTGCAATGTATAAAGATATGCCAATCAAGTTAATTTGGACAAAGATTTAAGTTTAGATAAACAATTGTGTAAATTCTTCAATTCCTATAGCTCAGATGTAATCTGCTCAATGCTCAATGGACGAAAGAACGAAATTGCTCAGATGTGTGGAGAATGACAAAAGTTTGAAGTGATTTATAACTGTGAGGGAGAGCATGCCTAAAAGAAAAGATAATGAAGTTTGTAAATTCCGCCAAAAAGAATTAGGGCTCCCGATAAAATTGCATGCGTAAAATCCGCCAAAAATATTTCTGTTGTGATAATTCCTATAATATGTAAATTAAGGAAAAATATTCTTTTCGTTACAATGCTATGTTAGTTTTGTTGTAGTTCCTATCTACACCACCTGCAGTGCTACCTATTGTTGAACGTCCACTCTTGAACGCTACACAGCTGTTATTCATACGAGTAATAAGAACAGTGCCTGTTTGTGTGCAGAGCTGCCCTTCAGAAAGACGGAATGTTTTAATAGTGCTGAACGGTTACCGTTCTAGGAAGGACGTGTCAAAGAACGACGAAAAACTTTGGAATTGTCGTACAGTGAAATCGTGCAACGCTAAAATTGACACAGCTACGGATGATGGCAATTGTATTTTGCGAAGTAAAAGACAGTGTTGAAATGAACATGACATAAATAAAATTAACAGAAAAATAATAAACACCAGTGTAAGACACTGTTCACATGAACGTGACAAATAAAATTAACAAAAACATAGTAAACTCTAGTGCAGTATAAGATGTTACAGAACGAACTTCCAAAATAATACATGTTGTAATGCGGCAATCACGGAAAATGCGGGAACTTTGGAAACGCTATCTGTAAGGTGTATTGAAAGCCTGCCAGTCCGAAATCTGGAGAAATTGGGAGAGAATTTTGTTTGGTTGGTTTTGGCGGAATTTACATATTTATGGAACTAAAAAATACCAACAAATTTACATGCAACTTCCCGCAGTTTACCTACGCCCAAATAAGTCCAGGATAGTCAATAAATGACACAAAAAGATTTCTAAGTAAATATATTGAGAAGAAGTAGAAGAACATTTTGAGAGTATACGATAAATGAATGTGTAAATAATTTATCATTTGGATAAAAATTAAAGCTTTGTATTAAAACATTAATGGTACTGGTATAGGCCTAACCTTCGTGGAGAAAATTTACAAAAAAGTCACATGTATGAAGTGGTGATTTAGGCAAATAAGCAATTCACTGTCCATTACGTACACCAGGCATGTCAATTGATGCCTACAGGAGCAAGCGCTCGCTTAAAGTCGAGGAGAGCCCGAGCGGTTTACAGCGGAAAGGAAAGAGACAGACGAAAGAGGTGGTATATGCCACTTGGTCGAGCTATATTCAGGGATGGCACTGATTCAATAGATAAAGGGAAGAGAACTTATTGTATTAAAACTATATCCATGTTAATTTTTAGATTTGCCTGAGAAGTATAAGTGCATTATAAGAATGTAAGTTTTAATTTTAATGCTCATTTTTCACAAGTTGGATTCTTTTATTCAAAAGAAATATTTCCTCAACTTTTCGTACAGAAAAGTGAAATTTTCAGGTATAGGCCTATTTATTTAGTAGCCTTACAGAATGTTTTCGTAAATCTAATATACCGTATATACGTATTACTGATGATAGTTTATTGATAATTTTGAAAATATTCGCATGGAAATTGTTTGTAAGGAAATGAATTAACAAAGCAACTACTGTTACATCATAAGTAAAAGATACGTGTCCATGTGTTGTAAAAATGTCAGCTCTATAGCTTCAGCAGATTTCGAGAAAATAATTTAATATTCTGATGATAGGAAGTTGCTCACAAATATCACCTTAAAAGCATAATGCGATAAGAGTTTTGTTATGTAATATTAGTTACACTTAAAACAGATACAGTACCTAGGTAACTTTGCTCTGTATTGTAATATTGTTTTGATTAGTTTATTGATTACTTTTGTAAGGCTAAAGATACCATCAATATAAATTCCAACTTATTATGTCATACTCAATCTCTTTCTTTGGAATATCACTTTCTTTATTAATGATGTGTTTCATCCACTTAATACAGAATAGGGGAGAGTCGGGTAGTATCGGACATCGGGTAATATCGGACAGTGTGTTTCTTTCATCTACCACCATACGGTAGTACCTGAATGACATGGTTACGTTTCTCTATGCGACATCACAGAAACGTAACCATGTCAATCAGGTACTATCATCGTGTAGTAGATGAAAGAAACTCACTGTCCGATATTACCCGATGACCGATACTACCCAACTCTCCCCTAATATTATACTACTATGGAATTTAAGTGAATATTCTTTCCTCTTTCCATACTTAGCGCTTGCTGCCCGCGCACGACGTCAAGGTCAGAAAAATGCGCTTGCTTTGACATCACTGACGTACACCGAAGAAATAGAAGGGAATATGCCTCAGAACTGTTTTGCAAACTAGAGAATTCTTGGAGACTGAAGATCGGTTTTCTTAAGTCATCAGACACCGACTAAGAAGACACTCCTGGAAGTATTAAAGTTAGTCCCCTAATTAGGGCAAAATTTGCATGCTTGTATATCAGCGAAAGTTTAGATGTTGAGTCGTTTTTTGTTGGAATGTGTCAATTTTAATCCCTCTCGTCATTTTCTATAGACTACTGCGGAGTACACTCTCCGTAATTAGGGAATGAAGCTAGCTTCTAATTCGGCGCATAACACGTCTGCAGCCTTGATAGGTATTCGTTACTAGCTGTTTTCTTTCTTTCAGCCCTCTTCCAAGTCTCATAGTTGCAACTTCACTAGTCGTAACGAGTGACGCGAGACCTGAATTACAATTCTCGAGAGGAAGAGGCGACCTCCACCAACTCCTGTGCAAGTCTTGATGCTGCGGCATCCTCTTCAGGCGAGATGCTTGTTCCTCCTGTTCCTGCCTTCCTAGTTGGTTGCTTCTTAGCTAATGGGAATTGATTACCTCAGCCTCCCACACTCTGTCTTCCTTTACTACGTTGCTACTACCCCGAGAGCGACCACCAGTTTCCAAGATTTTGCTACACGTCAAGATTACAAACCAGGGGTCGGTAACCTTTCCGGTCAAAAGGTCTGTTGTAAAACAAGAACACTGATTTCAGTGAAGCAAGTGGAACTTTTGTAATAATATTTTATTACATAAATTAGAAACGTAAGCATAACAAATGCATTGTATAACATAAATGGTAGCATATCTACTACAATTTTAGCGGAGCCTGCTTTGATTCTAAGCCAGGAAGTGAAAGTACACCTTCCTCTTTCTTCCTCATGCTGCGATATCATCCGTATTTTGTGGACAGCTTTACACTACGCTGATACACAACCACATCTTGTGAACGTAAATTATTGACTCACAAGTCTCAGAACTGAATAAATTCACTGACGACTAGAGCGATGAAAATGAAATCATATATATAGGATGTTTAAAAAATACGGGGCATAATTTCAGGTATGTATTTCCCACATGTAGACAATCAAAATAGTTCATTACAACATGTGTCCGGAAATGCTTCATTTCCTTGTTGGCCTTCACAACACTGAAATTCACCGGAATGTTTTTTCTTTCCGCAGGTCGTTGCCGTCAAAGGAGACATTAAGAGGGCACTCTGACAGTTCATTCCGAGGCGAAGGTTACATTCAGTGTTGTGTAGGCGTTAGAATGTGCGACATGTATTCAAATCAAGAGCTGGCAGAGTTACACTTCATGTACGGTAAGGCGGACGGTAATGCTGCGCTGGCTCGTCGTTTGTACCAGGATAGGTACCCACAGCGACAATGTCCAGATCGGGAAACATTTGTACGTCTCCATTACCGTCTGTGCAAGTATGGAAAATTTAACTCTCCTGGTTTGGGAAGGGGACGACCAAGATCAACTCCAGAAGTACAGGAGGAGATTCTGGAGGCTGTGAACATATCAGCACACGAAGGGTAGCGTTGCAAGTCAATGTTCCTCATGCGACTGTCTGGAGACTGTTGAAAGAGTATCAATTGTATCCTTATCATTTGCAACGTGTACAGGCCCTGTCACTAGCAGATTACCCTGCACGAGTTAGGTTCTGTCAGTGGTTCTTGCAGCAGTGTGGTGTAAATCCAAACTTTCCTGCCTTAGTATTATTTACAGATGAAGCCCTCTTAATGTCTCATTTGACGGCAACGACCTGCGGAAAGAAAAACGTTCCGGTGAATTTCAATGTTGTGAAGCCCATAACGCGGAAATGAAGCATTTCCGGACACATGTTGTAATGAACTATTTTGATTGTCTACATGTGGGAAAAAATACATACCTGAAATTATGCCCCGTATTTTTTAAACATCCTGTATATATATATATATATATATATATATATATATATATATATATATATATATATAAGTGAAGTAATTTTCAGCTTTTACTGTTTAGTTTACACATTGAGAGTATAATAGGCCTAACATGTCTACAAAAACACCAAGCACTATAGAATTCCACTCAGCTATGTATCGGCAACTCTTGCAACAATACAGCTCGCTACGTTTTCATAATGTCGCATATTACCATTCAAAGCAAATGAACTAGAAACTCATTGACAACACGTCACCCCAGACTTTGCTAAAGATTGCAACACCGTATTTCAATATCATACATAATTCATAATAATCAGTATGTAGCATGAGATGAACATTATCTATACATGCATGCATACATACATACATACATACATACATACATACATACATACATACATACATACGTGTTTTGCCCATGGGCAGATCTTTCACTGAAAACCCAGCATTCTCCAATCTTTCCTATTTTCTGCCTTCCTCTTAGTCTCCGCATATGTTCTACATATATTCTCTATCATATGATTTCTTCTGCCTCGAACTCTTCTCCCGTTCACCATTCCTTCCAGTGCATCCTTCAGCAGGCAGTTTCTTCTCAGCCAGTTACCCAACCAATTCCATTTTCTCTTTCTGATCAGTTTCAGCATCATTCTTTCTTCACCCACTCTTTCCAACACAACTTCATTTTTCTTATTGTGTCTGTCCACTTCAGACGCTCCATTCTTCTTCATATACACATTTCAAATGATTCTATTCGTTTCTCTTCATTTCGTCCTAATGCCCATGTTTCTGCACCTTACAATGCCACACTCCATACAAAGCACTTCACTAGTCCCTTCCTTAGTTCTTTTTCCAGAAGACCGCAGAAGATGCCCCTTTTTCTATTAAAAGCTTTTTTGCCATTGCTATCCACCTTTTGACTTCCTGGTAGCAGCTCATGTTACTGCTTATAGTAGACTATACCCCAACTATTTGAAGCTGTTCACATGTTCTACTGCCTCATTTAGAATTCGCAAGTTTACTTTCTTTCTTTTTCTTGCGACAACCATGATATTTGTTTTGTTTGCATTCATCTTCATCCCATACCGCTCACAGCTGTCATTTAGCTTCAGTAGCATATCCCTTAGTATTGTCTCCTCTTCTGCTAACAACGCCATATCATCAGCAAATCTTACATACATAAATACACACACATCACACGCACGCACGTACACGCATGCATGAATGTCATAGTAGCGTTTTAAAGAATTTTGTGGGAAAATATCTTAAAATGAAATAAAATACTTCCGAAAAAATAAATAAAATTATTCTCTGCCGTAAACTCAAGAGTAAAGTGATATTGTTAAATAAATAAATAATTTCTAAATACTTACTTGGAATATCTGGTTTGTTTCGATGCGTCAAATAATGTAGTGAACTATGAGAAACAAGTAATCAAAAATTCGACAAAAGTTAATCATATTATAAAAAAAGAACCTTCCAGTACTACTATATTCTAGTGAACAACGAACTGTAAGCTGTAAGCTAGTTCGGATATTTGAATAATATTTTTTCCACACTTTATAATATATCATTTACTTTGAACACGACCATTTAGTGTTATAAAATGCATATCACTTGATGAGAGGACAATATGTAGTACTGTATTGTGTAGGTGGTACAACACTGCCGGAATATAGTTTCTATGATTGGCATGCTGTCAAAAATTGTCGCAACTCAAATTTTCAAGTACACTCTCATTTCAATAATGGGTCTATTGGCATATTAATTGATATTGCAGAAGTGACAGTGACATTTTGACGTGCACAGTTATGGCATTCGTGTTGACCTTACTATTTATAGAATTGTAGAATTTCCCTTCTCTCCAAGAGAGAAACTTTGAGTTAATAGATGATATCTTAACATAGTTTTACCCAGTTGTTATTGCCTAAATTAGAACAGGATAGATTAAGCGTTATCTTATTATTATTATTTGAATTAATATTATTATTATTATTACTATTATTATTATTATTATTATTATTATCATCATCACCATCATCATCATCGTCATTCTAGTCACAGTTACAATCTTCATATTACAATTTTCATTGCTGTAATCCTCATCGTCTTAATCATCATTTGTCATATTATCAACATCATCGTCATCATTTTCATCTTCATCTTTATCATCTTCAACACTTTATTCTGATATATATATATATATATATATATATATATATATATATATATTATTTTAATGTACCGAAGTACATATGATATTTCCATGCAGATATTCTGCGTCATCATACGATGAAAGAGTAATGGAATGCAGAATATCTGCATGGAAATATCATATGTACTTCGGTACATTAAAATAATATATATGATATGCGTAAATCACTTCGTGATTTGAGACGGCGCTTATTCCGTCGGATCCTGGCCAACTAGTCACTCATAACGAGTGCACCTCAGCACATGTGTGGACTTCGGTCCTACGTTCATAGACATCTATGACGTAGTGCAGAGGGCGGCCACTAGAGGGAACCCAAGAGTTGGAGCTTAATCTGAGACGATTCTATCCGGCGCCGCGGTTGTATCCGGTGTGGCTTAGTGGATAAAGCATCAGCACGTAGAGCTGAAAACCCGGGTTCAAATCCCAGCGCCGGAGAGAATTTTTCTCCGTTCCATTACTCTTTCATCGTACTTTATTCTGAGCATTATCCCTATCATCACAATAATTTAGGACAATTTACCTCAGAACATTCTTTTTTACTGTGCAATTATTACATCACAATATATAATGTATAATGTATTCCTAGAAAATGCCCACCAATTTAACAGCGAACACTACAATGTATAGAATATCACAGAAGAGATTACCGATGCTCATTTGAACAGAAAAAGCATTGAGACAATATATTAAATTGATGTAATTATCTACACTGGAATAAGTTCACATTTCACGGAATTCGTAAGACCCATTATGTCTTATGAGTGAATAGGGAATTAGTTCTGAGATTTATTCCATGAAAAATTAAACCCAAGACGTTGTTGGTCACGCTATTTGTATCTCAGAATTTTATCTACTTATGGATCATTAATGTAATGCGTACGTTTCTCTATATCTTCTGGTATACTCCTTTGAAGTGTTCCTCAGTTGCCATTGATAGCATTTTATATCCCATTACTTTTCATAGGCACTGTTTTCAATTTTTGCTATAAGATGGTTTAATTGATATATAAGATATGATGCCTGATATGATATGATATATGATATGATATGATGCCTGATATGATATGATATGATATGATATATGATATGATATGATATGATATATGATATGATATGATATATGATATGACATGACATGACGTGACATGATATGATATGATATATGATATGATATATGATATGATATGATATGATATGATATGATATGATATGATATGATATGATATGATATGATATGATATGATATGATAGGCCTATATGATATATGACATGATATGATATATGATATGATGTGACATGATATGATATATGATATGATATATGATATGATATGATATGATATGATATGATATGATATGATATGATATGATATGATATGATATGATATGATATATGTCAACAGTATCATCAGTATCCGTTATGGTGTACCTTCTTATTTATGTATTTAGGTCACACCATAAATCTCTATTTACATTTTCCTACAATTTTAATGCCATTCCGAAAGTATATTAACCTAATATTTCCATAAAACTTCTCTTGGATTCCTTGATTACTCGCTAATTATGCACTAATCTTAATATTCGCCCTTCCTAAATACCAGTAAGATGGTTTCATTAATACTCCAAGCTTGTTTTTAGGATCCTCGTTTATGCGATTTCCACAAATTTTGACATCACTTTTATTGTAATAGAAATTTGCCTCGTATATAGGGTGGAAGGTAACCACTGCACCAATATGAAACTGGTAATAGATCATGAGGAGATTTTAAAAATCTAAGTACTGTTTTTTCTAACATTCACCGTTTTAGAGGAAATCGTTATGTTTCTATGAAGCATTTGGCAACATCACGGCTACTGCAATAACTCTAGCAATTCGGCCACCCATCCCTTACTTTCCCCTCCATCTCTGCTGTACTCAGTCGGAGACACTCGACAGTGCGCAAAGATTTTCGCAATTATTCAATTTAAATTCATGGCTAAATGGTTTAATTTGCAAAAAAAAAAAAAAAAAAAAAAACCTCAGGTACTAAATGTTCAGATTATTTTTTCCTACCTGCTTGTACAGCAATCAGCCATTTATCTAGGGCCGTTACCGCAATAGAGCGTTGCAAACATTGGGCAAAGATATTTTTTTCTGCTTAACGGTACTTCATCGAAGAAAAAGTGTAGAATCACCTCTTAAATTTTGGTACATCGGTCCCCTTCCACCCTACACATCTGTATTGTTTTTGAAATTATATTTTACAATTCTACTTATTTAAATTCACATAATTTCCATGTAATGAATTTCAGTCGATGTATTATATTTGTTTTAATTTTGTATCTTTCTATTTGTGCCTTAAATATACAACATTTTCCACATATGTTTCATTTGTAATTAATTTATATTTCAACTTTTGTACTCTGTTTTGCAGAATCTTATAGTTTTTGTGTTGGAAGCGAGTATCTTTCAAACCGAAAATCTTTTCTTTTTAATCTAGTTCAGCTACTGCATTGCAATATGTAATTCATCTTAAACTTCATGCAATAATGAAGTGAAATGATGATACATTTGTTCTAGCGTCATAAAATGCAGTACTAAGACATACAGGAGTTACAGACGATTGTTTGACATGTAGGGGAATGCAGCTCCTGCTGTTGGGAAAGGTGGCCTTAAGAGAGAACACTTGAGATGCCGACAAACGGACTCAAGAAACTATTGCACTTGTACTTTATGATTAATTCACACGTTAACAAGTATAATAGAGCTAGTCTAGACTCTGCACGCACTAGTACACGTATTGTATTGCAGTTGTTATCCTAATGGCCTACTCAGACCTACACGAGTTGCAACTCACGTCACTTTAAATATTAAATGTAGGTAACATGAGCTCAACTTCACAACATCAGTTGGTCCTTTCCTCCCTCAGAACACTCAATGTCTAGAACTGCACATGCGTCTGAGAACAGTTCTCGTCTTCCCGTAAGTCTAAAGGAGGAACCCTGTACTATTTCTTCATAGCCAACACAGGAAAGACATGGCTAGTCCTACATAATATATCTTTGTACAATATAAAAATAAACATAAATTATATCTAAAAATTGATTTCTTAAATATGTATTTTCATAGTAATAATTTGCTTTAGAATTCTTAGTGGAGGAACGAATCTCTATATGATAATTAATTGTCCGGAGAAAATATTTGCATGAAGTTACATTTGATTTCACTTGGCTCTATTTCGTATGGAAGAAAAACAACAATGAGATTTTCAAAGCTGACTGCCAAAACGCAAGTAAATAATTCTCGGAAGTTGATGACCTAAAAATCATAGAAAATTACCTATAAAATGACCTTAAATTTCTGAAAATATGACACTAAAACTTATAAAAAGACCAAGATAATAATAATAATAATAATAATAGTAATGTTAATAATAATAATAATAATTATTATTATTATTATTATTATTATTATTATTATTATTATTATTTTCTACTTCAACTGGCGTCAAGGGCGAATACTTGAAACGATCAAGATCCCCTGGTGAAAAATCTTAATCAAAAGCTTTGAAGTAAAAATTTTCACTTTGCAGAACTTTCTCGATTTTACACATTGACTGGTACCCAGTATTGTTTTTCAATACTTTTTTCACTTTCTGCCTAACTTCTTGTCCAATTTTTCCTACATTTTTTTTTTTTTTTTTTTTTTTTTTTTGCAAATTGTTAACTCGCACTACAGTAGTTCTTACACTTTATGAAGAATAAGAGCCATGCATGTTATGTGAACCTTTTTTTTGTGTAAAATGATTTAATTTCGTGCCCGCTTTCACCATAAATCTGGCTGCATCTGCACTTTCTTTAATTTCACACAACTTATAAAATAGTATAGTCTACTTCCATCTGTAGAAAATATATTGTCACCAAACTCTGTCACTAGCTGTAGCAAAAAACTTTGTCTGTTTTACTTCACTTTCGGCATTTGTACGTCTTCACTTGTGAGGTACAATAAAATGCTGACTGCGGGCACTGCGGGTGCAATATTTGTTCTGTTGCATTGAATGGGGGGAAGCACTTAACACACGTGATCAAGAGTCAAGGCTGATGCAACCATAAGGAAAATTCCTGCATGACGCAATCAAATTGCGTAAGCAATCTGCAGTAGGTTCCCGAATATGGACTACGACTACAACATAAAAAAGTCTGTTGAAAGTAGAAAAGAGAAAAAAATGCAACAATAAGTACTATATTTTCTTAAAAATTATTAATATACAATAAAAGATCGAAAATGCAGAAAAATGCAAAATAAAAGTAGGCTATATTGGTTCGTGTTGAAGTGAAACGAGCTTGTCTGTGATGTGCCAGAAAAAAATGATATTCCATAATTTTCTGAGCCCTACTAATAAATATCTATCTGAAAGAAGTACCTACGTAAACATGAAGATACAAATAAGCAATAAAAAGAGAGGTAAAAAGGAAAAACGGAACATATGAAGAGACATACAGAAAGAGAAAAGGAGATAGAAAGAATAGCAAAAGAAAAACAAAAAAAAATGGAACAAGAGATAGACACAAGTGAGAAAGAGACAAAATGATGGACAGAAAGAAATAAGAAAAATAAAGATATAGGGATAACTTATATGAAAAAGAGATATACAGAGTGAGTCAGGAGGAAAGGTACATGGTTTAAAGGATGATAATATTGGTGATTATGAAAAAAAAAAAAAGTTTATATGAACTTATGTCCTATTCTTAACTGTTTCTGAGAAAACTAATGAAAACAATGATGAACGGAAAAATTGCAGGTGACAGTAAATTAAAACATTATTACCTTATGTTCTACTTAATAATTGTGGACTTTTCTTTACAGAACATGTTCAAAAAGTCCACCGTCAACTTCAGTATACTTTCCAGTCTTGCAGACAGTTGCTGTGTTGTTGATCTGAGCTGATTCCGACATTTATTTACTTGAGCATAAGCATGTAAAATGCGAACGAAAAGTTCCTTCCTTGTTTCCATTTTGCATTTGTAGACTTCGCTCTTAAGCCAACCCCAAACACAATAATCCAATGGAGTAAGATCGGGTGAACTCGGTGGCCAAGAAATGACTCCACCGCGACCGATCGAACGAGCAGGATACTTTCATTGATCTTACTACAACCTAATGTGGTTTTGGTTGCGTCCACATGTGAGTGCTGCTGAAGGACATGAGACTGACGCTCGTGATTTTCAAACAGCTGTATGTCAGATACTGTTAAGAACAGGGCATATGTTCATATAAACTTTTTTTGTTCAGAATCACTAATGTTATCATCCCTCACATCATGTATCTTTTCTCCTGACTCACCCTGTAAAAAATAAATAAAAGAATAAAAAGTAAAAGAAATGAAAGAAAGAAAAATGAATGTATGAATGCTTAGACCAGATGGATGGATGGATGGATGGATGAATGATTCGATAAATAGATAAATAGATATAGATACTCGTACGTATGCGTGTATGTGTGGATGGATGGAATAAAAGAGTAAGTGAATAGATGGATGAATTATGAGTGAATGGGTGGATAAAAGAATTAATGGATGAATGAATGAACTGGTAAATGAGTGGATAAACTAATGAACGAATGGATTAATAAATGGTATGAGTGAATGTGGATGAAATAACGAACGAATTAATTAATTAATTAATTAAAGAATGAATGTACTGAATTAAAGAGTTAATGAATGAACGGATAGGTGGGTGGGAGATATGAATGAATAGATGGATTAATGACTTAATTAATGAGCGAACGAATGAATGGACGTTAGATGAATGTATAAATAAATAAATAAATACTTTATTTATTTATTTAATGAGAGAAGTTAAAGAAAGATTGAAAAGAGAGAAAAGAAGAAATAAATTAGAAAAAAAGATAAATATATGTAGAAAGGAGAGAAGGGATAAGAGAAGAAAGGAAAATAAGGAAGGGAAATGATACAAGAAAATTTAAAGGGATATGAAGTAAAATAAATAAAATATGATGTAAATTATAAATGAAGAATGAGAGCAAGACAAAGATAGAGAGAAAAAAAAGAGAAAAGCTAAATCAGCCAGTGCAATACACAATGTGCTGTTGATTCCAATTGTTTGCATTTAATATTAAGGAAGTTAAGTCCCGAACAGAATGCGGCATGTAATGAAGTGAGTACTCTTGAATAACTCTCGTTGCAGCGGCTTCGTCGGAAATGATGCTGGTTTATACAGGAGATCTGTCGAATGCAAGTCATGACATCTCATTCGGAATGACATCGGGGTCGTATTGTTTCATCATGTGTGAACCGAAATAACGCGATATCCTGCCTGAAAGCCAACAACTACCCCATCTGTATGTGAGCTGTAGCCGGAGGAGTGTAGGCTACTATACAGGCTTGACACCTGCTAGTTTTCTTCTACCGTTCGATGAAGATTTACTTGCCTGCGGGACGAAATATGGCGAAAGCTCAGAAGGTATCAGGATAAGGGTTTGCGAAAAGGAAGAAAAAGGAAGGTGGTTTGATGCCCTTACAAAGATGGCGTTCTACTACCCTATATACAAATATATATTTATGTAACACTTAGGTTCTAAAAATGCTGGTACGTATTTTTTATCGTAACTTGTTCCACAAAGTTAAGTCTGCTGGTTTTGACACGTGTGAAATATAACGGTGGGATATTTACTTTGTTCATAATGCTTACTATGTGTATATGGAGGGGATGTTTTTCGTGCTGTATAGTATACTCGTATATCCCAATATGGCAAGACATGGGTGAATGAGTCTATGTTAGCCACGAAAAAGAAACACATCCCATTTTCCAGGTTTGTGCTTGGAATTTTCTTTTCGTTTCCACCTCTCCTCTCACATCTTATTCGTTCCTCTTTTCGCTGCGTTGTATATAGCGTCTTAGCAAAAACGACGATTGGATAAGAGGATATGATCTCACCTTCATTTTCAAAGATGGATGCGACAGTGCTGCGAATTTTTTTTCAGAGACGAGTGATGTTTCATCACAGAACAATGATCCGTATTTTTCCTTGGCATGATCCCTTTTCTATTGAAACCCGAGGGCAGATTCAAATACCATTTACAAAAGAGGGATCTACACACCTTGAACTTTGTAATACATTTCTTTCCAATCTGATATGTGGCTGAGGAGGCCTTACCGAAGGAAGTGTGTTCGACCCTGGGCATAGCCTGTGAGACTTATTATGGATAAAGTAACAGGAGCAAATTTCTCTTCATCAGAGATTCTTTCTCTTGTTATTTTCTTTCCATCGTTGCTCCATTATCGCCTAATTGAGTGATAATCTTACTACTGTGTCTGTAACTTAAAATATAGGCCTACGTGATTGTTTGCGAACACATTCTATTACCTTTTTGAGAACAAATAAATACTCTTTAATGTATAAAGACTTGTAAATTCTCTCGTTCTATTGTTGCAGCTATATTTGTTGTATTATGGAAAGGTTGTATTCAGTTTGTGTTTCCAGTACTAAACTAATTTACAAAGCTATGAAATAATAGGCCTATAAGTTTGTTATGTGTGCTTAGGTACTGTCTGTCTAAAATTACTATAATTATTGTACCATGCGTCATTCTGGAATTCAAATCATGGAGTAGATATCACGACCACCTGCATGAGCCGCCACAGCGCATCATGGCAGTGAACTGCTTTTGCAGCGAAATTACAAACAAATGCGATTGGCTCCGTCTGTCTTTTTCTCTTTCAAGATTTTTTAGCACTTTGTTGGCACAAGTTGCCCATCCATGGCCATAGCTGCTTTAAAGTAAAATTAATTAGTACTTCAAGACTATTTTGTACGTTTAAGAATTAAATGAAACTATTGTAAGTGGGACTAATAATATATTACTAACGTTGCAGATTAAATAGTTCATTTTGTGTGTAGATTACGTATTTGTAACATATTTGTTACAATTAAAAACAGAAGGTATATGGGAGCTAGCGAACAAAATTCTCATCCCGAGCGATCATAGATCTAGAAGTAATGCTGCAATATGTCAAGCCATATTTGCCACAAGTATAAAACTTCCAGATTTATAGTCTTGGTCATGAGTTGTGGTATTGGAGAAATAAGTACTATGCAATTACAGAATTGGTTCATTTGTTTGATATATAATGTAGAGAACGAGATAAACGAAGGTAAACATTTATTCCTTTGTCCAATAAGTGTGGTTTCCTTTGCACTCAATCCTTTTCTTCGGTATTGCAGCAGTAGCAGCTTACAACCAGTTGTAGATCGGAATGGAGTCACGAAAATCCAATCACAGTTCGGTACGAATTTAACGGCACACACATTTCAATTTAAGAGCTCTGACCTTATTTCAAGTCGGGGCTAGCAAACCTCGCAATCACTTCCGACCAACAGCCTTGTATAGAGGGGGGTCTTCTGGACGAATTGCATTGGGCACTAGACCAGAGAATGAACTACACAAATGTGGGATAAAATATAGTCTTTTGCTCCTCCTTTCTTTCACAATCTTAACTTGCCCGTTTCCTTTTTAAGGAGCTGATAGTACAACCAATATTTATTGGTGTTCAATTTCATCTCAATTAGACAGAGATGCGCTCTTCTGTATTTTATCTTATAGCCTATCTGAGGAATTAAATCCTTCCACTTTATAATCGTCATCGTCATCTTCATCATCATCATCATCGATTTTAAACAACATAATCATCTTCAAGACATCGACAGAAAATATAACACTGCTACAGTAAAACGTACTTCATGAACATCTTCACTGTCATCATCATCATCATCGTCATCATAATCTTGAACTTATTATCTTCAGCACCATAAATATCTTCAGTGACATCAACAATAAAGTATATAGACATTTTCATTAGTGTCACCATAAAATGTACACTATAAACATAGCCTATTCAATGTCATCGTCTTCAACATTATCTTATTTGTCATTATCTTAATAATTATCATCAAGATATCGTACATAATTCATCTTGAATGAAATCAACAGAAAATATGTTAGACATTTTCAATGGCGACACATGAAATGCACATTATAAACATATTAATTCTCATTGTTTTAATCATCATCATCATTATCATCTTAAACTGTTTCTTCTTCAACATAATACACATAATCAGTGATATCAATAGAAATTATGTATAGACATAATAAGTTGCACATTATAAACATTTTCAATATAATTGTGTTCAACATGAATGCCATCATCATCATCATCATCATCATCATCGTCATTATTACCATATTTATCTTCATTACCTTAAACATGATAATTTTCAAATCATATATGGGTACTACTTCAGTGACATCAACAGAAAGGATATAGACATTTTCACTAACATCACAATAAAGGGCACATTTAGACAACTTCAGTGTCATTGTTTTCAATATCACCATTAAACATTATCACCATCACAAACATCTTCACTGATAACAAAAAATATTGGTAATTTCACAATAAAATGCACATTACACACATATTCAGTGTCACCGTCATCATAATCGTTATCATTATTTTTTAATCTTGGTTATTTAACGACGCTATATCAACTACTAGGTTATTTAGTGTCGATAGAATTGGTGATTGCGAGATGGTATTTGGCGAGATGAGGCAGAGGACTCGCTATAGATTACCTGACATTCACCTTACATTTGGAGAAAAAACTTAATCAGGTAATCTGCACAAGCAGGAATTGAATCAATAAGTTAAAAAAAATGACGATGAAGACTGATATAAGCCATATGCCCATAATATTGCAGGTATATTAATAATTGTAGTAGAGTATGTTTTAGTATATATTAGCAGTAAGTGGCTAAAATTTCAATTCAATGTGTGGTATAATAAGTGAATAAAGTGTACCTGATCTAAGGCATGTAGTGAATAAAAAAAAACATGTTTAAATTAAAAAAATTATTTTAAGGATAAAGATTTACTCTATTAGAGTAACTACTAAAAATAAAAGAGCTGTGACAAATAGTATTACATTTATTACTTTGCATGCGATAACGACCAAATCCCCTTAAATGTTTAGTATAGGTTTATAATGTTACAAAATGAGGACGAATGACACTGAAAATTCAACCCTTCAAAGTATCGATGATGTCGATGACGTTTGAGGTTTAATACATTATAAACCGAGAAGCATACACTAATCCAGTTTCGAAAATAAACTCTATGACTCGTTTTCGAAACAATGTTTGCACATTTTTAGGACATATTTTGTATTTGTCGAATTAATTTTATGTGTACATTAAACATGACTCGTTAGCAGAAACGGAAGTGTCGTGATTTAAATGGAAGAAAATCTATGGAATTGAAATGACTGAATATTGGAGATCCAGCGATTGAAATTGCCGATGTTCCCAAGAAATTAATTTCAAATATGGCTCTTTATTATCCGAAAGTTTATGTTGTCCTATTTATCTCTAGTCTCGTTTCGATCGAACAATCGAGAATCTACTGTCGAGATTTTACACACACAGAGACATTCAGACAGATAAAAGAAACAAGATATATATATATTTTTTTTTTTTTGCGTACGAAATCGCATCTGAAAAGATACTCTCACTCAGATCAAAGCAAAAGATGTAATCGTGGAACAAGTTGCTTCTATTAGCTCACAATCACTACTACAAATCACTGTAACCAAGTTGAACTTGAATATCATTGCATGTACTGTATGTGGTTTTGAATGCGGAAACTTCATGTTTGTTTTCAAACGAGTACAGAATAAAAACGCTGTAGAGATTAAAAATTACAAATATTTGTTAATAGAAAGAGATGGACATGCATCTACCAATTTAATTTGATTTGCTTTTATCGGGTAACACACTGGTAGCCTGCCATTGTCCCATGATCCTTTGTAACATAACAATATATTACATGGCATAGCCAGACGCGGCCTCATGCTCCCGCATGACTGGCAGTAACATACAGGACACAATAATCCATTCCATGCCTATATTGATGTGGTGAATCATAGATACAAACATTGAAAACTAATTCAAAACCATTTATATGACTTGTGGGGGTATATCCGCATGGAATTATGTTATAAGGAGCCTTTCAAATTAAACAATCGTATTCATATCCGTATAGAACTATTAAATCAGTAGTTAACGGTTGATTTCCATTGAGTTGTTTCAGTTAATTGTGAAATAATTTTGCAAGTTTCTAATTAAAGAGAAAGGAAATTAAAACTGTAAAGGGGGGAAGGAGGGGGAAAGAGTATTACGGCCATTATTTCGAATCGCGCCAATTAAATCCTTATACAGCCGTGCAAGTTCTCTCAAGGGTTTATAATTATTATTAAGTTCTGCTCATTCCCGCCAATTAAATCCTATTAAAGTGCACATAGGCTTGGATGGATTAAACGTACTACTTTTTTAATTAAAAACTTTGTATGAAATAAAAAATAGCTTTTACATGTGAAATTGTTTCTCGTTACAGGTAAAATTACTTTAGAAACTTTAATCCGTATCCATTATTTAATTGCGATGAAAGAGATTAAAATTCAAAAGCTGATGTAATATAACACGCCGTACACTTTTCACACTTACCTACAGATCATTATCTTGTAATTACATAATGGAAAGGAAAGAAAATTCTTTGATACATACAAAAATGCTAACTCTGTTGTATTTAGTGGTAGTAATGATATATTACGAGTGCTTTAGAACATTGACATTCAGTAGGTACGATAAAGTACGTAGGCTAAATGAAAATCAAACAATCATATTAGACTAACTATAGCTGTGCGTATTCTGTTTAATTATATTTTACTAATAATAATTGACTAGAATTTACACAGACACTGATATCGTACAGCAAGTCAAGCAGAAAAAATAACCAATTAAATTTTATTTTATTTCTCGTTCTCTTTGATGAGAGATTTCATGTTTCCTTCTTGATTGAATTGTGGAGAATGTATTTTGCAACGTAATGGTAGTTTAATTTTTCATCGATTATAATAGAATAAACAAAAGAAAGCCTCTGAATATCCTATTCAAGCAAGACTACTCAAAATATTTTATTAACATCATCGAATGTCTGTATTAAGATAACACCATCAAACTTGACCAGAATGGCAGCCTTTCCACGTAATTTCCATGAACTAAAGAATAAGGCAAGAGTTCTGACTTTGAACGCTGGTAACCTGGATTCGAATCCCGGTGGGACCGATTGAAACTTATGATGAACAAAATGATATTTGATAATAGGTTTTCGCGGTGTAGTCCCGTTTCCCCTGTCGTCATTCCACCTTCCATTATTCATCATATGGTGCTATGTATTTCGCCTCCTATGATGCATCGAGGGCAACGTCTATGGCGACCAAAAACCTGCAACTTCTAACTTCGACGCGTCACTCTTATATGGTTATTATTGGGTGAGTGACATGAAGTTAAGTACAGCTGTTGTGAAAAAGAAAAAAAAAAACAAAAGAAAAAAAACCAAAGTTGAGGTCTCAAGTTTCTTATTCTATACCACTTTGAAATAAGTTCGTTTGAAGGAAACGAACCTTAACCCTTAACTTGGCAAAGCTTCATTTCTCACACTAGTTTATTAAATCTTGTCGGACCGTAAAGAAAACAACTGTCGCAATGTCCATATTTTTATATGTTGTACGATATTACAGTATTGTGAAATTTTAATTTTCCTACCAATTTTTTTTCCATTGTTCGATTAAAATTATAGCATAGCCTATAGCCTATTAACCAGTTGTATCCTATAGGGTTAAAAATCGCAATAGTTTAATTAAGAAATGAGTGCAACCGAAGACTATATTATTGTCCGTCTCTGTTCTTTAAATTACATATAGGTCCAATTCCGAACAACAGATGTTTTCAGGAAAGAGCTAAGACTGGCCTAATACACCAGAGGCTTTGCCAGCAGAAACGGGTGAGGAATACCGGGATGCGACATAACGACATAACTCATAGTAGTTATGCTCTCATCTGTTCAAGATTATAACTGTAGCTTAAAATTGTACACAGATATAATACTATACAGCAAATGTGTTAAATTCGCCCCTTGAAATTTGAAGATGATATTAGGAAAAAATATTAGGTTGTAACATACCAAATCGTTCAACGACCTTATGAATAAATCCCAACACAAAGAAAGAGTTATATGTATGAAAGCGGCATAGTTCCTTAAACGAGAAAAATTAGATGATATTTATACGTCACCTGGAAAATTCCCCTAAAATCACTTCGTCGTCGATCGGAGAAAACGGATGACTTGCAAAATTATAGTGATTCAATAACTACTACCAGCTGATTCTATAATTAGGCGTGGGTTTTATGAGTACTTTTTAAAGCTAGTTTATGACGGTAAAATAAACTTTAATATCCTGTTTCGGAGCTCAGAAAACCATAGTAGCCTATCTATTTCGTGAAGAGCCACTGCATAACGTAAAAATATGAGTGGGCCAATGAAGAGAGTGTAATACATTAATTTTCTTTTAACAAACTATGAGTACTATTACGTGAAAATTGCATTCTTCAATTTTTGGAGAGTTAACGGAGAGGGAACGTGCTTTTTACTTTTTTCAGCAGGATCTGCGTCAATAGACATAGACTACTTATATAACCTACATTTCTAAGGATGAATTTCATACAGTACCTATTCCAGGATCCATTAAAGTAGAAACATGTGACTGTTTCAATCTCCAGACCTAATCCCCTGCGAATTTAATGTCTAGGAAACATTGAAAGATAAAACGTATAAAATAACAAACATAACTAACCCAGGAAAACCTAAAAAATAGCATCTGAGAAAACATAGCCCACATTTGTCAAAGTGAATTGCAGGGAGTGTTGCATAATTTCTTAACCAGGTGCCAAAAATTAAGAAAGAGATACTCAATATATATGCACTTCTGTTTCATTTTGTAAATAAACAATATTTTAACTGCTTATATTTAGTATACTTTCTTACAAATGGCTTTTAAATAACGCGTAAGTTAATTGCCGCCCTCATATAAGCCCGCCATCGGTCCCTATCCTGAGCAAGGTTAATACAGTCTCTACCATCATATCCCACCTCCCTCAAATCCATTTTATTATTATCCTTCCATCTATGTCTTGGCCTCCCCAAAGGTATTTTTTCCTCCGGCCTCCTAACTAACACTCTATTATTCGTTCGTTTTCATACTCTCTCTCGCTATCATAATATTAATATTGGATCACAACGCGATAACACGCTAGAAATTCCACTTCACACATCATCTCTGTATTCCTCATCTTTCACTGTTGCTACCTCTCGTCACTGGAACTCTTTGCCGCCTGAAGTCAAGGGCTGCCGAACATTGAAATCTTTTAAATCCAAGTTAGAAAATTATCTTATGACGAGTTGCCAAACTAACTTACTATTATGACAAGTGTTGTATTGCATGTTTCCACGTATTCACATTTTTTTGTTTATGTTCTAGTGATATTTAACTTATTTTATATTTTTGTTTTCATATTTTCCGATAATGGTATATCTCTAATGTGATAAGTTGAGCTATATATAAACATAATTTTCCTTACTGTGTATACTTAAAAATATTGTATTCCTTGTATGCTTTGTACTTCATTATTTTATTACTACTATTAGTATTATTATTATTACTATTAGGCCTGTTATTATTATTTTATTATTTATTATTATCATCACTATCATTATTATTATCATTACTATTCTTATTTATTATTAATAATAATATTATTATTATTATTATTATTATTATTATTATTATCAATAATTGTCTTATTTTTTTATACTTTGTAGGCCTAATTTATTTTTGACTTGCTGTTCACATTTTATAATGCTTTTTTCTTTCCCTCTCTATGTTATATATTATGTCTGATTTCTTCTTACTTGTTGTTTACATTTTATTATTATTATTATTATTATTATTATTATTATTATTATTATCTTATTCAGTTTTGTGTGTACTTTGTAAATTTGCAGTGTTTCTGTAACGCACTTTTTACTGCTGGTTGAGTGTTAGAGAAGGCCGTATGGCCTTAACTCTGCCAGGTTAAATAAATCATTATTATTATTATTATTATTATTATTATTATTATTATTATTATTATTATTATTATTATTATTATATACATTTCTGAATTCGACCTTACGTGCTACATGCCCTGTCCATCTCAAACTTCTGGATTTAATGTTAATAATTGTCAGGTGAAGAATACAATGCGTGCAGTTCTGCGTTGTGTAACTTTCTCCATTCTCCTGTAACTTCATCCCTCTTGGCCCCAAATATTTTCCTAAGAAACTTATTCTCAAACACCTTTAATCTCTGTTCCTCTCTCAAAGTGAGAGTCCAAGTTTCACAACCATACAGAATAACCGGTAATATAACTGTTTTATAAATTATGACTTTCAGATTTTTTGACAGCAGACTGGATGATAAAAGCTTCTCAATCGAATAATAACAGGCATTTCCCATATTTATTCTGCATTTAATTTCCTCCAGAGTGTCTTGTTACTGTTGCTCCAAGATATTTGAATTTTTCCACTTCTTCGAAGGTTAAATTTGCAATTTTTATATTTCCATTTCGTACAATATTCTGGTCACGAGACATAATCATATACTTTGTCTTTTCGGAGTTTACTTCCAAACCTATCGCTTTACTTGCTTCAAATAAAATTTTCGTGTATATTTAGTGTAATCATTTAAATTAATAGCTTGTGGTTTGTCGAATTGCCGTTAATACGCTTTCTCTGTAACCATCGACCGGACAGTCAAGCTGAATATAATTCAGTCACCAAGGAAAGAGAAGGAGAATTGTGGAATATACAAAAACTATATTTTTTTTCCTTGCTGTTCTAAGAAAATATAATCACCGGCACTTTAATATAATATGAATTTGCGGCTTTAAAATATTGGTGAAGATTATCAATTTGCACTGATAAGACTTTTATAAAGTTGCGGTAGCGTGCATTTCCGAGACATTGCACTTCAGTTGCGTTAAAGTTTCTATATGTTCAACGTTTTCACTATAAGCAATAGTGAAGCGACTAACTTCTCATCTGATTTCACGGAGTGCACATACAGAACAGTTGCCGTTGCTGAGACATAAGTTACAATACGTAGGCCTATCAAGATTGGCAACACATGAATAGAACAATCCTCTCTTACACGATATGGCAATAGAAACAGTGGATCATTCGGTCTTCCAAAGTTCGCACTACCACCATGTCTACACTCTAGTCATGTACTGTACATAAATTAAGGAACTTATAACTGCTTCACAGCTTCGAGATAAGGACTGCAAATTGAAAGCACGGATTACAGTGGCTGCAACATATGTAAAAACTGGAAGACGACGAGAGACACCTAAAAAGACATCTAGAGGCAGAAGAGACCGAAGATGACAATTTTAAAAGTAGCGGCCGGTGATCGAAATCCTCGGTGAGGCCAGATGCAACTAGTTTAAGTGCCTCCGATAGGAAATGTTTGTTTATGATATTAATTATTATTGTTATTATATTATTAATATCATTGTTACTGTATTATTATTATTACTTTATTAGTCTATTCTTATTAATATCAATGAAAAATAATAATTTCACTCACCAAATAAGTTCTTATGCTCTGAGTTTCAGTGATTGTTTTAGTGTGATGAAGCATCCCATATTATGTGTTGAAATTCCCCTTTCTTTCTTTTCTGTTTATTTTTTTCCCTTTGACAGCAACAAACAAGACCAAGAGAAGTTTATTTTGCAACACATTACCACATAACTATTTATGTTGGCCATACCATGATGCAATAGAAACTCGCGTTTTAAGATTATGTGTCAGAAAAATTATCAGCGATGTCGTAGGTATCTCGGTAGTCTCTCTCTTTATTTAAAACTTAGTTTCTTTCAGTATAATTTCTTCTCGAAAAAGGACACTCTAACAATGAATTAACTACACCAGCATTATTTCTCTCATTTGTTTCTGTTTATATTTTCCCAAAATACATAACAACATTGGCCCAGATTCACTACTGTACTACGAAGTACAATAGTACAACACCCTCGTTTGTGTCATAAACTGAGACATAAGGGGAGAGAATCGAGTGGGTCTCTGCCTGCCAAAGAGCTCGAATTTTGTTATTTATGGCCTAGTTAGGAAAACAAGTCACCATTGCTATTCCCACCCCACTCTACCCTTGAGGCCAGCCCATGGATGGGACGAGTGAAACCTGACGAGGCCAGCCGAATTGTGCCTCAGCTACAACGTTTTAAGCGTAAACTCAAAGCCCTCGAAAGAACATGAAATGTATTAAGCCAGACCCGGCACGAACGATTCTGGCCTCAGGAACAAATTTTACTGCAAAACAGGTCTATATACATCACAAGCCAGACCCGGCACGAGCGATCCCGGCCTCAGGAACAAATTTTACTGCAAAATAGGTCTATATACATCAAAGTTTTCAAATGCTTCTACAGCGATATGTGCTTCATTCAAATAACTAATACATTATATAAAAACACAAAATTTGATTTCAGTTAAGCCAAGTGACTGAGGCCCGGCCTCACTTGCCTCAGTCAATCAGCCGCCACTGAGGTTCAATAGTTCAGCTCATAACTGTAATCGCATTAGTTTTTAATCTAGAAATCGAGAGACACCGTAATGCTTGCAGCATACTTTACGAAATACACTTTCTGTCTTATAGAGAGAAATAGTGAGTTCATCATTGGTATAAAGCAGGGACTATGTAACTTATAAAAATTATATGTCAAGGGCAGGAGGA
The DNA here is from genome assembly GCF_040183065.1 of Periplaneta americana. NCBI lineage: Eukaryota > Metazoa > Arthropoda > Insecta > Blattodea > Blattidae > Periplaneta > Periplaneta americana. Next base: position 32,441,414 of record NC_091125.1, read on the forward strand.
TAGGCACAAATGTGACGTTAGTTTAATAAGAGGGAATAAAGTAGTAGATACGAAATTTTGGTGTAATATAGCGTTCCGCTAGAAGATGTGTAGGTGAGAAATGTAGGACCTAATTGTGGCACTGTATGCAAAATTGAGAAGTCCACATTACACGAATGTAATTGCTGACATGAAATATACAAATAGACTACACATATATTTTCTATATAATACAGTAATGTAGATCAGAAATTAGGATAATTAGTGAATACTAGTCAGAAATAAAAATGTTTTAAGATAAACAGAAAATTAGGGATAACAGTAATGAAAGATGACAATGATAGTAGAGATGAATGCGTAGATTGTAGCCGAGAATGTTTCTAAACAAGAGTAAGGTAGACAGTATTGCATAGTATTCGGGAATGGAATTGAGGGAAGTTGAAGAAGGTGAAGAGTTTTAAATACTGTCTATCAGGAAGGATAAAGTAAGATACTAGACTGAAATTTTTATTTACCATTCCAGACTTTCCTATTCATATATTATTACATATATTTTTCATTTGTTTATTTAATAGGGTTTAACTTTATGTAATTGGAAGATATGGAGGGATATAGAAGATAGGAAAAATATATTAGGATATTTGTTGTATTTTAGAATGGTGTTAGTGTAGAATTTTAATGTCTCTCTCCTATCTATCTATCTATCTATCTATCTGTCTATCTATCTATCTATCTATCTGTCTGTCTGTCTGCCTGTCTGTCTGTCTGTCTGTCTGTCTGTCTGTCTATCTATCTATCTATCTATCTATCTATCTATCTATCTATCTATCTATCTATCTATCTATGTATCTATCTATATCTATCTATATCTATCTATATCTATATCTATATCTATATCTATATCTATATCTATATCTATATCTATATCTATCTATCTATCTATCTATCTATCTATCTATCTATCTATCTATCTATCTATCTATCTATCTATCTATCTATCTATCTATCTATCTATCTATCTATCTATCTATCTATCTATCTATCTATCTATCTTTTTTTTTGTAGCTGCCATATAAGACGAGTATCGCTTTTATGGGTATTTTTTTATATCTTTGGAAATATACGGTAAATTTTTTCCAGTTGTTTCTCCTTTGTGGGGCTGAAATAAGCAAACCAAATCTTTTCCTAGAGATAACTGTTTACTTATGCTTATTTATAAGTAATGGTGCTAATGGTAATTAATTACCATTCCAGACTTTCCTATTCATATTTTTATTTCTCCTTAAAAATAATAATTTTGGACTTGCTTGGCAAACTGAGATGGACGTATTGTCTTCAAAATCATCTATAATCGAATTACTTCTTGAACTATAGTTTTGTTTAATAAATTTTAACAGAAAATTACTACACAATTATTATAGATGATTAACATACTTCTTGCACCTATTCTTACATTAATTATATTCATTTACTTTAAATTTCTACTTTTCATGAAATTGTCTTTTTGAGAATGAAAAGTTTCGAAATTAGAAGGGATGTTGTATCTTCTAAATCTAAATATTGACACATCTTGTTCGATACCATAAATAGTGCAGCTCTGAGGACACATAGAGACGTCAAGTGGGTGTGTTTGAATGTAATGTCCCACATTTCCGAGCAGCGATCACTTTCTCGTCTCCTTCAGCAACGCTTGCAATAAAACTGACAGTATCACAAAGGATCTATTGGCGACGTCAGTGAGTTATGACCTCGTAAAAATGTATACCATCACGAGAATAAAGAGACAAGAGTGAAGGAGTTTTCGTGGCTTGGAGAATCAAAAGATGACATGTTTTGGGTTACTATTCTATAGCTACATCTGACGAACCGTACGAGGAAACACGGGTTCATAAAGATAGACGAGAAAAAAGTTAGGAATGTGTATAGTTTGATTCGTTCGTCTTCCTTTGAGCACCAATAAAACTGAATAGATTAGCATCCTTAATATCCGAAATAACCCGTTGACCATGAAGATGCCTCGTTACTATTATCTGGTGTCTGCAACCTGTAACTCGCGTGCCAAGGATGGTCACTTCCTTTAAGATATATCAAGACTATATTGTAAGCTCTTTGTTTTTGGGTGAATGAATAAATGAAGTTTGTTGTGAACATGATATATTATCTGAATGACTGCCGGCCTGAGTGGCATAAGCGATAGAGGCACGAAAATGTCTCTATTGCTTAGTCCGAAGGGTTGTGGGTTCGAGTCCCGCCTCGGGCATGTGTGTTGTGCTCGTATTAGTTCAACAAAAAAGGAAAACAAAAAAGATACAACGAAAGAAAACATCAGGGAAGTGGCCACTGGTCGGTTAAAGTTAAAAAAGGAAAAAAAAAAAAAAAAAAAAAAGACCAAAGTCGTGCAGAGCATGTTTCATGTGAGTCTCTTCTTGTGTCTTGCCTAATGTGTTTAGGATTGAGAAAATGCTCAGATATGGACATACAGTGACAAAAACTGTTAGATTATTATTATTATTATTATTATTATTATTATTATTATTATTATTATTCTATGGGACAGATATATAATAAGGGAAATAAATTCCAAATATACAGAGTATCCCAAATTGATGTTTACATATTTTGAAACACTATTTCTCAGCAACGAGATGAGACGGAAATACGATTTTTGCGCTTTTGTATTCCTTAAGCCCGTACATGTTCAAAATGGTCACCTTCCGCCACAGTACACTCCCAACAACGACGTACAAGAGAGTGACATACCAACTGGATTGTTGTTAATGGAATATCATATCTGAACTCTCAGTTCCTCCAGTGTTTGTGGTTTTGTGGCGAACACTGTGTCCTTTAGTTCTCCCCATAGGTAGAAATCTGGAGAGGTTAAATCCGGAGATCGAGGCGGGAACTCCGCAGCACTTCCTCTTCGTCCTATCCATCTCTGACTGAGTGTGCGATCGAGAAAATTTCTCACATTGACATGAAAGTGATCTGGAGCCCCGTCTTGTTGAAAGTAAAACCCATTTTCATTCTAAAAGAGGTCATTAAGACGTGGAATCGTGGTTTCCAGCATTTGCAGGTATTTCTCATCCGTGACAGTCCCTTCGAAGAAGTACGGCCCAATTATTCCTCTGGAAGACAGACCACACCATACTGTTACTCCTGGAAGATTGATTGATCGAGAAAATTTCTCACATTGACATGAAAGTGATCTGGAGCCCCGTCTTGTTGAAAGTAAAACCCATTTTCATTCTCAAAGAGGTCATTAAGACGTGGAATCGTGGTTTCCAGCATTTGCAGGTATGTCTCATCCGTGACAGTCCCTTCGAAGAAGTACGGCCCAATTATTCCTCTGGAAGACAGACCACACCATACTGTTACTCCTGGAAGATTGATGGCCTTTTCTTTAAAGATGTGTGGGTTTTCGTTAGCCCAGTACACACATAATTGTGCAGGTTAATTGTACCATTAAATTTTAAATATGGCTTAATCTGACCCAACAATAAGTCGAAAATCTTCCTTTTCATCACACATGTTCAAGAACCACTCACAAAATTCCAATCGCCTATCTGGGTCGTCCCTACCATCATATCCCACCTTCCTCAAATCCATTTTAATATTATTCTCTCATCTACTTCTCGGTCTCCCTCCGGTATTCCAACTAACACTCTATATGCATTTCTGGATTCGCCCATACGTGCTACATGTCCTGCGCATCTCAAGCGTCTGGATTTAGTGTTCCTAATTATGTTAGGTGAAGAATAAAATGCGTGCAGATCTGCGTTGTGTAACTTTCTCCATTCTCCTGTAACTTCATCCCTTTTAGTCACAAATATTTTCCTAAGCACCTTATTCTCGAACACTCTTACTTTCGTTCCTCTTTCAAAGTGGAGAGTCCAAATTTCACAACCATACAGAACAACCGGTAATAAAACTGTTTTATAAGTTCTAAGTTTCGTTTTCTTTTTTTTTAAAGCAGACTAGATGACCGAATAATAGCAGGAATTTCTCATGTCTACTCTGCTTTAATTTCCTCCCGAGTGTCATTTATATTTGTTATTATTGCTCCGAGATACTTACATTTTCCACCTCTTCAAAGGATAAATTTCCAGTTTTCATATTTCCATTTCGTACCATGTTCTAGTCACGAGAGACAATCATTTATTTTGTCTTTTCGGGATTTACTTCCAAACTTATCTCTTTACTTGCTTCAAGTAAAATTCTCGTGCTTTCCCTAATAGATTGTGGATTTTCTTCTAACATATTCACTTCATCCTCATAAACTACATTATAAGGAATATCTGGTGCTGATTCATACTCATCACAAACGTGACAGCGGGAGAACCCAAAATGTACAAACCTTAAGAGTATATGATAACAATGTTTAAAATTATAGAATAATTTATACAGCACATGATTTGAAGACCATCGTATTTGTTTTAATGGGATATGATCGTTTACCCAAAGGTGGTCTGCGTTACGTGCAGCTTTTATTTCTTGGAATACTTATAAATTCATCACTTGATTCAAATTAACTTGTAACTAGCCAAGACATTTATGGGGGAACGTTAATGATATTAGTATAGGAATATAGCTGTAACCACCGGCTTATACCGTTTACTAACTACCGAACCCGTCCAACTGACACTTGGTTTGGACAAGTTCTCTCTCTCTCTCTCCCTGCAAGGACATAAATTTCTTTGAGAGAACCTGATTACACGTTCAACAGCTCTACCAGATAGCTTGATTAAAAAGAAAAAGTATATCTCTGTTATAATCTCTTAAAAATATAACAACTTTAAATAAGGGATCATTTTCTTTGAATTTCTTATAGCGTTTGTAATAGTGACTAAAATCCGGTTCTTCAGCCTATTAAAACGGTTCTGAAAATAAAATGTCTGATTTTATGACGAGATAGAATTTATCTCGGAAATTATTATGCTGTAAAATTGGATTCGGTAAATAAAACAAATATAATCCTGCTACGGAATTAGGGTAATTTTATGTCTCAAACATGTTCTTGCTATGTATATTTTAACTCGAATATTTTTTTATTTTATTTTTGTACCAAGCATACAGAAATTATCGTCATGATAGAAGTCTGTTTCCAGATTTAATGTGATGCTTTGCCGTTTAGATTGTTTCTGAATTCTTTGTTAATTTGCCTATCCGTCTGTGTCTCTGTTTTGCTGTGTTTGCTTGTCTGTTTATCCGACATTACCCGTCTATCCATCTGTTTGTATTTAACTATTTCTGCTAAAGAATAATTAGAAGGATTTTGCTCAGACTCAAGGTCGCAATTATTACGGTCGTCGTCATCGTCGTCGTCATCATTATCATCATCATCATCATGTTATGAGTGATTGCGTGCTATAAGGCACAGTGTTTGGAGAGCACATGACGGCAAATTTACCCTTTCCTTTTGCAGTACCCGAGTTATACGTCATACGTGTGCACAGCAGCGCACATGACAATCACTACTAGGGTTGCCAATTTTCAGGAAATTTTCCCGTGACCCGCTCATACCCATCGCGGAACGCAGGATGCCCCACTTTTAAAGAGTATACTCTCTTACCACTTTCATTTCGTATTTTGATATTTATTTAAATGTCAAAAAATCTGGAAGTTATATTACCGGTTGTTCTTTATGGTTTCTGAGACTTGGACTCTCACTTTGAGAGAGGAACATAGCCTAGGTTAAGGGTGTTTGAGAATAAGGTGCTTAGGAAAATATATGGGGCTAAGCGGGATGAAGTTACAGGAGAATGGAGAAAGTTACACAACACAGAACTGCACGCATTGTATTCTTCACTTGACATAATTAGGAACATTAAATCCAGACTTTTGAGATGGGCAGGGCATATAGCACGCATGGGCGAATCCAGAAATACATATAGAGTGTTAAAATTGGGAGGCCGGAGTGAAAAAACGTTTGGGGAGGCCGAGACTTAGATGGGGAGATAATATTAAAATGTATTAGAGGGAGGTGGTATATGATGATAGAGACTGGATTAATCTTGCTCAGGATAGGGACCAATGGCGGGCTTATGTGAGGACGGCAATGAACCTCCGGGTTTCTTAAAAGCCAGTAAGTATTTAAATATTACAAAAAAATGCATTTTTAAATATAAAATTGTCATATTAAATGACACAATACTGTAAATTATAACAAATATAGTGATAAATATTAATTGTTATTGGTTATTTTACCACGCTTTTTTAATTGCTATGGTTATATAGGCCTAGCGTCTGTAAATATTCATTAAAATGCTGAAAAATAATTATTTCATTATCCTATATGCCTACACACAATCTACACCGGGCCTGGGCACCGGGAGCGAATCCAAATTCTAAACGGGGACGCTTAATATTCATCCGTCACGACATCAACGCTGCGCGATGTTCGGTGGGGAAGAAAGGGGTTGAAGAGAAGTCATATGGCTTCCCATAAGAGTTGAATTCACTCTTGGTGCCCAGCCGTGATCTACACTGTATTAATACATTATTATTATTATTAAGTCGCTTCTATATCAACTGCATTGGAATGTCCCGCTATGATATTTTTAAAATCTGGCAACCATAGTTACTACCCTTTCCCTTTACCTAAGTCATATGTAATTCCCCTCGTACGGTTGGGATGGACTTTGAATTATCCATACATCAAACAGTTACAACGGTTTAGCAAGAAACATCAATAAGGCGCTGCCGCTTTCATTTGACGCAAGCATGGTATAGGAAAATCCAAAACATTGGTTTAACAAGTGAATACTGTGGTAACTAATAAGGATTTTGAGTGTGGTAGATGATTGACATAGGTATTCGAGTTAGCATTACTAGACTCTTCAGAAATGCAAGATGGATTTGTTGTTGATCTTATGTCCATACAGATTTACATGTAAAAAGCCGGCAAGTCCTCTCTATCTCTAGACGCACTGTACTGGATGTTCATTTCAAAGTGTGTCGTGACGTCACTGTTGTTGGGTCACCGATTTGAAGCGAGTTTCAGCTTATATGTTAGAGAAGTTGCCTATTATTTATGGCGTTCTTCAATCTGAACTTGAGAACGTGTACGGTATAACTTGAACGTCGTAGCAACAGATGACGATCTGTACGGTCTGTGTGCTACCATAACCTCTTTCGAACTGTGTTTTGCGCCAGCAAGTCGTACGCAGGGTATTTGTTATCATCGGTTGCGTACGGTAACATTCCACAACACAAATCAAATGCTCCGTGTCCATGTTGACCGTCGAAGTTAATGTCAACAAATACGTAAGTAATCGTCTTAACCCTCTCCACATATCCCGACAGTACGTATTTCCAAACAGTTCACATTCCTGCCACTACCGGCGTTACCGTACGTATCGGTAGGTACTCTTCAAAATGAACGCCGTACTTGCTAGGCAACTTCTCTACCTCATAGGTTATACACCTCTGGGGAAGTGTAGGAAGATTGAATTCTCTAGGCTCATCGGCTAGCCACATGACGGTATATAGCGAGCCATGACACATTTTGAACTGAACACCCAGTAGTTGCAAATCAAGGAGGTAAAAAAATTGTTGGACGATGTAGGCGACAGGAGACCTTGTGAAGTGGACATCAAGAGATGGAGAATGAGAGACTTGGATCGGAGTGACTGGATGACCGTCATTAGAAAGGCAAAGGCTTCAAGGGCCATAATGTCGATGGTGATGATGGTGGAGGTGATGATAATGATGATGATGATGATGATGATGATGATGATGATCTGGATTTACTTTTTCCTTCCATGTCATGTCTGTGATTACAGAAAAATTTTGACATCTGGAAGTTTCAGAAATAGTATACATATGACTGCAGGTTAAAGCAAGTATTGAAAGCGTGTCAGTTGTTGAGTGCAGTAATATCTTTGGCCTTAGGTCTATTGTGTCTTACACAGTTGCGAACTGGAGAAATTGCAAGGATCAGGAATTCAATAATTATCAGATGAAGAAGCACGTGTTCGCTAAAATCTCTCGCCAGAATATTAGTTACTAATATTTACTAGCACAAAATTATAGTGCAAAAATTTATTTAAATCACAAAACAAGAAAGTACGCTAGAAAACTAAACAATTTGCGTATTGTTAAATGAAGCATCTATACGACATAGTTCGATTAATGAAAGTGTGTCTCAGTAAAACTTACAGCATAGTCCGTATAGTTGACCTGGTTGGCAAGTTGGTATAGCGCTGGCCTTCTATGCCCAAGATTGCGGCTTCGATCCCGGGCCAGGTCGATGGCATTTAAGTGTGCTTAAATGCGACAGGCTCATGTCAGTAGATTTACTGGCATGTAAAAGAACTCCTGCGGGACAAAATTCCGGCACATCCGGCGACGCTGATATAACCTCTGCAGTTGCGAGCGTCGTTAAATAAAACATAACATTTTAGTCCGTATAGGTCAGTTCCTGTCTGACGCTTTTCCAATTCACTGTGGGCTAAAGCAAGGAGATGCACTATCACCTTTAGGCCTACTTTTTAACTATGCTCTAGAATATGTCTGAGGGGATTTTGAATTGAACGGGTTGCTCGTTTATGCAGTTGACGTGAATGTGTTAAGAAAAAATCCACAAACTATTAGGGAAAACACGAGAATTTTATTTGGTGCAAGTAAAAAGATAGGTTTGAAAGTAAACCCCGAAAAAACAAAGCACATGATTATGTCTCGTGATCAGAACTTAGTACGATATGGAAATATAAAATTTGGGGATTTATTCTTTGAAATTCAAGTACCTTGAAACAACATCAACAAATATAAATGCCACTGGAGATGAAATTAAACGCAGAATAATTATGGGGAAAGCGTGTTATTATTCGGTTGAGAAGCTTTTATCATCCAGCCTGCTTTCGAAAAAGCTAAAAGTTAGAATTTATAAAACAGTTATATTACCGGTTGTTCTGTATGATTGTGAAACTTGGACTCTCACTTTGAGAGAGGAACAGAGGTTAAGGGTGTTCATGAATGAGGTGCTTAGGAAAATATTTGAGGCTAAGAATGATGAAGTTACAGGAGAATGAAGAAAGTTACACAACGCAGAAGTGCACGCATTGTATTCTTCATCTAGCATAATAGCGAATATTAAATCCAGACGTTTGAAATGGGCAGGGCATGTAGCACGTATGAGTGAATCTAGAAATGCATATAGTGCGTCAGGGGAAAAGATCTTTGGGGAAGCCAAAACTTAGATGGGAGGATAATATTAAAATGAATTTGATGGAGGTGGCATATGATTGTAGGGACTGGATTAATCTTGCTCAGGATAGGGACCGATAGCGGGCTTATATGAGGAGGCAATAAAACTCCGGGTTCCTTAAAAGCCATTTGTAAATAAGTGTAAGATATACTGCGGAATAATTACTAGCGGCCTAATGACAGATAAATATTATTATATCACTAATAACTATACTACTCCACGCTTAGTCTCAGGTTGCCAATCTCTCCAGTTCTCAACTAGCAACTAGTTTACGTAGCTAGAACCCCTGATCACTCTGGGCTAGACCTGAAGCAATGGAAACGTGACATTGTAAAATAAGGAATGTGTAATAATGTGAGAGTAGATGATGATGATGATGATGATGATGATAATAATAATAATAATAATAATAATAATAATAATAATAATAATGTGTGGTGTACCGCTACAGCGTCGAGTATTCACAGTATTAACTCTGATTGAAAAACTGTTCGGTCCAAGTGGAATTTGTGGTTTATAAAACGATGTTCGGTTTTCGAAGGATACTCCCGTTTTCCTTCTTCCACTATTACTCCAAATCGTCACCACCTGGTACTATGTAGATCGCATCCCATGGTGCACCAATGACAGCGCTATGGCGGCAACAATTATTTACAGTTAGAGCGGTCACTCCTACTTGGGGATGCTTGAATGAGTGACGTAAGTCAAGTACCCGCCATTTCAGGGAAATCATCGCCATCATATACCACTGCACATGTACTATTGGTTGGTCCGTTCCTCTCTTAATTACCTAGTAGCCGTTTTAGAGATCTTATTTGTCGTTTTATTTCCCTAGATTGATAATATTTCATTATTCTTTAGAGGCAAGTAATCCATTCAGCATGTACTACAAACCGTCAATTATTTTTGTATTCCTGAATTTGACCTAAACCTGTGATGACTTTGAATTAGATTGAAAGTTAATTTCTCTTATAAGTTAATCTAAGTAGACCAGCAGTTTGTCCGCTCATGCAGTGTTACGTCTTGGTTTCTGCTCATGTCATTCCCACAGGTCAACCCCGCTTCGCTCCCCTCCCCCACTTCCTCACGTTTCCAATCTGAACCTTTTCCCTAACGATCTCATGACAGTATACATTCATTCGCGAAGATGGTTAGACAGTGCCGGCTGCAGCGCGCCTAGTAGCCCGGACGTCAAACACTATGTAAGCGGACAAGGTTTATAAGTAAAGCACTGTATATTGTGCAGTTCTCATAAATTTCATTCCAGATTCAGTAATTCTCGATTTATCCTTGGCTTTTAGTATCCAGTTTTGCTGCCATACATTAATGTTGGAAGGGCAAAAGTGTTATAGGAACAACTGGATAATACGTACGGCACACCAACTGTAGCAGTCAACGTTGCTCACTCCCCACTAGTCACCGGGCCGTACCGAGTCGTGTCAAACAAAAGACAATCCAAATGGTGGTAGTAAAATTCGCAACTATATTCTCAAATAATTCACTCCATTAGTCAAGTGCAAGGTTTGTGCAGTACAACGGCGGTGTTTTGAATGCACCAAAAGAAAGTGCAGATGCAGTAATATCATAAAGTAGGTTATCACACCGAAATAAAGGGAGGGAAAAGGTGTATTTTAGGAAATAGTCCTATCATTAAAATGAAGGAAAGTAAATTTCCGGTTAATGTTCCCCAAAGCGTTAAGTACGTAATTATGACCGCGTTGCCGTTTTATTTGTGGTCTAGAGAAAATACCTCGTCTTTTACGAAGATAAATATAGCGACCATGAAATTATTAATTGCTTTCATCATATTATTATTTATGAATATTACGAAACAAAAACTATCATAAGGGCCACGACCTACATGATCATCTTGGCTGTCTGCATATGCGCGGAGTTGGTTAATAAAAACCTAAACTAACCAAACCTAACCTTCGTATATGCAAGATGTGTAACCGGAGCAAGAAGGGATCTTCTTGATTTGATCTGGAATATACTCACGAAAATAAATTGAAGTAAATATTACGCTGCCACTGCATGAGAGGTCTGCGCATGCACCACAGGAAAACTGTTCCTGTAGCGAGCCTCTCATCTAAGAAACGTAATCTACTCGCAATAGTTACGCAAATATATATATATATATATATATATATATATATATATATATATCGTTGCTAACCGTGCTGCTATCTCTCCGTAATTTCAGAACGAAGGAGGTGAAAGAAAAAAAAATTATCCTCCTAACGACCCCGCAGATCAACGTCATGTCCTTATGTTGGTGACATTGTGTACACTATTTGATTGTGTATTTAGTTAAATTTGGTTGTAACCGGCACGGTTCAAAGCTACCGTAGCAAATTCTCCAGTTTAGTGGTGTTATAAATTTATATTCTATTAGTGTAGGCTATGAAGATTTTGAGAATATACATCCTGTATCCATTATGTAGGTAATAGACACACAAAATTAACTGTTCATTCAACCCATACTGCTATTCCAACTAGTAACAACTATTGATGCCACAACTACTGCTACAACTAAAGCTGACACAGATATAGCTGTGTATACGTTGGCCAATTAAGTCTTTATATGAACATATACAGTATGTTTAGACCTTAATGAAAGTATTACTGCATTTGAACAAATAACTTTAAGTGAAGTGAAGTAGTCTAGATACTAAATTCTGTCAATATTTTTTCGGTTCAATAGATTGTCGTACTCTCATTCTTCTCATTCCAAGCAAAGTGAAGAAGTAAGGAACATTAAAAACATTGCGATCTTTTTATTATTTTTTTTTTTTCGCTTTATCTTTAGCTATTGCTGTACAGTTTTGAATTGACTACGACAGTCACTTGAGGAAGTCATGGAAAAGTTACACAAATATCCTTCGTCTTGGAGCATGGTTTGGTTCATTACTGCGGAGGTATAATATTAGGAAAGGAAGTAATATTTTTGAGAAGGAGAAAAAAAGGAGGAGCCAACTTGTTGTTGCGGAGTAGCGATAAGGATCTCCGTCTCTCACTGTTGGTTAACGTAACCTTCAGTCTCCACTTTGCGTGCACCAGTATTAATGTCTCCAGGAGCTGCGATAGGCGGAGTTTGGAAATGCTATGGCAGTTATATCCGGTCTCAGCCTGTCATATTTTTATTCCCAACTCCCTACTCCAGTTTCAGATATAAAAACTCCTTTGTGTAGTGCTGTTGCCTGTATTTTGTTGCAATGTAAATTGTATACTGTAGTATTAAATTTGTTCCTCTATCGTAAAATTGTGCGTGCCATTGTTTCTTTGTTTATGAGATAGATGTAAAGAAAGAGGAAAACAGACCAGGAAGGGTAGAAAGTGATAAGGGAATAATTCTACGCACGCCACCAGTAACTTAAGTTTTATGTACGAAAATAAACAATTACATTTAATTTGTACTTCAAAGTATATCTTATCGAAATTCTCCTACTAAATATAGCGGCATTTAACCGAAGCACAGTACGTAAGCCTGCATTTCTCTATCTATACCAATGGTGACCAAAACTCGAGCTGCAGTGATTACATGCGACAGACAGCCTATGAAGTAAGGAGACGGAGGAAAGGTAGTTGGCATGAAAACTACAACCAGTGGTGGTTCCTGTACTAACATCTTGATCAATCCCGCGGATAAAAATCTCAAGCTTTGCTTTATCAGTAATGTCACTGCTGTCATCAAGAGCCAGTGAAAAATGTACGATTTTTCTTGCTTCTTTTTTTTACCTTCCTCTTTAATATAACAAGGAATTTTCTAAATTCTTCTCTCGATACTTGGTCGAGAAATTCGTATTTTTTCAGAATTAAAAACTTCTTATGGACAAATTATTTAAGCTATTTTAATCATTACTCGTTTGAGAAATTATGTTGTATTAAAAGGCTTTAGAGCACGAGATATTTCAAACCCCGTTAGATACCTGGCTTCCTTACATTGATTTATCTCATCTTTCTCTTCCTGGCTATGATTTAAGACATATCAATTCCTAGCGTTTAGTAGTTCGTTGGCACGTAATATTGAATCAGGTTTTCTACAATATTATTATTAAATGAATAACTACTAAATAGTTACCCTCATCTAAAGATTACGAAGATTAAAATTGAGATAAAACCTAATAATTTTATCCTTCTAGGGAGAAGATCTAAAAATATCAGTATACATGCACGTACAGAAGAATTATAGAAACACATATTTACTGATCAGTAATGATAATAATAATAATAATAATAATAATAATAATAATACATTATTCAGCGTGGTAATTAATGTTTCTATATAGTCTACTCCTAATTGAACCGTTGAGCAAAGTAAACATATTACATTTTGTCCGACAGAACAACAGAAACGTTCTCCTTCTCATTCTTTACGAAACCACGTCTTACTGCTTGTAGAGACAGAGTTTGTAGAGCGACATGATACCGCCACTGCTTGCCTTCAGTACGTGAATGAAACACACAGCAATGTACAGGAAACTCCTTGTACCCGTTTGAATGTCTGTACACAATGTGACACACTTGTAAGTTGAAATTAGCTTCACGTTGGACCTCTGCCTAAGACAACGTAGTATATGTTAACAAAGGACTAATATTCATTCCTTGTCGTGTATTTGTATCAGCACTAGGACGTTGAGCTTCCATCCAGGCGGCCATACTTCGATTTCTGATGTGATCAAGATGGAATTTATGGCAAAGTAAATGTTTGAGGGTTTTTCGTGAAATATCCCCGTTTCTTTTCACTTACCCATTATTTCATATTCTAATCTGCTGTCCACAATTGTGGAGTAATGGTTGGCGCGTCTGGCCGCGAAACCAGGTGGCCCGGGTTCGAATCCGTATCGGGGTAAGTTACCTGGTTGAGGTTTTATCCGGGGTTTTCCCTCAACCCAATTTGAGCAAATGCTGGGTAACTTTCGGTGCTGGACCCCGGACTCATTTCACCGGCATTATCACCTTTATCTTATTCAGACGCTAATTAACCTGACATGTTGATACCTACTAAAAAAATAACCTGCTGTTGGTTTAAAATAGACGGGATATTACGGGATTGTGAAACCGATATAGGATAGACTAAGGACTTGGGGCGTCTGACCCTGGAGCCTTTCAGGACTCGTCTGGGAACGGAACCTCTCTCTGTCAGGTCTGAGACACAGTGTTGCCAACTTAACAATATTATGCCTAAATCTAACATATATAGAGTGATATTAAGCCATATAAATTCAAGAAAAACATAGGCAACTGACTGAAATAGGCCTATAGCATATTTTATATAACTCTGACATCAGTCTAGTTTTTATGTTAAATATTTATTAATAAATTATAAAGCATCACACTAAAACAAAGTTAGTTAATTTCTTTTAATTTTATATTGCAATCATTTTAATTAAAGTTGTGTCTCATAGCTAAATAAGTCTACTCTATTTATATTTGTGCTGCATTCGATTTTGGATTATCAAATTTGTCTTGTTCTATTTAAACATATTCGTTTATTGATATTTATTTGCTTTCATTTAATACGCCGTAGTTCTAATTAGGTTAGGCATAACCATTATTGATATGATGACTCTAGATTCATAGCTTTTTACGTCGCTTTCATTGCGTGACTTCTTCCCGCCTTATTTTTGCCAAACTGTTTTAAATTTTCAGACACAACTCTCCTCTCTTGGGTATAAGTCTCGCCGGAACCTTCCATACCTTTTCCATGCTAACCTCGAAAGCCAAATTTTTCAACATCACATATTTAATGTTTCGCATAATGAGAAAATAAAAATTATGATGCCCTGAGGAAGGAAAAGTGAAATTTATGAGCACACGAATACGATTTCTTAAAAGAGATCAATAGCCTGTATAGCTATCATATACTTTCATTGATATTTTCAAGTGTTCGGTTGATTTATCCAATATTTATCATAACACAGGTTGCGACTATCTACAGAATATAGCTGCTGTTGAATTGTGGTATTTTCTGTAATACAGAGTTGTGAAGCTTGTGCTGTGCTTTCCCCTTATAGCCTTACGGTTAATGCCAACTTTGAAGAGATACATATCTGATATTCAATAGGTTTTGTGCACGCAGAGTGTATTGTGCTGCTAGGAGGGGGGGTCAATGCGTAGTGCCTGGTTGTACCATCGCAATAATCGTTTTATATATCGCCTTCTTACGCAATATATAATAAGAATAAACCAACACAGCAGAAAACTACGAGTAAAATTATTTAATATTTTCCATAATTGCTTATTGTATTATTATTATTATTATTATTATTATTATTAGTAGTAGTAGTAGTAGTAGTAGTAGTATTTTTATTTTTATTATTTTTATTTATACTCGTGTAGTAACTGAAGAATTCTCACATACAGATAATAATAAATCCCATCTGAGATCATTTTACTTTTCAGATATACAACTTGATTAGGACCGTATCTTGTCTGTTTTGTCAATGATCTGAACATCTAAACTGGAGCTCTTTATAGTGGGACTTCCATAATATGACGTCGATACAAACACAGGACCTCCACGTAAAACAGCACAGGGTATTACATTCACAACTCTTAAGCAGTGAGGGACTCTAAATTTTCAATTATTTCAAGAATCACTTATTGGTTCAATTTTTTGGGACATATATTGTGCCCTTCACTTGTCACTTGAAATAGTAGCCTATTGCAATGAGTCCTACATTTCCGGATAATTCTACAACTGGAAAAATTAATGTTAGTGCTTAGTGACGTACCCAATTATGAGGACAAGGAAAATTACGCGATCAGTTGAAATGATAAGGGAGCAATATGCCAATAACAATGGTAATTATTAGAATTTATTAATTCGGTGATAGTATAAAATGTTTTTAAATTTAGCACAATTCATTCAATTGTGTTATCATTTATTTAATGACTTTCCATATATTTGTGACAACAATGGTAAAGTAAGTTAATTACTAGAGGCCGGATTCATATGCACTAAAAATGGAAATATATACAGGTACGTATGCACTTAAAAACCACAATATAGTAGCAGCAGCAGCAGCAGCAGCAGTAGCAGTAGTAGTAGTTTTATTTTGCCTGGAAGAGTTAAGGCCATGAGGCCTTCTCTTCCACTCAACCAGGTTTCAATAATATACATGAAATACAAAATTAGATTACAAAACAACACAAAAGAAAATACCTTATAAATTACATAAAATATAGTAGAAAATTACAATAGTCAAGATCAGTTACATAATATAAAATTATAAATAGTTAAAATCGGTTACATAATATATATATATATATATATAATAAAGTAGAAAATTACACATAATAAAAATTAGTTACATAACATAAGGGGAATGCACACACTCACACAAACACAATTTATAAGACCTAAAATGCTCGAGATAAATTCGACGATTAATTCAGTTGAGATATATTATACAGTTAATATACTAATAGGAGAATACATGTGGGTTACAAGACATAAAATGTTGATTAGCAAAGTCGTACTAAATGGCATACAAATACAAATGATTAAGTAATATATCAAGATAAGATAAAAAAAAAAGAAAAAAAAAAGAAGAAGAGAGAGGAGAAAAATAATAACAACTAGATCATTTAAGACTATTTAGAAACTTCCGCAACAGTCTAGTTCTGTTCATTAAAAACATTTCTAAGTAGAGTGTATGAAAGATTTTAGACTCCGACCGCTCCTGATTTCCTGTGACAAGGAATTCCAGGAACGAGCTTTGTGAAGTGTGTGTATTGTGAAGGAAACAGAGTAGAGAGATGTTTGATGGAATGGAATTGATAGAACAAGGTTATGCTGTGAACGTGTATCACGGTTGTGGTGGGATGCTAAAAGTGTGAAGCATACGCATAAAAATAACAAAATATGCATTCTAAAAATAAAAAAGTAATTTATTAACTATTATTAATGATTTTTCTGTTATACATAAAAATAATGAAACACCATCAGTTGCTAAAGTTGCGTGTCCTTCAACCCACTCCTCAAGCTGTACACTTCTAGCACATTTTTCGTTAGATATTGTTGATAAAACTAATTCAAAATTAATAATTTCCTTGCAGCTAAGCTCTTCTAAAATGCAATACACTCTACATACTGTAGAAGTTTCTAAGACCTGTCATTATAATAAAATGAGATTTGCCACTTTTTGAAGTAAAAAACAGAAAATTGCAATATCTTGCCTATATTATTGTTGACAGGAGGCAAAATTCGAGTTTAGCGAGTGCAAAGAAGCCTATGAACACTTCCTGTATTGTATTGTATTGTATTGTATTGTATTGTATTGTATTGTATTGTATTGTATTTACATTCCACGGTATTCGTACATTACTTCACAGCTAGAATAATAATAATTATTATTTATTTATTTAATCTGGCAAAGCTAAGGCCAGTAGGCCTTCTCTTCCGCCCAGCTAGACTCTAATTCTAATTGTATTCAATTACATAGTTATTACATTAATATCTAGACCATAAAACAACATGAAAGTAAATAACGAAATTTGGATAAGTAATGTTAGTGTGACAATAATAAACAATGGTAATAAATAGTGATGATGATGATGATGATGATGATGATGATGATGATGATGATGATGATGATGATGAGATAATTTAAATATTTATTCTGTGATATATATATATATATATATATATATATATATATATAACCAGTAAATATTGAGAAACCTGACACAGCTATTATTATTAACAAGAATTGTTAGAAAAATATTTCGTTAGTCTATTCTTAAATTGGTTTGATGTCTGATAGTCCCTGACATTACTCGGTAGGGAATTCCAAAGTCGAGGAACAGCCACAGTGAAAGAAGATGAATATGAGGATGTTCGGTGGGAGGGAATGGATAATATTGAGGAGTGTTATGATCGTGTGTCTAGGTTATGGTGAGTGGATAAATTTTGAAAACGAGACGCAAGATAGACAGGAGTGGAGAAATGCAATATGTGAAAGATAAGGGAAAGACAGTGGATTTTCCTACGATCTTCTTGACGGAGAATATGGAACGTGTCAAAAAAATCTTAATAGTACAGTAGTGGCAAAAAAAAAAAAACCGGACCGACCCTTGTAGCTGATTTCAGAGCCTTGTTCACTCCAGAGCACGATAGACTGGCAACTAATACTTTCGTGGTTCGAATCCTGCCTGGGAAGGAAACTTTATTTTGTTCCTTATTCAAATTTATTCCTAATACTTTTCGATTGCTGGTAAAATTCATATTCTAGGAATTATAAGTTAATTAAGTATTAAAATATCGCTGCAGTCCCGGGTTCGATGCTGGCTTTGGAACAATTTTTCTCTTGAAATAATTGGAGGTTGTAGAGGTTTGATAATTTCGTTCATTTATAGGCAATCCGAAAAATACTTAGAATATTCAGTCCTTAATTATCTCTTAAATAAATGTACAATTATTGTAATGTGTTATATGTTTTGTCTTATAATCCTGTTTCTGACTTGCTTGAACTCCCATCTGAAATTTCAGTCGCTTCACGGCTGCTGTTATTTTTATTATTTATTTCTCTTTGTTGTGATTGTGTCTCAATGCCTTGTAGATATAATATCTCTGTCTCCAAGCAACTGTATTCGCATTGTATAGAACAACATTATCCCTTTAATACAATCCTGAACAATACTTGTCAGAGATAATATTTATAATACCCTCCTCCAAACAATTTATTAAGATAGTATTCTGTATTTATAATATGTATTGTATTTAAAAATATGTTGTTCTATGGTAAATGCTAACTTGTTTCGACTAAGCTTCACTGCGCATAATATGTTCAATGATGTATTACATAAACTCTTTTGCTGTCACGTGTGTTTCCGCGTGCAACTTTGTATAAATTCACAACCAACAGGTATATATCAGTAATGAGCATTCGAGATCGTGAATAAACGTCCAATAAAGGTACTAACAAACGAATATAATTGATAGAAGCTAACAAGCACGTGAAATTTTTGTAACTAGAAAAAAAAATTGTAATGAAATAATGAGGTCGAGTTTTGTATTGAAACATATGGAGTATGCAGAAGAAAGTCCTTCATTTTTAATTAAAAAACGTAGCACATTATCGAATTCTCAGCTCGTTAGCGAAACTTTATCATGAAATAATTTTAGACTGTCGCACATCGCTTTGGTTGGGTACAAAGCCGGCACTGTACAAATAAAACCCTTGCAGTTTCCACTCGTGAATAAAGGTCCTCTTAAAAACCCATTAGTCTGTGAAAACATCTCTTCCCCTCTTTTTTTTATCTCTTCAACTTATTCATGTTTCATTGAATCATTCGTATTCACGTTCTGTCTTTTTTATACAAAGTAGAAAAATAACAGCCGCAGTAATGTCCATTAGTGCCTCGCCTACTTTGACAACTGTAATTTGTCTGAAAGTTATTGTGTTTTGTTTTATGCATTGCTTGAAATCTCAAGTCATACTAAAAAAATCTGTGTTTTTACATTTGTTTCAAGTAAATAGCAAATTCTAGCTGTTTAATTGTTATTTTATATCTACCCCTAAATTGTACACATTTAGTTGGCTTTGAAGTCCTTATCTACTTTCTATTCATTCGTAGATTTCTGCCCCAAGGCAGGTCTTTCACTGCAAATCAAGCATTCTATAGTCATTCCTATTTTCTGTCTTCCTCTTGTCTCCACATATGATCTGTACATCTTAATTTTGTCTGCAATCTGACATTTTCTTCCGCCCCAAACTTTTCTCACTTTCATCATTCCTTCCAGTGCATCCTTCAGTAGCCAGTTTCTTCTCAGCCAGTGACCCAACCAATTTCTTTTCCTTTTCCTGATCAGTTTCAGCATTATTCTTTCTTCACCTACTCTTCCTAGCACGGCTTCAGTTCTTATTCTGTCTGTCCATTTCACACGCTCCATTCTTCTCGAAATTTCAAATGCTTCTAATCGCTTTTCGTCACTTCGTCGTATTGTCCATGTTTTTACTCCATACAGTGCTACGCTCCACACAAAGTACTTCACTAGTCTCTTCCTTAGTTCTTTTTTCATAGGTCTGCAGAAGATGATCCTTTCTGTATTCTCCTGGTTGTAAATTCGGGAAGAGTACTGGCGGGGACTACCTAGGAATAGGGAAGAACTCTAGAAAGTTTTGTAAAAGACCAGGGAACCGTTACACAGTGTTAACAAATTATAAATTAACAATATTTATTTACAAATCACAAGAGTAGAAGATAACAAATGCTTGTGAAGTCTGTTTCACAATGCAATCTTACTAATTTGTAGACTTAAAGTTTGACAAGCTCTACGAAGTTAACTAAAGAAATTTATAAAGTGGGCGTTATCATTATCAAATTTCGCCGACAGTTTACAAGAAATCTCTTAGGAACAGAGCTAAAGTTCCGTATTCTTACCATCATTAATGTAATCTGCTCTCTTATCTTGACTAAACCGTAGCGTTATGATATGATATGAATCTTGTACAAGTATCAGTCGATAGCCGGGGCTAGTTTAGCACGCTTGTAGCGCGAAATGTCTATGCATAGCACCGTAGAATTAAATAAATATTATAGTTAATAAGTACCTCTTTAAGTAACTTAGTTATTTTTTTCTGGAGATGCTCAAATTTAAAAGTATGTTTCTAATTCACATTTGATTTATGTATTACTAAATTAAAAGAAATATTGTTACTTATCTATGTATTTTAAGAAAGTCGTAATATTATTATATCTTCAAATATTCAATGAATAAAATAGTTTACAGGAGAAAGAGTTCGTCCAAAGGGCTGGACTAGGGAAGAGTACCCAAAACGCTCATTGCATTTCCACATTGAATTGCAATATTTAAGCGTTGACGCAAATTAGTAATGCAACGACGATCACCAGTAATGGAGATCAAAATTTGGCCGATGTGAGATACCAAAACTTTAGCGTCATGACTCCAAGGACCGAAGGTCTCCACAGGAAAGGGGACAAAGATATAATTGTCTAAAAGATGAGCATATTTATTGACCTTCTTCTTCACGGCTAATTCAGCAGCAAATGCTGCGCGTCTGGAGGTATTCGGCAAGTGAGATGAAGCTAGAGTGTCAACGCAAGTGGAGTCCCAAATTAAAGATTTTCCTCTAGACCATGGAATTAAGGTGAGACCATCGGGTCGTTTACCATCCGCGCGACTAATACCTGGTGGTTCCAAAAGAGACGGTACGCCACAAGAAGTCAGAGATCTTTTAACGATATCATTGAGTGACGTATGTCTGGGAATGCGACCCTTACTCCTCGCACAGTTGAGTGCATGATGGCCGTAAATATCAGCAATTCCTCCGCAAATACATTGGTGTGGCTATTTTAACTTCCGATATAAAATCATAACTTTTGTTTTACTACATTCTTGAACTGGCTTCTGTCTATACTTAAATGAGGAAGAAAAGAATTTAAAACTTGCCGCACATATGAATACTAATCGTTGAATTCAAATCAAATAACTAGATCGGAGACATTTCTTCAGTCAAAGTTGATCTTAGATTAATTTTTGTATAACAAAAATATCTAAATTCAGCTTGAACGAATATCTGATCTAAGATCAAAATAAATGGTTTATACATTCAGGCCTAAGAATTACTCCATTTGTATCCTTCATGCTATGTTGCGGATTGCATCGGCCAAATGCCGCTAAGGAGGAATGGTTTGTTGCAGGGTGCATGGGCGTGCTCCCGCTAAGGTGCAAGATGCGTGTAGAGTAATAAAGAAATGGTAACTTAACGGACTTTTTCTGAATATGTGTACACTTAGGGGTTCCACGTTAGAAACACAATGAACTTGCGATGCAAATATTCAGGCCCTGCCTCAGTTAAAAAAAAAATCATGATAGGAAGTCTTTCTCAAGAAATTTTTGTTTACCTGGAGACGAAGACAGAGCCAGACTTCGAAACGTCGTGAATTTCTTCCAGCATCTTATGCGGAATACGAAGAAAATCAGCCAAACTTCGAAACGTCATGAATTTCTTTTAGCATTATTACACTAATTACGAAGGAAATCAGTCAAGCTTTGAAACAATGTGAATTTCTTTTAGCATCTTACGCCGAATACGAAGAAAATCAACCAAACTTCTAAACGTCGTGAATTTATTTTAGCATCGAAGAAAATCATCCAAACTTTGAAACGTTGTGAATTTTTTTTAGCATATTACACTAATTACGAAGAAAATCAGTCAAGCTTCGAAACAATGTGAATTTCTTTTAGCATCTTACGCCGAATACGAAGAAAATCAGCCAAACTTCGAAACGTCGTGAATTTCGTTTAGCATCTTATGCCGAATACGAAGAAAATCAGCCAAACTTCGAAATGTTATGAATTTATTTTAGCATCTTACGCCGAATACGAGGAAAATCATCCAAACTTTGAAACGTTGTGAATTTTTTTTTAACATTTTACGCCGATTACGAAGAAAATCAAACTTCGAAACGAAATTAATTTCTTTCAGCATGTTATGCCAAATACGAAAAAAATCAGTCAAACTTCGAAACAATGTAAATTTCTTTTGGCATCTTACACCGATTACGAAGAAAAACAGCCAAACTTTGAAACGTCGTGAATTTCTTTTAGCATCTTACGCCGAATACGAAGAAAATCACCTAAACTTTGAGACATTGTGAATTTCTCTTAGAATATTACACCGACTACGAAGAAATAATGTGAATTTCTTTTAGTATCTTAAGCCGAATACGAAGAAAATCATCTCAAAAGTAATACCTACATTACAAGAAATCGCTGTGCACACATGTATAGGCTACAGTAAGATATTCTTTTGTTGTGATGAGTACACAGAACGTGTACCTCCGTGCAAATCTCGACATCAATCTCTTTATACTTCGCACAATGCGAAAGTAAAAATGAACAAATAGGCTACGCACATATGAATCCCAAATGCTTGCCAGAGCTTACAGTGACGACGCCATATATTTGTACAATTTGTTTGAGTTACAAATCCTCCTGCAACCCTTTTTCAGTTGTTTTTATAGTAGTGAACTCCTCTTTGTTGCCTCAGAGTCTGTTCATCCTGCCATTATTTCCGTAATTCTTCTTTCTCCTCTCGTATGTGCTCTTTTTGCTTTCTCATTATATGACGTATGGAAAAAAATCGTGTTCTTTTCGTTTCATGTACTGGTTCATAATCATATAATTCTCTTTCTGTATTTTCCAGTGTATAGTTTCTGTAACCTCTCTTTCTCTCTCTTGCAGCATGTGTTGTTCTGATCCTTCCGGCATCGCTTCTCGTATACAGCACACGAAACTTGATGGCAGATCCGACGAGTTTTGCATTCCCTTTCCCTAGCCATTAAACCAGGAAATCCCAGGGCTCATTTTCAGTACTGATCTAAACACCACCAACAACATGTCAATATCCCTCTAGCAGAGACAAAGCATCATGAGAGATACAAACGCGCTCCCATTACCCATTTCCATGCAGAATAATCCCCTTGGGCCGCCAAACCAACTCATAATCTATATGGTGTCCATATATACACGTACTCACATCCTCTCTATCATACAGTTCTATTGCTGATATGCGAACTGAAATTTTAGACTAACACGTACCGTGGTTTTACTGTAGTCGTGTTGTATTTTTATTTTGAGATGAAGGGAAACAAATGGTAGACGCAGAAATGTTCAATTCTCAATTAAGTCCATTTTTACAATCAATACACAGGGAATACTTTTTCAATTATAGATTTAATTATTTTCTAGTACGGTACTTTAATGGCTACTTTATATTACGAGAATTTACCTTCATTATAACCTCAAATTTCTGACAAAACATACGCAGTTCGTCAAGAAAATGATATATAGTGAAACCTCTCATTTACGGACATTAAAGGGACGTAACAATCTGTCCGCATCTGGGAGGTGTCCTTAATTGGGAGGAAGGCTCCCCAATCTAACAGTAAATTTATAATATGCATTATGTATCCCTTCACGCTTTAAATGAAAGGTATTACTGTAGTTTAATTCTTTGCAACTTTGAACTACAGTAGATAAAACCGAAAAAGGGAAATACAGTTCTGTGCCATGCAATTTTATTCTAGGTCTACAGTTATGCAGTACTGTAATTTAAACTTTTCAAATTAACCTTTTCGTTAGGTGCCATGTCTCTCGAAACAGAACAACTGATTGAAGTGAAGAGAATAATCCTACTAACCCTATCATGTGTCGAATATAATTTCACGATCGCGGAAACCTTGGACCCATCAGACAGGTTCAATTTTATGACTTTGTTTATCCACCCGCTTTCAGCTAACAAGAGGTAGCCGGATGGGCTTGTGAGACGAGACACTTATTGTCTTCTTTCATGTTAAAGAATTTCTGTACAGTTCTCAAAGTTAAATTTTCCATTTTTGTAACACATTATGTCTTGAAATCCAAGTTCTGTCCGCAGTCAGGAGGTAAAGCAAGCTTTAGGACTGTGAAACAGCTGTCCGTGTCCGTGTCTGAGAGTGTCAGTGAAAGAGAGTTAAATTTATCATTTACTTCTATATTATTTCAGTTGGGACATAAAAATCTGTCCGTATATGAGGAGTGCCCGTATCTTGGGGGTGTCCGTAAGGAGAGGTTTTACTGTAGTAACTTTCACCTTATTTACCACTATTGTCACTACCAATACTTTCATCACCTTTATCATAATAATCCGTACGAGATGGAACTAATATAACTGTGTAGCTTTTAACAACTTATTGCCTACCGCTATGGTGTAACGGTTAGCATGTATGTCCGTGAAACGATCGGGTACGAGTTAAAATATTGATTGGGATAAGTTACCTGGCTGAGGATTTTTTTTTTCGGGATTTCCCCTCAACCCATTAAGAGCAAATGCTAGGTAACATTCGGCGCTGGACCCTGGACTCATTTCGCTGGCATTATCACCTTCATCTCATTCAGACGCTAGATAACCATACCAGTTAATAAAGCGTCGTAAAATAAGCAATTAAATAAACAGCTTATTCCTTGGATAGAATAGAACAAAAAATTGTAGTACGATATTATTGCGAAATGAATAATTTTCTAAGAAAAAATAATTTTCCCTTAAATGTTAAGAGAGTTTTACTCTATAAGCACTATCCGTACGATTTTGGATTTTTCTCTTATCATCATAAAAACTAAAAAGGAAAGGAATGATTTATCCCTTTTGCAGTTTTTAAACAATACAGGCTACTGTAGACCATCGATTCTCAACCGAAAAGTCCCCAGAGGACGTTCGTGGATCGCACAAAGGACCCACAGAAACGTATACTGTATAATGTAAATTTGCAAAACAAAAGCCTAAAAAATGTGTTTCTCTTCCGACGATTATTGAAAATTTATTTTTTTATATTTCGAATATAACTTTTCATAATCGCCTTGATTTTTAAAAAATTAATACACTAATTATCGAGGCATCAATTATTACGAGTATAATAACATTATGAATCTTTTCATTCGTTGATATCCTGAAGAGGTGAATATTCTGAACTATCGAATGGGATACTATGCAAAACTTTGCTCTGCCTCCTCGCGGCGAGCATGCTATACCCTTATTACTCCCCTGCAGTAGGCGTGGAGCATGCTGGGAACGGGAGCATAATGACATCTGCGCGAGACAGTCACGCCCGCTGGTTTCTGCGCACTGAGTTTTCCTTGTTGGATGCTTATAAAATTGTTCATGCCATTCTCGTTATCATATTGGTATGAAAAGAAGTATTTTCTTTTTAATTGAAAATAAAAGCAAGCACAGACGTAGATTTTATGCACGCTCAGATTTTCTACTTAAGTTAATCGCCATTGTGTCGTGACACTCCAACTTATATGCAAAAACGGAAAGCCCAACCATCACACTAGTTTGGTGAATATAGAACGTCTTATTTTAAATTTTAGCTTCTGGTAAATTAGAATAATTTAGTTTTCTTCTTCTTCTTTCCCTTAGTTTAACCTCTCCCTTTTAGGTTCTTACTACACGACGCAACCCACCCGGGCCTTACAGGACCGCGACAGTTTAGTTTTCTAATTACGATATTTATTTTTTACAGTATACTAATTTAATTTGTAGGCTGGTGAGGTTTAATATCCTTGGAGGAGAGTCCCGGATCTAAAAAGTTTAAGAACAACTGACATAAACTGTTTTCTTGCAAATTAAATTAAAGGATTAACGCCTTTCGTAATTTCCTACAATTAGGAAATCTGACAACTCTACTGCAGTCACTAAGGGACGGAACATTGCTATTCAGACCGAATGCCTATATGTTTTCTTATGTGAGATGGCGATGCGCTGTTGCCAAACTACGGAGATTTCAGCTCTAATTTGCCACATACTTAATTACAAAACCCGTAATGGTTTTTTTTTAATTTATTTTAATGCATTTTATTGCTTCGTTCAATCTGCACAGTTATATCACTTCCACCCTGTATGAATATCTCCGCACTATTGCCGTCATCAACATTACTGACATCGGATTAGCAACTATGGGTGAATCCAGAAATGCATATTGAGTGTTAGTTGGGAGGTCGGAGGGTAAAAGATTTTTTGGAGGCAGAGACTTAGATGGAAGGATAATATTAATATGGATTTGAGTGAGATGAGATACGATGCTAGGGACTAGATTAATCTTGCTGAGGATAGGGACCGATGCAAAACATTTGAATCATATTTTTTTTGTCAGTAATCGAATCTCGCAAATAGGTCGTTTTCTCAACTTTTGTACTTCAAAATACTCTAGTGAATAAAGCTTTTCTTCATGTGGCCTGCAATTTTTGCACAGGTCATAAATATGTTAGAAATAAACTGACTTATCCTTTTTATTGTACTAATTAAATTGTTGTGACCATCCATTATTGAAGTTATAATGGTCTAAAAAACTTTAAATTGAAAAGTTGAAAGTTAAACATTTTTCCTCAAAAAATTACTTTCTCAATGTAAAAGCATACGTCAGTTTTTTATTTATGTATCAGTAATAGGGGATTTTTAAGGAAATGTATCAGCGAAAGATATCTAGAAAAGAATAAAAAAAAAGTGTATGTAGTATTTGTGGACCTAGAAAAGGCTTTTGACATAGTGGATTGGAATAAACTGATGGGGATGCTAAAGAAAATTGGCGTACATTGGAAAGAGAGAAGACCAGCCGTCGGCAGAAATGTCATCGCGATGTCTGTTACTAAGTGACGTTGAAGGGCTGGCAAGGAATACACATCCCCCCTCCCAAACAACCCATTGCAGGAACATTGTACAAGCAGCTACCAGTGGCGCAACATATAGGCCTAGCTAGTTAAGCATGGCTCTGTCCAAAGGTAGGAAACATATATTTAAAGAAGAATGAAGGGAGACGTATTTTTCTTGTGCTTATAGAAACAATAGTGTATGTTTATTGTGCTCGAAAGTTTTAAAGGACGTTTATCAACACAATATCAAACGTCATTATAACGTAAGAGCATCAGAAGATCACAGATATTTATGAACATTTAAATCTAATTTGCGATACGAAGGTTAATAGCAAAACGTAGTAGATACAGTATGCACGATATGGTGCGATCATTCATTACAATGATAATGTCTGGAAATCAAGTATGAGGGAAAAACAGTTCCATCATTTCCCATGCTTACAATCTCTTTCTGATATTTCTGAATCAAATTTAAATAATTATGCTCATCTAAATCTAAAAACAGAATTTCAACAATGGTAATTCCGTGATTTTAAAAATATTGCAAATGGTTTCTTAGCCTACTTTTTGCGAATCATTTGACTATAGACATAAACAAGGCTAAGCCGGAAATGCAGCAAATAGTAGCTGATTTACAGAGTGATGCATATTTACAAACACGGTGCAAAGACATGTGTGGTTTAAATTTCTTTAAAATTCTGTGTACGGAAAAATATGCTTATTTGCCCACAATATAGCGGCTATGTTTGATTCCACTTACAGTTGCGGACATTTTTTTTTTTTTCAAAACTGAAACTTGCAAAATCAAAACAAAGGTCGTGGCTGAAAGATGAAAGTTTATTCGCTATCTTGAGATTGGCTACTTGAGACATAAACTTAGAATTCTGTGGCACCTTGAAAGTTACGGTACAGTAAATATGAAGTTCGTGATGGCTGCACGCCACTGGTGTCTGAGCGGATCCTCAACACTACCCACAACCATGCGACGTCATGTGTATTGCCGGTTGCATTGTCTGATATCGTGAGTACAATTCTGCCGATGACTGGAGAAGACTGTTCAGTAATCTTTATATGAAACAAGGAGTGAAAAATCAGGATAAGAGACGAAATGTCAGAAGGAAGTGAAATTGGAAGAGGAGTAGGTCAAGGATGTCCTTTATCACCTATCCTGTTCAACATCTACTTGGAGGATTTAGTAAAGAACTGCTTTCAGAACATGGGAGGAGTGATAGTAGGAGGAAGAAGAATAAAGTGCATAAGATTTTCTGATGATTTGGCGTTGTTAGCAGAAGAGAAAATGATACTAAAGGATATGCTACTGGAGGTAAATGACAGCTGTGAGCAGTATGGGATGAAGATGAATGCAAATAAGACGAAGAGCATGGTCATAGGAAGAAAAATACAGAAGCTAAACTTGCGAATTCTAAATGAGGCAGAAGAGCGAGAGGACAGCTTCAGATACTTGGGGTGTACTATAAGCAGTAACATGAACTGCTGCCAGGAAGTCAATAGGAGGATTGCAATGGCCAAGGAAGCTTTTAATAGAAAAAGGAACATCTTCTGCTGACCTCTGTAAAGAGAACTAAGGAAGAGACTAGTGAAGTGCTTTGTATTTAAAGTAGCATTGTATGGGTCAGAAACATGGACATTACGACGAAGTGAAGAGAAGCGACTAGAAAAACATTTTGAAATATGGATATCGAGAAGAATGGAACGTGTGAAGTGGACAGACAGAATAAGAAATGAAGCTGTGTTGTAAAGAGTTGGTGAAGAAAGAATGATGCTGAAACTGATCAGGAAGAGGAAAAGGAATTGATTGGGTGACCGGCTGAGAAGAAACTGCCTACTGAAAGATGCACTGGAGGGAATGGTGAACGGGATAAGAATTCAGCGTAGAAGAAAATATCAGATGATAGACGATATTAAGATATATGGATCATATGAGGAAACAATGAGGAAGGCAGAAAATAGGAAAGGCAGGAGAAAATTGGGTTTGCAGTGAAAGACCTGGATATGGCAGATTACTAAATTAAATGAATGAATTCGAATTATGAAAATTAGAGGAATGTTTATACAGTGTTAATTAATACAATAAAATTAAGGACTTAAAATTTAATAGAGATATCAGAATGAAAATTTGTATGATGAATTCCGATATGGTCTAAAATGCGTGATAAAAATTTGAATTTAATAAGACTGAAAATATAGAAATTACATATTTCAGAGTACCATTAACTTTACTAGGAATACGTCCATTCGTGACTTAGTAAGAGCTTAAAACGTCTAAACTAATTAAAACAGATTGAATGAAAATTGAAAAATATATGTAAAACAGAAAGAAATAACGCTAACAATTATAAGTCGATACTTGGTTTATTGCCAGGATATTTAAAGATAAAAAGCGGTTTCAACTCAAAGAATATAATGATATATCTTCGATCAATGCATGATTCATCATTGTAATAAATCGTGTCGAAAGACGTAGAACAAAATAATTTAAGATATTCATAACATGTCATCGGTTAAAATTGTGGGACTTCGCTATTTAATAGGAGCATGTAGTGCAAGAAAAAAAGACTGGTTGAAAATTCAGTTAACCAGCCCATTTAAATAAATAATCAATGTAAAGTAATTTTAGTATAAGGTAAAGGTAGTAATTATACTGTAAACAAGTTTTCTAATGATGACCCAAAGCGTTGTGTGAGCTTGCAGCAGCAGTAGCAAGAACATCAATATAAATCGTGCTTTGACCTCTGTTAACGAATAACGATATATAAAATTTCAGTACATAATGTAACATTTTACACGCTGGAAAGGCAGCCATCGTAACAATTTCTAAGACTCGTGTTGTTACTTTCTTTAGGCTGCTTATGTCTCGAGGTATAATTATGTAAATGGACTATAATTAAAATTCTCACACACGAAATATTTTGTGAACATACTGTATACAATGTTTTATTTATCTCTTAATTTTGTGTAAAATTAAAAATAAATATCAGTGGTAATTTCAAGTAATTCGACAATTTTCTTTTGCTTTTAAAATGTATTTCATTAGTTTCATATAGCTAGAAGTAACTTATTGCATAAAGGAGTGTCAAACCAGAGGTACAGACACTCCTGATGTCTCTGCACACTACAGTCTGCCAAGGACGCTAATTCTCTCAGATAACATTACTTGTCATTTCAAGTCACTACAGTATGGCAAATAATATTTCGCATTGGTGAATTATTATTTGTGCGAGATCGTGCGTATTTACTTGTTTTCCGCACAGAACCAATACGCGGAAAGTGTGAAATATCACATTCAGTTTCCCAACGTAACACACATAACAATTTCCCTCTTCTTACCGCTTAAGCGCGACATTCATTTTACTGCTTTAGGCTTTTAACATATTATTTTTAGAGACGTTTAACATAGTAATAATTATAAACTGGAAACTTACCACTGCAATTTCACCTAAATTGCAATGTTAATTATTGTTTTTAAATATTTGCAAAAATTAAGTAAAGTCTACTACTCCACGAAACTTATTGCATTCCTGATACAAGTAACATTAAGGAAGCCGTGAAAAAATCAACAAGATTCCAGATGCGGATGTTATTACTGCAATATGTTATATAAATAATATTGTTAAAATATTAAAATGAAAAATAAATCATTACATAACCTTACCGTTTGTTTTAAGTTCGCATTTATAGACTGGGGGGGGGGGAGACAGATGTATATCACGGCCTGCTGGAGTATAGTAAACACAGAAAATATTTTATAGCAACAATGTTGAAGAAAGATATTTTGGTTTTCCGAAGTTGCCGTCATTAAACAGAAACCAACATGGAGATTTCATTGCAACTAATTATAAATTGGTCTTTCAGGTATGTAATAAACGATCTTCGCACAAAATAATGTATGATACACGAGCGGTATGTTTGTTTTCATGTTCTCGGAAATTAAAAAAGCTCAACTACGTTTCGCTTTTTCAATCTTTTCCTCTTTTCCATGAAAACGTCAACATACCGCTCTTGTAACGTATATTACTATTATTTAAGAGAGTGTAAAGAAACTCGGGTTTCAGAGCAGTTAAAAACATGTTCGTAATGTTCTCCGATACATTAATAAACTCATTAGGGTGATTTCCTTCAAAGGGGAGATAAAACTGGTGGTCCCCTCTCCTAGATATACGGCACACTTGGAAGAATTCGGGTAAAATTTGTCGGTGATTTCTTAGCGACATTGAAATTTGTAGGTAAAAAAAATGGACCCATATATAACTTAATAAGGGTTTCGCACTGTTTTTCAACTTGCAATAGAGGTAGACTAGGTCATTGTCCTCATATCTCCATCTCATTCTGAAGTGTTTGTGCAAATATTTTGCCTACGCTACCTGGTTTACAGTTAGAAAATAACAGTACTATTGTGCTTTTAAGTAAACAATTTCCGGGAGAGAAATATTATCGGAATTTTTAGTATGAGTTTGTATTAACATAATAATTAATATCAATTACAACCGATTAATTTTAATCGACTCGATTATTCGATTAAATATTTTTGATCGATTAATCTTACATCAGAAATTGATCGATTATTCGATTAAATCCCACAATAATTATTAGTGATTTTCACTTTTTGATACACTCGTATTATCGTTTTCTGTTAAATAAGGCAAATGTAAGAAAGTCTCCATATCTCCAATGCACCAAATATCTTGTCCAGTCGAAGAAGGTCCTATTACTGTAATTGGACCCAACTTCAAAACATCACTAAATGTATTTTGACCGTTATACGAATGGCTAGGAATCAGAACATTGTAAGTTTACTGTGAATGTCTATAATATTAATATTAGGCCTAATGTTGAATAAGTAGGAAACTCTTCTTGAACATCGAACAAGCAAATATTCTCATGGGGGCAGATAAAAAAAAGTTAAATTTATTTCTTTCATCATGTTAATAATGTCAAAACAAGTGCTTATACAAATTTTGGCTACTCGATCGTAATTACGAGGCCGTCCAGAAAGTGATTTTCTCTAGGGCCGTTTACAGAAAAAAGCACAATTGCCTGGAAAGATTTATTGAAACAGATGCATCAATTTTTACGCTATTTGTCAACGTATCCCCCACTGGAACTGAGACATTTGTCATATCATGTGATCAGTTTTTGTATCCTTGTGTCGTAGAAGTCAGCCGCCTGGGATCGGAACCAGCGTTTGACAGCCGTTGCACCTTTCTGTCGATCCCATGATGTGACAAATGTCTCAATTCCGGTGGGGAATATGTTGAAAAATAGGTCAATAATTGCTGTCTCTGTTCCAATAAATTTTTCCAATGAAATTGTGTTTTCTTCTGTTAACGGCCCATGGCAAACTTATTTTTTACGGCCCTTTTAATTGCGGTCGAGTGGCCAGAATTTGTACAAGCACTTCTTTTGATATTATTAACATGGTTTGGTTCTAAGTTGCCCTGCTTCTGTCCCATTGTATAACGATATTGTACTTTGTATTGGTGCTTTATTTAATACAAAATTTGGGGTCTTATTAAAAATGTATTTACATTGTTTTTGTTTTATTTGTGTATATTATCCCATAATTCTGATCGTGTCCCATAGCATAAAGACCCAATTGCATATTTTCAGAGGCCATAATTCTGTAATGATATGATATAAGAGACTAATATTTAACAGAATATTTGCCTCCAGTAGTCTTTGACATACATTTAATGTAAAAACGTTAAGTTTGATATTTAACAACAGAAACACTAATTCTCTTTGC
This sequence comes from Periplaneta americana, assembly GCF_040183065.1. Taxonomy (NCBI): domain Eukaryota; kingdom Metazoa; phylum Arthropoda; class Insecta; order Blattodea; family Blattidae; genus Periplaneta; species Periplaneta americana. Next base: position 32,474,525 of record NC_091125.1, read on the forward strand.
TCTACTGGAAAAACACGTTTTCTTCATTCGAGCCCGTCTCCAACTGACCGCTTCATATAATGATTTACTATAAAGACGGTAATGAAATGGAATATACAGAGTGTTTCAAAAATACGGGGCATAATTTCAGGTATGTATTTCCCACATGTAGACAATCAAAATAGTTCATTACAACATGTGTCCGGAAATGCTTTATTTCCGAGTTATGGCCTTCACAACATTGAAATTCACCGGAACGTTTTTCTTTCCGCAGGTCGTTGCCGTCAAAGGAGACATTAAGAGGGCACTCTGACAGTTCATTCCGAGGCAAATGTTACATTCAGTGTTGTGTAGGCGTTAGACTGTGCGACATGTATTCAAATCAAGAGCTATCGATGGATAGGTAGAGGTGGCCCAATTGCTTGGGCTCCACGCTCATCTGATCTGAACCCTCTCGATTTCTACTTGTGGGTCGACCTGGTTGGCGAGTTAGTATAGCGCTGGCCTTCTATGCCCAAGGTTGCGGGTTCGATCCCGGGCCAGGTCGATGGCATTTAAGTGTGCTTAAATGCGACAGGCTCATGTCAGTAAATTTACTGGCATGTAAAAGAACTCCTGCGGGACAAAATTCCGGCACATTCGGCGACGCTGATATAACCTCTGCTGTTGCGAGCGTCGTTAAATAAAACATAACATTCTACTTGTGGGGCCATTTAAAATCATTGGTTTATTCGTCTCCGGTGCCTGATTTTGAATCCCTTCGGAATCGAATTGTGGCATGTTCTGGGGACATACGCAATACTCCTGAGTTTGGGATCGTGTTCGCAGGTCAATGAGACATCGATGTGAGGTCTGTATTCAAGCAGGAGGTGGACATTTTGAACATCTTGTGTAATGACAACGACCTGCGGAAAGAAAAACGTTTCGGTGAATTTCAATGTTGTGAAGGCCATAACTCGGAAATGAAGCATTTCCGGACACATGTTGTAATGAACTATTTTGATTGTCTACATGTGGGAAATACATACCTGAAATTATGCCCCGTATTTTTAAACACCCTGTAGTTTAAGCATTTGAAACCGATAACGTACTTCAAATTGCACTCCGTGTACATAGAATATATTCGATGCAATTTAATCATTGTATTCTTGGAAACGCAAAAGTATTAGGAATAAAAATAAATATACTTTATACGATATACATTAATTCAATACTTACATTATAACTCAAATTGACTTTCTATATAAATGTTCAATGTGCACACTGAATCAGCAGATTCCATATTTGTATTACAGTAGCTGCATCCCACACACACACGCAAGCATAGACTGGTGGCGTAAGAACTGCTGCAGCTCGTGTCCTGACAATCATATCTCCTGAAGCAGCGTTTTTCAACCGCCGCTCCATGAAATTATTTTTGCGGTCCGCAGAAAATTCATAGATTCAATTATTTTAATATTCACTGCGTTTATAGATATTAAGGAAAGAGAAATGAAATAAAATGTAACTCTCGCCTTTAGATTCAAAATGAAATCACTGAATCATTTTTAGTTATCTGCGAATGAAGAATACCCATATGTTGGCAGAAAAGTTTTTTTTTTTTTAATTAATAGACTACTGGTAACTTTTTCAACCACATACACATACGAAACAAATTTTTAGATCTCTTTTGAAATTAAGACAAAATACCCTTACAGGAACCGAATGGACATTGGTGCCCCACTACTGTATATCTTGCAGTATTAACGTTGGAACCATAAATAGAAAAGATTTAGGCAAATAAACAGCATCAGATGTCGCCTTGAGTAAATGTCAGTGATTCCTAGACAAGAACGATGAACAATATGATTATAAGATTTCGCATTTAAGTACCATACATTTTAATAATGAAGGTGAATAATAATCACAGAAGAACAACCATGCACTATTTTTTTCTACTTTTTCCTGTTCGCTAGTATCGAAAGGTTGAAAAATGCTGACCTAGAGTATTATATGGAAGTAGAACGAATGAGGTGGGGTTGTTTGGGGTCAGAGGTTTAGAAGTGTACATGCAAGAGGGACTGCCCTCTCAGATCCATTTCTAAGACGTCACTTCATCACAGACAAAATGGAGAGGTTTTTACCTCAGTTTCACAAATAAAACGTTAATTTTGTCCTTTCCTGTCAAAAAAAGGATCATGTTCATTTACGTAGGCCTACATACGTATCAGTAATATACTGTCAGTCTTACTAATAAACCGTGTATAGTTTTTATACAAGACTTATGCAGAATTGAGACAGAAAACGTTACTAATAAACCGTGAATAAGCTATGGACGTATAAACAGGCTGTAACTATACAATGGGAATTGCTTTGCAGTAGTTATATACACGAAACCCCTTGTTTAAGCGTTGTATATAGGGAAAAAAATGGCCGCCCCTTTAACAGCTGTTCGTATCGACTGTCATTTTATGATGACGTTTACCCTGTAACTACAGAAGAACAAACCTAAGATCATAGAATTATTAGAATAATATTGCTGTACCTTGTACTCATTGACCAAATTGTAGTGTGGTAATCGATTAGAGCCAGTTGTACTATCGATATTTAACACGCCACACTAGAGCGCTCTACCGGATCCAGTAGAGAACCTCAGATATTCTATTACCTTTCGTAAAGAAGTAATGACGAAACTATGACGTAGCTGTGTAACAGTTATACTGTTATACACGACGTATGTAGTGATTATTAGTAAGGAATTTACACATGACTTATAAACGAGCTACTCATTGTATAAGGCCCGATTGTATAAACCATTTAATCTTAGATCAGAGGTTAAATTGATCCTTGTTTTAGCTGAACTTGGAATTTTGTGTTGTATAAAGTCTAATCTGAGATTAATTTGTCTCAAACTAAAGTCAACTTTGACTGAAGAAATTTCTTCGATTAAGTTAGATGATCCAAGTTCAGTTATTTCTTTTCTGTTTGAAATATACGAGTGACAGATTGTGCAAATAAAATATCCATTATTATTATTAATATTAATAGCTATGGTAGGTACATTTACATATATCTCTTTCAATTTCTTGTCTTAATACACAAACAATCTTATATTTTATAAGACTCTATCGTGTTCAGCAGTATCAAATAACATAACCTATAATTATATTATGTTTATAACAACCATTAATTATTAATAGATATGATAGGTACATTCATACATTTTCAATTAACTGTATTAGTAAACGAAAATTGTCGTTTTATAAAGCTTAATTATGTTTAGCAGTATCAAACACCATAACATGATAACAACTTGGAGAACAGTCAACCTTCTTCTTATTGTCCGCCATTATTTACATTGCAAAAAAAAAAAACCAGTGTCTCCAACGCAGTGTACGAAAGTCGCCAAAAAGTAGTTGTAAAGTCGCTAGATTTCTCATTATCAACAAAGAAAGATTACATTTTGTCACTATTGGGGTGCTAAAAAGGTCACTAAATCCCTATTTAAGCAATATAAAAGTTAAAAGAAATTGTTGTTGAAAAAGATTAAAGTCGCTAGATTGGCAACACTGAACAAACCTGTATAACATTGTCCGCGCATCACGTATTTCACCTGTTTATGCGATGTTGCCAAATCCTTTTTACGTGAACTTAGATTGCATTTGAACCAAGGTAATTTGATCGCAGAAAAGTTTTATACAATAGAAGAAGTGTCTGAACTCGGTTCACTTTTCGATCTTCGATCAAAGTTGATCTTTAGTCAGGGAGTTTTATACAATTGGGCCTAAGACAGTTAAACGTCTGTATATAGAGTTTTATTAGTAAGACCGAGAATGTATTTTATGTTGTTATATTCATTGTCATCAAAATTATGTACAATTTGTGTATCATTCGTTAATGCTAGTCCTGTTACATTTCTGTTTTCCAGGAATACACCCTTAACTACATTTTACTATATATTTTTTAAGTTGGTTATTTAACGACACTGTATCAACTACTAGGTTATTTAGCGTCGATGAAATTGGTGATAGCGAGATGATATTTGAGGCCGAGGATTCGCTATAGATTACCTGGTATTCACCTTACGTTGGGAAAAACCTCGGAAAAAAACCAACCATATAATCAATCAGCCCAAGCGAGAATCGAACCCGCGCTCGAGCGCAACTTCAGACCGGCAGGCAAGCGCCTTAACAGACTGAGTCACGCCAGTGGCTCCATTTTACTATTAATAACTATTATTATTATTATTATTATTATTATTATTATTATTATTATTATTATTATTATTATATGCTCCTTAATACATACAATCATTCTAGTTATTTCTTAACAAAAACTCTTTCCCTTTAATTAATGTTTCTTATATAGCCTACATATGTTTATACCGTAGTTTTCCATTACCATTTTTTCTTTACTATATACAAAAATTTACGGAGTTCTCTCAATTTTCTTCCGTTTACTGTTCTATACAATTTCCTACATGCTGTTTAATTTTAGTAATGGTTCCTGAATATAAATTTTTCTTGTTATTTCATTTGTAGGTAAGATAGTAGAATGTGTAACTCGTCTTCTTTTTGATTACATAAATTCTTACTTCTCCTCTTCTATTTTTAACCTTCAAATTCTCAATCTTCACCACGCTAGTCACATCCTTTCTTTCCTGTTGTTAACTTTTGTATATTCTTCATGTCCTCGTATGATTTTCATTTATTTGTAACTTATTAATGATTTTAAACCATTTAAATTGCTAACATTTCCTGTTTCACTACCTCGTTACTCCCCTCCATTATAATTTTACCTGTCAAATTTATATTCATTTCACCAATTTCTTACCATAACGAATTCAGTCCTAAACTGCTTACATTATTTTCTAATTCTTTTATCGAATTAGACTAAGTTTTCATCGTTTATATGAATCTTAAACAATTTTCAAGATATAATTTTCTTCTTTCTCTACAATATAACCCAAAAATTTAATTTCCCTAACTAATATTGTTCTCCATCCCCAATTCCAGTCTGGCTGCTGTATTTGAGGCATTCAATGGGATCCCCAAATATTTCTTACAAAATTTATATCTTATTCTATCTATATTTACTTCTGATAAGTAGGCTAATATTTCCCCATATCTCATCGTTATAAAATATCTTTGCTTCAATCATCACTCTGTAAATATCATTTAATCGTTTATTACCAGGGGCGATTTCTCCGGGCATGCTATGCTTGCTGCGCAAGCCCAATATTTTCGTAGAATGTATACTGTATTTCTCAAAATGGCGTTACGTATATTAAAATTTATTTTGATTTTTGGAATACTGTATATGCGTAATACCATCCGCAGGTTGCACACCGCAAGTATCGCAACTCTTGCTCGTTTCTCGGAGCTACAGGAAAGACGTAGAAATAGCGAGAATATGATGCGCGTGCAAGTGCCTTCCTCCTTAGTCCGTCCTAGGCGCACGTGCTTCTGTTATGTGTTGCTTGAAGCTCTGGTCCGAGAGCTACACCAAGACTATTTAACGTTATACAGACCAATATTGACAGCGGGAATGTGCTGTGATTTGCGAGTGCAATGTAATTGTGTTAGCTGCTGCATGTATTATTAATTCTTAAACATTAATTTGAAGTATTGCAATGAGTTCGGAATTGTGTGTTATTGAAACCTTATTATTAAATCCATTTTCCCGAAGGACTATTCAAGAGAAGACAGACATAATAGAGAATATGTGCTCAATACACCAATATGCATTGGTTGGCAGGATCGAAAAAACTAAATAAACTGTTTTGTTGGCCATGTTTGTTATATTATATCGAACTTCTACGTCTGGTAAGCGAATATGATCCATGACTCATAATGATTTCATAATTATAAAATAAATTATTTATGTGGGTGTGATTATTTTTATTAATTATGAATTATTATATCCTCCCATCTTCCCCTATGAATAAAAGAGCAAGCCTAACTTTCGTGACTAGCATTCGCCCCTGTTTATTACCTATCAGTTATATATGATATGAATATTTCCGGTTATTATATATTTTTAACCGAGTACAATAATCTCTTGTACAGAGCTTGCCAAAATTTCATTAGGCTATTGCAAAAATGCCCGCATTTGAATTTCTGAAACTATGGTGCAATGTTGCTTCCTGCGATATAGGCATTATTTTTGTAACTGACGCGATTAGAGACTGGAACACGAAAAACATTAATTTGACTTATTTTCAGCTCCTGTAATACTGAGCTACATACCGTAATTAAAAAATATATATAGTAAACTGCAATGAATAAAATATTCTCTCTCATAATAATGACCAGAAATGTGTTACCCCTGTTCCTCCATTAAAACATTACGTTGAGTGAGATATTTACTATGTACACAAGTATTCAAAATTCTATCCGTCATTTACCAACAAGAATGGGGAACATAAAAGAAAGCTCTATACAATACCCCACCACTTGTTCCTTTGTATGTAAGCTTATGATAAATTGCCTAGTTCGGCTCTATTTACAGGATATAAATATGTCATACTACATTACTGTTTAAAAGTTTATAATTTTATTTGGCGACTTTTAGCTTCCACGCGACGCACTTGTAATAAAATGATCGTAAGTAGGCTTCTTTCTTTAAAAAAACTTTTGTTAAAAATGCCTACCACCACGTTCCTACCTCCCTCTCCCTTAACGATATTTATGACCTTGTTTTACAACCACCTCCACCCTCTACCTCCCACTAAACTTGCGGTCCTCGTATAACTTTTGTTACATTGTCTTCTTTCCTTAAAAAAAAAAAAAAAAAACAGCAGCACATTGGGCCAAGCCCCTTTGTTAGAGCATCGGGCATAGCTTTTCAGTGTTCTTCTGCTTCCAGACTTTTTGATTCTTCTCCGCTTGCTTGAACACAGGAGTTGATGTTAATTTATGACAGCTGCAATTGTGTGGTTATGAAGAATTGGCTACTACGCGCTATGTTTAAAAGACTCATGCGGCGTATAAGAATAATGACAAAATTATAAAGCTCCAAATGTAAAACTTCAACATGTTTCTCCTCCTCGCTTTGAGTAACAGGTCAACATTTCACACGAAATACATCTCAAGACTGAATAATAAGTCCTTTTAAATTCGCTACACTTAAATGCCGTTTGTCATTTATTAGATAAAATTAAAACCATTAATCTACGTCTTCCCGCCTTTTGAAAGGAAATAACTTGTTACGGCATACTACATCAGTTAAAGAAACGATGGAATTAGCAGATACAGATATAATTGACTCCCAGGCTTTTATTATGAATTAAAACACAATAGTAGACTATATGTATGGATTTTCAATTTTGATGTGTTAGAAAATGCCTTGTTAAAATGGGCGTAATTTTAAAGCCAAGGTTTTACATTTGAATAAAAGAATACGATAAGAATCTTTTCTGGGTACATATTACCGGTTTAATGTACTGGGTGTTGAAGAGTGATGGAATTACTAAAATAGTGCTGAAAGAAACGGCGCATTTTTGTACGCTCTCAAGCGAAGGAATTTAATAATAAGAAATGTAGAGAATTTTCCCAGATAGCCTAATTTATTATTAACCGTTCTCGTGAAATACACATGTTTTAGATTCAGTCTTAACGCTGGAAACTACAGACATGACTTTGAGTCTTGGATGGACAAGTGTGAAGAAGTTTCGGAGTCATAACGATCACATATACATATCCTTAATACTAAACATGATTAAAATGATACATTCTTCCTCATTTTACGTCTTATACGTTAGAAATCATTCAATTTCTTTATTATATTGCAAGTAGTATCACTTTCCATGGTGTATTAAAATTTTCTTGAACGAATACTACTGTTTAATATGCACTGAAATAACACCAAGGTAACATTAACATTTTAACATTAGAAAACTCTTATTATAACTACATTTTTAAGTGATACAAAGTATTAAAAGCGTTAAACAAAATGTATAAAATAAGGAGATTGAACTTCCATTTCCTGGATTGCACACAAAAATAAGTTTTTATAACCCCAAAGTAAGAAATTTGACATCATTAACACATTTTATGGTTTAAATAAATACTCGTAACTAATTCTGTAAAAATGTATGTAACATAGGTATACAAAAGCTATATTGCAATCGTTTCAAAATTACTCTTTATTTATGAAAATCAAAATTTAAAGTGATACAGGTCTAAATATTAAGATAGACCGTACATATTACACCTTACTTTAGTGGTTAACTTAAGTGTATAAAATAATTTTACAACAAGGGTATATAATTAATCTGTATCATCTGGCTTTCTGTGATCTGTGAGCTTCTAAAATTTAGAGAAATCACAACGAAAAGTATAAATATTTCCATACTGTACAATAATTAATTTCTATAAGAAAACTTCTTCTTTTTTTGTGTACTTACTAATTTCATAGTCTTATTCGTCAGTTTACTGTGAGGCAGTATAGACTAATACAAAATGTTAATCAAAGAAATTATCTATAACTGATTTTTATAGTGCATAGCCATTTTATGTTTTTTTTTATTGGTATAGAGATTCACTATCTTTCTCAATAAAAATTTTTATAAGCGTGTGTTCTTTTCCGGATAAATTCACTATTACGTATGGAATAAGAAGAAGTTTGTCCCATAGCTTATTAGATATAGCTGTACAAAAACAGGTATCATTCCGGATAAAAAAAACTTCTCTATCTCATGAATGTAGAAAACATGAATTTTTACAAAAATATTGAAATCTAATCGATTGGTATTAGTGTCACAGTAGTAGCTTCTTACACTTCGAATGATGAGAGAATAAAAAAAATCCATAATCTCAAAGATAAATAATTGGATATAGAATATGAACATAATCTGTCCAATAATATAGGAAACATCCCATTAAGCAGGTGGACGACATACCAAAAGTATTATTTCGGTATCAGAAATACTGTCAACATGTACTGCATTTTCGATAAATTCTAAGTTTCTTTATTATCATCATAAATTCTCTTTACAATTCATATGATGATAAAGTAAACATAGCATTTTTTTAGGGAAAAAGTTTGAGGATCCCATTTCGTTAATTAAATAGAACGGGTTTTCAACTATTTTTAATGCCAGCATGTTATTAATATAACATGGCGGTAATTATATGTACTTTCTATTTGCATGTTAGTGGTATTCTATCTTTAATTGTTTTAAGGAGTTAGGTACAGCTTACAGCAGTAAAAGTTTTGGAAATATTCAACATTTTTTCCTCAATTACTGTATCTTGTGCAATAATTAAAATTGGTATGTGTAAAACACTGTCCTTCTGCTATATGAAAAAAAGAAATGTTTTTACGATTAAAAAAATATATTTATATATTTTTTTATTCAAAATTAAAAATTGTGGCAGTTTACTGTGCAGTGATGAAGCCTTTCCCTCATAACTCATATACTTAGTATCTTTTTCATGTTCTCTCTCTTTTATTTTATTGCTGAAACTCATGTTTACAATATCATGTTCCTTCAACTACATTCCTTAAAAATGACATTTTTTTTTTATTTTGTGTTAGAAGAAAATTCTGATATTTGACCATTTTTTAAATGAATTTACTTGTTATCAGAAAATCTATCAAAGATAGAGAAGTGATCTTATACCATATTGTGGATATGACATGCATAAATATATACAAAAAATTTCATCAGAGAATGTTGGGTAGCTTTTGAGTTATGTGGGAAACGCTTTATCACTGCACAGTGAACTGAAGTTTGGAAAAAAAAAATGTAAATATTTTTTTAATTATAAAAATATTTTTTATATAATAATTTATTTATTTAATCTGGCAGAACTAAGGCCAGTAGGCCTTCTCTTCCGCCCAGCCAGACTCTAATTCTAATTAAATACATTTGCTTACATAGTTATTACATTAATATTTAGATCATAAAACAACATGAAAGTAAATAATGAAAACTGGATAACTAATGTTAGTGTGACAATAATAAACACTGGTAAGAAATAGTTATAACAATAATGATGCTAATAATAATAATAATAATAATAATAATAATAATAATAATAATAATAATATAGCAGAAGGACAGTGTTTTACACATACTAATTTTTATTATTGTACAAGATACAGTAATGGAGGAAAAAAATGTTGAATATTTCCCAAATTTTACTGCTGTAAGCTGTACCTAACCCCTTAAAACAGCGATATAGGCCTACTTCTGTAGTGCAGACATAAGGATAAATTCACAATTTAAGCCACTTTACTTATATATGATTATTATTATTATTATTATTATTATTATTATTATTATTATTCAATTTTAAATGTAATTTTAAAATGATTTTATATGTCACAATAAATGTTACTAATACGAGTATATCCTACAGCATTTGTTCCGATTGATAGTTTTAAAGGTATCGAAAATATTGCGAATCGCTTGGTTGTGGATTCAATATTTTGAAGTAAGTACAATAGGAATAAGGTGATGATGTTCGCAACTATACCTTTTTGGAGATTATAAGCTATTACCACCGTTACGGTATCATCAGCTTTCAACATCTGTGTGATCTCCTCTGTTAGTTCTATGTACTTATTGATTCTGTTTTGCAGAGGCTGGTTTTAGCTTACTGTTTAATGGTAGTATCAAGTCCATAATAAAAACTCGTAGAGTTTGTTTGTTGTAGAGTTGTATGTCTGGTCTGTTTTCAGTTTCCATCCCTCTATTCAAATATTCTCGAACATTTTTATGTAAGTAATTCTGTTATTGCGTTGTGCCACCAAATAGTTTGGTACGGTATTACTTACTTCCATTAATCCAACATTCTTGCAGTATTACTGTGTGCAGTCTGCATTAGCTGTTATTCATTATCCTCGTGTATTATTCTCTATAATGTCTATATCCATATGAATATTTTTATATTTGACACTACTACCAAGACAAATGATAATAATAACTTGTATAATATCAATACAGATTGTTAATTATAATAATATTGAGAATAATAATATAATAATAATCATAATAAAAGTAATAGTAATAATAATTAATTCAGTCATTCATAATTTTCTGCCCAAAAGCAGGTCTTTCACTGCAAACCCAGCATTCTCCAATGTTCCCTGTTTTCACCTTCCCCTTAGTTTTCGCATAATATTAATAATAATATTAACATTATTAATAATAGGCTTAATGCTTTTATTAAATTTTATCCGGAAACATATTTGTTGAAATTCTCCAAAACATAGCCATTCACAAATAGTGGAAGAAACTGTTCGTTTTCAGCTAAGTGCAAGACAACTCCTTGAAAAAAAAATAAGAAAAGTAGAAGAAAAGAACACATCTACTTGTTATAAAAGGTAAAGTCAATCCCATGAGAGGCCAATTCGGCCCAGAGGGTGAGGAGATGTTAAGGTTCCCACATTTACAGAAAATCAGCATTTAATGGAAGTACTACGTGTTCGCTGATTCCAAAGAAATGCCTCTGATACTCATTTCTGTTAGAGACTGAGTAGACTCTAGGTCCGTAGTGCGGCTGAAAGTATTAGATCAATGTTAAAATTCATGACCCCATCGGGGATCAAACCCGCAGTTTTCCTGCTTGTAGCGTTACGCTAAAGGCGCGCCCTTCCACTCGTTATTCAAGGATTAAATTTCCATCTTTCTGTCTGGAATCGAACAGGAGTCCGTTTGCTTTCTAGATAAATAATCTGCGATGTGCTATGGATTTGTTCATAATATCGAATTACGCATAATGCGGTTAAATGAATATTTATTACCGGAGGGTGTAGAATTAGATGGTGAGAACTTTATTCAGTAGTCAATATTTTTCACCTACTTAATGCCTGTCTCTGTTTGTTTCTATCTGCCTGCCTGTCCCAGATAATTAAAATGGTTGTGCTCGAATTGAAAGAGTTTACAGAACGATTAAAATACTGTATAACATTTTTTCGAATAAGAATCTGAGGCCTCCGAAATATTCATCAGTCACTACAAGTTCGTAATGTCAGAATCTACACTGTGGATGTAATCACACCTCCTACCAGCACGTTTGAATGGAGAGATTTAGAACAAATTTTTGCATCAAATTGTTCTAGAGCTGTTAGAAAACGTGTCACTTATCTATCAACAGATGTGGACGTAACATGACAGAGCACCAGCACACTTTACTCTTTCTGCTCGCGACTTTCTAAATCTTGCGTATCCCGGCGTTGGATCGAAAGGGAAGGTTCGAATGAATGACCAGCATGATCTCCTGATGTGATGCCTCTTGATTATTTCTTTTCGAGCATATTAAAAGCCTCGTTTACGAGACACTTTTAGTCAGATACTTGCAGTATACGATGTGGTTCGGGAGGTACTTGGGGTATTTTGGAGAAAGTGTCAGAGTTTGCTTCAACACTGCAATGCAAGCACTGAATGTGGTAGTCGTCAGTTCAAATAACGTTTGGCGTAATACAAAATTAATATCTTAAGTTCTTGTAGGCTCCTACTTAAATTTTTGCACAATTTATTATTAGTTCATTGTTCAATTTGTTATTACTTCATTTTTATGCTGCCTACCATGTAGTTCCTGACATACATAGGATTATTAACTCAAAATTAATTTTTAGACGGTGAGCTCCTATTGTAAAATTGTTATATGCCAACCTCTCTGTAAACATCTTCAGTTTGAGCACAACATTCTGAATCTTCCTGTATAATTATGTCCGCATGTCTGTGTGTATTTCTCTGTCAGTGCGTCTATTTGTCTAGTTATCTAGCGACCTACACATCTGTCTATATGTCTGTCTGTCTATCTGCCCTCCCTCCCGCCCGCCTGCCTGTCTGTCTAATCGCTCTCCCATTTTGTCCATCCATCTATCTAATACTTGCATCTATCTTTATCTGTACCGTAGGCCATTCAACCAACACTGTCTTCTTTTCTCCTCCAACTCCTATCTATACCGATGTGTGCCTATCGTTACCAATTTAATTATGTGTTCATTTGTTCGTTATTTTATATACCCATTTGTGTATTTACTCTATACAGTTTACTATGTGTATTTTAAAATTTTACGACTTCCGGACATGTAGGCCCTAATATATATTAGATGTGATAATTACGAGTATTTCAAGTAGCCTACACAGGAATGGAAATTAATTAATGTAATTACGATTGCCATATCCATTAACTGGGAAGTTCAAACGACTATGTCAGAGCCAACCACAAAGGCGAACATATATTTTCCTCCAGGGAAGGATTTTCTGTATTCCAATCACTTCTCTTTCCATTACATATAGGATAACACACTGAGAGAATGATATCTGTCAGTAGTTGAGTGTTACAGAACATGTTAAATATCACTAATTATATCAGTCATAAACATGTGATTAATTACTTTGAGTCAAACTACTACACTTTGCTGTTATTTTAACTACCTATCGGTATTGAAGATGTCGAATGTACAGTAGGCCTACCTATTATAGACTGTCTTTTATGTCACACAACAATTTTCAGATGTCTTTCAATTATATATTGAATGATTTTATTTCAAATTACCTTTAATTACTCGTAATACATTTTGAAATTATCATGTAGTTCCAAACGTACATAGGGTTATTGACTCAAAATTACTTTTTAGACAGTAAGTTCTTGTTGTAAAATTGTTATATTTCAATCCCTCTGTAAACTTCCAGACCTGGGATTTTAATCCACCAACTAAACACAGCCTAAACACAAACACTAAAAATGTTTAGATACCTAAAATAAGCTTTGAAAATTATAAAATAGGCACTTAAAATGCTATTACAGGCTCTCACTTTTATTTATTTCTAAGGAATGGAAGTTACAGCATAAAAAATCACAATATTGTCACTCATCATAACTTGCTCTGCAGTAATCTTCTCCAAATTGTCTATGCTCAAGCTGTGTCTTTTGTCAGTCAATATCAATTTGCTCTGCAATACACAACAATAGTCTTCCACAAATTGTCTATGCTCAAGCTGTGTCTTTTGTCAGTGAATATCAATTTGCTCTGCAATACACAACAATAGTCTTCCCCAAATTGTCTATGCTCAAGCTGTGTCTTTTGTCAGTGAATATCAATTTGCTCTGCAATACACAACAATAGTCTTCCCCAAATTGTCTATGCTCAAGCTGTGTCTTTTGTCAGTGAATATCAATTTGCTCTGCAATACACAACAATAGTCTTCCCCAAATTGTCTATGCTCAAGCTGTGTCTTTTGTCAGTGAATATCAATTTGCTCTGCAATACACAACAATAGTCTTCCCCAAATTGTCTATGCTCAAGCTGTGTCTTTTGTCAGTGAATATCAATTTGCTCTGCAATACACAACAATAGTCTTCCCCAAATTGTCTATGCTCAAGCTGTGTCTTTTGTCAGTCAATATCAATTTGCTCTGCAATACACAACAATATTCTTCCCCAAATTGTCTATGCTCAAGCTGTGTCTTTTGTCAGTCAATATCAATTTGCTCTCCAAAACACAACAATAGTCTTCCCCAAATTGTCTATGCTCAAGCTGTGTCTTTTGTCAGTCAATATCAATTTGCTCTGCAATACACAACAATAGTCTTCCCCAAATTGTCTATGCTCAAGCTGTGTCTTTTGTCAGTCAATATCAATTTGCTCTGCAATACACAACAATAGTCTTCCCCAAATTGTCTATGCTCAAGCTGTGTCTTTTGTCAGTCAATATCAATTTGCTCTGCAATACACAACAATATTCTTCCCCAAATTGTCTATGCTCAAGCTTTGTCTTTTGTCAGTCAATATCAATTTGCTCTGCAAAACACAACAATAGTCTTCCCCAAATTGTCTATGCTCAAGCTGTGTCTTTTGTCAGTCAATATCAATTTGCTCTGCAATACACAACAATAGTCTTCCCCAAATTGTCTATGCTCAAGCTGTGTCTTTTGTCAGTCAATATCAATTTGCTCTGCAATACACAACAATAGTCTTCCCCAAATTGTCTATGCTCAAGCTGTGTCTTTTGTCAGTCAATATCAATTTGCTCTGCAATACACAACAATAGTCTTCCCCAAATTGTCTATGCTCAAGCTGTGTCTTTTGTCAGTCAATATCAATTTGCTCTGCAATACACAACAATAGTCTTCCCCAAATTGTCTATGCTCAAGCTGTGTCTTTTGTCAGTGAATATCAATTTGCTCTGCAATACACAACAATAGTCTTCCCCAAATTGTCTATGCTCAAGCTGTGTCTTTTGTCAGTCAATATCAATTTGCTCTGCAATACACAACAATAGTCTTCCCCAAATTGTCTATGCTCAAGCTGTGTCTTTCGTCAGTCAATATCAATTTGCTCTGCAATACACAACAATAGTCTTCCCCAAATTGTCTATGCTCAAGCTGTGTCTTTTGTCAGTGAATATCAATTTGCTCTGCAATACACAACAATAGTCTTCCCCAAATTGTCTATGCTCAAGCTGTGTCTTTTGTCAGTCAATATCAATTTGCTCTGCAATACACAACAATAGTCTTCCCCAAATTGTCTATGCTCAAGCTGTGTCTTTTGTCAGTCAATATCAATTTGCTCTGCAATACACAACAATATTCTTCCCCAAATTGTCTATGCTCAAGCTGTGTCTTTTGTCAGTCAATATCAATTTGCTCTGCAAAACACAACAATAGTCTTCCCCAAATTGTCTATGCTCAAGCTGTATCTTTTGTCAGTCAATATCAATTTGCTCTGCAATACACAACAATAGTCTTCCCCAAATTGTCTATGCTCAAGCTGTGTCTTTTGTCAGTGAATATCAATTTGCTCTGCAATACACAACAATAGTCTTCCCCAAATTGTCTATGCTCAAGCTGTGTCTTTTGTCAGTCAATATCAATTTGCTCTGCAATACACAACAATAGTCTTCCCCAAATTGTCTATGCTCAAGCTGTGTCTTTTGTCAGTCAATATCAATTTGCTCTGCAATACACAACAATAGTCTTCCCCAAATTGTCTATGCTCAAGCTGTGTCTTTTGTCAGTGAATATCAATTTGCTCTGCAATACACAACAATAGTCTTCCCCAAATTGTCTATGCTCAAGCTGTGTCTTTTGTCAGTGAATATCAATTTGCTCTGCAATACACAACAATAGTCTTCCCCAAATTGTCTATGCTCAAGCTGTGTCTTTTGTCAGTCAATATCAATTTGCTCTGCAATACACAACAATAGTCTTCCCCAAATTGTCTATGCTCAAGCTGTGTCTTTTGTCAGTCAATATCAATTTGCTCTGCAATACACAACAATAGTCTTCCCCAAATTGTCTATGCTCAAGCTGTGTCTTTTGTCAGTGAATATCAATTTGCTCTGCAATACACAACAATAGTCTTCCACAAATTGTCTATGCTCAAGCTGTGTCTTTTGTCAGTGAATATCAATTTGCTCTGCAATACACAACAATAGTCTTCCCCAAATTGTCTATGCTCAAGCTGTGTCTTTTGTCAGTGAATATCAATTTGCTCTGCAATACACAACAATAGTCTTCCCCAAATTGTCTATGCTCAAGCTGTGTCTTTTGTCAGTGAATATCAATTTGCTCTGCAATACACAACAATAGTCTTCCCCAAATTGTCTATGCTCAAGCTGTGTCTTTTGTCAGTGAATATCAATTTGCTCTGCAATACACAACAATAGTCTTCCCCAAATTGTCTATGCTCAAGCTGTGTCTTTTGTCAGTGAATATCAATTTGCTCTGCAATACACAACAATAGTCTTCCCCAAATTGTCTATGCTCAAGCTGTGTCTTTTGTCAGTCAATATCAATTTGCTCTGCAATACACAACAATATTCTTCCCCAAATTGTCTATGCTCAAGCTGTGTCTTTTGTCAGTCAATATCAATTTGCTCTGCAAAACACAACAATAGTCTTCCCCAAATTGTCTATGCTCAAGCTGTGTCTTTTGTCAGTCAATATCAATTTGCTCTGCAAAACACAACAATAGTCTTCCCCAAATTGTCTATGCTCAAGCTGTGTCTTTTGTCAGTCAATATCAATTTGCTCTGCAATACACAACAATAGTCTTCCCCAAATTGTCTATGCTCAAGCTGTGTCTTTTGTCAGTCAATATCAATTTGCTCTGCAATACACAACAATATTCTTCCCCAAATTGTCTATGCTCAAGCTGTGTCTTTTGTCAGTGAATATCAATTTGCTCTGCAATACACAACAATATTCTTCCCCAAATTGTCTATGCTCAAGCTGTGTCTTTTGTCAGTCAATATCAATTTGCTCTGCAAAACACAACAATAGTCTTCCCCAAATTGTCTATGCTCAAGCTGTGTCTTTTGTCAGTCAATATCAATTTGCTCTGCAATACACAACAATAGTCTTCCCCAAATTGTCTATGCTCAAGCTGTGTCTTTTGTCAGTCAATATCAATTTGCTCTGCAATACACAACAATAGTCTTCCCCAAATTGTCTATGCTCAAGCTGTGTCTTTTGTCAGTCAATATCAATTTGCTCTGCAATACACAACAATAGTCTTCCCCAAATTATCTATGCTCAAGCTGTGTTTTTTGTCAGTCAATATCAATTTGCTCTGCAATACACAACAATAGTCTTCCCCAAATTATCTATGCTCAAGCTGTGTCTTTTGTCAGTCAATATCAATTTGCTCTGCAATACACAACAATAGTCTTCCCCAAATTGTCTATGCTCAAGCTGTGTCTTTTGTCAGTGAATATCAATTTGCTCTGCAATACACAACAATAGTCTTCCCCAAATTATCTATGCTCAAGCTGTGTTCTTTGTCAGTCAATATCAATTTGCTCTCCAGTACACAACAATAATCTTCTCCAAATTATCTATGCTCAAGCTGTGTTTTTGTCAGTCAATACTAATTTGCTTTGCAGTACACAACAATAATCTTCCTTAAATTGTTTATACTCAAGCTGTGTCTTTAGTCAGTCAATATCAATTTGCTCTGCAGTATACAACAATAATCTTCCCCAAATTGTTTATGCCCAAGCTGTGTTTTTTGCCAGTCAATATCAATTTGCTCTCCAGTACACAACAATAATCTTCACCAAATTATCTATGCTCAAGCTGTGTCTTTTGTCAGTCAATATCAATTTGCTCTCCAGTACACAACAATAATCTTCACCAAATTATCTATACTCAAGCTGTGTCTTTTGTCAGTCAATATCAATTTGCTCTGCAGTACACAGCAATAATCTTCCCCAAATTATCTATGCTCAAGCTGTGTCTTTTGTCAATCAATATCAATTTGCTCTGCAGTACACAACAATAATCTTCACCAAATTATCTATGCTCAAGCTGTGTCTTTTGTCAGTCAATATCAATTTGCTCTGCAGTACACAACAATAATCTTCACCAAATTATCTATGCTCAAGCTGTGTCTTTTGTCAATCAATATCAATTTGCTCTCCAGTACACAGCAATAATCTTCACCAAATTATCTATGCTCAAGCTGTGTCTTTTGTCAGTCAATATCAATTTGCTCTGCAGTACACAACAATAATCTTCACCAAATTATCTATGCTCAAGCTGTGTCTTTTGTCAGTCAATATCAATTTGCTCTGCAGTACACAACAATAATCTTCCCCAAATTATCTATGCTCAAACTGTGTTTTTGTTAATCAATATCAATTTATAAGCGGAGAAAGAATGCTCTACACAAACTGAGATTATAGGGGATATTTAAACATACATTTGTCATTTAAATTTCATCAGGGAGATCTTCACATTTCCATCCATGACTTGTAGTTTTACATGTCTTAGCACTAAAAAACCTGGATTTTTATTCAAACCACAAACCCACTTATATCGTATTCCTTCCTCGCCTTCCCTCTCACATATTCAATTTTATTCCCTGATTCCTGTACCACTGATAATTATTGTTCAAGGTAGTTTTGTTTTTTTTCTCCAGTTCGATGATGGAAGTCGGTAGAAATAAAAAATTGGCCTCAATATCACTTTTTCAGTATAATTAGAATCAGTTTAAATTGATTATGAGTATGTGAAAGTAATCATCTTTATAAATAAAACCAAAATGCATAAAGTCATTGATAGTATTAACAGTATATTGTTAGAAAAAGTATCACCTTATATAATCTAGCTAGAGATAATTTATAAATTTAGTGGAGAGGTCAGTACATACCTGTTTGTTGCAGTACTGGCAAAAAGTGATTTTCCAGTCATAAGTCATTCCTGGGAAATCCAGCAGCTATTATCGTATAAGCTTCCTCTTCAATGATTTTTCTCTAGACATATCTACCTCAACTTGAAACACTCAGAGATTTGAAGAAAACAAAATGTGTCTGAAACCAAACAGTTTATGTTCATTGTATAAGACTAGTATAAATGGTTATTTGATAAGTTGAGAAGTTTCGAAAAAGCTGCTCATAATTTAAAATGTTGATAGTTATTAATATATAGCAGACATTCCGAGTTTTCAACAGAACTGCAACACTAATAGTGGGATCACAAAATAGGTATTTACAAAGAACCACCTTGAAAATTAGGTGAATAACTTCATTGATACATATAGCAGGCGAGATCCTACAATTTGGCTGGAATAACATTTCTGCTAGAACACAAACCACAAGCAAGACTACAAAAATGCAGTTTATAAAATATTTCGTATCTAGAAGAATCGTCAATCACTTTGTCATCATTAATCGTAAAAATTGCCACAGTCTACAGCCATTTTATTTTCATTTATTGTCTTGTTTTTATCGCCAGTACGCACAAAAGAGGAAGAAAGAATAAATAAAATATGATACATATAGGCCTATAAAATAAAAAGCAAGAATATATTAAATAAATATAACTAAGTAGGAAAAAGGACCAAAGAAGGAAACGAAATAGTGGCGTAACCATATCGCCACAATGTAAAGCTCATTTTTGTAACTGGTGTTAAAGTTACGAATGGTTTTAATTAATATTGAAAGAATATTAATTTTCAACATAAACTATCATCAAGGAAACAATGTGCTCATAAGGTAAGGCAAATGTTATTAAATTTTGGAAAATTCTTTTACAGAACATTGTTTAATTCACATTTGTCATTATACTTAGGCCCTTTATGTTCTTACTAAAACACCTTTTCTCATGGTTAAAAATACCACGATTTGAAAAATTTATTACAACGATACCACATCATCACTAACATAAATATTTAATTGTTGGTGTGGTATTTATGCTTTACTTACTGAATATGCTCGAATTAATTTCACAAATATCTATATGGCCCTTAAATAAATTTTTAGGACTCAAATATTCTATGGAATTTATCACAATACCTAACCTATTTTCGATGTAATTATTAATTTTTTTTCAATTCGAAAGAAATACTCATACTTACTTTGTCAACTATTAGATAGTCTATGTCTGTGATGTCAACTGATGCCCATAGGAGCAAGCGCGCGCTTTAGAGCCCAGGAGAGTCAGAGCGCTTTACAGCAGAAAGGAAAGAGACAGACGAAAGAGGCAGTATATGCCGCTTGGTCGAGCTATATACAGGGATGGCCAGCACTGATTCAATGGATAAAGGAAAAGAGAACTTATTAAAACTTTATCCATGTTAATTTTTAGATTTGTCTGAGAAGTATAAGTGCATTATAAGAATGTAAGTTTTAATTTTAATGTTCATTTTTCACAAGTTTGCTTTTTTATTCAAAAGGAATATTTTCTCAACTTTTTTTTACAGAAAAGTGGAATTTTCAGATAGGTTTGTTTAGTAGCCTTATAGGTACTAAAACAATGTTTTCGTAAATCTAATATATCGTAAATACGCATTACTGAAGATAGTGTATTAAAATGTTTGAAAATATTCGCATGGAAAATGTTTGTAAGGAAATGAATTAACAAAGTAAATAGGCCTACTGTTACATCACAAAAAAAATATATGTGCCTGTGTGTTGATGAAACGTCAGCTCTATAGCTTCAGCAGATTTGGAGATAATTTATTATTCTGATAACAGAAAGTTGCGCACCAATATCACTTAAAAGCATAATGCGATAAGAGTTGTATTATGTAATATTAGTTGCAATTAAAACATACACCTAGACAACTTTGCTTTGTACTGTAATATTGTTTTCATTACTTTTATAAGGCTAAAGATACCATCAATATCAATTTCAACTTATCATGTCATATTCAGTGTCTTTCTTTGGGATAACACTTTCTTTATGAATGATGTGTTTAATTTACTTAGTACAGTATAGTTGTAGTTATTATGGAATTTATGTGAATATTCCTTCTTTACTCTTTATTATGTTATTAACGTTTAAAACACAACTGCAATATTAGGCTAAGAAATAGGTGTTAGTACTTACAGGCAATATAGAAAATAACAAACAGAAAGAAGTCATATAAAAATGACATAAAATTTCACGTTCCGTTTGAAGTTTGTGCACCACTGTTTTCTTAATCCAACAGGCTGCTTATTCCTCCTAGCATACCTAGCGCTTAATGCCCGCGCACAACGTCAAGGTCAGAAAAATGCGCTTGCTTTGACATCACTGGTCTATGTAATTAAAATTGTTTTCAATTAGCTATGCAATATGTGAACATTTAATACAAATCTTGAAGTAGGATTTATGCTGTCTCATAGAATTAAGGCTTTACTACACCACAGAGTGGTGTGTTTGCTGTCGCTTGACTTGCTCGTAAAGACAGATGCTGTTTACTCAGACCACGGTAGAAGTGTGCGCATCTGGACGTGTGGTTGTACTGTACATTTCTTGATTGTGTGTGTTGTGTTCAATCACCAAGAGTGAAATAGCGGCGTGGAGTATCCTGAAGCTTTACTCATTCTCTACAAAGCAAATTAATTTCTCGATGTGAAAAGGATCTAGCCTACTAATTAAATTGTAGAGTTTTCCTTTCATATGAATAATAGTCTACTTTGTGACAGGCATCATAATTGTCTAACAGCATTTTGCCACAATCTACTTTGAACCTTAGCACCGAAATACCATTAGTTCTAGCCACTGTTGTCGATATATACCCAGACGTTCTACTACTTTCTGGTACTGCAAGAAATGTATTATAATTTTTAACATTTCATTACATTAACTGTGAGGGGAAAGGAACTGGCCATCCTACCCCATTATTTCCTGGCCTAGTTGCCTCATAAGTGGTGCCTTCTTGTTATCACTTATGAGGTTCAGACCTGTCTTCGGACAGTTGACTAAACAACACAACATTAACTGTGTAATTAAAATCTCACCCTCATGGAAAATCATAGAAATCTTTTTTTTTTTTTTCCTTCATCTTCCTCTCCTATTACGCTGCAGTGCAAATCGAGCCTGACTTCTTATTTTATTTTCGCTAGGCCATTGAATTTCTAGCCAGGAATGCTGTCACTTAAGTTAAACTAGTAATAAATTACAGTAAGGAAATAAATAAATAAATAAATAAATAAATAAATAAATAAATAAAGAATAAATAAACAAATAAACAAACCAATACTAATAATAAATCTGTAGCCGAAATTTTTCTGGTAATTTTCGATTTTCAAAAAATTATTGGTCCTAACATATATAATTAACCACCCTGAAACCGAAAATCGCTTTTTTGATATTTTTGTTTGTATGTCTGTCTGTCTGTATGTCTGTTTGGATGTTTGTTACCTTTTCACGCGATAGTGGCTGAACCGATTTATATGAAAATTGGAACATAAATTAAGTTCGTTGTAACTTAGATTTTAGGCTATATGGCATTCAAAATAATTTATTTGAAAGGGGGGTTATAAGGGGGCCTGAATTAAATAAATCGAAATATCTCTCTTATTATTGATTTTTGTAAAAAATGTTACATAACAAAAGTTTCTTTAAAAATAATTTCCGATAAGTTTTATTCCTTGAAAAATGTTGATAGGACTGATATTTAATGAGATAAATGAGTTTTAAAATTACATTAACAACGCCATCTAAGGCGCTGTACTGAAATAAAAACAAATGACTTTGTCTATAAGGGGCCTTGGACAACAACAATCGAAAGCTATTAAACATAGCCTAAGAGAATGTTTCTGTGTTTCTATGAAGTACGTAATATCGGAAGTTAATTAATTGTTTAATTATTATTTCACCATTGGAAAGTGTAGTTTCTCTAGATGGACATAATTCTACAATGTTATTACAGTAACTTCTGAAACATATAGCAAGTAATATAAAGTATACACATTGAAACTTAATGATATGTCAATCTTCATTAAACTATGGTTGCATGTAATAACAATTAAGAAACATGTTAAAGGAATTGACATTGCATCAAATGACTGCTCTCTGGGCCAAAATGATCGCATTTTAATTATTTAAATACAATTTAAATTAAGTAACATATTAAACGATTTATCCTTCTATCAAACACGAATGTTCCCTGGGTCAAACGTCCGATTTTAATTATGTAATTACTTTATATTTATTTCTAACAGGTGCAGCGGAGCGCATGGGTACGGCAAGTAAATAAATAAATCAATAAATCTTATAATCTTATTAAGTCATTTGGTTTTCATGGTAATTGTATAGGCTTTTGGGTATTTCCTCATGTCCTGGAAAATCTCCAACATTTCGGAACCACATAGATACAGGTTTCATCATAATCTAGAGACATCTGCTCAGTTGGGCGCGTTAAGCCTGGCTGCTCCAGTACTCCAAATAACTGGACCCCGAATAATAATAATAATAATAATAATAATAATAATAATAATAATAATAATAATAATAATAATAATTATTATTGTTATTATTATTCGGGGTATAGTTATTATTATTATTATTATTATTATTATTATTAGTATTATTATAGTAATGTTTTTATAATGATAGTCATGTATAATGATAGTAAATAGTGTTATTACTCTTTACTATCATTATCAAAAGTTGTTAGATTCTTACTCTAGAACGTTACGCAGGAAACTGTAGCGATTGAAGATAAGTAAGGTTACTTATTTTATGAAGATATTAAATTCCTTGAAGTTATTTTCCAGCACTTGTAATTTATAACACAAATTAATAATAATACACTTAGTACTGCTATCCTTCCTTTGTGTTGTAATATCAAGTCGAATCAGCCAGCTGTTATTGGCAATACCAGAAAACTATGCACGGTTTTGGTTGTGTTTAATTCTGTGTCTATTGTTATTCGCTTGATGATAGATGTGTATTCCACACGGAAATAAAACACAAATAACACCAAAGCTGCGAGGCATTTTTTTTAGTTCATTGGCTATTGTATCTCCTTAAAACAAAACAAAAGAATCTTTTGTTCCAAACTGGTCGTTCATTTCTTCCTAACCATGCGTCAGATTTATGATTTGCATAGTTTGTTACTTTAAAATCACTACTCCCTTGCAAACCGTTCACCTCAGATAAGCTGTTAAAATTACACAGCTAGCTTCACCGAAATTGTAGCGGCATTGCATTTTAAGAGAATGTTAGCTTTTTTACAAGATAGCGGAGGAGGAAAATTCAAAGTTCGCGTGTTACCATAGGTATTAGGGTTTTATGCTGGAAGTATGGTTTGCCAGATATCGGAATAAGTGTAGTCGTGTTGAGTTACTGGACGGACTGAGGTCTATTTCACTCTATTTTTTCTCCTATCACTTTATCGTCGTCAGTATCATCATCATCATGATCATCTACATACAGTTTAGAACTGCGAATTGATTGTGGTTACTAAGATATAATTCCTTATGAATTAAATTCCTTTTTAAAATTGAAAACATTATAAGTCAACTTCAAAATTACGAAATCATAAAAATCTTCAAAGACTGGACATTCAATGTTTCTTCTTCTCACTAGAAACACAGATACACTTTCATAAATTGTTACTAAATTACATATAATTATATTTATTATAATGTGATAGTTTTATAAAATTATTAAGTTAAAAAATTTTAAGAACATTAGGTGGAAATTGCAGAATGTCTCGCAAGCTTTACCTTACCTCAAAAGGAATTTAATTTTCTCAAGAACAAGAGCTATAGTAGAGAGAAAAATAAAAGTTTTGCAAACATAAAACAGACCCTGCTTAATTGATTGACACACACAATACGTAGCTAAATATTTTCTTTCAATAGACTGAAGTGAAAATTTCTTATTTTTTTATCGTCTGGTACAGTTTTTCTCAGAAACCAATTACCAGAACTTACTGAAAATGTTTACAGATATAGTTTATTAGTAGATTGACATTGCAGGCGAAAGCTTTCGTTGCATAAAATCTTAATTCGTTTAAATTCTAAATTCATTAGCTAACATAATCAATAGAAAAAGAAGCATCATCCGCGTAGCTGTGGAAAAAGAACTAAGGAAGAGACTAGTGAAGTGCTTTCTGTGGAGTGTGACATTGTATGTGACAAAAACATGGATATTACGACGAAGTGAAGAAAGATGACTCGAAGCATTTGATATGTGAATATTGACAAGAATTGAGAGTGTGAAATGAACAGAGAGAATAAGAAATGAAGCTGTGTTGGAAAGAGTGGATGAAAAAAGAAAAATGCTTAAACTGATCAGGAAGAGAAAAAGGAATTAGCTGGGTCACTGGCTAAGAAGAAACTGGCTATTGAAGTATGCACTGGAAGGAATGGCGAACGGAAGAAAAGTTCTGGATAGAAGAAGATATCAGATGATAAACGACATTAAGATACATGGAGACTAAAAGAAAGCCAGAAGGGAGAATGCTGGGTTTGCAGTGAATGACGTACTCTTGTGGAGAAAATTATGAATGAATGAATGTATAAATAGGCAGAATTATTAATTTTCTCTGGACCTATTCAGACAGACAATAAAAATGTTCGCTAATCATATAACAGTAGCTGCTGAGTTGATTATACCCACAATAAGTAACTGATATTATTTTCTTTCAGTTGACAATAATTAAACACTGGAGTGAAATTTCTGATTTTTTTTTTATTTTGTGTTGCAATTTTCTTAGAGAGACTTTGTCAGAACTTAATGAACAATTTTATACACACTGTTTATTAGTTCTTTGACATTGTGGATAAACGCTTTTTTTGGTATAATGTCTTAATTATGGCTTTAATTTATTAATTAACACAATCAAAATTATGATTATGTTAAGAAAATAAAAACTATATTTTAAATATTATATCAGAAGTAGTTTTGACCTGCTATGTCCAACTACTAATAAACAATATGTATAAATATTTTCATGATCAGTTATATTACTGGTTGTTGTGTATGATTGTGAAACTTGGACTCGCACTTTGAGAGAGGAACAGAGGTTAAGAGTGTTTGAGAATAAGGTTCTTAGGAAAATATTTGGGCTAAGAAGGATGAAGTTACAGGAGAATGGAGAAAGTTACATAACGGAGAACTGCACGCATTGTTTTCTTCACATTTTATATTTAGGAACATTAAGTCCAGTTGAGATAGGCTGGGCACGTAGCACGTATGAGTGAATCCACACATGCATATAGAGCGTTAGTTGGGAGACCGGAGGGAAAAAAACCTTTGGGAAGGCCGAGACGTAGATGGGAACATGAAATAAAAATGGATTTGAGGGAGATGGGATACGATGATAGAGACTGGATTAATCTTGCACAGGATAAAGACCGTTAGGTCTAATAGTTAGAAACATTATAGATATTACAAATATAAGAACCAACAAAATAAATCGATTAATATTTATATCCCCATCCATATAATCGTCACTATATGTGAGGCGGCAGTGAACCTCCCGGTTTCTTAAAAGCCATTTGTAAATAAGTATTAATTTCTCACAAAATATCATTTCACAGACTATGGAACCGGACGATAAAAAAATAAGAAATTTTCACTATAAGATTTAATAAATTATTGCCAACTGAAATAATCCTAATTATCATGGATATCAATCAAGTCAGCAAGGTTTGTCTATGATATCGTTTCTGAGAATATGATAGGCGATAAAAAAGTAAGAAATTTTCATTCCAGATTTAATTATTGCTAACTGAAGGGAAATAATCCTTGTTACTTATCGTAGGTATCAATAAAATCAGCAAGGTTTGTTTCTGATATCATTTCTGAGAATATGGTACCAGACGTTAAAATAAATCAGAAATTTTCACTCCAGGATTTAATTATTGCCAACTGAAGGAAAATAATCCTAGTTACTTATCGGGGATATCAATCAACTCAGCAAGGTCTGTCTATCTGCTAGGCCTACAGTTCTGGAGAAAATTCAGTTTCTTGTGAGGTAATATAAAGTATACAGAAGAGCTCGAAACCTCTGCCAAGTATCCTTAAATAAATGTTATCGGCTTTCTTAAAATAGTGTTTTCTTGTCTCTATCAAGTAGACGTTGTGAACCTCTATTTCCTACTTGTAACTTGAGAATATTTTGAATCCTGTAACAAGGTTTTATCTGTAATGATCTAATCACATCTCATTATATTATTTTAAATTTATATTTATATATTACCTACGGTATTTCTTAGAGAATATTGAGAAAACGTATTAACAAGCCTTAATATTTCTAAAACATAGGCCTATTACTAGTTTTAATATTGGTTAGATCAAAATTCAGCGGTGTTGATTTCTTTTCTTCGTTCGTTGTATTTTGTGATTTTTGACAACCGGAAGAATGTATCAAACATTAAGTTAAATCGTATATAGTAAGAGAGGCCTATGTATCTTTCATTTCACTTTTAATTTCATCACTACCCTTACACCATTTATTTTTCTGTAGTTTGTAACTACTTTCCTGGGACACAATTCTCGTGCTTCGAATCTTGTGTTATCTGATTCGATCTTGTTTCTTTGTTTTATTTTTTTAAGTCCATTGTTGAACTTCGTTGATTGGTAAACTTATAAGCTATGAATAATTTATTATTGTTTTCACAGAGTCTGAAAGCTTGATAGGCAGGGGCAGATATTTATGGAGATTAATTTTATCATTTGTGTTTTTTAATATTGGTGTCGGCGGAGATTGTTGGAGATTGATTTGTACTCTTGGCGGAGATTAATTGAAATTTTGGAAAATACAATCATTGGAGCTTTAACTCGGGTATGAATATTACTTTAAAAATAATTAACATAAAAGGTTCGTTGGTTTCTGTTAAACGTGCGTTATGGCCAATAGACAATATTTGTTGGATTGAGACTGTATTTAAAACACATTAATTCAAAACGAAAGAACGTGCAGCCCTCAAATAAAAACTTTCAAATTATTAGTGAAATGATTAATTCTCGTGTTTTGAGTTCACTAATGCAATCGGATCACCTGGAATACCATGTAATGTAGGCTACTTGGCTATATTACAAATTCAAGTGAAAAAAATTCGTTGAAAAAAAACTCAGAATATGAAATTCGCTATAAAACGACGCAATAGTAATAATTCGCGAATGTGTTCATATTTCGCTATTTAGAACTCTATTTCGCGAATTGTCGCGTTTGTTTTATCCGCATATTATTAATCAGAATCACTTAATGCGTAAAGATTAGTAAAAATCTATTGTATTTCAACATGAGCACCATTTATAGCTCGACAGGTACCAAAACAATACTCAACCTCCCGCCAGGTGTTCACCAACTTATCAGATGTTATAAGCTCAATTGTTTGAATGATTTGGGTGATACGGTGTCTCAAATCAATCAAATTGCGAACTTTTCTACTGTACACAAAATTTTTAATAAATCCCCACGCAAAAAAATCAGAAGGAGTTAAATCCGGGGATTTAGGCGGCCAGGAAGTTGGCCCACTCCTACGAATCTAATATCTTGAGAAGGTTACATCCAAAAACGTTTTAACATTTCGATGGAAGTATGGTGAAGCACCATCCTTCTGAAATGTTAAATGTGGCGGAAATTGCGGAATAGCAAAGTTTTCCAGCATATCAAGGTACGTGACTCCCGTCACTGTAGGTTCCATGAAAAACAATGTGTCAGTTACTCCATTTCTGTGCATTCCCAACTAGGCGTTGACTTTTGGCGAGTTCCTTTCATGTTCAATCACTCTGTAGGGAATCTGAGAAACTCGTATGCGGCAATTATGACGATTCACCTTCCCGCAAACGTGAAAGGTTGCTTCATCACTGAATAGCAACAAATCGACATACCTGGAATTTTCATCGATACGCCGAACCATCTCATCATAGAAATTAGCTCTCTTGCGACAATAAGTTTGAAACGAAACATTTCACACAACAATGGCCATGGAAAAGGTGTGAAACGAAATCTTGGAGAGTTCTTCTATTGATTGAGATTTATCTTTAGGAATTATAATCCTACAGTTGTAAAATTATAAGCTGTTGTTTCTGTATACTCTTAGTGTGGACATGATTATATTTTTTTCTTGGGTTATTTTACGACGCTGTATCAACAGCTAGGTTATTTAGCGTCTGAAAGATATGAAGGTGATAATGCCGATGAAATGAGTCCGGGGTCCAGCACCGAAAGTTACCCAGCATTTGCTCGTCTTGGGTTGAGGGAAAACCCCGGAAAAAACCTCAACCAGGTAACTTGTCCCGACCGGGATTTGAACCCGGGCCACCTGGTTTCGCGGCCAGACACGCTGACCGTTACTCCACAGGTGTGGAGTATATATATATATATATATATATATATATATATATATATATATTAAAAGTTGTTTATAAAATAAAATAAAAAAATGTGCTCCGGCTTTTTCACCTAAAAATTGTTTTAAAGAGAAAAAATAATAGTTACCAGTCGTGAATCGCAGAAACCTCACATGTCCAAGTAAATCAGATTTTTTTTTTTTTCCCCAGAGAAAGCTAAAGAAGGAATTAAAGTTCATATACATCAAACATTAGAACTTATTATTAAACTTTTATAATAAAACGACCACTTTAAAATACCAAAGGGTTTGGAAGATAATCAGTTTGTCTCTCCTGAAAAATTTACTGATATGGACATGTGGGGTTTCTGCAATTCACGATTCTTTTATGGTGAATAAAAGAGACATTGCAGAGGACTTTTCTATGGGTACGCTCGCTTTTCTCTTTCATTCCACGAATACTCTCCACTACTCTATCATTTGCAATAGTTAAAAATAGTATGGAGTTAAGTTGAGGTAGTACGAGTTTTCGATAGTGATAGGCCTATAGTAAGCACTGGTGAACACTTCTCCAAAAATAATAATTGGAGCTTGTTCTATGGGTTATTAATAGAATAAATATTCTCTTTATTATCATTCTCACAGTTATTCTCACTCGAAATATTTTCTCTCTGAAATTAAAAAAAAAAAAAAAAAAAAAAAAGTTCCATAATAATTATATTACAAGAAAACTCTATATTTGTAGTTATTATTTTTCCTTAAACGAAGAACGGAGAAAGCACTACACTTCTGCAGAAAATATTCATACATATTCAAGAAAATATATGCCTATACAGGGTGATTCACGAGGACTTACCGTTCTTTACGGATCTTATTTCCGAAGACATTCTGAGCAAAAAATGTCATATAAATATGAACCCTATTCTCAATATTTGCAGAATTACGTTTCGTTATTGGAACGCATTGCTGTGAACTCGTGATCTTGGTCAGCGTGCAGTCAGCAGCCAGCGCGAGCGCTACGGAAATCAAAGATAGCCGTATGCAGTTACGTAGAGCGACGAGTGCCGTTCACAAGCGTGCGGCCAAGTGTACTCAAGCGGATGGCGACATTTTTTAAAATGTGTTGTAAACTCTCCAAGACTGTAAATTAGGATGCAAAATAAATGAACTGCAAATAATTAATTCGGTGGAAGTGGTGTAATTTGTAATACGTAATTGTTGTGATAAGTGCGTAAGAATCATGTAATTTTCTAGTTAAAAAATAGAAAAAGATGTCTGTACGAAGCAACTAAGGAGTTCACAGCAAATTTTTACCTTCATAATACTTGCCAATTAAAGAAATGATACTTCTGCATGATTCATTCTCTACATGTATTATTTAGTTACTTTCAAACTAAAGAAAAAACGTATTTTACAAACAACTTTAAATTAGTGTAACTCTGAAAATATTGAGAATAGTAAGTATGTTTATATGACTTTTTTGCTCAAAGCGTCTTCAGAAATAAGCTCCGTAAAGGACGGTAAAGTCTCGTGAATCACCCTGTATTTTCGCTACCACTAATGTTGTCAATAATGTTTTTGGCATACCGTATGTCTGTCTGCATTTATACTCTGAAAAACAAGGAACGTATCAGGTAAATATATTAGCTACTATACGTTTCCCCTATGCCCTGTTTATGCATAATCACAGTGGCTTCTCTTTCATCCACCGTGCAGGAGTTTGTTTTCGCGTTCTCAGATGAGAAATAATAGATCAAGAACTATGAAATTTGAATACAAGGCAATAATAAATCACAGAAACGTCATATATGCATTATACGAAAGTTAGTGCATTGATCTTAGTGCTCAGTTTTGGCTTGTTTACATATTTACATTGGCGGCCAAACTTACCATCTGATTATTGAGTGGCTATTGTTACGCAACAAAGACACATACACACGAATGAACATCTTAAGAAGCTTCCGCTCGTTCTCGGAAAGTACTCTCATACTATTTTAAACATTGTATTCATGTTAATGTTGCTTCGTCAAAACTTCTTGGGTGTAATTTAGAAATAAAATGTCATGGGTTATTTTAATGAATTTTTTTCACATAATAAAAGCCATTTACCCAACTTAATAATGTGTTTGTATTGTGTATACTGAGTTTAAACGAATTAAGAATTCTCCAAACAAACTTTGAGTTATCTTTCGGAATATCTTGGTGTTACAGTGAAATCTGTAGAAAAGTGTTCTTTTATTTTCCAACCTGTGTTTAAATTTCAGGTTAATTTAATTAAGCTCAAGCATGCATATGTTTAAAGGTAATGGAAACATTGACCTCTGAGATAGAGGTCACCCTTACCCTTATGCGAAGTTTTTCTCACCGTCTTCAGTTGTAACATCCCTCTGACTGAAATGAATTAAGAAGCTAGCATAATTTGAATGCAAGACATTAGATTGATACTCGTCTATACAGGGTGGAAGGTAACCTTTTACAATCCTTCTTGGATATGATATCTCGAGTTATGACAAACAAGAAAGTCTAATAATATTTTGTTTCCCAGAAGAGCGGTTTTCGAAAAAAAAAAATTGGGCTTTTCTAACTTGAAATTATTATTACGTTTTTCATGAAACTGTTCAAAATTGGATTTTATCTCATGTAGGATGATAGAGTAAGCTATGTATGGCCTTGTTACAGTAGTATTTGCGTTAATAGTCATGTACACATTGCATGGGAACAGGGCTGTGACAAGCTGGCAACACTGTTTCTTACGTACGCAAACTATGTGGCCAAGCTAGGTGTACGGAGCGGACGATACCCTTACATTCACTTCGTCATTAGTTGCAGGCTACGTGCAGTTCGAAGCAGTTGGAACACAACGAGATGCTACAGTTTTCTAATCGTATCTGGACATGTATGGCGAAATTGGTCACAATGCCGCTGCAGCTGCTCGCTTATACCGTGACAGATAGCTGGATCAGGAGTGTAAAAGTTGGAGACACACAACTGGTGGACACTTTGAACAATACCTTTAAAAAAACGCTGTAGTGAATGGTGTACAAAATTTAACAGTGTACCCCACATTAATGTGTATAATTTTCATTTAGTTTCAAAGTTATTTATTTCTTCCAAACATTGTATTGTAATTGAGTTGGAGTGACATCAACTGTGTGATTCTCAATGTAAAATAATACTGTATTTAAAGGATTAATTTTGTTTTATGCATAATTCTTCATTCTACTGTATTATTGATGAAACTGCCTTAAAATATAACGGAAACTACGGGTTTGTTCGTACTATATTTAGTGCTGAAACGATACAATAACGAACATTTCAACATAGATAACGAATAACATAGTTCGTGGAATTAACATGTTACGATTACATAAATTTTATACATCTTGATTGCCAAACTTTTAACACTGTATCACTTCGGAATATGTATGATAAGTCTTTCTTGTGTTAAATTTTAACGTACATTGTTAACATGTTTCGACCTATTTTTGGTCATCTTCAGAACTGGTCGTTGTTGGTGTTGGCGCCTCTTGTTTCCTGTGTGGGTGCGTTCGTAGTGTAGAGTCAAAGAGTGTATGTGTTTTGAAATTGAGTTGTGAATTAAGAAGGTAGCATAATTATTCAATTTGAATGCAAGGCATTAGATTGATACTCGTCTATACAGAGTGGAAGGTAACCTTTTACAGTCCTTCTGGGATATATCTCGAGTTATGACAAACACTACGAACGCACCCGCACAGGAAACAAGAGGCGCCAACACCAATAACGACCAGTTCTGAAGATGACCAAAAATAGGTCGAAACATGTTAACAAGGTACGTTAACATTTAACACAAGAAAGACTTATCATACATATTCCGAAATAAATTTTGATTTCATCGCATTCTCAACAGATGTTTTTGTTTACAAAACGGCATGTGTGTAATCCTCTCAATACCTCTGCCAAGTAGATGAATGGAGCGGCTTTCAGTATGCTGGGATGCAATTATCTCGCGAAGTAAACACTGCTACTGTCTGCAACGTTGCAACATTGCAACATTCGTTTTCTCGAAATATTACAAAATCTATTGGTTGTATGAAAAAAAAAAATATTTGACAAAACGTTTCCAAATGACATGATCTGTTGTGTGTGTGAAGGATTGTAGAAGATTACCTTCCACTGTATACTGAGATTCGCTTAGACAAATAAAATTTTAGTTAGTAACATTACCTACATGTTTTTCCTTCATTTTAAATTAGGCTTAAGTGTATTGTTTGCACATAACAAGAATTTGACATATTCATTATTGAGGCATTCCCTGTGATCGCAACTTAAAATACGTTACGTCTTTTTCCATTTTAAACATATAATTCAATCGCTAATAACACATCTCCCTCCTGATAAAATATTATTTCCCTCCAACAAACTAAAAATATTTTAATGTTGCGCAAAACCGTTTTTCCAGATCAAAAATATTTGATCCTCAAAACAATGAATTTTGATTATCCAAAATAACTTATTTATCTTTTATGTGAATGTCTGCTGTTTGTGTGAGGCCATAATTTCAACAGGAATGAGATCGATTTCAAGGAAATAAGTATGTTTTGTATTCCTCTGATAGACGTTACTGTGTGTGATACGTTTATTCTATATTGTCTATGTTACCATGTAGCCACTAATTCCAAATGTGTGTAATCGAGCTTCATAATGCAGGACTCAACCATAAGGATGTTCATGATAAAACTATTATTCCTTATGACCTAATTGTTTCCCTCGGAAAGCACATAAGTATTAATTGTGTCTGAGAAAATATAGATTGAAATTCCACGCTATTTGAGCTTCATTTATTTCCTGTTGTGGCTTCGAGCCGCACGCGAGGCACCCACATGTGTCATGGCCGACAATGAATCATGCTTGTTACTTCTCGTACCTCCTTGGGAGAGATTTCGTGCTCCCATCAGAGTCACGAATAACTTCCGGTGCACGTTCGAATCACACAATCTCTCCTTTTTTTTCCTCCTCCCCCTTCTTCCTTGTGTCCCACCCCTTTCTGCTGCCTCAACATTGTCATCAGGCAAGGGACTGTTATAACTGCAGCAATGGCGACCGCTGATCTCGACATCGCGTTCCCAAACATGCGAGCAGCTTGACGAGTGAAGACAGTGGAATTTCCATTTTTGAAATGGTTATATTTCTGTCTGAAATTCTTCACTGTCCAGGGCGGAGTAATGGGAATGCATAAAATATGACAAACGTGACTTATATAATACCTTTTATAGCTAATAAAATAACGCATATCTGCCATCTCTGTACAGTAATTTAGGTTCAATTTTATCGCCAAGTGTAATCCTGCTTGAGTCAAGGATATTTGTGACCGAGAATATTGACACCTGTCATTTTTTACAAGGAAGAATTCCAATATAATCATTTGGAATTCCCTTACAGAATCGTACACAAATAGGCACTGTAAAGGAAAGTTTTAATAAAAAGCATATCTCCCAATACGAACTTTAAGGCAAAATCATTTAAGCAGCCATTCAGGATTTTGGAAAACACGTGCTTGATACAGCTCTATGTGACCTTTTACATCTCATCACCTATAGATTAAATACCGGGACAGACATTTTGTCTTTGACTTTCTCTTGTCGTACTGCATTATTTTTGACAGATAGTACAGTGATAATATTTTAAAACTGTCCGTTCGCAAGTCGGTAGCTTACCGATGCGATTCCCTCGCATTCGCCGGCATCTCTTATCGTGAACTCACGGTACTTCAGCATTTCCTTAAATTCCCCTCCGAACTGTTTCGAACTGTGGGCAGATTAGTCCTAGTCATTGAGGACAGTATATAGTGTGTTGTGTTGTGCAATGGTTAAACATATTCACTGCGTCGTCGTATATAGCTACATTTTTAAGACGTACATAAAGTGCAAGAAATCATGCGGTAGAAGAAGGCAAAACATTAGGCATAAATTATTTCCTAACAGCCCACGAAGAATATTATTATTTAGACTAGCCGTACCCGTGCGCTCCGCTGCACCCGTTAGAAATAAATATAAAGTAATTACATAATTAAAATAGGACATTTGATCCAGGGAACATTCGTGTTTGATAGAAGGATAAATCGTTTAATATGTTACTTAATTTAAATTGCATCCAAATAATTAAAATGCGATCATTTTGATCCAGAGACACTCATTTGGTGCAATGACATTTCCTTTAACATGTTTCTTAATTTTTATTACATGCAACCATAGTTTAATGAAGATTGACATCATTTAGATTTAATGTGTATATTTTATTTTACTTGTTATAGGTTTCCATTGAATTATGGTAATAACCAGGGAAAGGATTTATATGTAAATACATATTTACTTATAAAGCTAATATAATTTATATTTTGCATTATCTTTATGTTTCACAATGTGTAGGGTTGAAAAATCCTACTTTTATTTTCCATATTTTTCCATATTTTAGAGTTTAGTACATATTTTCGTTAATTTCCATATATTTTCCATATTTCATATAAAACAGTCCATATTATATTAGGTTTAACAATAAAACAAAACAAAATTCCATTAACTTTTAAAAATACATTTCAACAATAGAGATTTAAACACATGTTCAGTAATCCCTTTAACATCAGAGTTATTTGAAAATTAGCAGTCCTATCAACAATGGGAAAGTAAGTTACAAAACTGTATTAATTTAATTTAAAATTTTTAACAGACTTCAGTTGTGCAGCTCAACAGTTAAATGCCAGTCAGAGTACACATAGGTTCAGTTTTGTAAATCATACTATAAAGACGGTAAATATGCCAAAAGTACGTCATTCAGTCAATTTAAAATCAAAACTAACAAGTTACATTTCAGAATTTAAAGAAGATGGTTTATCAACTGACAATAAAATATTATTTTGTAATTTGTGTCAGTGTGCAGTATCATCTACACAAAAGTTCCTGGTGCAACAACACATTACAACTAGTAAACATCAGGCCAACAAACAACTAAATTCCAAGCAGAGACAATTGTTTTTAACACAACCAACAACATCGAATGTAAGATCTGAGTTTAACATCGACCTGTGCCGTTCTCTCATCTCTGCTGATATTCCTCTCTACAAACTAAAGAATAAGGTCTTCAGGGAATTCCTTGAAAAATATACTCAACATACAATCCCGGATGAGTCAACACTTAGGAAGACGTATGCTCCATCCATCTACGATGAGACAATACAGAAGATAAGAGATGAAATTAAAGATAGTTCAATTTGGGTTTCCATTGATGAGACTCCCGACAAAGAAGGTAGACTTGTTGGTAATGTAGTTATCGGTTTGTTAAGTGAACAATATTCTGAACGAATTCTTTTACATTGTGATGTTCTAGAAAAGTGCAATAACAAAACTATAGTTAAACTGTTCAACGAAGCTATGGGTATCCTGTGGCCAAAGGGTATTATGTACGATAATGTGTTATTCTTTATTAGCGATGCTGCCCCTTATATGGTCAAAGCTGGACAAGCATTATCTGTTGTATATCCTAAATTGACTCATTTTACTTGTGTGGCGCATGCATTTCATCGTGTGGCAGAAGTGGTCAGAGACAATTTCCCTAAAGTAGATTTGTTGATTTCATCAGTGAAAAAAGTATTTCTCAAAGCTCCCAGTAGAGTTAACGTGTTGAAAGAAATGTACCCTGAAATTCCATTGCCACCAAAGCCAATTTTAACTAGATGGGGTACATGGCTAGAAGCAGTTGAATATTATGCCGAACATATAGACTCTATTAACAATGTTCTCCTTGCATTGGACTCTGAAGATGCAGTCTCAATTGATACTGCGAAAACAGTTACCTGTGACATAAGTGTGAAGAATGACTTAGCTCACATTCAGCATACATTTTCATGCATCATAAAAACGCTCAAAAGTCTCCAAAATAGGCACCTTTCACTATCTGAAAGTTTTGAAATTATAAATAGTACTGTGGAACAACTGAATCGTGGTAGAGGTAAAGTTGCAGATGCAGTAAGAGCTAAGGTGGACACTGTACTTTCAAAAAACCCTGGATATGAAGAACTACAAAAGGTTGTTGCTGTGATGAGTGGTGAATCAACAGTGAAGATTAACTTGGACTTATCCCCAGCAGACATTGTGAAATTGAATTATGTACCAGTTACTTCTTGTGACGTCGAACGCTCTTTTAGTCAGTATAAATCTATCCTCAGAGACAATAGAAGAAGATTCACTTTTCAGCACTTGAAAGAAATGTTTGTAACCTATTGTTATGGTAACAGACAATAAAAATTGTGTTTTGTTGAAACTACATTGGAAGATAAGGTACGTCCATTATATTTTTTGTTTAGTTTGATTAAAATGTACCAATATTTAACGTACATAGTCATTTTTTTATAATTTTAAGTCCATATTTAATTCCATATTTTGGTAAAAATCCATATTTAATTCCATATTTTGGTAAAAATAACTACATATATATTTACATATTTCATATATTTTTAGTCCATATAAATCCGTTCCCTGGTAATAACTTAATTTTAACCCTTGTTTTCTACGTATTCAGTAAATGGCGTTTGGCCCACTATGGTTCTGAACCCTTCAAATAACTTAAATTATATTATATAATATTACATATTATATTATATTATATTATATTATATTATATTATATTATATTATATATTATATTATATTATATTATATTACATTATATTATATTATATTATATTATATTATATTATATTATATTATATTATATTATATTATATTATATTATATTATATTATAAGTTACTGTAATAACATTATAGCAGTATGTCCATCTAGAGAAACTACACTTTCCAATGGTGAAATAATTAATTAAAAAAATCGGTTAATTTAGCTTCCGATATTACTTCATACAAACACAGAAACATTCTCTGTAGGCTATCTTTCATAGCTTTCGATTGTTGCTGTCCAAGGCCCCTTATAGATGAAGTCATTTGTTTTTTAATTCATTAAACGGCCTTAGATGGTAGTTATTTTAATTTTAAAACTCATTTATCTCATTAAATATCAGTCCTATCAAAATGTTTCAAGGAATCAAACTTATCGAAAATTATTTTTAAAGCAACTTTTGTTATGTAACATTTTTCACAAAATCAATAATAAGTGAGATATTTCGATTTATTTAATTCAGGTCCCCTTATAACCCCCTTTTAAATAATGTATTTTGAATGCCATGTAGCCTAAAATCTAAGTTACAACGAACTTAATTTATATGCCAATTTTCATCGATATCCGTTCAGCCATTATCGCGTGAAAAGGTAACAAACATACAGACAGACAGGCAGACATACAAACAAAAATTAAAAAAAAAAAGCGATTTTCAGTTTCAGGGTGGTTAATGATATATGTTACGACCAATTATTTTTGTAAAATCGAAAATTACCAGAAAAATTTCGGCTACAGATTTATTATTAGTATAGATTTAGTGAATGAGTTTGACGAAACAGGTTCTGTAGTTGATCGTAAAGAGGAACGAAGACTTCATGTGGTGATGGAATAAAAGTTGATGAGATAGGAGCATTAGTGCAGAGTAACTGACGCTTGTAAATGGAGGAAGTTATATAATGTGCACTACACAAAATGGGCAACACTTTCAATACTTCCTGTAAGAAGGATGATTACCGAATCAATTAATACATTTACTTGTTTAATATGTTGGACCTATGTTTTAAAAGGGTGAAATGTTGTGGCGCCGTGAGTTGACGGAAGGAGATGCCGGCGGTTGTGAGGGGGTCTCACCTCATTTTATTTCAAGGAGTGCAGTTCTGTGGCTCCTTTGAACACTCGCTTACAGATTTATGACTTCCTACACAAACACCTCTGACAATTCCATCCTGTCCCCTCGTCCCAAGATTGTACAGTTGCCACAATCCTGGTGACCATCGAAGTCAGACTGACGGGATTCTTGGAATTCGGAAAAGATGCGACAACTCTGCCTCCACGTGGATTTGAGGGGAGCCTGTCAATTCTTCTGAACGAGGGTTGTGATTAGTTAATAAGAGAAGACAAGATTTCCGTCACAGTAAGGAAGACATTTATTTATGACAACCAATTAGTAGGGGGCAGTAGAAGGTCTGTCGGCAAAGTCCTTTCCATGAAACTGTACTCCATGAAATAAAATAAGGTATAATCGGACGACTTGCGAACCGATTGTTCTAAAAGATTAAATATTTTCACAATACACAATTCATATTGGCATTGTTATTAGTGAAATTGTGACTTCTAAGTTACTAATCTGTCTTTACTCTAGAGCTTATGTGAATCCTCAGATGCGAGATGAACTGAAATACACCGTACGTCTATTTGTGTCGGGGGTGGGGAACATGATATTCTGCGATTGTGCAGTAAGTTAGGTGATTAGGCTACTATTTTTCTTTCCGAAAAACTGAGTATCAGTTTATCGGGCAACGGCGCACCACTTTACGTCATTCAGATCAATGCACAGTATGGAAATATACCACATGTAAGTAGTACATGCTGTATTACGATTCCTATTTATGACCAGAATTTAAAATAGATTTATGTGAACTCTCAGATGCAAAACGAATTTAAACGTATAATATTCTTATATAAATATTCAATATTTAATTATGTATAGGCCTATATCAATTTGTTTTATTAGATTTTATTAGATTTATTTTTTATTTATTTTTAGAGTTATTTTGGTTTTTATAGGTTTTTATTTTATTATTAATGATAAAATTTATTTTGTTGAATGAAGCGTGATTTACTGCGATTCTACGATAAGTTAAGTTGACTTAGGTTATGGTTTACATCAGTGCGTAAGCATAAATGAACGCGTTAATTTTCACGAGTGTTTACAATGAAGATTATACACGTGTTACATACAACGTTTTATGCTATTCTAGCATTAAAATATGTAAAAAGAACTATTATAAATTTACAGAATGTAAAGTTAGCCTATGACAGGCCTGCAGAACTGTAGCTCTTGAGAGCGACTGATTTCCTCCCCTCTTTTACCCCACTTACCTTTTCTACCTGTGCGGTCACGGCGTTCTAGTTATGCTCGGCTGCATCAACATTCATTCTCGGGGCGGAAGTCGATCATCCCCAATAGAAGTGGAGTGAGGCTGACGTCCCCTACTTTGCTAGTTCTGCAGGCCTGGCCTACGACATAGTAGAGACATGGGTACTAGATATGATGTGGTAATATAGCCTGTAGCATAGTTGCTAAGTAACTTTTTTTAGACTATGTTATTTTATTGTTGTTTTGAAGCTTTTTGTTACAGGTACGTTGTATAAAATTGTGTTGTGAAGGCGGTGATGACGTCGTGGAATACTAGTTGCTAGATAATCTTTTCTGCCACGGCACCAGTGCCAAAATTAGGCCAATTGTGCACGATTTATAACGTCATAACGAGCGTGTTTTAATGCTAGAATTGCATAAAGAGAATTAAATTGAAAGAACATCTGAACAAATGAGAAGTGGAAGAGAGGGAAATTGGAAGTGTAATTAAGTGAATTAAATAATTCATGTGAATCAGTGTTGTGGGTTGGGGTTAGCATCAAGGGTACTATAACTATAGGAGTACTCTAGTAATAAGTATACGGAAAGAAAAAATAAAAGAGGGAATTTGGGAGTGGAGCGAAGAGATAACGATAAGTACTTAAATAAATAATAAATAAAAGAGTAGGAAAATATTATGTGATGTAAGTGTTGTAAAATACATAAAATGGAAATGTAGACAAATAATTTAGAATAAAATAACTCAAAAGAATGATTAAGAGTAGATAGTTTTGAAAATAGATATTAAAAAATATACAAATTATTAAGGAAAGAAATGTACAATATTTAATAGGAAAGCGAGAAATGGGAGGGAGACGCATAGGTATGAGAGAGAATAGAAGAGGATAGATAGTAATTCAGTGAAAACAGAAGAATAGGAAGTACTTAATCGGGTAATACTTGGCAAATGAATGTATTAACAGAAAAGGGTGGTACAATAAAGGGATGGTGGATCGAAAAGCAGAAATGTAAAGGTGCACCATAACTACGAATTGTAAAGTTCTCTGACAAATATCAAATATCAATTATTCAAGCCTGCTTCACAGGGTGCTTCTACCTGAAAGCCAGATTTGCATAATATATTCGTTACTGGAGGTACGTTAACAGAAAGCCACAATTTAAGTCACACAGAATTGTGTGCACTCAAAGTTAGGTTTCTGGCTTCTTGTCAGCCCATTTGAGTTGTGTGGAAATAAAGGGAAGAATTGTGACGGTGTTGTGTATAGTTTCTGGGGTAGCTCAGTCGGTAGAGCATTCGTGCGCCATGCGAAGGGTCCCGGGATCGATACCAATAGTGATACCAATCACTATTGGGACAATGGTGAAATGAAAATGGTAAGAAACATGACGTCCTCGAGTAGAAACTAACTCACAGCAGCTTCATCTCCTGTTCCAATAAAATTTGAGTGTAATAGAAGACCGGTCACCTCTAATGGAAAACCATCGGGTAAGAGGTACGTAGCATTCATTACACGAGTGCTGTTTCCATTCATTGAGGCACTATCGTTATTACCGCTTAGGTAGTCACAGGTGACTGAGCGGTAAGAGACGAAGACTCATGAAATATTTCCAGTCAGTTCACAGCAACTTCAGCTTATCAGAGCACGGTGGTTTGTTTCTGTAGATCGTCATTGATGCTTAGAAAATGAACGAGCAATGCGGCAGAATGCAGAGTGGCCACATAAACATCATAAGCGCATCGTTGTGAATATACCCCCTAGTGACAACTCTGAGCATAGTGTAATAATAGGCCTATTATTAATGTCTTTCATTTCAGTTGTATGAATGTGGCACTTGCTTTTTAATGTGATTGATGCGTTGACGTCTTGAAAAACCTGGCCTTTCATAGTGATAATTAACGGCTTTGTTTCAGTATGTGTGCACGCGTTATAGAGTTATTGTGTTTGAGTTTGGTCACTCTGTAGGTACATCGCAGTTGCAACAACAGAGACCTTGTACGTTCATTAAAATTCCTATCAGCGTTTTGAATTAGAGGACATCGAGCTGATTCCTTTCATTTGTAAACCGAGGGTATATATTTTACAATACATGGCAGTGGATTGGTACATGCATGTATACAAGGTGTATCATAGCATGTGGGAACTGTTTCAGGGATGGATTCAGGGTCTAAATCCAATAGCAAATTTCCCTGTCTTGTTTCGAAAGTTACAGCCATTATATACTCTAGTAATTGCTTATATGAGACGAATGGTCTAACTCACTCCATTTCAGTATTTACAAGTAGGTCTATGATTTTTAGATATTTTTAGATTTAGATTATTTTATTTATTTATGCATTTATTCATTTAGTCATTTATTCATTTATTTATTTATTTATTTATTTATATAATATTTATTTATTTCTTATTTATTTATTTTTTATTTTATTTATCTATCTATCTATCTATCTATCTATCTATCTATCTATCTATCTATCTATCTATCTATCTATCTATCTATCTATCTATCTATCTATCTATCTATCTATCTATCTATCTATCTATCTATCTATCTATCTATCTATCTATCTATCTATCTATCTATCTATCTATCTATCTATCTATCTATCTATCTATCTATCTATCTATCTATCTATCTATCTATCTATCTATCTATCTATCTATCTATCTATCTATCTATCTATCTATCTATCTATCTATCTATCTATCTATCTATCTATCTATCTATCTATCTATCTATCTATCTATCTATCTATCTATCTATCTATCTATCTATCTATCTATCTATCTATCTATCTATCTATCTATCTATCTATCTATCTATCTATCTATCTATCTATCTATCTATCTATCTATCTATCTATCTATCTATCTATCTATCTATCTATCTATCTATCTATCTATCTATCTATCTATCTATCTATCTATCTATCTATCTATCTATCTATCTATCTATCTATCTATCTATCTATCTATCTATCTATCTATCTATCTATCTATCTATCTATCTATCTATCTATCTATCTATCTATCTATCTATCTATCTATCTATCTATCTATCTATCTATCTATCTATCTATCTATCTATCTATCTATCTATCTATCTATCTATCTATCTATCTATCTATCTATCTATCTATCTATCTATCTATCTATCTATCTATCTATCTATCTATCTATCTATCTATCTATCTATCTATCTATCTATCTATCTATCTATCTATCTATCTATCTATCTATCTATC
Organism: Periplaneta americana; assembly: GCF_040183065.1. Classification (NCBI taxonomy): domain Eukaryota; kingdom Metazoa; phylum Arthropoda; class Insecta; order Blattodea; family Blattidae; genus Periplaneta; species Periplaneta americana. Next base: position 32,518,237 of record NC_091125.1, read on the forward strand.
TATCTATCTATCTATCTATCTATCTATCTATCTATCTATCTATCTATCTATCTATCTATCTATCTATCTATCTATCTATCTATCTATCTATCTATCTATCTATCTATCTATCTATCTATCTATCTATCTATCTATCTACCCACCCACCCACCCACCCACCCACCCACCGATCTATCTATCTATCTATCTATCTATCTATCTATCTATCTACCCACCCACCCACCCACCCACCCACCCACCCACCGATCTATCTATCTATCTATCTATCTATCTATCTATCTATCTATCTATCTATCTATCTATCTATCTATCTATCTATCTATCTATCTATCTATCTATCTATCTATCTATCTATCTATCTATCTATCTATCTATCTATCTATCTACCTACTTATCTATCTATTTATCTATTTATTTATTTATTTGAATGTACAATTTCTTGAACTCTATTATACCCGAAAGTACATCACGGTTATAGTTATAGACTGATGGTTAATATTATTATAATAAGAATTCATATACATATAATAATAAACGACAACTGCGCACAAACTGTTCATATATATATTACATATAAAATTACAAAACTATTTATAGCGGCATATTTTCCTGAACACATTGAATAATGGTTTCTCATATAGCCTATTACATTATAAAAATGTAGATGTTCGACCAAAATAAATCTTCTGTTTTCGAGTACTGGACAATGAAACAAAAGGTGATCCACAGTTTACTGTTCACCACAGATAAGTAGCCATTTTCCTTATGTAATTTAAATTGTTCTAAATAAGACTCAAATTTAGATTAAGATTTATTTAAATTCAAATAATGCAGATACAAATATATAGATCCTTCAAGATGAAAGATAAAATATGCGTACATATAACGCAAAAGCACAACACAACAGTAACAAAATTGAAAAAGAAAATACACATTCCTTTCCTTTATGGTTCAGATTCATACTTACACTATATTCGCATTTTTTACGATATACTTGTTACAATTGCTTATTAATAAAATTATAATTGGGTCACATCCGAAAGGCAAGATATTGGTTGATTATTACTCTTCTTTTACACAGGGAAGATAATAGATAGTGGTTTAGTCATTATTCTGAAATCTCCTTTGAGTCATAGCTGTTAGTTTTAATGAGAAATATATTGCATTGGAAACTTGTTATTACTATTATGTGAATTCCTCACTAGCTTATAAGACTGCAACCCCAAAGGACATGAATTTCAGTTTCGTCACGGAAAATGAAATTGTTCATTTTCTCACTGCGATTGACAGAGAAAGAAAACACTCCTGGATCACCGTTTTTGATTGTTGTGCTTCGGATGGAAGTAAGTTATAGATATAAAACGAAGTCCAGTAGAACCAAATTATACAACGCTCGAATGTTGTAGAGTTACTGATAGTGAAATTTCCCATCTTCTGACTTTTTAAATAATGTGCTTGCTATCCTTAGGGGATGGTGAATTTTATTAAAAGCGATAGAATGCAAAATTATTGTAAATGATTATATTTTTTCATCTTTATTTTTTACGACCTGTGAAAATATGAATTCTAAATATGCGATAAAATGCAAAATGTACTCAAAATGCTTAATTTGTAGTAAAGTACGATATATCTGTGTGTATGTAACCTACGATTTTTTTAATAAAATTTATCTTATACAGGGTATTTAGTATTTATTTAGTAGTATTTATTTATTTAACCTGGTAGAGATAAGGCCGTCAGGCCTTCTCTGCCCCTCTACCAGGGGATTACAACTATAATATGAACAATAAAATTACAATTAACATTAAATTTACAATTACAATTACAATAAAAATTAAAGTACGACAAGATTACCTGATTAATGAAAGCTAGACATTTTATCATAGAAGGGTGTATCTAAATTCAATACTCAAATTTGTAGAGACAGTACAACAGTCCAAAAGAAAGTTTTTTGTTAAATGGCCATGAGTCGGAAACTAATTATTGAATGACAAGACCAGAAACTGTACTATCGTCTCGTCGGGTTGAGTTTTGTACCAGCAAAGATGCGCTTTGGAATCTGGTTTTGGACGATTTGTGTTGTTCACCGACGGAGCATCGTTTGAACGAGACGAAATAGCCAATTTACATAACCAACACGTGTGGGCAGATGAAAATCCTAATACCAGCTTCACCTGTTCTCATCAACAACAATTTGCTGTCAACATCTAAGGAGGTATTGTTGGGATAATTTGTTTGGGCAGCATATGCTTACATTACATTTACTTGCTATTCCTGGAGAATGCATTGCTTGAGCTCCACCAAAACGTAACTCTTGACATTCGACGTCAGTTGTGGTTTCAACATGATGGTGCAGGTTCTCATTTCTCTCGTCCAGTCCGAGAACGTTTGAGCCGCAAACTCGATGAGCAGTGGATTGGCCACGGTGGACCCACTAGATGGCCTGCTCGTTCTCCCGACCTCACCTCACTTGACTTTCGTGTGTGCGAGCACTTGAAGAGCCTAGTGTAAGAGATTCCAATAGAATCGAAGGAACAGCTCGTCGATGGGCGCTTGCAGCTGCTGAACCTCTACAGCACATACCTTTAGTCTTTGAACGTGTGACAGGCAATGACACGTCGTTGCAGAGTTTGTATTGACGCAGTATGCCGCACTTTTGTACAGTTTTTGTAAATGATTACAAATTTAAATGGTTTTAAGGAATGAGTGTCATAAGTAGACTTCGTGGAATTGCCACGAGAATCGTAAGGTTTACTACGCACGCGGTATAGACTGTATGAGAATGGGACGCGCAACGGATGGAGTATGCCTCCGATGTAAACACTGAGCAGTATACTGCGGTTACAATAAAATCTATATCCTGCATTCAAGAAATATAATGAATGATCATTGAAGTAGGAAATGCCTAAACATGTAAATACACAATTATTTTATAGTGAGATATATTAACTCTTAAAATTTAATGTAATATAGTCACATCATCCTTGAATATGTGCATTACAGTGAAGAGTTACGTACATTTTGAGCGACTGCAAAGTGAACCTCCTCCGATGGTCACTGAAACAGTTTTTATATTGGGAAAATGTACGTTCAACATCACACGATGTAGTAGGTGAATATTTGAAGAACGGAAAGTCACTACTTTTTAGTACACCAACTTGAGACGCCTTGTCGTGACCTGATAGTACATCATTTATAATACGAAGTTGTGAATAGGCAGAATTTTTAGCAATAATGTTTCTCAACTTACATTTCGCTTTTTCTGAAATTAGTGAATTATTTTGGATAACGGTTTGTGACACTTTATCCACTATATTAAGGGCTTCTGAGAGTTGTAGTTTGGACGATTCAAACAGGGTCATGCTTTTGAACACGATTTTAAAATTAGAATCAATGAACAGAATTATCTTCCAATAGCTGTTCAGAAGGCAATCATTTTACAGCTGCAACAGCGGAACTGTCTGTGCTATCCAATGCATCAATTACCTCCATTATTTTTCCGTAATATTCTGCATAATAATTAACAGCATCCAACTACGTTTTCCAACGGGTCAAGACTGGCTGCGGGAGTAAGGGTATTCCAGGGGCAATTGTTTGGAACAGCAACACTCTCATTGTAGTATGTTTGATTGAATTCTTGTCTGCACTGAACAAATGTTAAGCTTTGACTATTCCAACCACAGTAATGCAAAAACAAGTGCTTACATAGGTATACATTATCTGTAGCTGCTCTATCTATTTGGACCGGTCACAACTCTTAACATGAACTGCTTATACTACGAGACCGGGCGGTCGCTCATCTCCTTTATACTACCGTACATCGGCAACCTGATTGCATGCTGCGTGTGGCAATTCAACGAAGTCTAGTCATAAGTAACGTTTCAAGTATATCCTTTATTCCTTACGGTACAATATAGTTTCTGAATTTTTCATTTAATAACTAGTTTCCGACACATGGTCACTTAATAAAAAATGTTTGTTTTGGTCTATAATATCATCCCTAGAAGTTTGAGTATTGAATTTAGATACACTCTGTATAAAGTTAAATTTATATCTACATAATAATCTATATGTCGTGTCCTGAAAGGTTCTTTACACGGTTTGTAATTAAAGTAGAGCAAAGGTCCCCAAACTTTCTAGTGTCACGGGCCTCTTAAAGATCGTACGTACTTTGTTTTGCATAATTTAGACAGGTAAAGATATTCCATTGATTAAATATATTTGCGTAATAGAGTGAATAAACATTCTTAATAGATTTAGGTATATCAATGTTAAATTTTACTTTCAGTTTTATATTATAGCCTGAAAATTTATAAATACAAAATTATTTTACATTATATGATATATAGCTTTTTAGACCGACAGTAAGGTCGTCAATGGATTGTTATTGATGTTTTGCAGCTGTCAGTTTTGCAAAATTTGCCTCAACTGTAGATATTCTAAGTCACAGTTCTGGCTTAACATTATATTCACTTCTGTATTCGTGTTCAAGAAGACTATAGCACAAAATATACATCATAATACTACTAAATAATTCATTGATACAAATGTACAGTACAGGTGTGTCCTATGATTTCTTTCAATGGGTTACTGATTCATGAACACGATAAACAAGATAATAAATAATTAGTACATCTACGTAAGTATGATTTTAATTTCACACGGGTATTTTTCTTGTTTCCCTTCAAAACGCTACAAAAGTGCTAAGTGACGAATGTATAAATGCTACAAAATGTTAAAATCAATATGCTAAATTTATAATTTCAAATTGATAAAAATCACCACCCCTAACTATCCTCCATCCTGCGTCACTTGGGCGTGACAGCACACTGGGTACTGCAGATATCACTTTGGAAGTATAGGCTACTGTGACCAGTGATATTCAAACTTATTTGCTAGCCTACACCAAACTGCATGAATGAAATCAGGGATCCTTAGAATGAGCATCATAGGATAGTAGTTAAGTATAACATTTGGGTTGCATTCAAAAAGTATTGATTATTCAATCTATCTTAAATAAGAAGAAATTAATTGCAATCAGTTTCGACCTGATATGCAGTTATAAACAATAATAAAATACTATGATTGATGCTGTATACAAAGTAATAATAATAATAATAATAATAATAATAATAATATTAAGAGTAACGAATTAGGCCTATGCTAAGTGTTATTGAAACAAAGAAAAACAATATGTAAATTGTAATAATTATCAACAAATGTTATAAAATAAATATGTCAGCATTTTACCTACCTACTCAGTGGGATGCGTACCTCTTGAGGCAACTCTGCTTACCATACGTTGAGCAACACAGGTCCAGACATCCGAACAATTACACAAGTGGTCCTGGTAGTGGCAATAATGATAGTTGTAGTAGTAGCAGTAGTAGTAATATTCGTGGTGATAGTGGTGGTGGTAGTTCTGATGGTAGTAGTAGTATTTCTGATGGTGGTGGTAGAGGTAGTATAGAGTTACCAATCCTCCCATTTTTCTCGGGATCTCTCGTATTTTCCCCTAATTTTTAACATTCTCCCAACTCTCGTATTTTTCTCTTCTTCGAGTATTTTTCTTCCTTATTTTTGCATAAGGTAAAAATTATTATTCCAAAAATTTGATTTTGCCGTGAATGATCATTTATGCGATGAATTTTGTTGTTCAAGATATGCTTAAAATGTGCAGTCTTTGTAATGCAGAAATGGGTTTTAATGCTCAGCTGTTTAAAATCAAACAATATCATTATAAATTTGAAAAAAAAACTGACTAGTTTGTTCTAAGCATACCAAGTAGTAATGCTCATAAAAGAAGGATGTTTTATTTGGTGAACAATAATTGGACAGATGTTCGAAACGGGAGCACGATATATCTTTTGAAATCAGAGCTGCAAACTGCAGTCGACTTCAAATATTACGCGAAATAACATGTCTCAAAATACACTTAGGCCTAATTTAAACCTAACTGCCGAAGTGTAGAATAAAGTTGGTTTTAGTAACTGAACCGAATAATTTGCCAATTTTCTATGTGAAATTTTGCCGATTCCTCCAAAAAAAAAGTTGGCAACCCTGGTGGTGGTGGTGGTGGTGGTGGTGGTGGTGGTAGTGGTGGTGGTGGTAGTGGTATTCTTGGTGGTGGTGGTGGTGTTCTTTGTGGTAGTGGTGGTATTCGTTTTGGTAGCGGTAGTATTCTTGGTGGTAGTGGTGGTAGTTGTGGACAGTAATAATTCTTTTTGTACCTAACGCCGTCTTCCTATTCCTAAACGCCATCTCTCTCGGGCTTGAGCATCATCTTGTTGCAGGCCATATGCACACATGCCTCTTTGATACCATCGTACCAGGATCTTCTTGCTCTGCCACATTTTCGTCTGTAAGGTGGAGTCTAATGAAACACTTTCTTTGGCCATCTCTCCTCAATAGATGTCCAAACCAGCTCAAAGTTTTTTGTTTATTCATTCTAATACCGTCTCCTCTGCGTCCATTCTTCTCTTTATTTCTTGATTCCTTATTCTTTGCATCATGGATATTCTTGCGCTCCTTCTTAAATAATCCATTTCTACAGCTGGAATAAATTCTTCGTTTACTCTCTGTGCTCAATGTCCACGCCTCACAATCATAACACAAGTCAGTCTCAACCAGTGCCTCACCGAAATGTTTTTTCTCTCTCTTTCTGAAGGTATTTTTATCCAGCCATACTGAATTTAATGCTTCTAAAACTTTCCTTACTTGTTCTACTCACTTATTAATGTATGATTTTCAATGCGATTATTATTTATTGTGATGCCTAAATATTTAAAAGAGTCGACCTGTGAAATTTGTTGTCCCTCTTTGATGAGTATTTCATATTTTGCGTCAGAATTATTAATAATCTCATTATTACTTAATAATTTTGTGGCGTGAAATTATTAGTCATATCATATTGTCTGTATTGCTCATCTAGTTTTCGAAGCATAAGTTCTAAATCATATGCGTTGTGTGCAAAAATCATATTATCGCCTGAAAAACTCAGAATTAATAATAATAATAATAATAATAATAATAATAATAATAATAATAATCCGTGGCGCTACAGCCAGTGAAGGGCCAAGAGCGACCCCGGCTGCTGGCCTCACGTCCACATGCCGAAGCAGAGGTGGACGATCATCTAACCAGACTGGAGATATCGTGTGGTTAGCACGATGATCCCCCAGCCGTTATAGCTGGTTTGCGAAACCGGATTTTCGTTACCTATCGTAGCTCCCTAAGTGCATCAAGATGCTGAGTGCTCACTGGTCCCATACACTGGCCGAAATTTCAAGAAAAAATTTTCCCCCATGAGGACTCGAACCATGCCGTTACATTGCGCTTCATGCGCCTCTGACTTTAGTTACCAGTACGTAACTGCGATGGAGTGGAGGATTTCAGTGTATTTCGTTTTGCAGTGAACTTTAGTTGATCGGTTACATTACGACCGAATACTGCTATTCGTAACAGGCAACATTCAACGTCCTGTACGGAAGAATAATAGCAAGGTGTCTAGGACGAAATTTGTGACTTAATTTTAAATTAGGAAATTTGTATAATGATACAAATTTTGAGGTAAATAATGCTTGTGTAAAATATTTCAAATATTCCCCCATTGTTTCTGCAGAAGTAAACCAAGTTTCTGTAGATATAAGGCTGTGTTTACTAGCAACGGGCATTCATTCTCCTTTGAAAATGTGGTTTGTTATTTACTGCAACAATATATGAAATGAAAAATTATTTAATACACCATCATATTAACACAGTTAAATAATAAGGCTGATACTTGTCAATGTTATATTATCTGTATTTTCTACAGGCAGAAAATAAAATATCTTTAAAACAGTACAATTTTTCTTTGACAAAGAAAATTATGTCTTTAAAATTTTCTTTAGCATATAGTTGTGTTTCGAAGTCAAAGGAGCGGCTTTTAACTACCCAAATACTAAGGACTAATTTACCGTGATGATAAGCATGAGTTCAAACGAACGAAAGACACTGCGTTAACTCACCCCAACTCTGAGACGTACTCAAAGTTAGAGGCGCACAAAATGCACTGGTAGTATAACGGCATATATTTCTCGGGCATAATAATAATAATAATAATAATAATAATAATAATAATAATAATAATAATAATAATAATAATAATAATAATAATAATAAAAGGGAAAACACGGAAATTTTACTTGAAGCAAGTAAAGCGATCGGTTTGGAAGTAAATCCCGAAAAGACAAAGTATATGATTATGTCTCGTGACCAGAATATTGTACGAAATGGAAATATAAAAATTGGAGATTTATCCTTCGAAGAGGTGGAAAAATTCAAATATCTTGGAGCAACAGTAACAAATATAAATTACACTCGGGAGGAAATTAAACACAGAATAAATATGGAAAATGCGTGTTATTATTCGGTTGAGAAGCTCTTATCATCCAGTCTGCTGTCAAAAAATCTGAAAGTTAGAACTTATAAAACAGTTATATTACCGGTTGTTCTGTATGGTTGTGAAACTTGGACTCTCACTCTGAGAGAGGAACATAGGTTAAGGGTGTTTGAGAATAAGGTGCTTAGGAAAATATTTGGGGCTAAGCGGGATGAAGTTACAGGAGAATGGAGAAAGTTACACAACACAGAACTGCACGCGTTGTATTCTTCACCTGACATAATTGGGAACATTAAATCCAGACGTTTGAGATGGGCAGGGCATGTAGCACGTATGGGCGAATCCAGAAATGCATATAGAGTGTTAGTTGGGAGACCGGAGGGAAAAAGACCTTTAGGGAGGCCGAGAAGTAGATGGAAGGATAATATTAAAATGGATTTGAGGGAGGTGGGATATGATGATAGAGACTGGATTAATCTTGCACAGGATAGGGACCACTGGCGGGCTTATGTGAGGGCGGCAATGAACCTTCGGGTTCCTTAAAAGCCATTTGTAAGTAAGTAAGTAATAATAATAATAATAATAATAATAATAATAATGACGCCATTTCAATGATGAATGTTCTTAATGCAGATAGCGAAAATGTTTCCTCCGAGAAATGTTAACGAAACAAAAGATAGATGTACGTTTGGGAACACTAGGGAGTTGCTAAGAACAATAACATCCCAAGTTAGAGTGAATACTTGCGTAACTGTATTTTTGATGTTTGGTAGTTAAATCACAACATAATATATCCCTTGAAATTTGGACGTGGCCAACGAGAGGGTTGAGTTTTCGCTTAATGACTAGCATTGTACGAGTACTAAGATATCGGCTCCCCTAACACCATTTGCATACAAAACCGGTGCATGATCTATCGCAGTTAGAATAACATGTTCCCTCATCGTAATAGTTGGTGTGAGTTATTGGTGTGATTTCTCGCGGAGAACCTATCCATAGCCAATTTCCAACCACAAATGCTTCACAATTACGCATGCAAAATTATCCAAGATATTCATCAAAGGAAATTGCCCAAGAATGAATGTATGATTAAGTTTCCTATACTACGTACAATTTACCGAGTAAGGGGGAAGTAGGGTTGACTCTCGTTAGTGTGTGTGTGATCAATATATTTAGCTTGAAGTACGATGGTAATGAATTTGCTGAGAACTTGGATAATAGAAAATTTCACTACGTACTTAGATACACAAGTATCTACTATTGTTACAAATGTGACTAAAATAATATTAAGTAGAAATATCAAATGTACGCCTAGTCATAACGTCGTACGCTGGCCGCAGCATCTCGGACTTCCACCGAAACAGTTATAATATCCCCGCTGCCGCTTCACGTTCTCATAGTCACAGTTACAATTACAATGATAATAAGCACATACCTTATCATAAGAGATGTTGGAAATGTTGTCCTTCTCTATCCACACATTTCTGGCATATTCACAGGAAATTTCCATTCACACTCGAGAGTTCAATACCCGAAATTCAGTCAATTTCTTGCCTGATATATTCTTTTAGTTCTTTCAATGTATGGGGATTTGTTGCATACACTTTATTTTCCAAGTTCCCCTATAGATAAAAATCGCATACAGTTAAATCAGGGGGTCATGTTACTCTTCACTTTCTATCGCAAATCGACCTCGTTTCCCTGAATTTATTCACAAGTCTTCGTACGGTTTCTCTGTGTGGGATAGGTAAACCGGGAAATTGTGTTTCAAATCGTCTTCTAACTTCCCTCCAAGAGCTTTTTTTATCACATACAGTATGTGTCGTACATAAAAATCCTTTGTGGTAATGTGTAATCGTGTCAAGGCATTATGGAAAATTGTATAAGCACTGATAACACTCGTTACTTAATTAGCACTTAGAACTACAGTAGAACTCCGATTATCCGTCACCCTATTAACCGATTGCTGGATTATCCGACTATCTTTCTCTTCTTTTTTTTTTTTGTTGCTATAGACACATATATAGTCTGTCTTCTTCATATGTACCTATGAAGTACTACTATACGTTATATTAGTACCAGTACGTATTTTTTCTGGAGATGTTATTACAAACTTTGACACACAATATGATCTGCTGTTAGAGTTGCTGTACTGTAGAATTTCTATATAAAATATATTCCATGAGTATCAAAAGAAAACGTGTTGTGCTAAGTACCGAAAAAAAAACTCAAATCGTTGAGTGGTTCGGGGAAAGAGAAACTGTGGCTCATCTCGCATCAAAGTACGAGATTGGTGTTACAACTGTGCGCGATTTAATAAAAATCAACAATAAATTGTATAAAGTATGTAAATCTACAACACGAGACCTGTATTATTCTTATGTTTCCGCTGACAGCCATTACAAGGAGTTTCCTTGCCCCTTAAAAACCCGTCGTTGATAACCAGATTTGAATTTTGAACTTTTGATCCTCCATCTAGCGTGTTAAACACAAGAACACGGAGGAAATTAAGAAATGCAATTATTATTCACTTAATTTACGAAAAAATTTTACAGTACGGATTATCCGATTTTTTCGCTTAACCATTCAGTCCACCCCCTTTATTACCACGGATAATAGAGGTTCTACTGTAGTACATTTATACGCATGAAACAGAAAAGAAACAAACTAGACAATGGCTACATATACGCATGAAACAGGATAGAAAAAACTAGACAATGGCTTCATATATGCATGGAACAGGAACGAAACAAACTGGTAACACTCGTAACTTAATTATCACTTAAATCTCGTGCATTTATACGCATGGAACAGGAACGAAACAAACTAGACAATGGCTTCAGTGCGACTGCTACGGCCGGCGTGCGTATATGCAACAAGTGTATCATTTTGGGAATTATGACATGAGTGTGTATTCACAGTGAGAACGATTAGCGAGTGCGCTATTTCTGCGAGTACCATAATCAAGTTTAGGCATATACACGACTTGGATGCAATATTTTGTGCAATTCTTGAATTGTAAATTTGGAAAAATATAAGTGAACTTTATAGAGCCATTTGATCGTCATAAGAACTTGCTTATTATGCTGGAATTGCATAATAGTATATTATGAAACAAGCTTATAATGTTGAACTTCATTGCAGGAGTCAATGTTTAGGAAACGGGCGAGGCGAGTTTCCTAATTTTGACTAGTGTAATAGCTAACTAGGCCATATAACATTACAAACATGTTTCATATACTGTTTTTTGTACAATAGTATTATAAAACTGTTGATAAAGAAGTAACATAGGCTACTATTAAATTTATGGTAATGAGTACTTAGTTTCATATCATGAAGAAAGAGGTTGCTATGACAATAATTATGTATTAAATAGTATTGTACGGTAAATCGTTTCATAATAGCTATTTATAAGTTGCAAAAGGGGAGTATTTAAACACGAGACGTGAAGTCCAGTGCTTAGGACAGACTTTTCACACGCGTTGCATAAAAGATTTTTTATCCATGACCATAACGAAAAACATGTCTTTACTAAATACTTTTGCGTTTGTAAAGTAGGCTTTTATTCAACATTACTTTATTCCACTAGTGAGATAAAGACTTTACCTCACAGTTTGAACTTTATCTCACAGTTCATTAGTATTTTCCAAGTACTCGGGCACACACGTATAATTTTCCATTGAACTATTCTATTACTCAAGAAGTTAATATATTAGTTACTAGATGTCACTACCTCTACTTCTTTATTACCATTTCTTAAATATACATACACTCAATCTCCTTCTCTTTTCTCTATCTACTACGTCGTAATTTGTGAATTGCATCCATATCTAATATGTATTTTTCTTTTTAATTTGCAATAATTTACCTTTTGGGAGGCGAGAAGGCTTGAACCTGCGAAGTTGGGTTTAGAGGACTGTATAACAACACGCGTTAGCCAACTGAGCAAAACAGATACGATGATTAATTACGTTTTAAAATTCCTCTTAAGTTTACAGAAGTAAAATGTGAAATTATTTTAATGAACACTTCTAAATAATCCCTGAAACTTCAAAAAGATGAAAATACACGTTTGAAATGAAAAAATATACATTTAAACTATATAATTAATTATAATTTTTTATTAATCCAACACCTTAGATACTATTCTTTACTAATCATGGCCTCCTACATCATGACCTACCTAGTACACGTATCGATTCTAAAATCCATGCCATGGTAAATGTGATTATATGAGGACTTATTTTCAACATATTTTCTTTTATAAAACATAATTTTTCGTTAAGGTCATGGATAAAATTACGTATGGTATTTGTGAGCGTGATCTTTATTGCACGAGTGGAAAGATGCACTTAACTCACAAGTACCATAAATAGCTATTAATCAGCTGCGTGAAAATAGATATTTTAGTAAAGAAAAAAATTAGTGATTTTATTGTTCAGACGTCGTTGCAAAAGTGACGTTTCAAATGAATACTGGTAACTATGCAGTTTTTTAAACTCCATTGTAGGGTTACCATCCGTCCAGCAAAAGGAGGACATGGCCTCTTTTTTAATCATTTCATTCTGTCCGGCAGGCAGAAATGTCCAGCATTTCGCATTTCAACTAGAATTAATATGAATATTAAATAATGTGGCGATATTATGCGTAGAATATATAAACAAATGGTGAAAATCTATGAAAGAATTTAATTGCTTTCAATAGTTGAAACTGGAGTACATAAAAAAAAAACAAAATATGATGATCTATTGACATGCATTGAATTCGTATACTTTAAAAATGTCACTATTCATGATTCTAAGCTATTTTATCAATTTTAGTCTTCAATGTACAAAGATATGCCAATCAAGTTAATTTTGACAAAGATTTAAGTTTAGATAAACAATGGTGCAAATTCTTCAATTCCAATAGTTCTGCAAGCATTAAAACTTTCTCAGAACTCTTAAAAATATGTAATTTATATTTATTTATCCCAAGTCACAATGGAAGTGCTGAGAGAGTATTTTCCCTATTATCTACTCAATGGACAAAAGAACGAAATTGCATGCTAACGGAGACAGTCAGAGGTATCATCATGGTGAAATATAATTTCAACGACATGTCCTGTGAACAGTTTCATAGTTATTTGGTACAAGATAGTTTGTCTCTTCAGGCTCTTGTGCAAAAAGTGGGCTCCACCGATAAGTAGGGTACAGATGTAATACTGATCCAGCAGCTAGTGAGAAAACTAACTAAGGTGAGCCATTGTTTTTATCTTTAATTTTGTTCATTCTAATTTTTAAAAAGTCCTCCTTTTTCAGAAATGTCCTCTTATTTTAGATTCCATGTTCTTCTATAGAATTTCTTCTCATGGTAACCCTAGCCATTAGTATTACACAAGTTATCCAACTAGAAGGCTGTTGCAAGAGAAAGCTATCAAGAATTCGTTTTAAAAAGGAGCGAATCTGAAAATTCTGACATAGAAAATGCGGTGGAAGCGCCTTATCTACCCTCATACCACAGAAATCCAGTAAGTTGTACAAGAAAACTTGCGAAAAGTTAGGAAGTTGGTGTGAGAAGAAGAATGTATCTACTATTATAGAAAAAGTAGCTTTGGTATTATTTCTCAGAGATATCTTGCACGCGTAAGCCTTCAACTTAGGCAGTAAATTATATTACCTAGTCGATGCTACGAACCATAATAACCTGATTCTAAGGAAGAAAGGACATGCAACCGAGAAAGAGAAACAATTAACAAGCAATAATGCCTTAAGAATTGCCTTCAGCTGCCGCTCATATTAAAGTTCTTCATGAAGGAAAAAAAAATGTTATGTTAAATCTCCAAATGTTCAGATTTATAACTTCAATAATTCTGTTCTCAATATTTACAATAAATAATGAAAATTTTAAAAGTTTGTGGATTTAATATTTCCGCAGAGTGCGTCAAAGAAACTTTAGTGCGTAAAAGTAAGTCATTTCGGAACTAAAATGACATCGAAATGTGTCTGTTATAGTACTGCTGACTAAACTGTTAATTTTATGACACAAGATATGCCACCATAATAGAAGTCATGATGTTTTAGTGGGCATGGTAATATTTTACGGCACTGGTACAATAATGTGGCATGATATGAATAATTTTCCCTAACTTAATGCTGGTGTACAAAAATTATATTACACTACAAAGATTCTTAGCTACAACAATATTGTTCCAGAAGAAGAATAAATTATTACATCACACTATAACGATACAATACAAGAAAATATTCTTAATTATATTAATATTATTTTTGCTCGACCATACTACACTACGCTCATTACATGTGACGTAACTGTATCTTAATGACATACATTAAAGTACTGTTATTCATTCCTGCAAGCCTGGAGAGCACAAATCCAAATTGACAGGGACGAGTTTCGAAAGTGACATTGATCGAACATTCAAATAAACATTAACCCAACTTCAAACATTCCAATGGGAGACATTCCCCAGATACATTTTACAAATTGCACAATCAGTAACATGTATCTAAAATGAAATAAATTCTGTTCATGTTCATTTTAATATTCTAATAAATTCGGTTAATTTTCTGTGTTTTAATATGTGTTACTTTGAGGTTAAAATCTGCATACCAAGCCCTATAAAAATCAATACGGCTGCCATCTGTTGCACTGCTCGGGAACACGCTGAAAAGACACGCATGTTCACCATTTTATTATCACTAAAGTAACAAGGTAAGATACTGTATTTGTAAAAACTCAAAACTGAGATATACAAAAACAGTCGTATGCATCTTGCCTGTAATGGTAATTGAGAAGCTCGTATGAAAATTACGAAACTCGCTTACGCTCCTTTCAAAAACATACTCGCGTCTTAATTATTACCATTATAGACTCGTTGCATAATATAGGGCGATTCTTAAGTCTTTCCGGGGTTTCGGGAACCTATAGAACGGTAACTATGACAGATATAACGGAAACATTTGTATCAGACGATAGAGTATCTACTAAAGTTTCGTTCGTACCTTACAGGTGTTCCATTTGCCCACCGTTGGTGATGCGGCAGACATCAATCCTATAGTCCAGTTCCTGCCATACACAATTCCCAACATCTCACGGTCGATACCAACAATTGCTTGCGTGATCCTCTATCGCAGCTGTGGTAAATCATGTGGCAAAAGGGGGACGAACACATGATCTGTGACATAACCCAATAAGAAATAATCACATGGAGTTAAATCAGGTGACCTTGGAGGCCATGGAAGAAGAGGAGAGTCATCTCGAGAAACACGTCCAATCCAACGATGTGAAATTCTAGCACCGAGGTACTGACGGACGTTATGATGGAAATGAGGTGGAGCCCCATCTTGCTGATAAATAAAGTCTTGGCTATCTGTGTCTAATTGTGGCATCACTCCCTAGTCAAGCATTCCAGGTACACTAAACGATAACAGTTTGCTCCATTAAAAAATGGGCCATAAACTTTTGTAGAAGAAACAGGATTGGTATTTTGTACGACAGTGTTGTTTACCGTCATAACCGACTCGCATTTAGCAAATTGTAACACAACACGCTTTCTGATCGCCAGTGAACGCCATGTTTAATCAACTGTTATGACTGCCTTCCAGCGGTAAAATTTACAAGTACGCTATGGCGCCTGTTACGTATGCAAACTTTGAATGATACTCTATCCTCTGATACAAAATAATGTTTCCGCTATATCTGTCATGGTTACTGATCTATAGACCCGGAAAGACTTTAGAATCGCCCTTATACTATTTACAAATGTTGTAAAATTATAAACTATAACGATAAGTCCACTATAATGAAACAATATAATACACAAATTCTACTCGTATACTATATAACGACACTATTTAAAAATATTATATTATAACAATATAATCACTATAATAACGATATATTAATGAAGTGAAAAAATTGGGAATTTTTATGACGACACTATTCAATGGTATTTCACTTTAACGATAAAGCACCTACTATAAGGATATAAGGATATTGCTGTCTATATTGATATTATGTATAATAAGTACTATGAACAAAGAGAGGGTTGAGCGAATAATCTTAAAAATTGTGAGTATGATTTACGAATAATGAACACTGTGTGTATCTTTTGAGATGTATGTTGACTAAAATGGATTTATTGAGACGAAAAATAATTTTTTAAATAATTTAAGCATTAAATTCAATGTTTTCTTAGCATCATAATTACATATTGTTGTGTGCATACACTTCAAAGTAGCATCTCAAGTTTTCGGAATAGCCAATTACGAGCGAGTTCTTGGTAGCCAGCACACTGTAAAGATCGCCATAAACGGAAGGAGGATTCACTGGCCACTGAATGCCCGCGGCGCAGATGATTTATAGAACTTGACTTCAATGGGCATTTTTTTAAGATCCTCAACTGAAAAGCAAAGAGGAATGTGCATCTAACTCCACTAGCGTCTAGAACGGGAAGAGTACGAACAACCTCAGAAAGGAACAAAATAACCATCGTTATTAAAGAACTTTTCATTATAGAAATAATGCCAGAGAACATCTCAAGATGACGACCAGATATTGCAAGACAGACTTTGTAATGGAAACGAAAAAGAGACAAAAATGAGATGATCTTGGTAAGGTTCTTAAGAATTTGGAGTGAATTATTATTGCTATTATTATTATTATTATTATTATTATTATTATTATTATTATTATTGTCTTTTTCCAAGATTTAGCGGTTCATGATTGGTACTCTTTCTAAGAAAGTAGAGAAATATCTTAGCCTAATATCATTGGTAAGCCCATTGCCTCGGGTTCATAAGCCTTGCTATTGCGCAGTATTGATTCCATGAACAGAGAGCTTTACTACTTTTTGTGTTTTGTGCTACTAAGAATTAGAATTATTATACTGTATTAAATAGTATAGGCCTAATGTCTCGATAGCTCATAAAGCAGGTCTGGACACTAATACCTCAATCGAGTCTTAACTCCCCACTCCACCTTCCCCGGCTGAGACAAGTAGACAGAAAGATAAACATTGCTCAGTGACGGATTGTATAAGGCAGGTGTCATAGCTTTTACGAAATTTCGGCTCTCGCTAGTCGTCTGAAATCCATTACTGATGCACAATGTCTCTACTGTGTGTTTGTTTATAAGACAGTGTAAGCGAAAAGGACATGGACGGGGATTTCTGAATTCCGTGTCACTTCCCCGTTGTGCCGAGGGTGTTCATAAAGTCGTCTTTTTTATTATTAGAATTATTATCGGTTATCTGTTAGTTAAAAACTTGGTCAACTATGCGGTTATCTAGTATCAGTGATATAGATAATATATTCTATCTAGATGAGAACAAGGATTACTCATGAAATTACCTGTCATTCGCCCTACAACTGGGAAAAAATCTTAGAAGAAACCCAGCTAAAAATTAGCTACAGGGACATCATTTTATTTTTACTTCAATTTTTATTGTACCTGAGTTTTTTAATGTACTTCACTCCCACCCCTTCAACCGCCTTCCACACAGATCCAAGACCGCATATAGACTCATAGTAGCCACAGTACATTCCAAAAATATGTTCGCATTTTCCAGTGACGAAAGAGCTTTCAATATTGAATCATTTTCGCACAGGTACTGTCGTCCATTTGCCTACGTCGTATCTCGGTTTCCCCAACCAGCTTTTATTCGCCAGCTAGTGGCTGGGCTGTCTTAGCCCTTTTCTGAGAACATTAATTTCTGTTAGGAATTGGACGTCTGCGTAATATTATACAACTGTTTAAAATAACTTAAACAAAAGGGCCTCGTTAAGTAATTAACTGTCACGTGATTTCCCTCCTTTCTACGACCCTACGACATAACCACTTGGACGGACAGTAGATAGTATGTCTGAGTAATTTTATCTTTTCTGGCAGAAGTGAAGATTGAATTTACAGTACGTAAGGTACTCTTTTATAGAACAGGTAGAAAATTATTTCAACATGAGTTACTAGTACGAAGAACTGGTTTTTTTATTTTTTATTTGATTATTTAACGAAGCTGTATCAACTACGAGGTTATTTAGCGTCGATGGAATTGGTGATAGCGAGATGATATTTGGCGAGATGAGGCCGGGAATTACGAAGAACTGGTAATTGGAATTATGTGAATTATGTACAATATGCTATAGTGCGATAATATGCACATTAGAACTGAAGCCTGTATCGAAATTTGTTTAAATATCCATATTGTGATTATTTTTCAATTTAACTTCATTCTCTATATTGTACGCTAATGTGTTGTAGACAGTATAATATACACTGCATAATGAATACGTCCACATGGACAGCTCAGTTCGTGAGTAAAAACACTCATTGTTAATACTGTACTGTATTTTGATTAAACAAAAACCTAATGAAAATGATTAAACTCAAAAGCGCAATATTTCCTAGTTTACGTAAATGGATGAACTACTTTTCTTCCCTCCTATACCTAGTAAAGTGATTTGTTTGTATATTACGTCAGTATCATCGAACTCCAGTCGTGGAAGGGGATAGCAAACGGCGTTGATCCAGAAGTATAGGCAAGTTAATATTAAAAATGTTAGTAAAAATAAAATGATGTCCCTGTATTAGGCCAAGCAGGACCCACGCTCAGGAGAGCCTCGGATTATCTGTCCAGCTCATTACTCCTGAACTAAGTGAATGGCTTAAGTGGCTAAAGTTTCCTAAATCCATGACATTCTTAATCCGTGATACTTATGTGTAGGAACGGATTTTTATGTAATTACATATTATATTCCTTTCAACCTAACCGTATATAAATAACAAATGTTTGCGAATCTTGTAATTATCATTAACATATTAAAATTTGATACCGTACTACATATTTTTACATTATTTACCCCACATTACATATTATGGCTTGGTATTACATAAATCTACGTATTTGGGGGGTTTTTATTCATTTTTACTTCTTTAAAAGGAAAAAGAAAACTGCTACTGGGGAAGTTTACAATTTGAAATAAGCCTTTTTACCTACCCGAGAAAGGCTATATGTCAGGACGAAACATAACATTTAAGTTCCAGGAAGTAAAAGAGGCACTCATCCCTTACCGCCCACTGTAAATATGAATGAACAAAAGGCAACCTTTCTCATACAACTACTCTGTATTGTAAAAATCAAAGAGGGAATAAACTCATACGCATAAGCGTACGATATAGTAGTAGGGTCTAAAGACCTTACAAAGTTAAAAGAAACAATATACATCATGGTAAAATGGTGATATAAATGTGAATAAGACAGAAATGATAATACTCTGAAACGGCGGAAGAGCACAAGAAACAGTAGAAATCGTCATGAAGAAAAGAAAATTAAAAATTGTACCAGACTACAAATATCTAGGCTTAACAATACAAACCAGCGCAGATGTTGATATTAAATATTTTCATGATTTTACATATTTTGGTACATATTCAGCTTATTTTTCTTACATAAATATGTACATATTTCACACCCTGATATTACATAAAAATCCGGTCCCTACTTATGAGGTTTGCCTTTCGAGCATTGCGCCAGACATCTTGCTCGAAAGAATACATACTGTATTTCGCCTACTTTTCAGACATCGGTGAACTTTCTAGCAAGATAATCTATCTCGCGATATTTAATGAAAGAAAAAGTATCACAGAATTAGGGGTATCACGGATTTAGGCAATTTTCCCTACTAAGTTTCGTGGTGGTGGTGGTGGTGGTGGTGGTGGTGGTGTTGGTAGTAGCAGCAATATTTCTAGATCGTTATTTAACGACGTTGTATCAACTGCTCGGTTATTTAGCGCCGATGAGATTGGTGATGGAGAAATGGTATTTGGCGAGATGAGGCAGAGGATTCGCCATAGATTACTTAACATTCGCCTTACGGTTGTGGAAAACCTCGGAAAAAACGCAACCAGTTAATCAGCCCTAGCAGCAATCGAACCCACTCCCGAACGCAGCTTCAGATCGGCAAGCAAGCGCCTTAGCCTACCAAGCTACGCCGGTGGGTGGTGGTGGTGGTGGTGGTGGTGGTGGTGGTGGTGGTGGTGGTGGTGGTGGTGGTACCAGTTGGGTTACCATCCGTCCGGAAAAAGGAGGACGTGTCCTTTTTTTAATCATTTTATCCTGTCCCGCAGGTATTTAAAAACAATTTTAAATGTCCAGCATTTCACATTTGAACTAGAATTAATATGAATATTGAAAAATGTGCGATATTATGCATAGAATATCTAAACAAATGGTGAAAACCTATGAAAGAATATAACTGCTTTCAGTGGTTGAAGCTGGAGCACATAAAAAAACATAAAATATGATTACCTATTGACATGCATTGAATTCTTACACTCTAAAAACGTCAATATTCATGATTCTAAGCTATGTTATCAGTTTTATTCTGCAATGTACAAACATATGCCAATCAAGTTAGTTTGGACAAAGATTTAAGTTTAGATAAACAATGGTGTAAATTCTTCAATTCCAATAGTTCACCGAGCACTGAAACTTTCTCAGAACTCTTAAAAATATGTAAATTCTATTTATTTATCCCAAATAATAATGGAAGTTCTGAGAGTGTATTTTCCCTAATATCTGCTCAATGGACAAAAGAACGAAATTGCATAACGTTGACAGTCAGAGACATCATGGCGAAATGTAATTTCAAGGACATGTCCTGTGAATAGTTCCATAGTTATTTGGTACAAGATATAAGTTTATCTCTTCAGGTTCTTGTGCACAAAGTGAGCTTCACCGATAAATAGGGTACAGATGTAATAGTGATCCAGCAATTAGTGAGAGAACTAAGGTGAACCGTTGGTTTTATCTTTAATTTTCTTCATACCAATTTTTGAAAAGTCCTCCTTTTTTTCAGAAATGTCCTCTTATTTTGGATTCCATGTCCTCCTATAGAATTTTTTCTCATGGTAACCCTAAACAGCAGCAGCAGTTGTAGTTTAGTGTAGTGTAGTGTAGTGTAGTGTAGTGGTGATGATGTTGGTGGTGGTGTTACACATGGTCCAACTTCAACGTGGACGAAAAATAAAATTGCCAACAACTTTTGATTAGCGCTTTCTGTCAGAGACAAGATACTTCTATGTAACGCGGTACCCTACTGTTGTACTCTCCCGGAATAAGCCATTCTCAAGATATCGTCCTGTTTTAAAATGCATGCGTACCTTGTATCCATCCACTGAGGACGACAATAAAATTAACAGAAAAGAATTATCCACAAAAGTTCTTAATTAATTATGAGATATTAGATACTGAAATTCACAAGGTCAGTGTAGTCATAAACTGAAAGTAGAGGTTTCGAGTATATCTATATTTTGTCAATCACATGAAAGCTCAACTCACACGTAGTTCAACCATAATCCTCTTAACCTCGACTAGTACATAGAGTAAAGTCCATGGAAATTGCAATTATGTACTCAGAAACGTCTGTTTGTGCCTGTAATTAAATTCAATTTGTTATAGATACCGTGCGCTAAATATTAGACATTCACGCATAATTCAAACAAAACAATTTGGTACGGTTGTCAAGTGGAGGAATTGCATTCATGATAGATTAAATTTTTAGACAACGAAAATACCATATTGTGTAGTTGATATCAATCAATAAATTTCCACTAATGAGTAACAATTGATATAAACAATTCGAATTAATTGGCAAACAGTGTTCACCTATAATTCATTCCAGTTTATTATCAACGCACAGACTGTTTGAAACCTACGGAGGGAACCATTTCCGTGCAATTTATTCCGTAGCAAATGTGGCAACTCCATAATAAGAGCAATCAGCTATGTATGATGTGCTGATTAAATTAATTCCTCTTTGCAATTGCCATAACTGAATTAAATTTTCATAGTGATATGTTTTTGAGCAAAGTGAGGATGGAGAGGGGAGGAGGATTAAATGTAATCTGAGCTCGGGTTGACAGATCAGATAATGTTTTTAACCTGGAGACCTGATATTTTTCTACAAACTGCTCGCTGACATTATTACCGTCAGCATGTCTTTTATAAACACGGACAACTGAAATTAAATTTTACTCTTCAACCCGCGACCTCAGTTCTACTGTGGCGTATGTGAAAAAGGCACTGCTACAGTGATACTGAAACCTTCTTCTTAAGGTCTAACACAAACTAGAACTTACTTACTAGCGACTGAGAAATGTAACATTCTAAATCTAAACCACCTGTAGCGAAGATCATTTTAAGTACCTAACATTGCGATATTTTCTGGATCTATAAGAACTTTTTATGCCATCCTAGCATTATAAATATCCAATATCGTTCGTAATCTGTGGCTCGTTATTACTGTAGATTAATTGCATTGATGTATAATTTTTCTTGTAGTTGTATTGCATTTCTGGTGGTGTGGAAAAGAAGGCCTGATGGCATTAACTCCACCAGAGAAAATAAAATGAATAAATAAATAGATAAGTATTATGGCACGTGTGCTAATAATAGCAATGACGTATTCGCTATGAAGTAATACCGGAACGCTTGGGTGCAACTCGTCTATCTTGCTTACCGCTTCTACACGTCGTGTAACAAGAAATGAAATGCAGGACACAAGGTAGAGTAAGCTTAACATTTCCAATCTTGAGCAATTTTGTATCACTTTTGTAATATCACATAAAACAGTTCTGTGGTTCAGAGAAACTACATTAACAAAATAAAGGAACATTCGTAACATAAAATTTGATACCTAACCTGTAACTAGAGTTTGTAATACCTGAAAGATCATCCATTTCTCTGTATTCAATGCCAACGCCAGGCGCAACTAATCGATAAGTACATATAAAGACTTTGTCAGCTATGGATGATTTATAGCCTAATTTATTTCATACAATTTATAATGCTAAGATGCCATGAAGTATTGTATCCAACTCGTGGATAATCTTATTATGACACTTGTAAAAATTCAATCATGCCATAATCATCAAGATTATCCACTTGTTGCATAAATAACTATTATTATAATCTGTTATCTGCTTGTTTTTTTTTTCGGTTTTGAAAGTAAATTTATTTTTTATTTATTTATTTTATTTAAATTTAAATATACAGAATAAAGAATATAATTACAAAACAAACAAGAGAAATGGAAATAAAATAATACAAGCAATATAAAAAGAAGATACAGTAGTATTAACAAAATTTGAGACCGAATGAGCAGCGCTCATGCTCTGGCGAAGTTCAGATATAATATTAACATAAATAATAATAATAATAATAAATAAGTAAAATAAAATAGGAACTAAAATATAATTACAACGGCAATGGAATTATATAATATAATATTAACACTAGAGAAGAATAATATCTCACGTGAAAAGTAGGATTAATATATATTTCAAAATTATAGAATACAAATATAATATAGGTTGATTAATTCATATACATAGGCTATAAATTTATTTAATCAAATTGAAGATATTAACACGTTTCTAATTTTCTTGTTATATGTTAGAGGGTTACATGTTAGAAGTTCTGGGTGCAATTTAGTTAAAGCATTGTACAACCGAGGGCCAAAATTTATGCTATGCTTTAGACCAGCAGATGTGAGACATTTAGGTTCTACTAATGTTGAATTAATATTTCGTCTTGTGTCATAATTGTGTGTCTGTAATACAAACTTATTACGATTTTTATGATAAAATTTTAACAGCGTTTACTTATAAATTTGTTCAATATTAAATACATTAAATTCAGAATAAATTAATTTAGTTGGATAATCGAAACGTTTCTTCAAACAAATTTTAATTATTCGTTTTTGTAGTAAATTTAACGGACTAAGATTAATTTTTGTACTTTCACCCCAAACAATTATACCATATTGAATGATAAACTGAATAATGACCAAATAAACATTTCGTAGAACTCTAATAGGTAAGTAGCATCGAAGATTAACGAATTTATAAATTGTTTTACGAAGCCTCTTACAAATATAAGTAATGTGATGAGGCCATTTTAAATTCTGATCAATAATGATACCCAGATATTTGACATACGTGGCTTCTTTCAAAGGTGGACATTTACAACTTTTGGGATCTAAACAATTTTCACTGTGTATTATTAGTCTATATTTATCGCTAAATTTTAAATTTTGAACACTGGCAGCTGTTAACGAAAAAGGAACTAAAGTTGATTTATATATATTTAAAGAAAGGAAGTTGGAATTAAGCCATTTTTTAACAATGTTAGCACCTATATTAGCATTTCTATATGCTTCCTGCCAAGAAAAACCACTGAAAATAACTACTGTATCATCCGCATATGAATATATAGATCCATTAAATTTTTCTAAATTTATATTTAGCATCAGAAGTATTTGCGTTCATATGTCACGTTATCGTGCAGAGATATTTGCATTTCCAATCGAGAAGTTTGTCCTGCGAGAAATCTGTCCGCAAAGTAGGAATTTTTGATGAGATGAAGAACTGGGTCAGAGTCCATTAATAGAGACGCAGCTCTTCAGTGTGCCTGCGACACAAAACCCCAGGCTTTACTTTCGTTCTGGATAAAGTCGTGCTACTTTTATTGCCTCTTTAAAATCAACACTCATGTTAGGTTTTGAAGTGTCAAACTTACATCATAACTCAGGGAATAATAATCAAGATCATCATAATTATCCTGGATATGTTGGTTCAAAACTTGACATGAACAATGCTAACGAAATCGATACCAATTAATTACTTTAGCTAAGTTATTTATTCAAATATTTCTTCAATTGCAGCTCTAAAATATTAGGACCGAAAGTCAAGGACAAAAACTGCTAAAAAGTTTTGTTACTTAATGAATTAAACATTTATCGAAATGAGGTTTGCAGCAAATGATAGAGGAGTTCATAAATCTCTGTGTATGCACCTCTTGTTCTACGACTGACGTCCAAGCGGCATTCAATTTCTTGCCAAATGTTTTCCAGCATCTAAGGAGTGATAGTTTCAGAAGCAGCTGGGATCCTTCGACGCAGATTTTTCAAATTAGTCACTGGGGTCTGTAGACGATGTCTTTTAAAATATCCCCAATAAAATAAATTAGAGAGCTTAGATCTGGTGATCTGGGAGGCCATGTGTGAGTCCACTTCGTCCAATTCAACGCCCAGGGAAGCTGTTATCCAAATGATCCCTCACATGTAACGCGTAGTGAGAGGAGCTCCATCTTGCAGAAATAAATTTTCTTCAGATAATCTGAAGGAGGATATAATTCTGCAGCATATCTCCGATCATATTTATTTCTCTCTATGAAAAAGAACCGTTTGCAGTATAAAGTCAAACCAGATGTTGATTTTAGGCCTGTCTCTTTCAAGCTTCCATATTGCACGCGGATTTTTCGATCTCCATATTCTGCAATTATGTATCTTCACAAATGAGACATAAAATGTGCACTTGTCGGTGAAAATCAACTTCTGCAGAAATTCATTGCCATTATTGATCTTCGACAGCATGCCAATATCGAATGAAAATTCTGCATATTATGAGTTCTTCTGTTAACTTTCTGTTGCACCGTAAAGAGAATGGTAGAGTAAGAGAAGGCCCTATGGTCTTAACTGTCAGTATAAATAAATGAATGAATAGGCCTAAATAAATACAATAAAAGCGATTTTGACTCAATTGAGTACAAACAACACTGCCATACAAAGGGTAGCAGTGATGTTAACATCGGAACTTGTGAAGTTCCTCTGTCATTTGCTGGTCTCTTTTCATATATTGTATAGGTACAGTCGAAGATAATTCTTGAGGACATATTCAGAATAATTTTGATTTAAACAATATATTGTCAATAATACAGATATTAAAAAAGTAATATTAAGAAAGCATTAGTATATGTTCTATCTATGAAATGTAAACAAAAACCTGAACGACAATGTTATTAAATCATAGGTAGGCCTACGTGCTTGCAATACGAAGTGCTGTAAACTTCTCTTCCCTGAATAATTTAAAGGGAAAAATTGTTCCGTGGCCGGGCATTGTACCCGGAATCTTGGCTGAGCACGTCAACGCTCCAGCGACTGAGCTACCCAGGAACTCTACCACACCCCTATCAATGTTTCCCCTTTATATCCACATACCTCAAGTGGGTTGACAAGTCGTCGGTGACCCAACATTGACTGCACATTTTCTGTGTGAATTAAATTTGTGGTTTTCTTTTACCGAACAGTAATGTGTATTTTACAAATCTGGCTTTTAGGTAGACTATAGCTCCCTGTAAAGCTGACTTGAATAATTTCAAGAGAAATTTCAACCCGGGACCTTTTGATTGAGCGGGACAACACTCTACAGACTGAGTTATTCAGAAACTCTACAGACCAAAGCTCAATTATTCCCTTTATGTCCACATACCTCAAGTGGCTTGACAAAACTTCAGTGACCCAACATTGAGCGTATTCCGAATATCAGCGTTGAGCAATCTGATGGCATCACGGTGTTCCGAATTACAACGATGACGTCACTGATGCTCCACCGGTGTCGCACTGGTTCCATCAGCTTGCAGAGGTGGTGACAGTCTTCATCAGTCGCCATCAGTGAATCTGATTGGTTCTTGTATAGGGCGGGAATTAGCAGACGAATAACATCGTGCACTGTTGTGTCATGGTGGTTTGTTCTGCTTTGGTTCTGCTGTATTTTTGTAATGAGCACAACGTAAAAAAAAAAAAATATATATTAATGGCTTATGAGCGAACATGTCAACGGACCAGTTATTACTACCGGTTCAAGAAATAAATTATTTATGCTCTCTTTTCTTTGAACGAGATTACAGTAAGGAAATTTCGCAAAATCTTGCTAGCGCGACACAGACAACAACTTATACAGTCGCCATGATAGCCATCGTAATGTCATTGTTGTCCACCGGTCCGGTGAGATTCGGAATACGCTGATTGTGTTCACACTTTCTGTGTTACTTAAATGTGTGGTTTTCGGTTAACGAACAGTTAACGTGTATTATACTAATCTGGCTTCAGGTGTAGCTCCGTCTAAAGGTGACCTGAATAATTTCAAGGGGAAAAGGTCCCATAACTCCTGTGTTTCCTCTATAACTTTAATTAAGAATAGCATGCACAGTCATTTTTATTTCATAATTAGTAGGCCTACTAACCTGTATTATAGGAGTTGTTCAAAGTAGTGTCCGTCTGCATTCACACACTGCCATAACTCGGAAATAAAGCATTTCCGGACACATGTTGTAATGAACTATTTTGATTGTCTACACGTGGGAAATACATACCTGAAATTATGCCCCGTATATTAGCTAAAAACTGATCAAAAAAAAAAAAGGAAAACTATTCGATTCTAGGGAAAGCCTGTGGGGTTTGATACAATACATCATAGGCCTATGGGCTTGCTCAAAGTGGGTCCTATTTAGCTGTATCTTCGTTCTGTCGATGTTCCACTGCCTTATATTCTCTGAATATACTTTGTATAGAGCGTCACCAACAAATTTGGGCAGTAATAATTCTCCATAGTAATACTAATAATATTGATGCTGGTTGTAATTTTAGCATTAGATGTAGTTTTAGTTCAGCAGTAGTCTAATGTATGAGAAGTACGATCAGGAGTAGTAGCAGCATTAATTGCAGCAGTATTATTACTTTATAACATTAGTTTTAATCCTAGTAGTATTAGCAAGAGTACTTGTACTAATCATTTTAAGAATAATAATGATCAGGCTTAGGATCCGGGACTCTTTAGCAACCAATGTACGCACAACTTGCCTATAGAGTTCCTTGAACATAATAGACAGACATATTGTGAATGTAAACAACTATGTCAACGTGTGCTGTGTTATATTCTACTGTTAATAGTACAATCTAGTGACGGTGGAAAATGAAGTAGGATACATACCTCACAAGTTTCCAAGTCTCTAGGCGACATTGAAGTCGTTAGCGTTACAATGAACAACCATGTAGTACATACTTGCAATAGTTCGAAAAAAAACTGTTCACTATGAATTGAAAATGCACTGTGTTGGCCTGAGTTCGTTTCGTAGGGAGAGGCAAAAATAATGTACCTCTGATCACGAACAGAATTGTACACTAACGCACAAGTAAACAAAACTCACCACGCCACCTCACTCCATCTGTATTGCGTTTCACTGTTAACTTTACTTCATTCTTAAGTTGTCTCGGATTCTAAGCCTGGTAATGACAATAGTAATAGCATAGCTATAATAGTTTCAGTGGTTGTAGAATAGTTGTTAATAGAAGATTAGCAAAAGTTGTGGTTATAAAATTTTGCAGTTGTTGATACTTTAATAGATGTTGATACAACATCAGTAGTATTGTTTTTAATGAAACATTAGTAATATTGTGGTTAATAAAACTAGTATTGTTGACACAACACCAGTAATATTGTTAGATGCAACATCAGTAGTATCTTCGCTAGTTGTGTTGTTGATGGAACATTACTAATATTGTTGTTGATGCAGCATTAGTAGTATTGCAAAAATTAGTGTATTGTTGATATTAATACAACACTAGTAGTAATTATTGATGGTGCTAGTAGTTGTTGGTACATTAATAATACATTTTTGATACAGCATTAATAGTAGTGTTTTTTCATTAGTGTCATAATACTTGTAATAATAATAGTATTTGTAACGGTGGTGCTGTGGTAATAGTAACAGTAGCAGCAGCAGATCTAGTAGTAGTGCTTTTGTGATAGTGTTAGGATCAAATTGTAGTAATGTACTAATAGAATTGTATTAGTATTCTTCTAGAAATAACTTTTTTGTAGTTGTTTCAATCTACTTAGCAGTAGGCCTATTGAGTATATACAAGTAAGTATTAGTAACAGTGACAATAATTTTATCAGTAGTTATAACAATAATGTACTTACTTACTTACAAATGACTTTTAAGGAACCCACAGGTTCATTGCCACCCTCACATAAGCCAGCCATCGGTCCCTATCCTGTGCAAGATTAATCCAGTCTCTATCATCATATCCCACCTCCCTCAAATCCATTTTAATATTATCCTCTCGGGCTTCCCAAAAGTCTTTTTCCCTCCGGTCTCCCAACTAACACACTATGTGCATTTCTGGATTCGCCCATACGTGCTATATGTTCTGCCCATTTGAAACGTCTGAATTTAATGTTCCTAATTATGTCAGGTGAAGAAAATAATGCTTGCAGTTCTGCGTTGTGTAACTTTCTCCATTCTCCTGTAACTTCATTCCTCTTAGCTCCAAATATTTTCCTAAGAATCTTATACTCAAACACCCTTAATCTCTATTCCTCTCTCAAAGTGAGAGTCCAAGTTTCACAATCATACAAAAAACCGGTAATATAACTGTTTTATAAATTCTAACTTTCAGATTTTTCACAGCAGACTAGATGACAAAAGCTTCTCAATCGAATAATAACAGGCATTTCTCATATTTATTCTGCGTTACTTTTGCTCCAAGATATTTGAATTTTTCAACCTCTTCGAAGGATAAATCTCCAATTTTTATATAACAATAATAGCCTATAATATAGTGGTAATAATTATGGAATTAAATATCAGAGTTCTCCCCAGCAACATTTGAGTTTTCGGAATTCTCACCAATAAGGCGGTTTCATGTTTGTGAGAAGACCTATACCACATTAGCGATCTAGCGTGTGAAAATTGAAGAAAGGCGTCTGAATGCATGTGGCCTTCTTGTCCATTTTAACTAAAGCCATGTATTTGTCCGTAAATACGAGTTTCTTTTCTTTTCCTTCCCCCAACGTGACTTTGTTGCACTAAGCATGCCTGCCATTATTTTCTTTCCTTCCATCTCTTGGTTCTAACTTTAGTGACGGTTACTGGATTCCTTGTGCCTTCTTCTTTCGTCCGTTACCTTGATGCCCCACCATTTGTCTCGATTAGTCTGGGTTCTTGGTAGCCGGTAGTCCGCGGGTTGCTGGTGTCTCTCACACTGATTTGATGGCCCACCTGGGGTTAAGTCAGCGCTGGCTGTGATGAACAACACATACAGAGTAACACTTTCCCGTCTGCCCGCCTAAACACAATTTTACCACATGGCGTCATAAACTGACAGACTCGCACCTGGTTCAAATTTCAATCTTGCTACTTAGCTATTACGCCACGCGCATTTCTGCTTCAAACTCTTGGTAATGTCTTATCTGCTTATAGTCCTTTTTATGTCTTACGAAGGGAAAGTCTGTAATAATTTATCTAGAGAAGAAAATTGCTTAAATATGAAGCCAAATGATTACCATAATTGTGCGTACAAAAAAGTATCGTTGTTATATAGTGAGTATCCTATTGAATAGCTATATTAATCTTACAATTAGTTGATGATGTTATTTTAATAATGATAGAAGAAGACACTTACATATCGTAATATCAAGAGAATATAATACGACTGTTTCATAAAGAAGAAGTAGAAGCTCACCGACAAAACAAAATCATAGATAATTTCTATTTAGAAGTTAAACAATACAGGTATCAACATATCGTTGTTGTTCCTGCAATAACGCCTATGTGCAAAATATAAAATTGTTCAGTAGGAGGAAAAAACACATTTATTCATCCAAAGGCGGCCGTACATAGGAGACTGTGAATTGTTACATTTTCGAAACAAAGAAATATAATTACATATAGGAGATTTTATTATTTGCTATATCACTATTTAAGTTACTTAATAGAGCAAAAATCTGAAAATCGATAAATATGTCACATAGGAGTTATTGCAGGAACAAGGACGATATATAAAGTGAATACTGACCCTAATGTAGAATTCATCTTTTACGCGACAGGATATCTAGACTTAAAAAAAAAAAAAAAAAAAAAAAAAAGCGTTGATTCCCAGTCTACAGTTCACCGGCGTTGAATGACGTATCTGTAGCCCGTATGCAATCACATAAGACAAACACTGAATACAAATCCCCTCCCCTACCAAGTCAATGACGCGGGGTGGAAGGAAGGGGTGGTGACGTATTCCGATGTGTGACCCAACGCCACAATTGTCGCCCAGTTCCGCAAGCCTGCTTTAACATAAAAAATGGACGCTAAAAGTTAATGCAATATCTATAACTACCCATATAATGAAAATTTACGTATTGGCCGTAGATCTTAGCTTTGTGGGTCAGAATGCTGGACGCTAACAAAAATGTCCTATTTTTACTCCCATCACCTAATTATAAATTGAAATTAGTGTTTTCCAGTACTGCTTTGCCTTTATGTCTGTAGGCTTCATATGTCTGTTGTGTATAATTTTGTTGTGTTATCCAAGTGCTTATCTACTGGACAATTTACAGAATGTGTTATATTATTGGATATTTGGGTCTAGTCCTCACCGACTATAGTGTTTCATCCTTGAGTTGTTTCTTCAGTGGTTTCTTTTGTTATTCAACATCCTGTCATACTGCTTGTTTCTTTTATATTTATTTCCTATAGTTATTGTAATTATTTGTGTTATTGTTAAGCTTCAAGCCTCGACACAGTTCTGTTCCGGAAAAATAATAAATAATGCATCAAGTTCTTATGGTTCAAAAGTCTTGCGAATGATATGAACGATATTATTATTATTATTATTATTATTATTATTATTATTATTATTATTATTATTATTATTATTATTATTATTGTACAGATGATTCTTATTCTGATTTTACCACCACTATATTACGCGTTCAATGTCACATTATTGACGCTGAGCGCTGACGTCAACAATGTCATATAGGCCTACAAGGCATAGTAGGTAATTATGGAGCGCTGGAAATTGACAGGATCAAAGCATTCGTGTAGGGCAGCCATTTTCAACCGGTGTGCCGCGATAAAATTAAAATAGTAAAGATTGTAGTATAAACTGGAAAAATGAAAGAGTACGGAATATGTATTATACGTCTTTCTCGTGTTAAATTTTACCGTACCTGGTTAACATGTTTCAGCCTGTTAAGGGCCATCTTCAAAATTTAACACGAGAAAGACGTATAGTACATAATCTGTGTGTTATAGTGTTAAAAGTTGTGTAATCAAGATATAGTATGAAAAGAGTAGTAAAAAAGTGAGTCCACAAGAGTCAACATTCAGCGAACGCGGCACAAGTCAGCATTCAGTAAATATATTCCCTCGTAAAACCTTCGAAATCCTTCCTCCCCTTTTAAGAACCATTGGCTTAGATTATATGAGTGTGCCGCAGAATTTTAAATTACACCTTTAGCGTGCCACATGTTGAAAAAGGTTGAAAAACACTGGTGTAGGAGGATGACGCACTCTGCTAGTTCGTGGAATCAACACCGGTCAATTTATAACGGACGGGTAGTAACGAGACATGCTTAACTTATGATCAGCGCGGCGCAAAATCACTGCTTAAAATTATAAAAAGCAAACAAATTTAAACAACATACTTACTTAGCAGTCATGGATGATACAAATATAAACTTCGTTTTTAGGAATCGAATCCAGAGCCGTTAAATTTATAGCACCAAATGAATTCACGCTGTATTTTCGTGTCGCACAACCTAGTTCAAACTTAAAACCATGTAAAAAAAAAGAAAGAGGGTAATTGCTTCTGTCGACATTTGCCCGTTCATGACGAGGAAGTTCTAGTCGTGTAACTGCTAGTCCCTTAAGAAAGACGGGAAAGACGGACTACTGTCTGTAGGTGTCTGCGTAGACTATTGTGGTAGTTATTTTGTACTGGATGCGGTAAAATCTTTAGCTGAAATTGCAACGAAAGGTAGGAATAATTTTTGTAAATAATTATATCTGAGAAAATTATCTTTCTTCTGATACGAACAATAGGTCTACACATTTTGTTAGGTTATTATGCGTTATACAAACATCAGCAAACAAGTGTTGTGTTACTGTGTGTTTCTAATAAAAAAATTATTTTTTTTACTAAAATTATTGTATTAAATACGCATCATTTGTGGAAAAATTGACTCTCAGATACGGAATGTAAGAAAAATCTGTCAAATCGTGTAGGGGGAATCACTGCACAGAGGCATAGAAATGAATAAATTGCTCTAAATAACTTTCTCGGTAACAGAGATGCTGAAAATGCATATTTTTATCAGAATTTAAAAATAGATTTCTAGAACAACGTAGAACAAAAACGATTGCATTAGAAATTGGTACACAAATAATGAAGGAAATGAAGAATGATGGTCTTAAACACAAAACGTATGAGTTACCTGACACGTGTTAGACGGTTAGACGCTGGCTTCAGGGATTTGTGAAGAAGTACTATTATTATCTTTGAGTAAAGGAAAACTCCAGTACTGTAGAAATTCCTTTCTAAGAATTCGACAGAGTTATAAACAACTTTTGACAATGTAAATAACAGACATTTTGAACGCATGATTTTCATTGAAGAACCTTCAATTTTGCTAAACGAGAAAACTTGATAGAATTTCATTGAGTTAGAAGAAAGGCGACTAATGTTTAGTCTAGAACATGCTACGCTATCTCATCTGAGAAGGACTTTAATCAAGCAATTTGTATGGTATTAAGTGCCACAGATAAAATAGGTAAAAAAAGACTAACAACTGTCGACGTCAAACTAGGTGCTGCAAGTTTTTCTTCATCAGACATTAATTCTTATGAGGGTCGACGCATCGCATCATCAAGTCTGACACTGACAACGCATATAAATGGGGACGTAACCGTGTGATCCACATAGTAATGACTGGGTGAAGGCCTCCGTGATCAGCAGGTGAACTCTGCATTTGTTTTTGACATCTGTTACATCTAATAACTCTCTCAGTTTACGGAATGTTGCATATACAAATTACATTAGAAGATATTAGCATAGGTTATGTCATGTTTAACAAGAGTCTACTTTAAAATTCCAAAATGTAAATTACTCACTATGGAGATTTCATTTAGCAATGATTGACGACTCCTTCGTTACATAAAACACGATATTTCCATTTGAAACGTCCATAGGCCTGCAGGTACGCTGAACTGTGTACTAGCTAGTTCACTTTATAACTTACTTGTTAACTAAAAACTAAGTTAAAAAGTTTTTGAGTAACCGAATAGTTTTTAACTTTGTTGCTAAATAATATGCGTTCTTGCCTATAAAAATATAGAATTGCTTCAAAATAGGGAGACAAGTTACGGGAAGTGATCCCTGGTCCTGTGAACATTTGTGCAGAAATGCATTTGTTCTGAGATAGCAGCACTGTTTTCCACGACGTTTGTTCTTATCATCAATCTTATCTGTGAAAATGATTCTACACATACCATTCTGTACCATTACCAGTAAGACGAGGAGTGTAGGTGTTACATGATGGAAGTCCAGCTCACTTTTGTGTTACCGTTTGTCAGAATTTGAACAACACATTTCCTCGTAGATGAATTGGTCGAGGACATCCTGCCGCATGGCCCGAAAGTTCGCCGGACCTAAGTTCCTTTGGTTTTTACTTGTAGGAGCATGCGAAAATGTCGTGTACATGGAGAGTGTTATATGGCGGTTCTGAAACATCATCGCATGCATGCCGCTTGTAGCCACATTCCACTACAGAATGAAACTTTCGTAAGTGTGCGTCAGTCTATGATTTGAGACCCGTGGAGGGCACTTAGAGAATCTACCGTTATCGGCTAGATATACCTTATACCATATATGCATATATTTGCATCGTAAATCATGTAATGTGAGTTAACTGTGCATTTTCGGACATGTGTTCATAGAAGAAAGAATCATCTGCCGAAGTTTGTGTCCGTAATTTGTAACCATTCTGTATATAGATAAGTGGCGCCTAAACCGAAGATTCGGGTTGAAACCCCAATGAGACTGAATATGACTTGTGCATGTGTTAGATTCTAATGGAAAAACCTCTAGCTAAAAGTTCACCAATTTTATATAGTTTTTCTTTCAATAATATTGAGACGAAGTTATTAGTTGAAGTGCACATATACAAAGATGGGTGTCATTAGCTTATACATTTTCGGAAGTATGATGCTGATGTGTGTTACAGTTCAGGATATATTGCACTTACAATTTGTACCACTGTTGTAGTGTTTATGTAGGCCTATGCCAAACTGTGAAATGTATTACTCGTACAGTGTTAGTGACTGACTCAGCATTTAAACAGTACAAAAACTTCAGACTTTGTTACTAAGCAAGAAAGTAATCAAAATGATGTGTAATGTATGTTTCTTAAGTGTACTTTCGCTGTAACAGAATGTAAATTCACTTTCCTATAAATTGTTGTTTATTTCCAAATAATCTTATATTTTCATTCATTTTAGTATGATTTTTTAAATTTAAATCAAAGAAGATTTTTTGTACTGCAATTGAATTACCGAAACTATATAACACTTGTCATATAGGCTAGTTTTCGCATAATTATATAACAATTTCATCACTGTACATATATCTTTAGAAATATTTTCTTAGATATTGTTTATATTTTAGAAAAACCTTTCTTGAATTTTTGGTAGTTTTGTATACCATCTTGCGTAGTAGTAATGTTACTAATATAAACAATAATATGTTAAAAATAGTCAAGCTTGATAGTTTCAAAAACAGAAGGTCGTCTAGGGCTGTCACAAACTTGAACTGACGGTTTAATTATTAAAATTTCAGAGGACTTGCATGTCAGTAAAGCCACCTCTTCTCTTCCTATGCACCTCTTGATCGACGTACTACATGATTTGGCTTTCTTGTTTCTTACTCTTTAACCACACAAAAGGAGCTTCTAAAATTCACTGAAATATTTATACCCAAGAGGTATTGATCACGAGTGGTCACATTCTTTCTTCAAGACCTGCACTAAAATTGTCGTCATATCCACAGTGCATATTTGGATTACCTTTGGTGTCTTTGTTTGAGCCTATGAGACACATCTGTGCATATATTTATACATACATAATCATAATCAGTCAATACTCACACATACATACATTCATACATACATACATACATACATACTACAAATCTATTGAAAAATTCAGCTCTTATTAAAATCGATAAAAAAGGTAGTGATTCTTATGATTTTGAAAGTTTGAACTTGACATTTTATATAATTTATAAATCTCGTAATTTGATCTTCGAGGCATCTCGATCTTATTTTAAACGTGCTAATTTCTGAAACTGGTATTGAAAATATAATTATTTACATTTTGAAGGAAGAAGAAGAATTATAGCCTAGATCATATATGTAACAGATAACTCCTCGCTACGTTAAAATCGGCAGCACTTTGAAGAGAACAACCGCCAGGATCGCCACCCGTCCGCCGTAAACGAACACGAGATGGCAGCACAGTCGCTAATGCAAATCAAATGGGAATTATGACGTGACTCCTTATGTAACAACTAGATGGCAGCGTAGTAAACCTGACAAAAGTTGTTAACCTCAAAGCCTATAAGCCCGACATACCTGTTTCATATATGATCTAGGATTATAGTTATTCAATTAATCTGAAATCAGATCATTACTTTATGATGTACTTATAATTGATAAATACTTCATTCCTGAAAAGCATTTATCACAGTTTTTAGCGCTTTAAAGTGTTTGTAAATGTTACCTTAAAGGACATACTCTGTAATTTAGGTGACCTAGATAAATGTCATGTTATTTTCAGTCACTATTGTTCTTCAGTGCGCTCTTAATAAACAATATTCACTGAAATCGTCCATCATAGTCTGATAAATTTATGGGATCCTAGAGGGGTGCTTAAGGCTGAACTCACACGGACCACAGCACAACCATACCCTACCACAAGACAGTGAACGCGGGCCGGGCATTATCACTTCAGTCACAGACGCGGTCATCCTGTCAGTGACTCTGGAATGTTTTCACAATTGACATTTGTTCTTTGTTCCTTTGTTGTCAGGGTGAAATGGCGGCCAAAAATGAAAATGAAAGTTCATTTGACATGGAGTTGTATGTAGAAGATATCCACAATTTATAGTCTATTTGGATTACAATGAAACGAGACGTTTACACTCTTACAGTTACATCATCAGTGGTTATAGGAACCGAATCTAAAAAAAAAAAGAAAGGCTAAAAAAACAAGAATGAATGTGCCAAATATATATATATATATATATATATATATATAATTTGAACTGGTAATGGAACATCACGGGAAAACGGCTGAACGGATTTTAATAAATGACGTCTCAATTTTGAAGCTTAGAACCCGAAGTTTTTCAGAAAAATAGTAACTTTCAGTGAAGCGTTAGTTTTCCTACATAATTTTCCTATTTTCCAAAATCCATCTTTCGTCAGTTTTGAGAACTAATTGCATCATTTCAGAATAAAACAAAACACACACTAGCCTACAATAAACAATAGGCTATTACACGAAGGTCATGACCTGCAGGATTGCTGACATATTTAGAGCTAAAATTCAATTGGCTATTAAAAACTTCAAGGCTTACTAAAAATAATTTACAGGTCTGATTCTGGGGTGTGTAATTTTATGAGTTCAGCTGTGTATTGGATATTAAAATCTACACTGCTGAGTAAGTTTAGGTGCTGGACCCCGGACTCATTTCACCGGCATTATCACCTTCATCTCATTCAGACGCTAAATAACCTGAGATGTTGATAAAGCGTCGTAAAATAACCTACTAAAATAAAAAAATCTATAAAATTTGAGACGGTTTGATGACATTATTACCATTAGAAATTAGATATTATTATAGTTAATGCCATGATGCGACTATCTTTCATTAATTATACGTATTAATGCTATATTGATGATATGAAAGTGAAACTTTTGGAGTTATATAAGTAAATGTAGAGAATATATGAAATTAGATCTTCATTTTTATAATTTACTGAATGGCGGCTATGTAGTACATAACTACAAAATTTACGTAAGATAATAATATTGTTATTAAAAATGAAATATTTTTATAGGTATTAATCAAGTGGGGCTGGGTCTTTTCATATACTTAATATACGTCATTCTCTTCAGTATTGGCTCGAGAGAGCGCAAAAATTACAGTTTCTAAGGAAAAACCAAAAGGTATTACTTGCTGATAAAATAAGAGACCTAGAAAATTTAGTAGTCTCCCGATCATTTCAGCAAGATTTCTTAACAGGATGAAATGATTTTACTCTCTACATTTCAAGCTCTCCATGCAGCAGCTATACCAAGATGCTATGTTTATTGTTCGAAAGCATAGCAAACCTGACATTTTTTAAACTTTCACCTACAATCCACAATGACTTGAATAAGCTATTATTTAGTCCCACATGAAAAACCCACTGATCGTTCTGACATTGTTACTTGCGTTTTCGCGTTGAAACTCAAAACCTGAAGGTGGATAGGTTCAAGAAAAAGCATTTGGCATAAAAAAAACATTCAGAGGAAGTATGTTTCATTATTATGGAAGAAAATAACTTTAAAAATGTCTGGTATTCTTCATTGAAAATTAATCTGAAAAATATTTATTTGAACGTCTAATGAACTTAGTTTGCAGCATTTGCTGCACAGGCCACTAATAGAGTTTATTAAGAATCTTATAGCCTATGTTATTACGAAAGTTGTAAATAAAGTAGTAGCAAAAAAGACAGTACGAACATATTACTGAACTCACATGGAAAATACATTTACATCCCTTCAATATAATCACCAGCGTGTTCCTGTATCTTTTGCCAAATTCTGGCAACCGTTGAATGCCGTCAGAGAGGTGTTTATGTTGATGTCTCTGATGAACTACTCTACTGCATGAAGCACTGATGCAAATATAGTAACATCTTGCCTTTAGGTGGTTCTTTCAACCGTGGAAACAAGTTGTAGTCCCAAGGACTCATGTCAGGGGGATACGGAGGATGTTCCAATACTTCCCAATCCCATCTGTGTAGCAATTCAGCCACTGCTCATGCGACATGACAACGAGCATTATCATACAAGATGAAAGGTGGATTGTCTCTCAGGAAATGTGGACGTTTGCGACGTAGGTTGTGTTC
The DNA here is from genome assembly GCF_040183065.1 of Periplaneta americana. Classification (NCBI taxonomy): domain Eukaryota; kingdom Metazoa; phylum Arthropoda; class Insecta; order Blattodea; family Blattidae; genus Periplaneta; species Periplaneta americana. Next base: position 32,557,469 of record NC_091125.1, read on the forward strand.
GAGAAAATGTTGGTAATACCTTACATTGACACAACCACACAAAACTGCAAAATACAGTAATCGCAAAGATGTGGTTCGTGTGAGTTCAGCCTAATTTTGCTAAATATTGTAAGCAATATGGTCGCGAGGTGCAGAAATAACAGATATAATTCAACTATCGAGGACGACTTTCTTAAAGATATGACGTCTACGCAATTTAAATAAATTCTTCTTAACAAATTTGAAAACCATAATCAATAAGTATATATTTTTTCCTTTCCTATATAAGAGTAAATATATTCAGTGATAAAATCTACAGTATATGTTTATTGTTTCGTGTTAGAGTTTTTTATTTCAGTGCAAGGTGTACTAAACTTACAATCTACTAAAATCTGAAGAGAATAAAATCATGTTCCCAGTTTTATTTGCTATACACATTTCCATTTTCAGACATAACATAGGATTTCACAGTTAAGGCGTTGTGTTGCAGGATGCAAATCACTCGGACTGGTTGTAATATTCTGTCACGAACCCTTCGAGGTGATTTCTAAGTTTCACGTGCGTTCGAAACAAGTTTACAACAGACCAGCTACATTTTTTCGTATGCCACGCGTTTCCTTGTTAACTGGATCCTATTTTAGCTTGGTTTTACAAATCCAGTTTTACCTGTTAGAAAGAAGTGAGAGCTTTGTGTATATTTGTTTGATCAGAATCTTACAGTCGTTACTGGTATAATCCAAATTACAGACTTGCACTATAAATTCTTAATTGTTGTTCTTTTGTATTCTGACATAGCTCATTGAGTACAGCGACTAGTGCAGAAATATAGTACGGTATAACATTTTGGTTTCATTAAAGACACTGATGCCGCTCGCAGTGTATATGAAGGGTTCAGAGCCATAGTGGGCCAAGCGCCATTTATTAAAAACGGAGAAAGCAAGGGTTAAAGATAAGTGAATACCATAGTTTAATGACGATTGACATATCATTTAGTTTGAATGTGTATACTTTATATTACTTGCTATATGTTTCCATTGAATTATGGTGATAACTCATTTTAACCCTTGTTTTCTACGGTTTTAGTAAATGGCGCTTGGCCCAATATGGTTCTGAACCCTTCACATGATGGCTAAAGAGCCTCCGCCCCCGCCCACCACCACCACCACCACCACCACCACCACCGCCGCCGCCACCACTACTACTACCACCACCACCACCACCACCACCACCACCATTACCACTACGCATGTCCTGATATATGTATTTGAAATTGTTACAGCTTTCCTCCAGTCTTATACTATATTAGCATATATTATATTATATTATATTATATTATATTATATTTGTACTTTCTTCCATATGAGAGACTTTTAGTAGAGAAGGTGTTATATATGTGGAATACAATATTGTTTTTTTTTTTCGTTTTGGAACATGTTTTAAATACTGAATGTAAACTATCGACCTGCTTATTGCTGAATGTCTCTGTGAATGATACTCGGCCTTAGAAGTTTGTAAGATGTTATAAAATGTATAAAAAAATAATTTCCATAAAATCTAACATATTATTTCCTTCATAAAAATGGGGGTATAAATATAAGATACTATTAACAAGTTACTAGATAACAAAATTACAAAGTCAAAATGGCCTCTACTAAGAAAAGTACAGAACAAGCATTCAGCATCTTCATTAGAACGTGTTTTCCCAACCGCAATACTGAAACCAGATGAATCGTCTCTCAAGTCTTTTCTTGAACATTTTTTAGAGCTTCTTGTATTGCCTTTTCATTTCAATGTTTTCTGAGTTTGTTGGAAAGTGAGGTTTTCCCTCCTCCTACAGGAGTCAACACTAGTAACGAAACAGGAAATCAGGATACAAAGATGGAATACTAATAGCCTAATACTAGTATTTCATATTTGTGACTCACTGATGTTGTTAGCCATAACCTCAAAATGTATCATAATTTAAAATACGAAATGAATTAAACATACGAAGAGTTTTATTTCACTTTAAGAGTGTAGATCATCAATATTTCTAACATTGAGGAATATAATGTATATTCAAGAAAAGAACTTACCGCCAAAATTTTCACTTTTCTCGAAAACGCAATAGGCCTAAGCAAAATAGCAAATTAGTCTACATCTAAACATCGATTATAAGGAAATTCTATAACTTCATAAAAACACTCTAGTAATTCTAGTCTAGCCTTTCATTGGTGAGGAATTTTTCTCCTTTTAAAGACGTCAAGAGCTGTGTCTTTTTCATCCAAAATTTTGCTATCTGACTCTTCACATTCTCCGCATATAAAAGATTTTGGACGGCCAAAGCATAATTGTAAAAATTATTCATATGTACATATATATATGTCATATTATTGTATACAATACATAAAATTACTTCGTTGGCAGGGAAACGTAGACAGCGATGAGCGATATTTCAGCACTGTTTGTTTCGGCGCATACCTTAGATTTAATGCATTCAAATATTTTCCTCTTTACCACTCTCAACATCAACACCAACAGTGATTCTGTCTAGTGAGGTCGTTTTTAACGTTCAAAATGTGCTCTTCATAAATTATTATTATTATTATTATTATTATTATTATTATTATTATTATTACTTTTTTTTTCCTTTGTTGTGCTAAAACAGCATGTTCCATTGGTTATTATTATTATTATTATTATTATTATTATTATTATTATTATTATTATTGTTATTATTATTATTATTATTAAGCAATATCAGTCTTTGTATTCCTGCTAAGGGTTTAAGATTTCAAAAAAAAATGTTGTGCTCGTCCATGCCGAAATGTAGTAATTATACACCTGGTAGCAGTCCTTTAATGCATGCCGTTAAAGTACACCTATTCATTAAAGTTCAGGTTTTCGATTATTCTCGGATATGCAATCGAAAAATAACGAGGGAAACGTCACGGAGGCTGGAAATCCAATACTGTCGCAGAAGGTTATGTTCTGTTACTATAATAATTAGCATTAATTGTAAATAATATTCAAATAAATTCAATTTGTCATCTCGTTTTTCAATTCTAAATCAATTTCCAGGTTATATCAAAATTAGTTCATGTTATTCTGTAGATTATAACAAGTTGAATGACATTATTGTGCCTCGGAAAAAATCAATACTTTCGCGTCTGAGCACATCTCACAATTTAAGAGCGATGCACAAGGTCACTTCCACTCTTCAGTTAGATACGAATAAAATTAATACTTCTGAATAATTTCAAGTTAGAAATATGGTCGAGCATAAAAAGTCGTATGAAACTTACCTATAACGGTAATTAAGACGCTCGTATGAAAATTATGAAACTCGCTTGCGCTCGTTTCATAAACAAACATACTCGCGTCTTAATTACTATCATTATAGGCTCGTTGCATAATGTACTATTATAATACGAATTCTAAATCTCTCTCTTCGGTCTGCAGATGTATTAAATATGCTAATTTGCATGCATTGAACTTGTATCCATTTAATGTGTAGTATATACTTTTGAGTTTTTATCTCAGTTTTATTAACTTATACTATTTGTTTAGATATGTATCGTAATATTCTCATTGCATATCTTTGTAATACTACTTATATGATTCCTGTCTTCATTTATATGATTTATTAATTCATTTGTAATTAATTTTATTTCATTGTCATTATTTTAATTATCTCATTGTACTAATTTTAATAATTATTTGTGTGCATTATTTTTTGTTATCTATTCATTTTGTCATTATTGTTTAATTGTATTGGTCTGTAATTTTCACAATTATTTGTATGTACTTTTGTTATTCCTTGTACACTGTAACTCTTGTGCTAACTTTATCTTGTGCTGAACTGTTATTGGCCCCAGGCTATTGTACAGCACATTAAATATTAGAAAATAAATAAATAAATAATTATTATTATAATTTTTTTTGAGAATATACTGAATCCGTAAGGGCTACCCTCAATGGGGGGCAGTTTACTACTACTACTACTACTACTACTACTACTACTACTACTATTATTATTATTATTATTATTATTATTATTATTATTATTATTATTATTATTACATGATCAGGGGTCCAGTTTTCGTTAAGTGTTCTGAGAAGATATGTGGCAAGCTTGCCACAGAATTCAACCATTGGAGACACATGATGAAACTTCCTACGTTCAGTTATGTAAACAAATAGTTATGTAAGGAATAGATAGTTGATTAAACATCGGTAAATAAACACAGAGAAGTAGAGAGACTGTGACGCGAATTTTTATGAAACAAGATCCGGTCGTTGACAAAGCATTGTTAATTTACTTACTGAGCAATCAATCATCTCTGTTCTTTCTGCTTGTGTACAACTCATAGCAAAAATTTGTTTCATGTAAAATGAAAAAGAATGTCGTTTGCTTTATCCCCAGCTGATGGAAGGAAACAAACAGACATTTATTGTGACAGACATGGGTAAAAGAGGACGGGCGTAGGGGGCGATTGAAGCCTATGTCTCTGAACTGACAAAAACGCTGCATCATAACTAATTACAATTCTGACGACTGGATAGAACGGCGTGGCGAAGAGAGAGAGAGAAGTGATGGGATGGGATGGGGTTAGCGGAGCCAGAAAAGATGACTTCTACATTTGGAATAATATTCTTTTATATGTCATTTGTTACACCTCGCCGGATTGTGTATCTATTGAAGCGGCATCTTTCTTGGTTTAAAAAAGACGGCAGCAGAACCCACAAGACATGTACAAAAACTCATAATAATTAATCAAAAAATGCATTGTGCTGCTTCCATTATGATGATCAGAACAGTGTGTGACGCACTTAGAAATTCCTGCATCGACCTGTAGCGCAAACTGCAAATAATTGAATGCTCTACAGTGACTTCGCTACTGTTTTGTGAGTAGATGAAGAATATTATTATTATGTTAGCTCTGACTGAAATCACAGCAGGAGCGACGGCTTGTAAGGCAGAGAAATGACTGGGGAGAATGCCTCCAGGGTCTCTGAGATTAATGCTTTATTTTTAGTTCATATTTTTTCGTGACACGAACATAATCTTAGCCTTCCTAAATGAATAGTACGCCAATTGGTCCGAAAAATTGGATTTTTCTGTGTGACTTTAATTGAAGTCGTCCGCCGTTGGCTTCATGGTATGTTTCTGGTTAGAAATTCTCTAAAGTATACCACCATCTCATACGGATTGTATTGTACGTATGGCCGTTATGTAGTGTGCATTTTGGGGTTTTAGCAGTGACTTTGCTGACGTGGATACAGAAGATTTTCAAAGTGGGTTAAAGGTGACATTTTTATAATAATAATAATAATAATAATAATAATAATAATAATAATAATAATAGTTGGGAGACCGGAGGGAAAAAGACCTTTAGGGAGGCCGAGACGTAGATGGGAGGATAATATTAAAATGGATTTGAGGGAGGTGGGGTATGATGATAGAGACTGGCTTAATCTTGCACAGGATAGGGACCGATGGCGGGCTTATGTGAGGGCGGCAATGAACCTTCGGGTTCCTTAAAAGCCATTTGTAAGTAATAATAATAATAATGGTTCATTTAACCTGGTAGAGTTAAGGACATACGGCCTTCTCTAACACTCAACCATGAGTAAAACTGCGTTACAAAAAACCCTACAAATTTACAAAGTGCACTACAATTTTACACACAAAACTGAATAAGATAATAATAATATAATGTAAACAAAAAGTAAATAGAAATCAGACATAATATATGACATATAGAAAGAAAGGAAAAAGCATAGTAAAATGTGAACAGCAGGTCAAAATAAATGAGACATACAAAGTATAAAATATAAGACAATTAATAATAATAATAATAATAATAATAATAATAATAATAATAATAATAAAAGTGAAGTACAAACAATACAATGAATACAATATTTTTAGGTACACACAGTAAGAAAATTATGATTATATTAGCTCAAGTTATCACATTCTAAATATACTATAATTTATGCTTTGGGTCGCCGTGCACTCTGACTATGAAATCATTCACTACTGGTCTGTCACCTCGCGTCACAGTTCAGCTGTGACTTCTGACGCACATGATGTCATTCAACTTCGTAACCAGAGATCGGAAACAACCCTGTAGTAGAAATTGTTATACTAAATCATTACAATTTATTTACTACTTGTGATTATTATTGTGCATGACGTACTTTAGGCACTTATAACATAAATTGTCACATATGTATGATTGTGATTTCCCCTACAACTACAGTCCCTTAATTACTGTAACATTTCTACATCCCTCCCTGAACGCCGTGCACTCTGACTATGAAATCATTCACTACTGGTCTGTCACCTCGCGTCACAGTTCAGCTGTGACTTCTGACGCACATGATGTCATTCAAGTTCGTAATCAGAGATCGGAAACAACCCTGTAGTAGAAATTGTTATACTAAATCATTACAATTTATTTACTACTTGTGATTATTATTGTGCATGACGTACTTTAGGCACTTATAACATAAATTGTCACATTTGTATGATTGTGATTTCCCCTACAACTACAGTCCCTTAATTACTGTAACATTTCTACATCCCTCCCTGAACGCCGTGCACTCTGACTATGAAATCATTCACTACTGGTCTGTCACCTCGCGTCACAGTTCAGCTGTGACCCTGAACGCTGAGTAGCCGCACAGTTATAATAATATGTCGTCTTTTACAGGGAAACACGAGGCGAAGGAATAAATTCAAAATCATAAGTTTCCGTGCTGATTTCGTGACACCACTGACTTACACTCTTAAAATAATCTAGGTCTAAATTCATATTTGGTTTTTATATGAACTTGACACTAAAAGAAGACGAGGTTTGTCTCGCACAACGTGGAATCTTCAAGATGCCCAGCCTCCTTTTGTGATAACACAGAATATCACATTGATAACTGACGAACATCCATACAGGCCTACTAATCATATATAGAATTCAAATCTCTGACCATGGCTTCTACAGTGTGTTAAGGTGACCTTAAGCCGTCGTATCTATCATAGTCGGAAGTTGAGGATTGTAACGTTTGTTAATAATTTTGCAGTTCAATTAACATTTATAACACTACGAAAACAACTTACTTCAGTTCTAATAATTGCCATCCGTTCAATGACAATTAAAACAAAGTTAATACGAGTACATTTCATGCCGCTAGTTTTTACATGAGTAATTAATATTCAAGTTATCATATGAAATATATAGGAGCATAAACCACATAATTAGCACAAATACATTGCCATTAATTGTCACCATGGTTCTCATTAGTTGAAATTATTCGAGGAAACAAGCATTTCGTCATTTTAATTTATCTCCTGAGTTTAATATGCAGCTATTATGTTTGACAGAATAATAAGCTTAATATGAATCTCACATTTATACTAATATAAATTTACTCTGATTTCATTCAAGGTAATAATTACTTTCAACATTTAGAATGGGTCAATGATAGAGAAAATCACATTGTGGTTATATAAAAGTATGAACCTGAAAATTTGTCACTAGCCCTCCTACAATATGGCGAATAATTTTAACATTATTATTATTATTATTATTATTATTATTATTATTATTATTATTATTATTATTATGCTTATTTCTTTTTTTACTTTGCTAACCCCTCTTTTATTCAACTTATAGTCCTACGTCAATGAGGACAGGGGAGGCAGATTCATTTGTTCCTACACAAATGGACGTCTCACAAATGCGGGCCTCCTGGATATGGGATAGGTATGACGCAGGGTCTCTGTTAAGAAATTAGAGGATAATCGTAAGGTAACGGACAAACGCCCACTTCCATGGCCAGGAAATAAATTTCTTCCTTCGTCTAAGCCGAAAATCGAACCTCGGACCGCTTGGTTGGGCAGCACACGTGATCTCCACATGGTGAACAGGACTCACATTGCTGATAGTAATAATAATAATAATAATAATAATAATAATAATAATACCATAATAGTATAACCATATGTGGAGACTAAGAGAATGGCGGAAAATGGGAAAGATTAGAGAATACTGGGTTTGCAGTGAAAGGCTTGCTGTTCGGCAGAATACTACGAATGAATGAATAATAGTTATAACAACCACTTCATGCACGATAAAAAATTTTCCGCTACTTACGTCTCAATACTACTCGCTTATACATGCTTTGTCCACTTTTATTTCGGTCGTCCTGTTTATACCTCTTCAGTACAAATAATAATAATAATAATAATAACAATAATAATAATAATAATAATAATAATAATAATAATAATAATAGTAATAATAATTCGTTCAGTGTTCTCCCCAAGGGCAGATCTTTCATTGCAAACCCAGCTTTCTCCAATCTTTACTATTTTATGCATTCCTCTTCGTTTCCCAGTTTTTGTTGGCTTCCCGTTACTTTCCGCACACCACTCTCTCTGTCGCATCTTAAAATGATCCCAGGGTGCCCCAGTGTGGGGGTGAAGAGAGTGGAGTTGACTAATTAGGCCCTCCGGACTTCACCGAAATTCACCGCAAGGGTTAAATATAAGTTATATTAGGGTTTTTGATCCGATCAGAGACCGGGAAATCCCAATAATTTTTCTTTTCGCTGATTCTCTGTTACGTCCTGAATATTTCACATTTCTTTCCACATTCTGTATAGTATTATGCCACTTCATGAAGAGTTATTATTATTATTATTATTATTATTATTATTATTATTATTATTATTATTATTATTATTATTATTATTATTATTGTAGGCCTGCTGTCAAAAAATCTGAAAGTTAGAATTTGTAAAAAAAAAACAGTTATATTACTGGTTGTTCTGTATGGTTGTGGAACATGGACTCTCACTTTGAGAAAGGAACAGAGATTAAGGGTGTTTGAGAATAAGGTTCTTAGGAAAATATTTGGAGCTAAGAAGGATGAAGTCAAAGCAGAATGGAGAAAGTTACACAACGCAGAACTGCACGCTTATGTATTCTTCACCCGACATAATTAGGAACATTAAATCCAGACGTTTGAGACGGGGAGGGCATGTAGCACGTACGGGCGAATCAGAGGTCGAGCCGTAGATGGGAGGATAATTTTAAAATGGATTTGAAGAAGGTGGGATATGATGCTAGAGACTGGATTAATCTTGTACAAGATAGGGACCGATGGCGGACTTATGTGAGGACGACAATGAACCTCCTGGTTCCTTAAAAGCCATAAGTAAATAAATTATTATTATTATCATTATTATCATTATTATTATTATTATTATTATTATTATTATTATTATTATTATTATTATTATTAGCTATTATTCTTATTACAATCATCAACATCTACTCCAAGTGTTGCTTTTACGTCTACGTTCGTGTAATAACATTTCAAAGAATTATATCGTGCGTCTTAAGGGACGGCAGAAAACAGTAGCCGAATGTTCACCACGGACGGTTAGTGCTCAGAGCGGTCAATGTTAAATCCCATGGATCGGAAAATTGTTATGCCCTTTCTCTAGCGACTGTAACACCGCCGATTTTTTCCCCTCTAAAAAAAAGAGTAAAAAAAAGTTAGGAAATGTTTAAAAGGTTCTGTGATTGACTTCAAGTCCATGTGTGATGTTTCTCCCCCTGTTTCTCCGTTCCGTTTACCAATTAAATCTTAATGCAATTTGTTTACATGTCAATACCAATACCTTGCTTTCATAGTCGGCAACTTGAGAAGGGGAACTCATTGGGCCAGAACCCAAAATGAGTCCATTCTAGCGAGCGGTGGAGCACTGCCTGTTGGGGGGGGGGAGGGGGCCGTCCGTCCCGACGCTCGGCTCCAGTCGACTCCAGTCGGGCGGGTCTCGTGCTCCGGGCCGGATGGTCGGCAAGCCAGGCAGGCAGAGATGTGGAATCGCTGCTCGCAGTAGTTGCGGTCCGACTGGGGAGCGCGCAGGCTGTGTAGGCGCAGTCTCTGTCCCTCGCTCGTCGTGTCGTCAGTCGATCCGTGTGGATTTCAAACAGCGCTCAGCGCTTTATTTACTTCGCGTTTCACGCCCAGATTTGTTTTTACGCGTGCTTCTTTTTCAGCAGCATTTTTGCGAGTGTTGTGTCAGTGTTTGATTGCCATGTCTGATGGTGGTGGTGGTAGTGGTGGATGGGCTGACAGTATATGAGGAGTGGCTCGCTGACAGCTCCTGTCAGACCGACGCCGGACGTCGACCATGAAGGTTGTGCTCTCCCGCCAGGTGTCTAACTGAGGGTTCGCAACCGACCGGGCAGTGATGCTGCGATAGCTACAGATGCCATCCGTCTTGCTTGCCCTTCGCCGGGAATTAGGAAATTAGCACCGTGTGTGATGATTAGTCATAGCTGCGAATTGTAATTATGATAGGTTTCAGCACCTCGTCTTGACCCGCCTGTCGTCGTTTCGAAGCAGGATGATGAGGGATCGTCAGTTATCTAAAGCGGGCGTCTTCGTCGCGACGCTGATTGTTTTATGGCAAGGCGCCCGGAGCGCGTCGGAGCAGCAGACTCCGGCGGCGCCGCCTCTCCGATACGAGGCCCCGGACGATTGTCAGTGGTGGATCCGGGAGACTTCCGCAACGGGCGGTGACGAAGTGGCCCTGACGTGCAAACTCCGCACCGTCAACAGCGAGTTTGACACCACCAACTTCAGCGTGATCCCCTCCGAGCACACGACGTCCCTCAGGATCGAATGCAACAACATGCTGATGTCGCGCAGCTCGCTGGACGACAGGAGCTTCGTGCACCTCACGCGGCTCCGAGAGCTGATCCTGGACCACTGCAAGCTGGGCCGATGGCCCGCCGGGACGCTGACCGGACTGCGGGACCTCCGCAACTTGACGGTGCGCACGTGGAACACGGACTGGCCCGCCATGAGCCTGGAGCTGGCTCCCGAGAGCTTCTCCCCCGTCAGGCAGCTAGAGCGGCTGGACCTGAGCTACAACAATATCTGGTCCTTTCCCGAAAATATATTCTGTGCGTTGACGAATTTGGTGAGCCTGAATATCAGCCGCAACCGGCTGCAGGACATCAGCGAAGTGGGGTTCCGGGAGAAGGCGCCCCCGCCGCCGCAGCCGCTCATCAGCACGCAAGACGACGAGGGCGGCGCGGCCCGCGAGGCCCCCGGAGTGTCGACGCCGTCCGTCTCGCCCTGCAGTCTGGATATCCAGGTGCTGGACGCCTCGTGGAACCACTTCGTGCTGATGCCCACCAACGGATTCAGCGCGCTTCGTCGACTGCGCGAGCTGCACTTACACGACAACGAGATCTCTATGGTCGCGGACCGCGCGTTGGGAGGTTTGAAAGGTCTCCAAGTATTCGACCTGTCCAATAACAAAGTCGTGGCGTTGCCTCCGGAACTCTTCCGCGATTGTGCCCCCATTGTGAAAGAAATATACCTCCAGAATAACTCCATTAGTGTGTTAGCGCCCGGTTTATTTGCAAACTTAGGCCATCTTCTAGCTCTCGATCTGTCTCGAAATCAACTGACCAGCGCGTGGATAAACAGTGGCACGTTCTCCGGGCTCATCAGACTCGTCCTCCTTAACCTCTCTCATAATCGAATCTCCAAATTAGATCCGACGTTTTTTCGCGATCTCTATACGCTGCAGATTCTGAACCTCGAACACAATCAGCTGGAAACTATCCCCGCAGACACGTTCGCACCCATGAATAATCTGCACACTCTTGTTTTATCTTACAATAAAATTACGTATCTGGACGCATATTCCCTTAACGGCTTGTACGTGTTGAGTCTATTATCTCTAGATAATAATTTGGTCGAAAGTGTTCATATGGATGCTTTCAGAAATTGCAGCAGTCTGCAGGATCTTAATCTGAATGGCAACTCCTTAACAGCCGTGCCCCTAGCATTAAAGGACATGCGTCTGTTAAGAACAGTCGATCTCGGTGAAAATGCTATCAGCGAGTTGTCAGATCCGGGTTTCAAAGGGATGACTAATTTATATGGATTACGACTCATCGGAAATCAGATATCTAACATAACTAAATTAATATTCTCCGATCTCCCTTCCCTGCAGATACTGAATTTAGCTCGCAATAAAATACAGAAAGTTGATCACGGTGCATTCAGTGCAAATTCAGACTTGCAGGCTATTCGTTTGGATGCTAATTTATTGACTGACATCAATGGCTTGTTCGTTGACATATCAAGTTTACTCTGGCTCAACATATCCGACAACCAGATAGAGTGGTTTGACTACGCGCTGGTACCGCCAGGCTTGCAGTGGTTAGATTTACACAAAAACTACATAAAAGAACTGGGAAATCATTACGAACTGGGCTCGGAGCTCCGCATTCAAACACTGGACGCGAGTTTTAACAAGTTGACACGTGTCACCGCTAATTCCATACCGAACAGCGTCGAGCTCTTGTTTCTCAACGACAACCTGATCACGACGGTGGAGCCGCACACGTTCCTCAAGAAAACCAATCTCACGCGAGTCGACCTGTACGCGAACCAGATAGTGAGCATGGAGCTGAACGCCCTGAGGTTGACCCTCGTCGACAAGGATCGTCCATTGCCCAATTTCTACATCGGAGGCAACCCGTTCCAGTGCGACTGTACCATGGAGTGGCTGCAGCGGATCAATAAGTTAGGCCATCTTCGTCAGCATCCACATGTTATGGATCTGGAGAGCATCTACTGCAAACTTATGTACAATCGCTACCGCACGTACATACCCCTCATCGAAGCAGAGTCCTCCCAGTTCCTGTGCACTTACAAGACGCACTGCTTCGCTCTCTGTCATTGTTGCGAGTTCGACGCGTGTGACTGCGAGATGACATGTCCTAGCAATTGTACGTGCTACCACGACCAGTCGTGGTCTGCCAACATCGTCGAGTGTTCCGGCATAGACTACACGGAGATGCCGAGCAGTATCCCGATGGACGCGACTGAGGTGTACCTCGACGGCAACAACTTCGGAGAGCTCTCCAGCCACTCGTTCATCGGACGTAAGAACCTCAAGGTGCTGTATGCAAATAATTCCAACATAGCAGCGATCTATAATCACACTTTCAGCGGTCTGAAACGCCTGACGGTGCTTCACTTAGAAAACAATCGCATCAAGGAGTTGCGCGGCTTTGAACTCGAGAGTTTAGTAAACCTCCGTGAACTCTATCTCCAAGGCAACCAAATCTATGTCATTGACAACAGAACTTTTACTCATCTCGAACACCTGGAAGTGTTGCGCATAGAAGGCAACAAACTGTCTACCTTCCCCGTGTGGCAGTTCACATTAAATCCCTACCTTGTTGAAATTGGACTCGGTGAGAATCTCTGGTCCTGCGATTGTCAATATCTTCACCGCTTTCGTAATTGGCTGCAAGGTAACTTTGTCAAAGTTGTCGATGCAAACAAAATAGTCTGTGTATTTAATAATGTAACGAACATCGTAGGGCCGCCTCTCGCAGACTTTAACGCCACTTCATGTGCCGCATTTACCGGTGGTTCTACTGCAATAGTGGAAAGTCAAGTTATAAACGATTATCTCCCCCTTCTTTTGGTTACGTTGTGCGTATTTCTCGCTTCCGCCGGGCTGGTTTGCGGAGCGTTCTACTACCGCCGGGAACTCCGTGTTTGGGTGTACTCTCGGTGCGGGCTCCGCATGTGCTACAAGACCACAGCCTTCGAAGAGGAGCAGGATCGAGACAGACTTTTCGACGCCTACGTCAGCTACAGCGTGAAGGACGATGCTTTCGTAAGTCAAGTGCTGGCACCGGGTCTCGAACAAGGGGATCCGACCTACCGACTGTGTCTACATTATCGTGACTTTAACATGAGCGCGTATGTGGCCGATACGATTGTAGAGGCGGTGGAGTCTTCTCGAAGAACCATAGTGGTACTGTCCAAAAACTTCTTACACTCAGAATGGTGTCGCTTCGAGTTTAAGTCTGCGCTGCACGAGGTGCTAAAAGACCGTCGGCGGCGACTCATAATTGTGGTGTTGGGGGAGTTGCCGCAGAGAGATCTGGACCCGGATCTGAGACTCTATCTCAAGACGAACACATGTATAGAATGGGGAGATCGACTATTCTGGCAAAAGCTAAAGTTTGCCATGCCGGATGTAAAGAGAAACTCGTGCAACTCTAACCGGGCGTCGACCCGACACCATCACCAGAGATCGTCGGTGAATGTGTACTCTGCGGCTTCTACAGGACCTCCAAATTTTGACAGGAGTAGGAGTCCAGGTTTACCGCCGTCCCTACCCTTGCCACCACAACCTCCGTCAGGGAAGTTGCTGCCACCGTTCCTTCACCACCACCAAAACAATCTGCAGACTGCGGAGCGAGAGCTGCCTCGACGTCTTCCTCAGCCGCTGTGGGCGTAGCGGCTATTCCGCCGCAGGTAAGACTTCTTTTTGATGTTCGTTGCATCATGTGTACATAATCAGAATGTGAGGTTTCTGTACCAATATATCAGTGAAAATACTTCAAATAAGGCTTGAATTTGTTGACACATTTTACAGGCATTTGTGCAGAAATGTAGATACTTTTTTTTCTGCTACCAAATTTTATAATGGCTCTGATAGTCCTACTACAAATCGTACTATGATATACGCGAGAATGCGGTTTACCACAATGAATAATTAAGAAATATAATAATATAACAGTCTAAAAATGTTAATAACATAACTACTGCTGAAACTATAAATGTATTAAAAATATAAATCATCTTTAATTGAAAAAAATGCGATTACATTTATCATTGATGTTGTAAGAAATGTTGCGAGAAGTTTCTTTGAGTCTCCGTCTATAATACAAATTTAAAATTCGAATAAACCATTTTCTAGTATTTCTTAGCCAAAGACATACAAGACGCTTGATTCACGTCATAATCTAACTAGTGTTTTTCATTAATAGACAGTCCTATTCTTCCAGCCTAGGGCTGTGTGCCAAGATACTAATAATTATAGTAATAATAACAACTATTAATATAGTTGACATAAATATATTATGGTACTGAGATCAGAATTTAACAGGTTTTCAAATTCAATATGTCACACATAACAATGCAATACATTACAACAAGGGTAATTCTCGTATTATTTGTTTTCGGCTTCACTATGCATTAAAACAAAGACCTGATAACTATAGTAATCAGCAAATGTGTGTAATATGGTAAGAAGATTAAAAATAGGAATAAAGTAAACGGATTGAAAATATGACAAATTTTACGTTATTTCAGTCTCAGACATCATTCCAAAGTTCTTACCTTTGGCACTGAACCTAGTGGAGCTAAAATATCCGATCACAAATTATTCTTAAAAGATATGCAGTGTGTGATACAGTATTTGTCACATTGTGAGATACGTTCTATTTTTGTCTAGGACTGTGTGTGTATAACTTTCTACTTCTTTAACTGTTTCAAGAACCATTTTAGTGAATAATATTGATGATGATGATAATGATGATGACGACAATATAATAGGTTAGTACAACCAGCAATAAAAAAATTACTTTCGAAGTATTCTCAGAATGAACGAAAACATGGTCTACAATAGCAATAGATTTGGATTACAAATTAAAAGAAGAGAGAAATGTTTGAAGGGTAAATTAAAAGAGGTCGGAACATGTCACGAAAATTTAAATTAATAATTGATTGATTAAACTAATAATCATAATGTAATAATAATAATAATAATAATAATAATAATAATAATAATAATAGCAATAATAATAATAATAATAATAATAATAATTTCAAGTAATACATCCCCATTTCATATTAATATCAGTTACTGTACGGAAAGATCGCTAAACTGTATTCAATTTCAATTTCCATTGTAAAATGAATTAATACACAGTTGGCCGGACTTCAGTACGAAATACTATGCAAAACGGTTGGTTAAAAGCTCGCGGTTTGTATTACTAATTCATGAACGGGCTGAGAGCGAAATTTAAAGATGGAGTAGCATTAATAACCTACATGCATTATTGCATTATTTAAATTCTGTAGTAATTAATATAGCCCAAGAGTTGGACAAATCCTTCAGGAAAGATCGAATTCGTTGTTAACAGAAATTATTTTACGTTTCTTATGAGAAGTATGTATAAAGCTATAAAATGTAGACGTGAAATATTTGACTGGTTATTAATAACGAATTGCAAATATACTGTGGTCTTTCCCTTGAAATGCTTGCACAGCTGTAAAGAATTCGTGTAAATAATTTTACTTACATAGACTATGTTGTCTTAGCATATTCGTCATGCTATTTTTAGTTCACACTTAAAGTTACTTGATGCCCGTTTCTATTGATTTTTTGGCTGGAGGGAAATGAAAGACAAACAAATGAAGCCTGCAGAATGTACAGAAAGACAATTACAACATCCCTACACATGCCAAACCTGGTACACTTCTATTCAAAACAAGTCTTACAGTGTGTTCGCATCCTACAAAAAATTTAATGCAGACGCAATCTTTAAAGCAATTATAATTGTGAATTTAAGTATGAAAAGTCTATTATTGACGTACATAGTCTAAAAATAAATGCAATAATCTGTACATTAGTGACCTATACGGTACTAACGTATTCTTATAATCTATTACAGTATTATGTAGTCTGTACTTATGATACGTTTTATATAGTCTTGAAACTGATTAAAATACAATGTCCATGTGTGACAAGGATAATTCATATTCTTAAAAGACAGTAATAATTTTAACTTATTCTTCAAACGAAAACAACTGTATGTCCACATATTATAAGCTTAATATTACAATGTATATTCCTTAAAATGTTTACAATAATATATTCATATATAAGATAAGTTTTGTACTAAAATGTTCATAAAAATGATTATGATACATGTGACAAATTTTATACTGCCGTATGCTTAAAACCTATTGCAATGCTTCCTCCACGTAACTTTGATAGTAATCTGTTCTTAAAAACAAATACAGTACTACGTTAACGTATGACAAATTCGAAAGTGACATATTATGAAAACTATCGGTATTACAGTACTATGCACAAGTGTGACAAGTTTAGTAATGGCGTATTCTTAAAAAAATATTACAATACTATCTCCATTTGACTCACGTATTCTCAAGAACTGTTATAATACGATGCCCACTTATGATAAGCTTGACGCTATCATATTCTTAAAAACAATTACACTACTATATCCACGTATTATAAGCTTGATATTAAAGTGTTCAAAAATGATTAGAATGCATGTGATAAGTTTTAGTATACCAAAAAGTTTCTTAAAAACTATTCAAATACCTTTTACATGTACGCCTATGACAAATTTGATACAAACATGTTCTTCATAACGATTAAAATACTAAGTCCATTTGTGATAAGTACGATACTAAAGTATTTTTGAAAACTAAAACCATACTACTTTAACAAATGACAAGTTCGATATTGACATATTATTTAAACTATTGCAATACCATCTCTTTGTCAGACAAGTTTATTGTAGTAATGGTGTATTCTTAAAAATATTGCAATACTACCTCCAAGTATGATAAGTTCGATACTTAAGTATTCTCAAAAACGTTTACAACACTTGTCCACTTATGATAATCTTGATACTAACATATTCTTAAAAACGATTATAATACTACGTGCACATGCGAGAAACATTGACGGACGGTATTCTAAAATAAAATATTACAATACTGTGTCCACGTGTGACAAGTTTGACACTGATGTATGCGTAAATACGACTGCAATGCCATTTTTACTCGTGACAAATTTGATACTAACGCATTAAAAAAAACGATTACATGTGTAACATCTGATTGGCATTAACACATTATTACAAACCATTACAACACTGTGTTCAGGTGTGATAAATTTAATATATTCTTTAAAATATTACAATACTAGGTTCACATATGACAAATATGATATAGTTTTGAGAACATTACCGTATCCTATAACAAATTAAATACTGACGTATTCTTAAATATGATTGCAATGCTAAGTCCACGTGTGGCAAGATTCATACTGATATTCTTAAAAACAATTACAGTGTTGTGCCCTTTAGGTCTATGATAAGTTTGATAATATATTTAAAAAGATTACAACTCCTTCTACATATGACAAGTTTGCTATTAGTGTATTCTTTAAAACTATGACAGTTCTGTTTCTAATTATGACAAGTTTTTATTAATGCATTCTTAAAAACGATTACAATTATTTTATGTTCACATGTGACAAGTTTTATACTAATTATTCTTAAAAAGGATTACAATATTATGTTCACGTTTAACAAATCTAACATGCAGTATTAAAATATTTCAAATATTTCTGAATATGAAATGTATATATATTAAAGGAAACAGAAAAATGATTTTTTTTCTCATTTATTTATGATAAATAATTATATATGTTTTATGCGCGAACAATTGTTCAAACGTTTAACATAAGTTACTTTAAGAATTTAAATGTTACTAACCTAGCCTTTTATGATGATGTGAGGGGTGAATTGCGAAGGCCTTATTATATTGCCAAAAATATGACTTCAATTTCCTAAGTGAATTTAAAATAAGTGTATGATTCTCTCTTTATAAAATGTCCTTAGATTGCATAATCCTTAGGACATATCCAACAATCGTGATGTCTCTTTTGGTGGAAAGACAGATTGAAAGACCTCGAATTTAAGCCCGATTGAAGGAGAGATTTTTCACTTCACAACATAGTGAATGACTTGGGGGTTCACTTAGCCTACTGTAACATTGAATACCGTGTCTTTCAAGAGGGAAAATTGCGGTCGGAGAGTGATGTTGGTCACATCGCATCTCCTCGTAGTGCCGATACTCGGAAAGCATGGGAGTTCTATCTATATCCTTGACTAATGTACGTGTCAGACACTTCACTTTATTATAGGATAGGCCTCAGTTTAAACATGTGGAACAGTGAAGTATAAACAGGAGCTTACTAATTGTAACGAATATCACTTGATATGTCGAAAAATAGAGATTTCAGAGAATATACCATGGATTACACAATATTGAGGGCAGTAGCGGCTGGTGGTCAAAATAATGAGTGTGCTACAATTTCTATATTGGCCTACTGTATACACTTATATGTATTTATCTTAATTTGAGTCTCGCCTAGTGACGAAATATGAAATCCATACGACGTTCCTTCCTACTGTAGAACCTGTCAGTTACCCTGGTGTTAAACCCTTCAACTTGGATATCATACTCTTTTCTATTGACAGTGTTACTTCACAGAATGGATCCTGTGAATTGTTGGAGGCTATGTATCGTAACAATTGAACAGCTCCATCTGTATTCCGGAAGGCAGGTGTTCCGTATAGAACTCAAAGTTGTGTCTTTAACACTCTTTTGTTCAGTACAGTATAGCTGTTGACAGCAACTTCAAGTTTGCGTTCAGGAAAATTAGGCTATCCAAAAATTGCCAGAAAATTTGCTGTTTAACAATTTTGTTGCATCTAGATAGCTTAAAGACTGGAAACGGTGAGTAGTTTTCTGAATTATACGGTCACATACTTCCTTGGCTTCAGTTTTCTGGGATTCCATTCTCCGTCGCTTGCTGACCGATTCAGGAGGAACCTCAAAAACCAGGTAGACGGCAGCAGCAGTCGGACACTTGAATTACCAAATAGGCCTACATCGTAAATAGTTCCGAGTTCTTCCACAAACAAGCATTCTCTCGTTACGCTTTACTTTTGCAATCTCCAAGCTGTGTTGTGCTGAAGATGACTACAGCACTTCCCCGCGTAAAAATAGCCAATCAGGGCAGTGATTTCAGCTTCGCACATGCGTATTAATTGTCTACATTCTCATTTAGAGTTTTGAGTAGCACAACGAACCCCCTGAGGCACCAAAGAGCTAAGAGCGAAGACTAAACACTCTATAACGCGTCATGAACATAACCACGGAAAATTGTCAAATGGCAGATCAGATACTATGGTGGTATTGCAAATACATTATTTGAGCAAAAATTATCATTGTGCTGTAGCACTGTAGCACATAAGGACGGGCCGCCCCTGATTGAGGGGTAGAATCGAGTAGAAATATAGGAGACGTACATACAATTTGTAAAATTATGTAATTCTGGTGAAGGGATTTTGAAGTTATGGTTATAATTTAGTGCAGTGCTGTAAACAGTTCGCAACCTAAATGTTATATCGAAATCACTATCTTAGCTAAGAAATTATCGTTTGTCATTCTAATGACATTCTTGTCTCCGGTAGAGGCCAGGTATTGTGTTGGCCCCCACATCATTACTTTTTATCTAAGAAAGAGTGTCATTTCAAGAAAAACTTAGCGGAAGTTCTGATTTCATATTCTGTTGTAAAAGGTAATGAATTATTTAGTTTATGAAGAAACAAACATAAATCACATAATTTTAAAATATCCGTAAAAATGCCTATTGAACAGAATTCTGAGAACAATGTAATGCAAGATAAATTAATATAAATACGAATTAGTGCTTTAGTTTATGGCACACATTTGTAATATTTATATTGACGATATAATGATACATTGTAAAAAAATAATAGACAAATTCTTAGTAATTAATAATTATAGAAAATTTTAAATGTTGTAGCCTATTTGCTGACGACACGGTGAAACAGCAAGACGAAAAAAATCATAAAGATCAGACCGCATATTAGACCTAACTATATATTATGTGTAAATCATAAAAGTAGCGCCTCATAGAAAAAGATAGGTCTGACAGTAACGACATTCTACAGCAAACGTCTGGTGCGAAAATCGTTTTTAGTAGGTTATTTTATGACGCTGTATCAATATCTCAGGCTATTTAGTGTCTGAATGAAATGAAGGTGATAATGCCAGCGAAATGAGTCCGGGATCCAGCACCGATAGTTACCCAGCATTTGCTCATAGTGGGTTAAGAGAAAACTCCGGATAAAACCTCAACCAGGTAACTTGCCTCTACCAGGAATCGAACCCGGGCACCTGGGTCCGCGGTCAGACGCGCTAGCGGTTACTCCACAGGTGTGTACGCAAAAATCGCTCTCAGTGGAATAATTTTACAACAGATATCGTATTTGTGATGTGAAATAGGCAGAATGTGAAAATATCCTATAAAATATATTCAGAGCTATCAAAATGAAATATATTTGTTTGTAAGTATATTACAAAAAAGTAGATAGGAAGCCACTTAATAGGCATTTATAACTCTCTCGGTGTGACGTTAATTTTTGGAAACTAATTCTAAATGTTGACTACATTTATAGTCATGATTACTATTATATAGATTATAATTATACATAATTCTAAATTTTCAGATAA
The DNA here is from genome assembly GCF_040183065.1 of Periplaneta americana. NCBI lineage: Eukaryota > Metazoa > Arthropoda > Insecta > Blattodea > Blattidae > Periplaneta > Periplaneta americana. The sequence goes on from NC_091125.1 coordinate 32,578,705, forward strand.
AAATAAAATTTCAAAATTATGGTGTTAATTTTTTTCTACTTCATAAATGTACTTGCTAATACTGCAAAATCTAAAAGCGCTGTTCATTCGGTCCTCAAGTATAGTAATATTATTGCATCCTCTTTTTTATATCCATGTTTTATTTCATTCTATTTCTTTTGTTATAATTATATTCTGTATTTATGAGTTTCTTTAGAGGCCGATATATTTACACTATATAATTTTAGATTTACAAAATGTAAATTAGCAATAAATAAATTTGAAAACTCGAGAAATTAGGCAGTCAAAGATATCGACAAATATTTATAGAAAAGGAATAAAATATAGTAAAAGGCAGTGGAAACAAGGAGTTCTTAATAATAATAATAATAATAATAATAATAATAATAATAATAATAATAATAATAATAATATACAAGTTCAGCAAAAAAAGTGTATATAGGACGTCCATGAAAACGTTGGGGTACAAAAACAAACTAATAATCAACTAATATTATATTTAAGTAATTAATGGATGAGTCGACCTCGGTAACGTAATTGGTATAGCGCTGGCCTTCTATGCTCGAGGTTGCGGGTTCGATCCCAGCCGAAGTCGATGGCATTTAAGTGTATTTAAATACGTCAGGCTCATGGCAATATATTTACTGGCATGAAAAAGAACTCCTGCGGGACAAAATTTCGGCACACCGGCGACGCTGATATAACCACTGCAGTTGCGAGCGTCGTTAAATAAACCATATTTAAAAAAAAAATTAATAGAAGATGGAAATGACGTAATATTCTAAATTACAACAATCAGGTTGCTTTAAATCGGAAATATTTCTCGAGGTGGTTTCTTTCTCGTAATGTATGAGAATTCGGAGAGAAGAAAATACTCATTACAGCCATAGTATGCATAACGGCAATAGCGTTCAATTTTAAGATTATGTACATCATAATCATATGACCATGGAAGTTTATCGTTGTGAATTTGATGTCCTATTTTGTCCCTGACGGATCCCTGTATTTTGCTCAAATCGCATAGAGGGAATTATACAATTTGAACGGCTTAATATATGTCAGAAAGAAACAAAGTTTTGCCTCAGGAGAAAATTCACAAAAGAGATTAGCTCTCGCAATTTAAAAAAAAATCTCATTTCTTTGTCATACTTGCCAGTCATTATTTTAGCAGACATTGGCTGATATTTCACTACAGCGGTAAGTAATTAAACAACTATTGCACGGATTAATTACACTTTGATGAAACTTTAATATTCAATTTAACAGATTATTTACCTTACATTTGTCCACACCTGTGAAGTAACGGTTAGCGCGTCTGGCCGTGAAATCAGGTGGCCCGGGTTCGATTCCCGGTCGGGGCAAGTTACCTGGTTGAGGTTTTTCCTGGGTTTTTCCTCAACTCAATATGAGCAAATGCTGGGTAACTTTCGGTGCTGGATCCTGGACTCATTTCACCGGCCTTATCACCTTCATCTCATTCAGACGCTAAATAACCTAAGTTGTTGAAAAAGCGTGGTAAAATAACCTACTAAAAAAAACCCTTACATTTAGTAGAAATGTTTCCAGCGACATAGTTATGTCCTTACCTCAAAATGTTGGAAGTTTGAACACGGATATAATATTTCAATTAATCTAGTCACTAGGTTTCAGTGTATGCGAATTCTTGATAGGCTATAAATTTTTTCTTTAAGATGGCCTACTTTTCACAAACAAAATTACTAATATTGAAATATTGAGATCCAAGCGAATATATAACACGGTCGTAGGGTAGTCTCCTAATATTTTTTACCCTAAAATTTCAGATGTGTTGAATTGAACTGTCCTGCATAAAGTAACTAGGGCCTAAGATGTAAAATTGTCTCTTCTTGCTTTAGTTCTCTGAAGAACGGAGTCAATATGCCATTAGCTTATCTCCAGTTGCATTCTCCTAGTGAAACTCCTACCAGATTATTTCATGTGCACTAGTCACCTGTAAAAACTGAGATTATCATGTCATGTAAGAGAACTTTTTTTCCCGTAATTTCTTAATATTTTAATATCTTTACTTGAATGAATGCATGGTAGGGGGAAATGGGGAGAAACCTTAAAAGGTACACGAAAACGCTTCCTTGCAAGGGAGTTAGGGGCTGAGAAAAACCTGAATAGCCTATGTGAACTCCAAGCATGTTAGCCACTTGTCTCACTCCAAATTTCGCTGTTTGATTGAAGAAACTCTAGATAATTTTGAAGGTAAAAGCTGAAAGTTAACGTAACCTAATAGCTCTATACCTTTACTTGATATTAGGCCTATACTAGAGTGATCAGATTCACATCGATATAAAAAACAGGACACAAAGCTTAAAAAAATACATTGTCCGAAAAAAAGGACAGAGAATATGTACCAGTACTTAGATTTAGTCCTAGGCCTATATTACACTTTAAATTACGTCAATATCTATTTTATTACAAAATATTTACAGCACAGATTTAAGCTTATATTATGCTTAAAAGTATGTTAATATATATTTTATTATTACAAAATAATTGTGATAAAAGTTAATAATGATGATAATAATAATGATAATAATAATAATAATAACAATAATAATAATAATGATTTTACAGTTAGTTACATATGAAAGTCAAGGGAACTGTAATGTTAAAGAGGACAGAAAATATTTATTTTGATTTAGGCTTAGGCCTATATTATACTTAAAATGATATCAATATATATTTTATTACAGCATACTTATGATAAAACTCTCACTTTGAGAGAGGAACATAGGTTAAGGGTGTTTGAGAATAAGGTGCTTAGGAAAATATTTTGGTCCAAGAGGGATGAAGTTACAGGAGAATTGAGAAAGTTACACAACACAGAATTGCACGCATTGTATTCTTCATCTGACATAATTAGGAACATTAAATCCAGACGTTTGAAATAGGCAGGGCATGTAGCACGTATGGGCGAATCCAGAAATGCATATAGAGTGTTAGTTGGGAGGCCGGAGGGAAAAAGACCTTTGGGGAGGCCGAGACATAGATGGGAAGATAACATTAAAATGGATTTGAGGTGGGATATGATGATAGAGACTGGATTAATCTTGCTCAGGATAGGGAGTAATGGCGGGCTTATGTGAGGGCGGCAATGAACCTCCGGGGTCCTTAAAAGCCAGTAAGTAAGTATACTTATGATAAAACTGAATAATATAAAATTATTTGACAGTTAGCTACATATGAAAACAACGACCATAAAAAATTAGAGTAAAGAGAGTTACGATCGTTGGCAAAGAATATATTCCGTCGATGCTACTGCCATCTGCAGGCAAATTACTCTAAAAAGGCTTAAAATCATATAATTTCAAAATATCTGGCATACAAGTTACGAAAAGGAGGACATTTCTCGATTTTTTTTTTTAATCTGCCCGGACCCCTGACAAAGGAGGACATGTCCGGACAAAAGAGAACGTCTGGTCACCCTATATTATACATAATATACTATTTTAATATTTTCTGTAAAATTTTCTACGGAATCTTCTTATGATCCACACTTCAGGAAAGGATTCCATGTAAACATTATTTCTCCTCCAGTTTGCTATAATAGTTGATCTTGCGAACCGTAACTGAGACGTCTGTTCTCCGATTGCAGCCCAGGTTACGCGCGGAGGAAGTCAAGCTTACTACGCGCTCTACACTTTGCACCATGCCCGTTTCCAGATAAAGAGAACACCGTGTATTTGTCTTTCTTCTAATAGGAAGAAACAGTTTGTATTTGTCAGAGTTTCAAACGTGTTAGGTGTCATGCTCAGAACGAGCTAAAATCGTCCTTGTGGAACAGTAATGGTACAGTACGCGATCAGGTACTTGGCAATGGAGAAACTAAAGCTTGGTGTCTGTTCCTGGAGGATGCAGAATCTACTCAGCCGCAAATTCAGCTCTACATAGGTGTTCACAGGCTCTTTTGAAGTCCACTTCGAGAGGAAGTAATTATACAACTTTAGTTAGTGCAGTTCAAGAGACGACGTCCTTTGATCCCCTCTGCAGTATCTCCGGAACCCCAACTCAAAGCTAATGTACAGTCTCCACAGAACATTAGACAAATATTGACTTCCCGAAACTTTTGTAACTACATTGTCAGAGAAGTCTGTCCAGCGCGGGTATATTTCAAAGCGTTCAATATGGAGTCGAGACCAGATTTATCACCCATTCCCCCCAACTACTCGGCTTCACCCTTCCATAACTTCATAGGTAGACCGTCGCAAATTTTTTACGATATTTTCCATCAAATTTAGAGGTTATACATTGTTAGAAGGACGACTAGAGCATTGATTTTCCATGCCGAAGACGGGAGTTCAAGTTCTAACGAGAGAAAAAGGATTTGTGATAAAATAAAGACTATGTTTGTGCAGAATCTCGCTGAATATTATCGTATCTCTTGCCAAAATTCCAGTATTTTTCCATTTATCACTAACATCAATGTAAATCTATCTCCATTATGGTATACTGTGGGTAATGTTTAAGACGTCCAAATTGCATAAAACTTAGTGGCGTTACATTCAAGATCACCATGAACCAAAAAAGTCAAGCAGTGATCTTATTTCAGGATCTCTCTTAGTTCTGATTTGAATTAATTTTATTTGAAATATTTTGTACTTTAGACGGTATTCTGAGTGATGAGTTTAAGATATGGCAATAACTGAATAACAAATTAATAAAAACTACAGTAGAAACCGAAAATATTGGAAAAACGTTTCTCTCAATCGCTTTTTTTCCCCATAAATTTGACGTAATTAGACTCAGATGATACTGTAGTTTCCTTGATATAACTGAAAGACTCATGTGCTATTCCATTTATGTTGGTGATAACTTTACTGATCTATATATAACATCTAAAACGCTGAATGTAGCTACTGTTAGTGATGAAATTAACAAATGTGAATGTTGTGAAAATATTCTTAAGTCACATTACGCCCTTTTGTAAAAAAAATCTCCGAAGTGAGAAGTCTCATTTAAAGAATAAATTAATTAATATAAATTCCTGGGATGAAATTTTTCGTTCTTTTTCGTCTCGCAATTAACTAAAAATTGGTTACTTCAATATAGGCCCAAAATATCGACCATAATCTCAATACCTTTCTTCCAACATTTTAAATTAATACCGATAATAATAAATTATCAAATTAATACATAAAATTGGACTGAACATTTGTTAAGAATGGGAAATAATATGGTTTCTAAAGCAGCTTTAAGTTATTTGCCGAGAGAAAGAAGAGATCGAGGGTGACCCAGGAAACACTGGAGACAACTGTGAAGCAGAAACGGACAAGTTGCCTAATCCTTGAAGTGGAAATGATGATGATGATGATGATGATTATTATTATTATTATTATTATTATTATACTAACACAGTCGTAGTCGAATTTGTATGTTAACTTCTTTATTCATTAAGTTCAAAACACGCGTAGTTTGAACCATGTTTTCCAGGCTTTTTTACATTTAGAAGTAACAGTTCAAAATTGTATTAACTGCCGACTTAATTTCATCTTCCAATGACCATATTCCATTTTTCGAACCATTTCTTATTTCGAGGTAATTTGGGGGACAGAGATTATTTGTTCTGTATTTAGCATATAAGTTTCAAATCGGTTCAACATTTTCTGAAGCGAAAAAATACTTATATTCTGTTAAGTCTATCTTTTCTGAATGTATATTACCAAGTGCAAAAATGGAAGAATCATAGAAAAAACTATAAAACTAAACTAATGTTTTCTACTGACACCGGTATCGGAATAGAGGAAAACAAGAAAAAAATTCCAAGATCCTAGTATTAAAATATTTCTTCCAACGCGTCCTTAGCCCTCTTTGGTCTACCATTCCTACTATTTATAGATAAGTACGACTTCTTGGTATACTAGAGTCGTTCATTTTATCGATATGGTTACGCCTATTGGTCCTATACTATCGTATTTTCTCTAATATAACTGAAGATGTCTAATTCTTGGCATATATCTTCATTTCTTTTCCGGTCTAGAAGTTATGTATCACAAGCAATTCCATTCTGTTGACTCAATTCGTATCTCTTGTCTTTTGGTCGGTGTCCAGAATTAAAATCTGTAGAGTAAGACAAGAACAGCTATGGATTTATACAATTTTATACGGATTTCTTATTTATTTCTTTGAAATACCTGTCGTTTTCCTATGTGTGTAGTTAATCTTGTTAGCATTACTGCCCATGATTTTTTTGTATGCTAAAACATTGTTATCATCAACAGTAGTTGCAGTCCCAATTGGCACTTGACAATCATAACAGTGGTTGGCTGCCTCTTCTCAGTAAAGAACACAGTAGAGTTTATGTGCATAATATTAGTAATTGTCACCGGGTTTTTTGCAGATTAGTATGTATTGCTTTGACACAAATATTTAAAATTCTATACCTGTTCTAAATCCTTAAAAGTTTTTTTTTTTTGTTTCACTTGTCGAAGTAATAGCTAAGTCTTTATCAGCTGCCGTTTATCTGTACAGTTCTTGCTACTATATAAAAAGATTACTGACTGGTCCATTATTCTGCTCTTGTATCTGTTAGCATAATGAAAGACACGGGTAACAGGTTGCGTGTGGCTGTACATCAGAAATCTCTGTTGCCACATCTTTCTTATTTTTATCTTGCATATATTTAATTAAGCACATGGGCAATGAAAAGTTGACAACGTAGATTTGTTGAGTGCATCTTGTTTGTTAAATGAAATTTATATATATATATATGTCTGTAATATCCGTGGCGCGATAGCCCATCGAGGGTCAAGGTCGATCAGCCGACTGCTGGCCTCACATCCACATGCCTCAGCAGATAAAAACGATGTTACGACCAATAGAAGGTAACGTGTGGCCAATACGATGATCCCATGAGCCGCTGTAGTTATGCGTGGTTAATTTGTTTATACTATCCACACCATGGACTTCATATAGCTTGAATTTTTTATAACGTGTCAACAACTATACAGTTGTCTCCAAGAAACATAATAGTGAGTAGGAAAATGATGAAACTTCAGCGACTCTGTAAACACTACGACAGACTTCCTTTTAGGTGCGTAACACAAAATATCAAATTGACAGTTAACAGACATGCTTGTCTTAAACGGAACGATTACCCACTATCGTGTTTTAAGCAGTATCTAAGCGATGTCTTAGCTGACTGAATGATAAATACATTTATCATTATGTATAAATGTTTTTAATATATTCATTTTGATATGGTCGTAAGAAACAAGAAAATGTCTTACAGCCAGCTCCAGCAAACTCGACACTTGTCCTTTTATACAGTGTCCAGTCCGTGCCGGGACAGTTGAGACTGGTACTACCTCTTAAATACACGTCACATCAGCAACCTGCCAATCACAGTTGTCAGCTTCATCGCCCACATACAGTGGCAAAGATAAGATAAGCCTACTCGTTTTTAAGGTTCCCATTACTTATTTCACACACCAAAAACGTTGGCTTTGTTTATACCGTTGTTAATTTTCCGTCTTAAATCATTCGCTCTATCATTAAATTTGTCTTTCTTATTATCCCAGGGCTTTTATGTTTACAATAATAACATAATCGGCAGTATCTTTTATCTTCTGCAATATCATAGATTTTATTTCCTTTAAGCTATCGTAACTTTGTAACTGGCAGTCACATACTTCATTCTTTGGATTAGAATATTTTGTATGGATCTTTTGGCTTCATTTCTAACATACTGTAGATAAGTCCTTTAGTAGCCAATAAGAACGCGAATGAATCTCTTGTCTGCACTCTGATTCACATTCATTGTTTGATTACAATTTTCTTATTCAAATACAGTCATCATTCTACACCATTCAAGTACATCAATTTATGCTTCCCTGCACATGATGGAATGAAACTTTTAATAATTTACTTATAAGAATAATAAATTATGTGATTACGAATAAAATAGCACAATTAAAATCTTCCTTGGGTATTCTTATTTTATCGTAAAAAGAATAAACGACCATAGTTGCAATAGACTAGAGCAGCGGTCGTCAGCACAGAGCACCCTGGGGCTAGCGTTGCTTACCCGCGGAGAACACTGCACTATGTTGCACTCGTAGCTGCTAGCGGGTATGCTCTCTACCTCTTCCTGCTGCACGACGAGGCACACGGGACGGCTCCGCTTACACTTTACCCATTTCAGCGAATGCTGACGACCACTGCAATGACCAACGCTTCACATATCTCAATACTGCTGGCGTGTTGTAATCATTACACAAATAGGCCTTATAATCTTCGCTTAAACCAGCTTGCCCGATCAGATGCTGTTACTATACTTCGTTCCATAATGCCTGACAGGAGATGTAAACATTGCCGGCAGAGGAGGAAATAAGTGTAATTGCTGTTAAACCAATGACAGAGCTATCATTCTATGCTTGGGCGGTCTGAAGCGTTCTACCTCCGCCCAATTTCAAGATAAGCATAGAATAATACCTCTGTCATTGGTTTAATAGCAATTATACTTCTCTCCTCCTCTGCCGGCAATGGTTACTTCTCTTGTCAGACATATGGAACGAAGTATAAAACCTTTATAAATATGCTGTGTTAATTTCGTAATTGTGTACTGCGAGTAACGCCTAAGGCACACATGAAAACCATTGAGACTCGGAATCCAAGAGGGGCCCAATATTTAATCACTTTCAAAATTTATTTCGCATGCAAAATAATTACTAGAAGCTTGTTGCCATGGTTATATGAAAAGATGTAATGGAGATGTACTTACGAAACAAAAAATAGTCAGAGGCATTTTGTAGCAACAGCAAACATTTTTTTCAATTTCCCAAAAGTTTGATGTAATGGACTTGGGCCCCTCTTGGATTCCCGGTCTCAATTGAAATCACAATGCTTGACAATATCATACAAAGTACTTCATCATCATCATCATCATCATCATCATCATCATCATCATCATCATCTTCTTCTTCTTCTTCTTCTTCTTATTATTATTACCTTCCTGACAAGATCTGTTTCGAACCTAACAATACTTGATCTGTCCATCACCTGCAAGGTCGTTCCACGTCTTTTCGTCCCCTTGGTTCATATTTTTGTGTTTGTCTTGGATATCTTGAAGTTAGCATCCTCAGTACAAAGTATCCCTAATTAGGCTATTACCTTGGTACGAGTCATCAGAATTGGTTGAGAGTATTTTTTTCTCGAAAACACAAATAATACCTAACTAAATTCTTCAAATATTTATCAACAGTAATCTCACTAGAGGTCAGTGGCGTATACTGGTTAAAGGGTTTGGGGTACCGCTGACCCTATTATTACACAAAATATATCTAACAATTACTTTAATTTTAATTACTATGGTAAAACTAATAATACAAAATTATTACATTATGTTATATTATAAACTTTTTCTTTTGTAATTTCCTTGGGCTACCGCCGGTAGCCCCGGTAGCCCGCAAAATACGCCCCTGCTAGAGGTTTTGATTTATCTAGAGAAAATCAAAACTCGAGTGGGATTTAATTGACTATTACACAATTAGAAGGAGTTATAGGCTATAAAGATTAGAAGTAACGAAGTACTCCAATACAATAAAAATATTAATTGATTTAAGAAAATACAACTGTCTTTAAATGTATTATTGTACCATCTCAACATTACAAATATTACGCTAGATTCATGCTAGATGGCAGTGGTGTGTTATGATTATGTGATGTTATCAGGTGTGCCAACTATGGAATCTTCATTGAACTCTGTAGACGGTTACTAGTCAAGAAGGCTTTGTTGATTCAATTTCATTTTTATTAAAACAGTTGCATTCCACTTCAATTATCCGGATCCCAGTAATCAACGTCACTTTACAGATGATTTTCAGTAAATCTTAGTATTAAACAATCTCTGATACGTGACTGTCCATAATATCATATAGCAGAAACTATAACATAACCTAAATAATATAAACAAGTGTTAGAAAAGTTTTAATTAGGGATGATGAAATAAACAAGAAAAGTTTTAATTAACGATGATGACATGAAAAATAAACATGAATAATTTTAAAAGAAACAATTATTGAAAGTATAATTTTCAAATTTGAATGTTTTAGTGGTTGGTGTTAGTGTTTTATATCAGACGTGTGCTTAAAAGAAGTGGAACTCGTTGATGTACATGGTTTATTCCTCAACTTATTCAGGATTTCTGAATGGTGCTCTTCATTTATTTGTAAATAGGATTTCTGGGAAGATGCATAGGTATGACCAGTGATCTTTATTAATTCTTGTTCTTGAATGCCAATGCGAGTCATATTTGAAAGTGCTGTGCATCGACTGGAGTGGTTTGTAATTTTCTGGTTTTTTTTTTTATGTCCAGACCAGCGCAGTTTGAAATGTTGGCAAACAAAGAAACAAATGCTAGGGACGCAATAAAATTGTACGATAAGCAGCCATGATTGGTTGAAATACGTCCTTTCGTACTGTTTTATTGGTCAATAGTAGTATGACGTAGTAAAAGTGTAATAGTTAATGTAAATAATTGAATAAAGTCCCATCCCTTCCCCTATTTTCTACCACATATTATGCCAAAATTGTAAAGTTTATTTGTCTACGCCATTAAAATTGTTGAAGTTAATATTAGAAAGGGGAAATTCATGCAATGATCACTATGATCAGTTACTTCATTATTTACGATTGTTTTTATGTAGACATAGTGCTGAATCATCATGAAGTTGACAGATATCTCTAGAGTAAGAAAGTCCTCGTCTGCGGAAAAAAGTATGACACATAGCATTTATGTGTTCACGTAAGAGCGAGAGGTGTTAAAGGAGAAGATCTTCGGGTACGGGACTCGACGAGGGAGATGGGAAAAGACATCATTCTCCAAGTCAGTTTCCTTTTCGAGAGAGGTTTTGCTCTTATCGCCTCGGAACATTCGGTGTGACGCGTCATTAGCCCTGTGCTGTCTTGTTCCCGTACTTACCTACTGCATACAACTTGAGCCACACAGCCCAGATTACTGTGGCGGACATGAGAGATAGTGTGTGTGTGTCTGTCTTTCTGCAAAATGGGTGGGTGGCACCAGGGTCCACCCTGGATTACACGCCCTAGAAAGCTTCACAGATGTTGAACGACTTGTATGTCTTCTCATCATAGGAATTATAGTTCATGTTATCCATTACAAATAGTCATAATCCTATAAAGATCGATTAGTGATATTCGCCATTTAGGCAATAGGAGTGGTGTGCTCTAGGAGACGCCAGTTTTTTCATTACATGTTCCATTAGGTGTAACAAAATATCGTATTCTAGTTTGAGTAATATTAGTAGTATTTATTTAACCTGGTAGAGATAAGGCCATCAGGCCTCCTCTGCCCCTCTACCAGGAGATTCCAACTATAATATGAAGAATAAAATTACAATTAGTATTAAATTTACAATTACAATTACAAATAAAATTACAATTGGTATTAAATTTACAATTACAATAAAAATCAAAGTGCGAAAAGATTGCCTGACTAATGAAATCTAGATAATTAATTATAGAAAAACAAAGAATATTTTATATTTACTGAATTACAAATTAAACCTAGAATAACAAAATTGTACAGTGATGAAATTGCCGGATATTAAAATATTTTGTGATAGATTAAGGGAACTATTTATAAGAAACCATGTCTAAACGAGTTTCAATTTCTGACCAAGTGCCTAGTAAGCTTGCGTTTGAATTCAATTTTATTTCGACAGTCCCTGATGCTAGCAGGTAGCGAATTTCAGAGTCTTGGCAGGGCTATTGTGAAAGAGGATGAGTATGAGGATGTGCGATGGGATGATATTGTTAGCATTGTTTCATGACGAGAGCGTGTGTTCAGATTATGGTGGGAAGAAAGGTAAATGAAGCGAGACGACAGGTACGAAGAGTTCAAGACTTCGAAGAGAAAGAGAAGTGAATGTAAATTTCTTTTCTTATCTAGTTTAAGCCAACCTATTGCTTCCAGGGATGGGGGTAATATGATCATATTTACTTGCTTACAAAACGTACAATTATGAGCACGTTGAAGTTTCATTTTGTTGTCGCTGGAGAGGTCAGTCAGTAAAATGTCAGCATAGTCAAAATAGGGAAGTACAAGCGTCTGCACAAGGGAATTTTTTAAGCAAGAGGGAAGATGAAAATTTATCCTTTAGCACATGGATAATAGAATATACTTTTATGCAGGTTTCTGCGATTTGCATGTCCCAGTTGAGATTATTATCCAAGTGAATGCCAAGATAAAAGAACAATGTAGGCTTGAGAAATGGAAGATCATGCTCAAATGGTATATTCATATTAATGGCCGTGATCATCATCACAATGCCGTATCGCCACTACCACTACTACAGCAACAGTTACGTTAAATTGCATGTTCAAATCCATAATTTAGATAGGAAATTATTCCTCATGTTGTAATGTTGCGTGGAATCAGAAATTGATGCTTAAGAATGTCTAAAAAATATATTATGAAAATTGTGATTGAGTTGAACAGAGAAGTAGGTCGTGTAAAATGAGATTGTCTCGACTATAAATAATTTAAAGGGTCGGAATATAACCGGAATTAAGATTACTTTCATTGAATGACGTTAGAGTATATTATGAGCCGACAGTTTTTCAAAGCTACATGTAACTCTTCATCGATAAGAAGAATATTATTTGTATGTACGGTCGAGTTACACGATTTAATTTGTGCTCTGAACTTTGAATGTCATTTTAACTAGCGATCACACAGTAAAAAGATCAATGTAGGCTTGAAAAATGAAAGATCATGCTCAGATGGTACATTCACCAAAGAACAAATAATACAAAAGAGATGAGAGCTTAATTTAACAACATGCGTAATTTATAGGTTACGAGAAGGCTTTTTATAGTGTATTCCGGGAAAAGCTACGGACAACACATGTCAAAATGTGGTTTTCCAGAACATACGTATAATAAAATCCATACAGAACTTATGTTATGGAACGAACATAGGCATATGCTTAGAAAAACGGCACAGAGATAATTTGTAAAACACTGAGAATAAATCAAGATGTTAAACGAAGATGTTCAAAGTCGCCGGCTCATTTTACTATACAGGTCTATATTGACAGCATCATTAAGACAGTGGCAAGATATTTTATAAAAAAAATTGTTGTAGGAAATTTTGTTTTTAATATCGTAAAATTTCATTTGCAGATGATTAGACTGTCTTGTTTGAAATAGAAACAGATCTACAAATAATTTCATTCAAAAGGCTAAGCTGAATTAACCACTTACCGCATTCTGGGATAGATATGGCACATACCAGTTTGATATTCATATAATTTATAATATAAGCATATAATATTTCGAACTGCATACTGGGACAGATGTGATACACTGTCAAGAATTGGATTTGACCATATGTGACATCAGTTGAAAAAGAAAGAACTACTTAATTTATCTGAATATTAAACCAGTGTGTGCAAGACTGTCCCATGCAGTAAGGGTTTAAATTATAAAAAGCATAATATGAAAATCTCTGACCAAAGCTAAACAGTAACATTTTTAGGAAAAGAAAAACACATGAGATACAAAATAATGATAAACGGCGGATAATAGAATCGATAAAAAATTGCAACTGTTTCGGTACAAACATCATATGCCAAAAGGAAGATATTAATATTAAACTAAGCAAGTTTTGTAGAATGTGTGGAACAATAAGACGTACATTTAAGGACAAGACCCGGAAAAAAAATTCAAATTAAATTTTATAAATTGATAGCAGTACTGGTACTAACATGGATCTGAAAAGTGGACAATTAATAGGACACAAAGGAAGAAAATGGAGACAGCGGAGATGAATTGCTTACTTACGATAGTAGATGTAACCCCTCTAACAAAGAAAGTAATGAAAATATCAGGGCAGGCTAAATATCTTCTCACAAATAGGATAACCTAAATGAAACAAAATTTGTAGGCCTGTAACCACATCCAAAGAATGCATAAGTAAATAATCCCGAAGATGGTACTCTAATACAACCCACAGAGACTAAGAAATATTTACCGCCATTTGACAAGAAGATAAGACTCGCTCTCTTCTTGTGAAAACAGGTAGTAAAGTCTAAAACCAAGAAAGAAGAGAACGATGATTATGCTGCGATAAAGAAAAGAAAGGAATAAAGAAGAAAAGAAAGGAAGAAAGAAGCAAAGAATGAAAGACAAGATAGATAGATAGATAGATAGATAGATGGATGGATGGATGGATGGATGGATGGATGGATGGATGGATGGATGGATGGATGGATGGATGGATGGATGGATGGATGGATGGATGGATGGAAATAAAGCAATATACTTTCATGTTGAATTTTTTGGCAGCATGAAGAAATTTATACAATGCTGCCTGAATTTCATCTTCAAATTTCCCAAGACGCTGTGGAAAAATATACTCCGGCCACCAGCGTAGCTCTGTCGACTGAGGCGCTTGCTTGCCTGCCGATCAAGAGTTGCGCCCAGGAGTGGATTCGATTCCTGCTTGAGCTGATTACCTGATTGGGTTTTGTCTGAAGTTTTCCTCAAACCATAAGGCGAATGTCAGGTAATCCTCAGCTTCATCTCATCAAATACCATCTAGCTATCACCAAACACATCGACGCTAAATAACAATAATTGATAGAGCATCGTTAAACAACCGACTAAAATAATGATGATAATAAAAATAATAATAATAATAATAATAATAATAGTAATAATAACAACAACAATCTGTCGGTAAATAATCATTTTTCGATGTACCGGTAGTCATAGGCTATCCCTAAAAATACTGAATCAGAGTTTTGAAGCTGGACACGTTCAAAACTAAGATTATAAGAAAAGTACTACATACATACTATAATAAAAGTAAAAGTAAATCCATGGCGCTGAAGCCCTTTGCAGGGTCAAGACCGACCAGCCGGCTGCTGGTCTCACGTCCACATGCCGAAGCAGAGGTGGACGATCATCCAATCAGAATGGAGGTATCGTGTGGTTAACACGATGATTCCCCCAGCCGTTATAGCTGGTTTGCGAAACCGGGTTTTAGCTATCTATCGTAGCTCCCCAAGTGCATCACGATGCTGGGTGGGCACCGATCCCATACACTGGCCGAAATTTCATGAGAAAATTTCTTCCCCAATGAGGACTCGAACCAGCGCGCATTCCATAACGCGAGTCCTAGGAGAGATGTCTTAGTCCGCGACGCCACGGCGCGGGACACATACTATAATAATGAAGGTAAAGCCAACCTCATGATAGATCAAATCGGCTCAGAGGGCGACGAGAGGTTAAGGATCCCACCTTTACAGACAATCGACATTTAATGACAGTAGGATGCCAGTCCTACGTACACGCCGCCTTTACCCTCAAGGAAATGTCACTGGTACTCATTTCTGTCAGAGCCTGAGTAGACCCCAGGGCCATAGTGCGCCTGGAAGGATTAGATTTATGGAAAAATCCATGACCTCAACGGGAATCGAACCCGCGACTTTCCGGCTTGCAGCGTTACTCGTTAACTGCGACTCTACCGCGCGTCCCTCATACTATACCAATACACGTAAAAATTTTACCCAGTGTACTTTCCGATTAGGCCTACAGTATCTTTAATATTGTGATTCTCTTCATTTTCGATGTAGAAATTGCGCTATTATTGCCAGTAAAAATCGTTATAACAACATTCATACAAATTTTGCGAAACCTCCCAATATTGATTGTGAAATAATGTCGCTCTTAGGGAGTTCAACTAATGACTGAAATTATGATTGAGAATATATGAAGTCCATTGTATATCCTATTTACATATTGAGTTTAATGGCAGCGAAACTATTTCGCAACTATAACATTTTTATTCTAGAAATGGCAGAGATTTTTGTATTAAGACCTTGTGGCGGCGCCTAGAAAGTGTGTGTGAAGAGGCTAGGGAGAGGAAACCTCGATACAGACAGGTACGGAAAGTAAGCCAATAAGTGATTTCACCAACCCAAAGTTTATGGCTCTGTCTGGCGCCACGCAGATACTTTAAAACTATAAAACTTTAAAGTGACTGAAACGAACAGAGCAGATATGGAAACTGCACCTTTAATAAGTGGAAATGAAATTGCACTACTGTCCGATGTGGGATATTTATGTAGGCCTAATAGTAGGTGGAAACTAGTTCGATTCCAAATAAATACTGATCTTCCGTTCAGAAATATTTACTTACTCTGTTAGAGAAATATGGGAACTCTTTATCACATTCTCATTACAAAAATTATATTTTTGTAACATGTTATATGCAGAATTTATGCACATGTAAGTACTGAAATATGCATGAAAAATACACAAAGTTTGACAAAATGTACAGCATAATTATGAAATTACATTGTCTTGAAACCAAGAACAATACCTTGTTTTTCAGTGACCATTAGAATAATTATTATTGTATGTAATAATTGTTATATTTCCAGAATATGTTGAGATGTGGGTGTCAAGGATGTTCATTATTCATTCATTCATAATGTTCTATCCAAGGGCAGATTTTACACCGCAAATCCAGCATTCTCCAATCTTTTCTGTTTTCCGCCTTTCTCTTAGTCTCCGTATAAAATCTATGTAACTTAATGTTGTCTGTCATCTGATATCTTCTTCTGCCCGAACTTTCCTTCCCTTCACCATTCCTTTCAGTGTATCCTTCAGTAGGCAGTTTCTTCTTAGCCTCAAAATTCCGGCACACCGGCGACGCTGATATAACCTCAACAGTTGCGAGCGACGTTAAATAAATCATAATTTAATTTAATTTAATTCTTCTTAGCCAGTGATCCAGCCAATTTATTTTTCTCTTCCTGATCAGTTTCAGTATTATTCTTTCTTCATCCACTATTTTTAGCATCCATTTCACATGCTCCATTCTCCTCCATATCCACATTTCAAATGCTTATAGTCCTTTTTCTTCATTTCGTCGTAATATCCATCTTTCTGTCTCATACAATGCCATACTGCACACAAAGCACTTCACTAGTCTCTTCCTTAGTTCTCTTTTCAGAGGTCCGCAGAAGATGCTCCTTTTTCTATTAAAAGCTTCCTTTGCCATTGCTATCCTCCTTTTAACTTCCTGGCAGCAGCTCATGTTACTGCTTACAGTACTTACAGGATGTTATTGATCGTTAATTGACACTCCAGTGGTCGCTCACTATCTCACCTTATCTCAATGACTAGAATCAAATTTCAGGATTATTGTTGCCATACGCTTAATATCTTCTACTTTGAAAATAAAATTGTAGTTCTTTCGTTGGTTCATAGCGGAAACGGATTGACGAACATGTAAATGTAACGGAATGTAGGTCTATGTTTAGAATCTATATTTTTGCAAAGTAATGTAGAAAATTAAAAAAAATGATGCAATAATTGTTTAATGATTTCCTCTCAAAGTGGAATATACGTATTGTCTGGTTTATTGACGTCAAATTTTTGTTGAAAAAAAGGTTGCAATAGACGTACTGATTTTTAAACAATTTTAATGCATTTTATTACATTTACTATAGACCTTAACATCTTCATCTAGACGGCCGCGATGTATAAACGGTTATAGCGTGCGGCTTTAATGTTACGTGGAAACCACATCCATGGTTTCGAATCACTACTCCGAAATGGATGTTCGTCCGTTGGCAGTTTGATGTCCTGTGTTCTATGTAGTGAATTTCCTACGTTGTGTTCACTTCACGTAACGTGTCCCTGGCGTAGGATAAAAAGGAGTCGAAATTTGTACTTGTGTTTAAATTGAAGACCTAACATTCTCAATGTGCTAAGTGTCAATTTTTCAAATTTCATTTTATTCAATCAAAGGGAGGAACATCCATATGAGAATATCATATTAAATTGTCTTTGTCGTAGCTCAACTGTGACTCACCCGTGGGCCAAAAGACGGTATTGTAGGTACATATCTCAACATGCATTTCGCAGTGTGTTTTTCATCAATATCTCAGAAAGTTGTTTTTGGCACTTAGCACATTTGGAATGTTAGGTCCTCAATTGCAGGAGTATTAAAAAGTCAGTATGAATAGATGGGTGGGAGGAAGGAGGATAGAGAGAGGGGTAGACGAAAGAACAAATGATTGAATGGGAAGTTCTATGATTAACTGATTACGGCACTTTATTGATGAGTTATATTTTTTTGTAATGTTTTTTTTCCTTAAAGCCGAACAACAGTACTTATATTTGAAAATAGAATTAGGCTAAATTATAAGCTGAAAGTTAGAGTTTATAAAACAGTTATATTACCGGTTGTTCTGTATGGTTGTAAAACTTGGACTCTCACTTTGAGAGAGGAACAGAGGTTAAGGATGTTTGAGAATAAGGTGCTTAGGAAAATATTTGGGGCTAAGAGGGATAAAGTTACAGAAGAATGGAGAAAATTACACAACGCAGAACTGTTCGCATTGTATTCTCCATTATGTTAGATTAGGAACATTAAATTCAGACGTTTGAGAAGGGCAGGGCATGTAGCACGTATGGGCGAATCCAGAAATACATATAGAGTGTTAGTTGGGAGGCCGAAGGAAAAAGACCTTTTGGGAGTCCGAGATGTAGGTGGGAGGATAATTTTAAAATGAATTTGAGGGAGGTGGGGTATGATGATAGGGACTGCATTGATCTTGCACAGGATAGGGACCCATGGCGGGCTTATGCGAGGGCGGCAATGAACCTCCGGGTTCCTTAAAATTCAATAAGTAAGTAAGAAAGAATTAAATTATAAATACTGACTATACGGACTGGAAGATACGGGGTTCGATCCTGGTTGGTGAAGGAATTTTTTTCATTATTAAACTTCCAGAATGGTCCCAAAGTTCACTTACCCTCCTATCAAATTGCTACAGTTCAAAATTTTACAGAGATTGATTGGAATGAAACATAACAACAAAACTAATAACCGTAAGAATTTCATAATAATAGCCTAAGTCTATAATAGAGTTAATTAGATATTCAGCTTACTGAGAAATTCATAAATCTATACATGATTAATGTTGTAGTACCAAACACATTCTTCCTCTATACACAGAGGAAAAATTAATTCATAGAACTAATACAAGAAAGAATAAACTTCTGGGGAAAAAGTGAAGTCTCCATTAGCTTATATCATTCATCCTGTTGATATCTTGCACCTTACGGAAATTATGCTATTGCGAATACAAGACTTTGATCAAAACATACAATAAATCAGTACTATACAAGTATTATCATTAGAAAAATCATCGACATGCATTATGTCGACCACCTCCAGGGTTGCCAGATTTTAAAAATATCGAAGAGGGACATTTTACTGTTAATACACAAGCTACTTGATAATAATATATTAATATAGTGTAGCCTATGTTTGTATAAGATAATGAAATAATTTCCAACATTTTAATGAATATTTATTATTATAATTGTTTTAATTTATAATGCTGTGTCATTTAATGTGACAATTTAATATAGCCTAAAAAAAAGTGCATTTCTGTTATAATTCTTGTTACGTAATGTGTAGATTAACCCAAAAATATCAAAATACATACTTAAAGTGATACGAGAGTGTTCTCTTAAATTATTTGCACTCCCCTGAAGTCTCAACACGATGTGTGGTGCAATTGTCGCGTCATGCGATTAGTACAATGCTTGTTGATGTAATGATATTTCCATCATATTCAATTTTACATATACAAAACTTTAATTTTGACTTTAGAACCGAGTTAAAGAGTTTCAATTCCTCTTCAAAAGAGCGACATTCTGCTTCCCGCGATGGGTATGAGCGGGACACGGGAAAATTTCCTGAAAATCGGGAATGTTACGCCATATCGGAACGTCTGGCAAACGTACCTCCGACACTTATATTTAAAAATGTATAAAATGTTCAGTAATAATAATAATAGTAATAATAATAATAATAATAATAATAATAATAATAATAACCATTATAATAAGTATAAAACATGACAAATTTAACCATTCGAGTAGGAACCAAAATAGTACGGATCCATTTTTTTTTGTTAAAATAGGCCTAAAGACCGGTTCACAATAAACCGGGAACTGAAACGAGAACGGAAATAATGTTAAATACATTTATTTTAACAATATTTCCGTTTTCGTTCTCGTTGTCGTTTCCGTTCCCGGTTTATTGTCAGTCAGCCTTAATACAGTTACCAGAAAAAAAAATTAATAAATTCTGCCTTTACTAACTCCGATTTACTGCATATTTAATGTAATTGAAATCGGGAATGCACCTGAATAACCACCTTTATTCTTTGTGAACTGTCGAAAGGTTACCTAGAATATTTGTCCAAACTCGGCTTTCGCGAAGCAGAAAATTGCTTCTCTTCGACCATCGGAGAGTGTTTCCAGTATGACCTCTGGAATATTGAACCCACAATGGGAGGGAGACGCTGGTGTCACTAAGCTTCCCGCCCTGCTAACAGGCTGAATTGGATGAACAGTGGGCGGCCGGTGTCTCCACTGCAGAAGCGAGGCTGCTTGAACTTGGGGCATAGGATAAAGCTTTACAAGCGCAACACATATCACGCATTACAGAATTGCAAAACCTAGCTTGTTCTCGTCATACTCTAGTACAAATTAACGTAATATTAAAGTTTAAATTTTGATGGCGGGCGAAATAGGGGCTTATCCAGTTACAATACCTATATAGAGTGGGACGTCTCTTTCTTCTCCTTTAATTGAAGGGTTCACAGCCATAGTGGGCCAAGCGCCATTTATTAAAAACTGAGAAAGCAGGGGTTAAAGTTAAGTGAATACCATAATTTAATGAAGAATGACATATAATTCAGTTTCAATGTGCACATTTTACATTATTTGCTGTATGTTTCATTGAATTATGGTAAGCACTTAAGTTTAACCCTCGTTTTCTCCGTTTTAATATATGGCGCTTGGTCCACTATGACTCTGACCCTTCAATTTTTCCACCTCTTTATGTTTATCCTCCTTTTTTTTGTTTCAGTGTCCTTTTTTACTTTCTCCTTTCCTCTCTGTTCATCAGCTTTTTTCTTCTCTTAATTACCCCTACTCCTTCTAATCCTCACTCTCTCCTCTTTTTCTTTTCTATACTCTTCTTCATCATCCTCGCATTTCCCTTGAATACCTTTTCTTTACTTTTGTTTATACTCTCACTCCTCTTTTACAGCCTCACTTTTTCTCTTCATATCCTCGCGTCTTTTCATCGTATATAGTCCATCCTCTTCTCTTCATATTTTCAATTCTCTGTTGATACACTTACTCTTCTTCTTGTTCATCACCCCTCCTCTCTTCATCTTGTAGGATCCTCACCTTTCTTCTCTTCATAGTCTTACTCTTTCTATTCACATCTTCACTCTTCATCTTAATTCCCTCACTTCTCTTCATCCTGTATATACTCTTACATCTCTTCATACTCTCACTCCTCTATTCACACCCTCACTCTTCATCTTCATTCTGTACATCCTTTCACTTCTCTTCATATTCTCTTTTTCTATTCACACTCTCACTCTCCATCTTCATTCTCTCACTTCTTTTCAACCGGTATATCCCTTTACTTCTCTTCATGCTTCCACAACTCTGTTGACACTCTCACTCTCCATCTTCATTCTCTCACTTCTTTTCAACCGGTATATCCCTTTACTTCTCTTCATGCTTCCACAACTCTGTTCACACTCTCACTCTCCATCTTCATTCTCTCACTTCTTTTCAACCGGTATATCCCTTTACTTCTCTTCATGCTTCCACAACTCTGTTCACACTCTCACTCTCCATCTTCATTCTCTCACTTCTTTTCAACCGGTATATCCCTTTACTTCTCTTCATGCTTCCACAACTCTGTTCACACTCTCACTCTCCATCTTCATTCTCTCACTTCTTTTCAACCGGTATATCCCTTTACTTCTCTTCATGCTTTCACAACTCTGTTCACACTCTCACTCTCCATCTTCATTCTCTCACTTCTTTTCAACCGGTATATCCCTTTACTTCTCTTCATGCTTCCACAACTCTGTTCACACTCTCACTCTCCATCTTCATTCTCTCACTTCTTTTCAACCGGTATATCCCTTTACTTCTCTTCATGCTTTCACAACTCTGTTCACACTCTCACTCTCCATCTTCATTCTCTCACTTCTTTTCAACCGGTATATCCCTTTACTTCTCTTCATGCTTCCACAACTCTGTTCACACTCTCACTCTCCATCTTCATTCTCTCACTTCTTTTCAACCGGTATATCCCTTTACTTCTCTTCATGCTTTCACAACTCTGTTCACACTCTCACTCTCCATCTTCATTCTCTCACTTCTTTTCAACCGGTATATCCCTTTACTTCTCTTCATGCTTTCACAACTCTGTTCACACTCTCACTCTCCATCTTCATTCTCTCACTTCTTTTCAACCGGTATATCCCTTTACTTCTCTTCATGCTTTCACAACTCTGTTCACACTCTCACTCTCCATCTTCATTCTCTCACTTCTTTTCAACCGGTATATCCCTTTACTTCTCTTCATGCTTTCACAACTCTGTTCACACTCTCTCTCTCATTTCTTTTCAACCGGTATATCCCTTTACTTCTCTTCATGCTTTCACAACTCTGTTCACACCCTCACTCTTCATCTTCATTCCCACACTTTCTCACTTTTCATATTCATCACCTCACTTCTGTTCATACTGTATATCATCCTTTATCTTCTCTTGCATTCTCACTCTTCCTCCATCACCTCACATCTCTTCATCCTGTATAATGTCTTACTTCTCTTCATACTCTCATTCCTCCTTCACAACCTCACTCTTCATCTTCTTTCCTTCATTTCTATTTATCCTATATATGTTCTTTCTTCTCTTCATACTTTTACACCTATATTCACACATTCATTCTTCACCTTCATTCTCTCATTTCTCTTCATTCTGTAGGCCTATATCCTCTTTCTCTTCATGCTCTCATTTCTCTATTTGCACAATTGAATCGCTTATTTTAGAAACCAGTCAAGCGCCAAATTGGCATCAGACTGGAAGGTTTGGTAGTGGTTTTAATATTTTTTGCTGAAAGTAGTATATATTTCAATACTTTTTAGCTAGGAAAATTATTTTGTGCGTTTTAACTTAGCTGTAAAAAAATACGAAAAAAATTTTCACTTAACTGATTGCTGCAATAAACGAGTGGTGCAAACGTATTTTTATGGCATAATTCTCGAATTGTTTAGGATTTTGTTATAACACCCATATTTTTTAAAAGGAAATGTGTAATGTCTTTAGGTGTAGTATTTTCAAGCAATAACTGACAAATTCTCTCTAATCTGTTATGTGAAATACCATGGATTTTCATAAACACATTCTTGCAAACATGTTTCAGTACACCACCAGTCCTCACATTATAATTGTATGAGTGAGATATTTTAAAAGTGCCCTCATTAACATTTTCATTGCCTGACTCTTGCTCTGGACCTTGTTTTTTACGTATACGCTTAACTTCAGTAACCTCAATCAAAGTCTGAATATAGGTATCTTGAGAGTTTTTATTTTCAAGAGAACGAAAATACCTTCATGTTTCATTTATCACTTCCTCATTAATGTTTAAATAACATTTCACATTGCACTTACAAGTGAGAATGTCGGGCTTGGTTTTCTGAGGTACTTCCCTGCCAGAATAAGAAACATAGCCTTCTCCTTTTACCCTTGCATTCCGAATAGTATTAGGCTTATAAGTGTTTTAGTTTACCACTCCTAGTTTTCTTTTAGGTACAGGTTCGTCTTCTGAACTTTGAGACATTTCACTACGATATATGTCTATTGTTATTATTAAAAAAACACTACGCCAACTACAAAACACTTTTCCAATCAGTTGGTCACAAAACTATGAACACAAAATGTACCCGCAGTTTACTGCAGAAACCAGCCAAGCGCTGTCGCTTGACTGGTTTCTGACCTAAACACGAAATTCAACGTAATGCCTGGCCATTACAGGAGGACGGCATTTGACTGTTTTATCACTAAAATGTACGTATACCCTCATAGAACATTATGCCGCCATTAACTCATTTTTTCTTGTTTTGGCGTTTGACTGGTTCCTGAAATAAGCGATTCAGTTACTCTTCATCTTCATTCCCTCACTTCTCTTCATTCTGTATGACTTTTTACTTCTCTTCATATTCTCACTCCCTCACTCTTCACATCCATCACCTCACTTCTGTTCATACTGTATATCATACTTTATCTTCTCTTACTTTCTCACTCTTCCTATGCACATTCTCACTCTTCCTCCCATCACCTCACATCTCTTCAATTTGTGTAACCTTCTCTTACTTCTCTTCATACTCCCATCCCATTATTCACACTCTCACTCCTCTATCCACTCTCTCACCCTTTCTGTTCTTTACCTAACATCTTTTGATTCTGTAGCCTATATCCTCCTCTTCTCTTCATACTCTCAGCTTCCTATTCCTCTGCTCAAATGTCACTCTCCCTCTCCATCCCCTCACTTCTCTTCGTCCTGTATATTTTCCTAATCGTACTCTCACTCTTCTTATTCACACTCTCTTTTCCTCTCTTCTCCATTCTCTTCATGCTGGATAATATCCCCTTCATCGTCCTGTTCACACACTTACTCCTTACCCTCTTCTTCTCACTCGTCCTCGTCCTATCTCATTTTCTTTTTCTCTTCCTCTTCAGCCTTCCCTTCTTCTTCCTGTTCTTTTTATGATTTACTTCCTTCTCTTCCTTGTTTTCCTCATTTATTCCTCCTCTTCATCCTTCTAGCCACATTAGTAACCGTCCTCTCTCCTGAAAATGGAGAGCTGATTTCGAGATGTTATTTTTATACTATAGGCCTATTACTACCTTTCCAGAGTATATATAATATAAAGTACAGAGTCTTTCATAAGTAACGAGTCTATCGAGGAATCAACTATTTTGGATAATTTTATGAAATGATGTTCATCCTCACGAGAGAGAACCCTTCCCGGTGTCGTACAGTCGATTTGAAAACAAACACCCCTTCACCTCGCCGCCAGAGCTATTAAACGAAAGAATAGTTAGCGTTTAAAATCTTTATCAAAACACATAAATGTAATAATAGTTTCAATTGTTGACAAATTATGGCGTACAATTTTTCAAATGTCTTCCGTTCTGCTGAATGCACAAATCTTCATGGGCCCTGGTGAGCATGTCAGGCGTAACCATTTGTATCGTGTGTTCAGTTCGTTTCACTAGTTCGGGAATGGTGCGTGGCTTAGTCGCATGGATACGATCCTTGATTAATCCCCGTAAAAAGAAGTGCAGAGGAGTCAAATCAGGGGATCGCGGAGGCCAACGGATTGGGCCTGTGTGACCGATCCACCTGCTTGGAAACACTTCGTCTAGCAAGGCTCGAACATCAAATCGACTGTAGGCACCGGGAAGGGTTCTTTCTCGTGAGGATGAACATCATTTCAAACAATTATCCAAAATGGTTAATTTTTCGATAGACTCGTTACTTATGAAATATCCTGTATTTGTGTTGTATCCTTAAATTATATGGTACTTAATTCACTGAATGCTATGATTTACACAATCAAATAAACTTACAAGAATTAGAATGCGAGTAAAACCGTACTGACGGTAGGAAGTAATAGGAATGTGAAGAGAAACTAAATTATTTTTAGAAAACCTGCCTCCAGCAATTCCATTACGACAGTCAAGTTAGTGAAATTGAATGACAGTTTTAAAGGTTTGGATAGACGATGGGTAAAATACTGAAAGCTTTTTTTGTGATTCCTGAAATAGTAGAAATGTGTGTTCATTTTAAATCTTAATGTTGGGTCTTTATTATTATTATTATTATTATTATTATTATTATTATTATTATTATTATTATTATTCCTAACATAATACATAATAACAAACTCTAGCAGAATTGACAACCACGCCTATATTGCAGATAGTTATAAATGGCGGCGTAAGATCTTCGGTGACTTTGAGTCCAGGGTGAAGACTCGATCGCTTCGGTAATTGAAGTCTTCGAAATTCCAATGAACTGGAATCCAGTTGGATCACTGAGTTACTGGCGGTGTCTTCTTACATACGATGACGTTGTCAATGTGCAGGATATTTTCAAGTCACTCTTTTAATACGTTGATACATCAATCTTACTCCACTCTGACTGGATGGGCTTCTCCAGTACCAGTTTTCATTGTTAAGCTTTACTGCTTTAACACAAGACCACTTTTTTAGTTTGACAGAACTGAAAGCAACTAGTGTGATTTATTCACAAATAACAAAGTTTGTAATTGCCAAATAAAAGAATATTTTATTCTTCAGTTGAAAAAATATCCTCCATGAATGCGTCTATATAAAGTTATACGCTTTATAATTTTCTATATAAGGTATGCTGCTAACAAACCGTTTCGGATTTCAGATTCTTTAACGAATTAATACGAAGTAGAAATCAATGACAGAAGACCAAACGGTTAGGCCTACTGTGTACGCCAGTCTCTAAGATGCGCAGGTTTTAACAGTCCGTAGGAGCTGGGGCGTGGTTTCGAAACCAACTTAGAGCAATTTCGTCTTATGTGAAGGTTTTCGTCATTTTGAATTCACGACACGGAAATTCTAAATATGTATCAAATCTGGAGAGATAAAAACGAAGCCAAGGTTTTTTAAGAGCATATGCATTGTAGCCTAAAGAAGAAAGAATATACACCACTTAATAGTATCTAAATGTAATTAATTTAATAAAAGAATGTAACATACGCCTACAGAGTACTGCAATCGCTTTACAAAACTTTAATTTTTTTTTTTTTGTACTTTACAGATTTTAGTGTTACTCTTTCAACTATCATTCATATGATTTAATTCTTCTTTAGTCACAAGGTTTAGACCAAATATGGTCCGTTCCGATTTCAAAAGTTTATATAACCTATCAGCGACTTCTATATTTACCAACACCACTTCTTTCTCTCGGCACATAGCTGAGAATGAACTTCGGTAGTCTGCGATCTTCCTTTCTTTGTTTGTGCTGGTGCTAATTTTGTCTTCGATTTTGTATGCATTCAAATAAATTAAAAATATTTAATTGTTTATCATGTTTCGCTTCTGGGTAATACAACAATTTTAGCCACCGGCGTGGCTCAGTCGGTTAAGGAGATTGCCTGCCGGTCTGAAGTTGCGTTCGGGCATGGGTTCGATCCCCGCTTGGACTGATTACCTGGTTGGGTTTTTTCCGAGGTTTTCCCCAACCATAATGTGAATGCAAGGTAGTCTGTGGCGAATACTCGGCCTCATCTCGCCAAATATCATCTCGCTATCACCAATCTCATCGACGCTAAATAACCTAGTAGTTGATACAGCGTCGTTAAATAACCAAAAAAAAAATAAAATAAATACAACAATTTTCACCCAGCTAGATTCCTAAGAAGTTTCATTTCACAGCTTTTTAGTTTCCGTTTGGAATTTTTTAATTTGGGACTCAGTTCTCACATCCGTATGATGAAAGTGATACAATTAAATATTTATAAAATTTGATTTAAATATCTTTCAGACGCTTTTTTAAGTGCACAATAGATAGTACGGCATCTAGTTTACTCTAAAAATTATTTCGTTGTCTATATCAGATTCTTATTAGTATGAGATACAACAACGTAAGTAATTAAACTCCAATACTTTTTCTGTTAATTTGTTAGTCACCACAATTTTGCATTGCTTTGTTCTAATATTGGATATTTTAAAGTTGTAATTCATCATACATTTTTAGAGATGATAAACTGCAACCTATAGTTGTTCAGGATCATGTAAAATAATCTGGTAGTCAGCAAAAAATATAATAGTAGGAAGTACATTATTTATATTTGTTTATAATTTTGGGGATTAATGAAGAGATGTTTCTTATATTTTTAAGGTTACTAGTTTTCCTTTCCAAGGTCATTATTTTTCAGCTTCAAAATGTTCTCAAAGAAATGATAAGTATCTTTCATTAATCTGCAAAGGTATAAAATTGAGGAAACAAGTGGGTGGCATCATAAGGACAATGTTAAAACACGTAAATAAATTAAACCAAATTAAATAATTTATAAAGTGATTGCAGTGCATCATATAGAAGCGAAAGGAAGATAGTAACAAAAAAGTAAAAGAAGACTACCGACAGTCGATGTGAGATTTCAGATGCCATAACTAAGGTTTACAAAGAACAACGGAATAAAAACAAAACAAAAAAAAAAGACAGACATGTATCAAGGCAAATTCAAATATAATGTAGAATAAATTATGACAAACATTTCCAGAAGGTGGAGCAGAGTCGAAAATGTGAATTTAGTCCATATATTTAAAATTATTATTACAAGAAATGCAAGTGTAAGGTGAAGGAAGCCATTGAAATGTTAAACGTATATTCATAAGTTATTATTGTGAACAACACGTAGCAATTACCATTATTAAAATTAACACTGAATTAAACCGTTCCTTTGTATTCTACATCCTAGTGGTCACCCGTAAATGTCGGCCAGATGTCCCAAATTGTGGAATTAATAGTAGGAAGCGAGAGGAAAGTCTTTTGCGTTTACCGTTACGAATTTTAACCATGTTAATTAACTAAATCAGCTCACTTGATAGTAGTATCTCTCACGTATCGTCCTGGCATATTATGGTAGTGTTACTGTATGATCGACAAGTACTAGCTATATTGATAAGTTTCAACAAGGAGTTCGGGTTAAACCTTGTTGATGTATGAAACTTTAGAGAAAATTTAGCATACTGATCATATTTGCGATGATTTCCATTGAATAATTTTCGTTTCTGTCCATCTTGCGTTCATCCCATCTCATATCAAGTGGTGAATTGGTATTTCTCTGTCATTTCACAGCCTTTATAAGAGTCTGAAAGAATTCGCGATAAAACTAAATCGAGTATCGAAGCAAGAACTGTACTATTAGGCCTATACTAGGTTTTACATTGTAATTTAAAAATGGATGAGGAAACTTTATCCATTTTAGTCCCTTTTGCTTCTACAACTGCAGATGTTTCGGCCTCAATTTCGATGAGTTAGTTTGTAAATTCACAAGGGAAATAAAAGAAGTAATGAAGGTTAATTAAAATGGTCTCAGTGAAACGTACAGCAGAGTACGTATAGGCCAGTTTCTGTAGGATACTTTTCCAATTCACTGCGGGCTAAAGCAAGGAGATGTACTATCACCTTTACTTTTTAACTTTGTTCTAGAATATGTCATTAGGAGAGTTTGGAATTGAACGGGTTACATCAGCTGCTTGTTTATGCGGATGACGTGAATATGTTAGGAGAAAATCCACAAACTATTGGGGAAAACACGGGAATTTTACTTGATGCAAGTAAAGAGATGGGTTTGGAAGTAGGCCTAAATCCCGAAAAGACAAAATAGACTCTATGCTTGTATCTCGTGACCACAATATAGTACGAAATGGAAATATAAAAACTGGAAATGTATCCTTAGAAGAGGTGGAAAAATTCAAATATCTTGGAGCAACAGTAACAAATATAAATTATACTCGGGAGGAAAGTAAACGCAGAATAAATATGAATAATGCGTGTTATTATTCGGTTGAGAAGCTTTTGTCATCAAATCTGCTGTCCAAAAATTTAAAAGTTAGAATTTATAAAAGTTATATTACCGGTTGTTCTGTATGGCTGTGAAACTTGGACTCTCACTTTGAGAGAGGAACAGAGATTGAGGATGTTTGAGTAGAAGGTGTGGGGCTAAAATGGATGAAGTTACAGAAGAATGAAGAAAGTTACACAACGCAGAACTGCACGCATTGTAGTCTTCACCTGACATAATTAGGAACATTAAATCCAGACATTTGAAATGGGCAGGGCATGTAGCATGTATGGGCGATTCCAGAAATGCATATAGAGTGTTAGTTGGGAGGCCAAAGGGAAAAAGACCTTAGTAGAAGCCTAGACGTAGATGAGAGGATAATCTAAAAATGGATTTGAGAGAAGTGGGATATGATGATAGGGACTGGATTAATCTTGCTCAGGATAGAGACCGATGGCGGGCTTATGTGAGGGCGGCAATAAACCTTTGGGTTCTCTAAAAGCCATTTGTAAGTAAGTAAATGAATATTATGTATCGTACGCACTGCTGAATATTATTACGACGCTACATGTGAACTAGATAACCCAGGAGACTTGATATGAATAAGATTTAGTCTGCAAGCACTCGATAGCTATTAACAAAGGCAACATATTATGCTTCCTACACAAAGCAGTCTGTAACGGTGAACTTCGGCCAAACTATGCATAAGTTAATGATCGATCAATTATCCTCTCAATGAAGGGCTATATTCAGGGTTTTGTAACGCGTATATTAAGCATGTGTGTTTTCTTTAATAACAAAATAATATTTTACACGTAACGCAAAATGAAGGAAAAATGTTTTGTTAAATATAATCTAGTTCTATTGTCTTTATATGGGGATCCGTCTTCAATAAAGATAAGTTTCTTTTCTCATTTTGAAGAAACTTTAAATAATATTAATATGCATGTCATAAATCTACTATACATATCCTGGAATTACTTTCCTTCCTAAGGAAGCCATGGTTAGAATTTTCATCAGCCTTAAGAATTCGTCTTCCGCCGGTTTTGAACCTGCAAACCTCGCATTAATTTGAGTATGTAGGTCTATGTATGCATGTATGTATATATTTGTTTACACACAAGTGGGCAAACACCCGGTGACAATGGTAACTTAATTGCACACAATAAAAATTAATACACAATAATTACAAAATGCACAATAATTAGACCTATATTTAATAGTAATAAAATACATGTATATGTGTGTGCGTACGTGCGTACGTATGAACGTATGCATGTATGCACAGTACATGTATCTAGTACAATACGTATAGGCTAGTATTATACATGTATGGGTGATCAAACGCTCTGTCTCCTTTAGTCTTTTGCGCTAAATACAAAAACCTTCATCGAATGGTTGACTTCTATGTTGTAGTAAGTCACACTGTAATATTCTTGGTATGCTGCAGTAGTTTTCCATCGGTTGATGTGCTGCAATTGTAACTTAATATAAATAACGACTCCTTTGTGAAACATATTTTCGTTTTAGAGGAATTAAAATCGTACTTCTCTGCCGGCTACGACAACCTTAATTTAATAGAAAGGAAGAAACGTGGATAATTCGGTCTGGAGTTCAAGTATAATTGTTTAAGGATTTAAAATTCAACGTAATTTAACAGAATTTATATTCGATATAAAAATTTCACATAACTTACATAAGTACAATATCTCATTAGTGAAATATTTACTCTTTGAACAGTCATACAGAAACAAACACAAAAACACAAATAAGAATAAAACGAAAAAAATCTTCTACTACTAATTTTTATGAAGCCTTGAAAAATAATTATGATTAATTTGTTAACGTTATATTTTAATTTGATTTCTCTGATGTCTTATAATAATTTACAGATTACATTTTCAGAACAATAAAGTCGCGTTTTGTATTGTCTACTGTAAGCCTATATGTTCTCTTTAGACTACATAAGTATGCTTGTCAGCTTAGATCATATGTATAACAGACAGCTCATCCCTATGTTAAAATCGGTAGCACTTTGAAGAGAACAACCGCCAGGATCGCCACCCGTCCGCTGTAAATGAACACGAGATGGTAGTACAGTCGCTAATGCAATTCAAATTGGAGTTACGACGTGGCTCATGCAACAACTAGATGGCAGCATAGTAAACCTGACAAAAGTTGTTACCGTCAAAGCCTATAAGGCCGAGCAATCTATGTCTAGGCCTGTCAAAAGTGTTAGCGATTCTGCTAGATCTGCAAAGATATAGCCATAAGTTACTCTAAAAGTCACAGAAACCAAATTTTAATACGCGTTGGAAACCTAAAATCCTGGCATACTGGTACTCGTGTAAACACTTCACTATATGAATTCAAACCATAGTGAATAGCAAGCATCCTGATCGCATTACCTATTAATTCAGTAAGTTAACATCTAAACGTAGGCCTATAGGCCTATGTACTGTATTGTCCATCACTATTTACTTAAATTCAGAGATCACTTACAAATAAAGTGGAGGTCTACAGATTTCTGACTTAAATTGTCAAAACCGCATTTGAAGAGATGCGTTCTGCAGCATCCTTCGGCACCTTCAGCATATCGCCCTTGCAGTCGAGATTATTCAGGTGATTAAAGAAAGTTTTCTCCAAGCGGAACGATCTCATAAGCGAAATTTAATTGGAAACGATTTAGCATTGTGCCAACTACTCCAGTTTTCTTCTTCTCCGAACTTAAGTGTTTCTACATGAATGAGTCTCTATCGCTTTAGTGGGGTTTTATTCATTAGTAACCTAACTCACTTCGAGAAGAAATTTCAGAGATAGAGAACCGAGCATTCTGATAACCAATTTGATTGAAATTACTCTTTTGGAACCGCGTCTGGTCTATTAGCAAGACGATATAATGGTCAGAATTAACTCTCTGAAATGGGAACTATTAGACTTGAAAGAGATCAAGATCTTTTTATTGTATTTATCGAAGAAGGTAAATAATTAGTAGATGTTTGGAAACCGTTCTAAAGTTATCCATTTATTTTCATTGCCATAACAGCCATCAACATCGTCACCGTCATTGTCATTCACTAATATTATCGTCATCGTCAGTCACTATAATTATCTTTGACAGCCACTTTCACAATCGACATCGCCAGCTAGAATGATTATTATTATCTTATAGGAAAACGATTTCAAATTTAGATAATTGACTTTTGGTGTAAATATAAACTAGTTTTGTACAATTTTATATTACAATTTGAACTTATCTGAATTTTTAACATGACATTTAAATTTTGAAGTAAAGTTTAATAGCCACATGCATCAACATTGGTTTCTATAACCACCTATTAAAATTACCACTTAACCCATAGCTAAGAATTTTTGCGTTGTATCATCCTGGGTTAGGATATAAACTCGGGGTTAACCACGGAAATCTCTAGCTGACGACAATCGAGAGGTTAAGGCAGATACCAGTGATCAGTAAGAAAGTAAAATGGCAGCCAGATTCCCAACTGACAATTTCAAAGACGAATTAATTTTATTCGTATTACTTTGCTCGGGATGATGGTGAGCGTGAAGTTGTGTGAGAGAGGGAATCCTTTCAAGGAAATAGGTAACAGAAAATTTTAGTAGAAAAAAAATTATCGAAACAAACCATGTCATTTCTGCTGTAACAGATAAAGGAACACTTTGGTTATATACAGTAACCTCACTAGAGGTTTTGATTTATCTAGAGAAAATCAAAACTCGACTGAGACTTAATTGACTATTACATGATTAGAAAAAAGAAGTATATAAAGATTAGAAGAATAAAGTACTCTACTCTAATACAATAATATTAATTGACTTACGAAAATATGTACTAAACTGTCTTGGAAATGTATTATTGTACCATCTCATCATTAAAAATAATCCGCTAGATGGCAGTAGTGTGTTACGATCATCTGTTCTCTTGTTACCAGCTGTGCCAAATGTAGTCTTCATTGACCTCTATGAACGATTAACTTACTAGTCAAGAAGGCTTTGTTGATTCAGTTTCATTTGTATTCAAGCAGTTGCATTCCACTTCAATGATCAATATAGAATATATTAAACAATCTCTGATAATTGACTATCTATAGACCTAATCTCATATAGGAGAAGCTATAAACAATACCTAAATAATATAAACAAGATAAATGATAGAAAAGTTTTAATTAAGGATGATGAAATAAACATGAATCATTTGAAAAGGGTACAATTATTTATTATTGAAAGTACAATGTTGACAAACAAAGAAACGAATGCTAGAGAGGTGATAAAAATTGTAGCATAAGGAGCCATGATTGGTTGAGACATGTCGTTCCATACTGTTGTATTGGACAAAAGTAGTATGACGTAGTAAAAGTGTAATAGTCCTAGTAACAGAAACGATCGTGTTTCCCCTATAAAATTGCTGTTTAGAACATTGCGGTCCTATACAACTGGTGCTTTCAGTATTTTAGTAGGGGATTCTGTGCAGATGCTTAAAATAACTGCAGCAAGTGAATCATTCACGTGTGAACAATGTGAACGTATTGTAGGCCTGTATCTCTCATTCCTAAATAGCACTCTGAAGGAAAAGACGTTATAGTTGGAGTCTATATTAATGTATAGTTTTCTGCTTTAATTAGTACCCTAGATTGAACACACATTTGCACTAAATTTCCTGGTGGCCCGTGCCTCACATTTTTCCTTCATTAATATTCCATTTTTAATTACATATTTACTTATAATTAAGTGTAACAATATATCAGAATCGAGACTGGGAAAAGTTACATCACTTTTCTCGCTTTTTATTTTCCATATTTCATGATTTTAACCTAGCAGCACTGAAAGACAAAGATGTGCAACATGAAAATATAACAGCGCCGAATGGCAAACAAATACACCACAAAAATATTGGATAGGCCTACATTTCTTTCCACTTTTGACGTTGACCAGTATATTTCCAGTATTGTGTGTGGAGTATGGATGCTTTTCTTGTATAGACTTCACTCCAAATATATTTTGTCATCTATCCTTATAAGTAACCGATGATTATAAAATAAATGGTTCACCGCAATTACATTCCTTTTTAACCGAGGTCCCGTAATCCATGGTTACTACGTTTTAACCTATGTTAATGCACTTAGTCATTATAAATAGTAATTACTTTATTGAAAGTATTATTCAGTGTTATATTAGAGGAGAATGAAAAAGGACTACTGCAAGATGTGTTACACATTATATATCGACGGGCTATTTCAAAAGGGAAACAACTAAAAATGTAAAGTTTTGAGAAAACTGCATTTTGAAGCTTCATGTTGCTGTGAAGAATCCAATTAACACATTCTAATTTGAAACTTATACTATACATAGATAAAACATCATTAACAGAAGTAATTTCAATGAGTCTTGGATTTTTCACAGCGACATAGACTTTAAAATGCATGTTTTTCAAAACTTTAAATTTTGAGTTGTTTCTATTTTTAACTTGCCCGTCGATATAATGTAAACATATAATCAGCTTTTTAATGTGTAACATATCTTCCAGTACCCTTTTCCATTCTCCTCTATTGCCACACTGAATAATACTTTCAATAAAGTAATTATATAATATATATATATATATATATATATATATTTTTTTTTTGAAAGCATTATCGTCATCAGTCGGTCTTTCTTGTCGGCATTGTCAGTCACTGCAATTATTTTCGTCAGTCAAAGTGTCTTCTTATTATTTGAAGAAACTTACTTAAAATAAAGATAATTGATTTTGAAACCATTTATGATTAAGGCTGGTTCACAATAAACCGGGAACGGAAAAAGCAACGAGAACGAGAACGGAAATATTGTTGAAATAAATGTATTTAAATGTGAGGATTCACAATTAGGCTATTGTGAACGCTCAAATTTAAATACATTTATTTTAGCATTATTTCCGTTCTTGTTGCCGTTTCCGTTCCCGGTTTATTGTGAACCAACCTTTAGTCGGACTATTTAGTTTATAGAAAGTATTTTAAACAGACAGAATTTTGGTAGTTAATGAAGACCGAAATTAACAAATTTCCTTTATATTTCTTTGCTCTGCTGCTCGGATTTGAGCTTTAGGATAAAGTTGCACTAGATTGATTAGAAAAGCCTCCCCTAAAATTGGTTCCGCACGACGCCGTGTCTAAAATAGATAAATGTATATCTGTGTTAGGATTTGAATGCACGATCGTGACTTTCAGACTGCGTTAAAGTTGCGCCTTCGCTGTAGTGTACACCGCGGAAGTTTTACAATACCGTGTTCCTTTGAAATAAATTCTCAAAATCGTTTCCCTCTTCCTCTGAGACGTTAAATAACGGGCTTTCTCGTGTATTTTTAAAGTAATGCTAACATAAATATAGTCCTTTGACTCCAAATTGGTAAAGAGGCGTAAATTTATTATAATACATGAACTATATTCGTGTTTCTTTGTTTCAAACGCTAGAATTTGTGCTAATTATGTATGTTGATGGACTCAGTGTTGCAGACAAAATTAAAATAACGTAAGCAAAACATTCTTAACGAAGTAGCTAAACAGAAAAATGTTGTCATATAATTTTGCGTTAACTTAATAAAATTTAATGTTTTCTTATGTTAACGTCGAATAGTTTTAATATGGAAGTAACTGATTGATTCTTTCCTAGCATTGCAATACTGACAACGACCCTTATGGGCATTTAAAGTGAAGGTACTCAGTGTCTTGACAGACAGTAAGTACAGGGCTCTCACAAATCAGCTTACCGGTTTCGAACACGTGTAACTTAAGTTTAATGAAAATCGGATACTTAAAATTCATTCCGATAGAAAGAAAAGCTTAGAGAGTTTTATTTTAGTACATCACATGCGATAATACTTCTGCGTGATAACTGATAAATAGAGCCCTGCGTTTGGTTACTTTGGGTAAAAGTTAGACGCACATGGATCACACCTTGTGGCTTGAAACGGGAGCTCTGACTCGTCTCCCCGCTCCTTTCATGTGTTTACATCTGCTTATTCGTATAGGCACTGAACAATGATACTACTCGCGCACCAAATGTACGGTCACGTAGATTTAATAACAAGCAATATATTTATTTAAAGTCATCTTATTGGCAACAGAAGATTATTACCGCAATAAGTAAAACGCATCTAGATTCTAGATTTTGTTTCGCAATATATTTTTCATCGAAAAAGTAAACATTATTTTTCTCTTATTTACGTAGTTTTTAATATTTAAATTGAGCTTTTTAAAACAAATGCATATATTTTATCAACAGTAATCTCACTAGACGTATTGATTTATCTAGAGAAAATCAAAACTCGAGTGGGATTTAATTGACTATTACACGATTAGAAGAAAGTATATAAAGATTAGAAGTAACGAAGTACTCCAATACAATAAAATATTAATTGACTTACGAAAATACAACTGTCTTCAAATGTATTATTGTACCATCTCAACATTACAAATATTATGCTAGATGCATGCTAGATGGCAGTAGTGTCTTTATACAGACACTGTAATGATTACTATTCAATAAATCTTAATATTAAACAATCTCTGATACGTGACTATCCATAATATCATATAGCAGAAGTTCTTCTTATCCTCTAAGAGCAGAAGCTATAACATAACCTAACTAATATACTGTACACAAGTGTTAGAAAAGTTTTAATTAACGACGATGACATAAAAAATAAACATGAATAATTTTAAAAGGAATAATTATTGAATGTACAATTTTCAAATTTGAATGTGGTTGGTGGTTCAATTGATGTTATATTGGACGTGTGCGTAATAGAAGTGGAACTCGTTGATTTAGGCCTACATGGTGTATTCAACTTATTCAGAATTTCCGAATGAATAATTTTAAAAGGAATAATTATTGAAAGTACAATTTTCAAATTTAAATGTGATTGGTGGTTCAATTGATGTTATATTGGACGTGTGCATAATAGAAGTGGAACTCGTTGATTTAGGCCTACATGGTGTATTCAACTTATTCAGGATTTCCGAATGGTGCTCTTCATTTATTTGTAAATCGGATTTCAGAAGATGCATAGGTATGATCAGTGATTTTTATTAATTCTTGTTCTTGAATGCCAATGCGAGTCATATTTGAAACTGCTGTGCATCAACTGGAGTGGTTTGTAATTTTATATATATATTTGACGTCCAGACCAGCGCAGTTTCAAATGTTGGCAAACAAAGAAACAAATGCTAGGGACGCGATAAAATTAAACAAATGCTAGGGCCGCGATAAAATTGTGCGATAAGCAGCCATGATTGGTTGAAATACGTCATTTCGTACCGTTTTATTGGTCAAAAGTAGTATGACGTAGTAAGAGTGTAATAGTCAAAGTAAAAATAAGTTTAGAAGTAAATGATGTGTTAATTTATTGAAAGAATTGAAATTTGAATATTCACAATGAAAATGAGTTAACATTGAAATATATAAAATATATTTCGGCCCTGATGTTTCAACTTTTGCTCATTTAGAAATGTTTGTAGCAGAGGTCTGCATCGGACGTTTCCGCTCGAGCGCCAAGTAGTTCATAGCATAATCCGATAGGTAGTGCATGTGCATGATGGGTAAAATTGTCACGAGCGATAAATCCTCGAACGGTATAAGCCGAGCGTTAGACATTCGTTCTTGTTACAGTGATGAACTGTGTAGTAACATCATAGATGTTTATCATTTCAAAACTTTGCAGTGTTTAACTAACCTCTCCATAGTACAATTACAAAACTTGCTTTAAAATGTAATATAAATGTTTTTTTTTTCTTTCCCCCCACACAGGAGTGATTTTGCTTTTGCCACATCCTATAGATATTATTGGATGTAAATGTAATTATTATAAACGGAGAACACAATCACGATAATGCAAGAACTGTATCAAGTTTTCTAGTAATAATAATAATAATAATAATAATTATTATTATTATTATTATTATTATTATTATTATTATTATTATTATTATTATCTCTAATAATTAGTGTATCAATCTTTGCGTCTGTAACAGTTGTGCAGCATGATTATTCGTGTTATTATATTTTCTGTGACGTTATCTCTGTACTAATACTGTTATTAATCTACTGCTATGTCAATAATATTTTGTAAAACGTTTCTACATTGTCGCAGTATATAAGCGGAACACTATGTATGGACCTATCATACAGTATTATTATGTGGCAAATCAAATAGGCTATTGAATAATTACTAATTAGCAATAATAACTGTATACCGATATTTTTCATACTATTTTATTTATAACTTCATGTTCCTGTTTTGGTACGTTCCATTGACTGTTCCAGTAAACGTTTGTCATAAACGCAGAAAATAAAGCCTTAGTTTTACCGTGTGAGCAAAACATATGTATATCTTATCTGTCGCCTTCCATACAAGATAAGAGTCGGTGAGATTACCTTGTACTGTGGTTCTATTTATTACTAGCTTATCACCACCGATCGTATCTCACTCGAGGGTGCGACACTTGACCGAGTTCAAGCGAGCGATTTAACTCCAATGCAGCACTCTGGTTTGTAGGTTCTTTTGTCTTCACTTATTACTGTCTATAATGCCAGATTATAGAAATGTTATGAATAAGACTAAATGTTTTTTACGTGAACATTGTAAATGGACATAGCCTATGTATATACACATCTGTAAATAAGTAAATAAATAATAAATAAATGCTGGAATTTCAATAATACAATAAATCACAGTAAAAACAAAATTATTTACACGACTACTGGCTTTACGAGTCTCTACACATTACAACGAATGACTGTAAACATTTTAAGTGTTTCAAAAGAACAATTTCTCCTTCTTTCTGTTAAAATACGTTTTATTCTTTCCTAATGAAGTGCTCACTACCAAATTATTCTATTGGAGCACTCATTTCCAAGCGCCTAGCTTTGTTTTGTTCTGACATGTTCACTGAACAGCAAACCTAAAGTGTGTACACCGCTCTATACTCCGCACATACCTACACTGTTGCGGGTTTCTTGAAGGTTTCAAGTAACCAAATGCAGGGCTTCTACTGACAACATTTGTTCATCGCTGAGACGAAATGGCTGCTATGGAAGATAGAAAAGCATGCTCTCTCGGAAAGAAACGCGCAACGTTTTGTCCTCTGGTTTTAGGGCCTTCAGCATTTTTAGAATCTTTTCACACAGTCGACTTCGGTATTTGCAGCTTCCTGCTTCCTATGATAGTAGATTTTCGTGGACTACGTGAGAAACTTTCACGGACACGCTCAAGTTTCCTCGCTTATTGGAGGACATCCGGTTGATTTCCTCTTACAAATGCGTTCCCTTGCCTTAAAATCGGAGTACCACTTGCGAATTGTAGGCCCACTGAGCGGTTCTGCACCAAACTTTGTTCGGAAATTTCATCGGACACTAATAACTGACTTGTTAGTATGAAAATCAAGGATACAGAACGCTTTTCTGTCCTCCATACCTGCCATTTCTTTTCAATAATGAACAAGGTGTTATTACGCAGCAGTCTTACCACATGTGATGTACTAAAACAAAACTCTCTGAGTTTCTTTTTCAATCAAATGAATTTTAAGTATACGAATATCATTAAACCTAAATTACATGTAATAATTGAATAGGTATGTTCGTCAAATTGCTTATCAAAATCACAATGCTATAATTAGGAAATTATTATAGCATTGTGATTCTGATAAGCAATTTGACGGCCATACCTATTCAATTATTGCAAGAGAGCTTATCGGACCCACACATCATGTTCATCATATTTCTAAATTGCATGTGTTCGAAACCAAAGAGTTCAAAATTGGTAGCTGTGTATATAGATATTTCTCGCTATTTTCGTAATTTTACAAAAAAATTGTAATGAAAGAATAACGGAAATTTAATTCAATACAAATCTGAAGAGTGAAGAGGTCAAAGAATATCCTGGAAAAAACGATGAAATGTTTGAGATCTGAAGAGGTTATTGCTTTAAACATAGCAAAAATGAAGAAGAGATGATTGGAGTAGCGTAATTATTTAAATATACTTCAATCGTTTTAGTCTAGAATTATATATAGCCTGTTAAGTGAAAGAAGAACTTTGTCTATTAAATTTGTATTTCCTGTCTTTTTGATCATAATCTACTTTTCTAACAAATAGAATAAGACGGGGGCAACCATGGCTTAAAACAGTCTTAAGCGGGTTTTCTTGTTCGGTTTTTTCTAGATATTTTATTGTTTCATATATGAAATTAAATTAGCATTTCTTTCTATCCCTGATTACAGAATCTTACTTTCTCTTCCGACCTCAAGAGCTGTTCTATTGTTTACGCAACCATACAATATTTCGTTTTCTTTTTGGCATAAATAACGTTATTGAGTCTTTCAGTTTATATGTACTAAATATGATATGTTCAGTTTTCTTTATTTTATCAAAGTTATAGAATTTATATAATATAATATATAATATATTGTGTATGTGAGTAGGCATATGTAATATATATGTGTGTATACATGTGTATATATGTAGACCTATTCAGTTGTTTTATATTATGTCTAATTTTGAATTTACTTGTATTTATCGTGTTAATGTAGTTTTATTCCGCTGCCAAATATCTCTGGATTTATTATTAATATTTTAATAGTCTTTATTGTTATTATACACGAATGTGTAGAACTTCCAGCCATTTTTTATTTGTTCTGGAGGCCTAACTCGGGAGCGTGATTGTGAAGTATCGTTTTAATATGATGATAATGGTGAGGGGAAACAGAAGAACCTCGAGAAAAAACCCTCGCGCCTGCTTTGTCCACCACAGATTCCCATTTGACATGGACGGGGATCGAATCCGGGTCGTCACTATGGAAAGCAAAGAGGCTAACTACACGGTATATTATTAATATTTACAAGGTATAAAATAATGTCCCATAGGCCTATATAATCCACTTAATTCCATATACAGGGTGTATCTAAATTGGTGTCAAATATTTCTGGGACGTGTTCCTAACATCAAAACAATTTAAAAAGTTAACAAGAACATGGGTCTGAAAACCATTCGTTAGGGAGTTATTAAAGGATTTGTCTCTTCATTGACCGCTGATTGTTTGATGGTTTTTTTGTTTGTTTGTATTTTGTAGAGCAAAGAAATCAGAGGAAAATGTATTCTGTGAGTGAACAGAACAAAATGATTTGCATCATTTAATTGAAGATGTGCTTCTGGACGTCATCCAACGAATGTGTTTTAACACGATGCTGCTCCAGCTCATTTCAGTCTGATAGTTCGTAATTTCTTTAATGATCGATTTCCCCAAAGATGTATCGGTTGAAGGGGATTCATTGCATGGCCTTCTCGATCGCCTGATTTGAATCCAACGGATTTCTTCGTCTGGGGACATTTAAAGTTCCTGGTTTATGCGACTCCTATACTTAATGTTGATATTCTGAGAGCGTATCCAAATGGATTTCACGAAATAAGAAACACTCCAGGAATTTTCAACAGAGCACGCCAGAGCATGTAACGCA
This sequence comes from Periplaneta americana, assembly GCF_040183065.1. Taxonomy (NCBI): domain Eukaryota; kingdom Metazoa; phylum Arthropoda; class Insecta; order Blattodea; family Blattidae; genus Periplaneta; species Periplaneta americana. The sequence continues at coordinate 32,620,724 of NC_091125.1, forward strand.
GGTTTAGGGGACACATCGAATCAGGAGGAAGCCACTCCGAGCAATTTTTGTAACATTAAATTTTGTCTTGTAACTCTGAAATAAATTATTTTGAGACCAATGTTCATATGAACTTTTTGTAATGTTTTGGTGTTAGGAACATGTCCCCGAAATATTTGACACCAATTTAGATACACCTTGTATACACTGGATGTTCAGCACAATTCATTGAACAACATTTTAATATAGTTTTCTTCTATCTAAAACTTTTATTTTAAGGTAATGAAATATTATGTTCCTACAATATTAAGTATCAGCTGATAAGTCATATTCGATGTCATCTTAACCTTAATATTTCGGCAACAGCGACAAACGTTGAGAAATTCAGGAAGCTCACTCAGTCGAAAACGTTCTTAATGAGAATTAATAATTTTTCTCGAGACATGCTTCGCGTCCTCGTAGATTAATTGAATTTCACATAGCTCGTAAACACAAAATTAATCTCATCCATTTATATCTCATATATTTTTACAGATGAATTGTTCTTACTTATTGAGATCAGTTGCCGGTCCTATTTACTACTGGATCTTGTATACATCACTCTACCTGTAGAATGTAATAAAATATACGAAATACATTAATTATTGTGATATGAATTTTATTCCTGTTCATGATTGAGAATATATGTAGTATTTTTTGTCCTGGGGATCATATGACCCAGCATTGCGACCATTGCTGATCTATGGTAACTTATTATTATCTAGCTATTCACGTTCTCATCTACCTGTCTACTGCGCTAAGATCCTCTGTTTACTCAGAGTTATAAACAACCCTAAATGCCCCTGGACCAGGTCTCTCCTCGCATCACCGACCGGTGATCAGAGAAATGCGATGAAATTACGGAGTGATACTGTTGCCTATATTGGGGACAGTAAAACCCATAAAAAGAACCAACTGCGACCTCCTCCTCCTCCTCCTCATCCTCCTCCTCCTCCTCCTCCACGAGTGTCATTGAGAGGGACTCGAACTCATACCCCTTGCGCAACAGGCTGATAGTCGAGACCACACAGCCACCACATGGGATCTGAGTAGCATTTAGCTGCTGTTAGAGAGCTTCACTTTAAAATCTGTTATTTTACAATGTTTTTTACAATGTAGGCTATTTTTCTTTGAGCACTTTCATCCCAGAGCAGAGTATTCAATACTTTTAAACTCTTCAAATTGGATACCTCTGTATCCTGGACACCCCTCTAATTTGGATATTTTGCTTTTCGAGCCGGTCAAAATGCTAAAAAATTACAATCTTTGGATCCTCTATCTTGTAACTTGGACTTCCTTTTAATCTAAATAATTGATTAAATGGCGATCTTACTCGTGTTAATTATGTAAGCATGCGAGGCTTACAGCTGTTTCGGTCCTATTCGACACCATCCTCGACACAAATACAGGTCAGCTCGTATCAAGACTATCAAAGCCTCACTCAAATCAATTATTTATATTCAAGTGTTAAAAGTAGTGTACGAAAGATTCAACGTGGATTATCAAGACAACTTGTTTTAATCATTATGTTGGACAGATTAATTGTCTTACCATTTTAACGAATAAATGGTTCAAACTATCATTCAATTTGTTCACTAGGTTCTACTTGGAGGATTATATTGTGTCTGTACATACATTCTGAGTTGAAAGGTTATATACAAGAAATAGAGCGTTATGCCTTCGCTTGTAATCAGCTAGATCTAGAACTTATTCTGAGATTATTCAGACTGTGACGAAAATAGGAAAAAAATTATACATTCTGGAATGAAATCTAGAGGCACTGTCTTATGATATAGTTTTTCAGTAAATTTATGTGAATGTGTGTATGTATATCTCTAGACCTGAACTATTTAAATCCAAATGAAACTGAAGTTCTTAGAAAATTTTAAATTATGCTATTGTCCAAATATAGAATACAATAGATACTGCAACGAATTTTATGTCTAAATAAATGAGTCAGGAATTTTCAAAAGGGACTAAGTCCGAAAAAGTAAATTTTAAGAAAACAACAAAAAACCTTTTTGTATGGATCTGGATGTATAACAGTCCAAACATGCTGACACACAATTTAAATGTGTACATTCTATTGAACTTGGTTCCTTTTAATGCTGAAATCCAAGAAGAATGTATGGAGAGCCAGAAACGAGTATAAGCTCAGTTTGCAAAAAATATGGACTTGGTCCCTTTTGAAAATTCCTGATTCAAATGTATTCAGTTTATTTTAATTACTTAAATTAATAACTACAACAAATACCTATATATTATTTGAACAGAAGCTATATATCATTAAAGAGAAGCTTGACAAAACTTTAAATTCAGGTAACTGAAATAAGAAATAGCTATCCAGTTATCGCAATATTTATAAAAGTGAATACCTTACATACAGAGTGATTCACGAGGATTTACCACCACTTACGGAGCTTATTTCCGAAGACATTCTGAGCAAAAAATGTCATATAAGCTTGTATCCTAATCTCAATATTTTCAAAGTTACACTAATTTGTAATTGTTTGTAAAATACCATTACTCTTTAGTTTTAAGGGTAAAAGAATATTACAGACAAAGATTGAACTATTCACAGGAGTATCATTTCTTTAATTAGCTAGTATTCTGAAGCTAAAAATGTGTTTAGAATTCCATAGTTGCTTCGTACATAATTTTTTCTCCGATTTTTAACTACAAAATTACATTTTTCTTACGCATTTATCACAACAATTGTTACAAATCACGACACTCTTCTAAATTCTTTAAGACTGTTAATTCTGATGCATAATTAAACTGTAAAGAATCAAATTCCTAAAGTTGTATAATATATAACAATTTTTGTGATAAATGCGTAAGAATGGTTCAATTTTTAGTTAAAAATTCAAAAACAAAATCTGTACAAAGCAATTAACAACACATTTTTGGCTTCAGAACACTAGCCAATTAAAGAAATGATACTTCTGAATAGTTCATTTTTTACTTGTAATATTCTTTTGCCCTTTTAAAAGTAAAGGAAAAAGGTATTTTACTAACAACTTCAAATTAGTGTAACTCTGAATTTATTGAGATTAGGACACATGTTTATATGACATTTTTTGCTCAGAATGTCTTCGGAAATGAGCTGCGAAGTGGCGGTAAATCCTCGTGAATCACTCTGTATAGTTTATTTGTTCCAGGTACACTACCTACATTAAGAACTTTATATGCAGTCTATATCTTGGACACTTCTGTAACTTTGACAGATTTTGGTGGAACCTTAAGTGTCTAACTTAGAGAGGTTTCACTGTACACACTATAGGTTAGTTGACGTAAGGTGGGCGCCTGTTTTGTATTCCAATTCTTATTAAAACACGGAAAATGATATTGACAGTGGTGAAATGTTCATAACCTTGATGGATTTAAACACACTACCCCTAATTCTGCGTACATTGTGGCCGCTATTCTACAATATCTTTGTTAATAAATGTCAATAAGATAATACAATATAATGCAGATTCACATTATCGACTCCATTTAGAGTTCTCTGGCAAAGAAACGCAATAAGCGCAATATATCAAGTGTGCTTCATCTTGATACGTACCGATTATGAAACACCAATTAGTAGCGCATTTATAGTTGATAATTCATTCTATTCAATTAGGATATAATTCACAATCCGATCAGATCAATCAGATTGTCCATTAATCTCGTTACTAAAGGGTTATAAAACTACAACGTGTCGCGTATCTTTAATAGAAACGTGCTAAATGTGACGTAATCCACACTCATTTTATCACACATTCACAGTGGAATAAGTAATTACTAAAGCCCAGTGTTGGGCACATTTAACACAAGTTAAATATAATCAGTGACTAGCCTAAATGCCGAAGGCTGAAGACAGGAACGGCAGGTGTGTTTATAGTAAACTACAATTGGGAACAAAGTCCTGTTACCCCTATAAACACTTCAGATATACACACTCTTTATGTAATTGCTGGTTGGAAAGCGCGTCGCACGATGCTCTTCAATTCACCAGTGGTGTTATACCGTTCCTATGCAACAATGCTCTTGATGGAACTCCACAGCGCATTGTCACAATTTTCCACAGCGCTGGATTGGATGTGGATCACCCATCTTACCAGATCCTCTCGACTGTCCACCTCGCAGCCCTGACCTCACAAATTGTGACAATGCGCTGTGGGTTTTCTTCAAGAGCATTGTTGCACAGGAACGGTACGTCACTATTGATACATTGAAGGACGAGTGCGACGCGCTTTTCAACAGATTACTCCAGGAAAGCTGAGGCGAATGTCACACCGAACCTGGCGATGCATTATTTTTGTGTCAGGAGAGCGATGGGGGACATACTGATCCTTTGGACACTTAGGACATACAGTTTTAATGTAAAGTGGGTGTATGACTGCATTATAACCTAAATTACATAAATAGTGTGTATATTTGAGGTATTTATAGGGGATAACTGGACTTTGTGCCCACCCTGTACAATTCAAAATGTAAAATGATGAGAGATCAACTCTGTGTACTTGAATTAGAATTGGAAAGTATTAAAATGAAATCAGCATGACGTGGTGGTGATGATAATGATTATTATTATTATTATTATTATTATTATTATTATTATTATTTTTGTTGTATTACAAATTCTGTCAGTACCGATGATCTTGCGTCATACTAAACACATGGTTGCATAGCCCTGTTACTTTTTATGTTACAATACCATTTCTGATATAAATTGTGTGCTAATTCATCATAATTTGTGTTAAGATATCATCACTCGGTTTCAATTTTTTATAATTTTATCTCTGATAAGCAGTTGATAAGACAATATCTATGAAAGAATAACAGCTTATTATTATTATTATTATTATTATTATTATTATTATTATTATTATTATTATGGTCGTAGATTCGGTTCCCTCTAAGGCTGATTACTTGATTGGGATTTTTCCGAGGTTTTTTCTAACCGTAAGGCGAATGTCAGGTAATCTATGGTGAATCCTCGACTTCATCTCGCCAAATACCATGCGGTATCATCAATTCCATCGAATTATTATTATTATTATTATTATTATTATTATTATTATTATTATTATTATTATTATCATGATGAAGATGATGATTATTATTATTATTATTATTATTATTATTATTATTATTATTTATAACCATGCAATAAGAATGTTAGGAATAATTCGGTCAATTACTTATTCTTTTTCAACACCTGACTCCTTTTTAATACTAGGCCTATAGTATAATTAGTGAGAACGAATATGCATTTGTAGTTTGGAACTCTATTACTAGTTCTAATTCGGCAAAACTGGAAAATATTCAAGGGAAATTTATTTCATTATGTTCGTACAGATTCCTGCCTAATAACTCTGGTTATAACTATGATAAAAAAATGCGAGCACTTTAAATGTCGAAGCCTGTATGCCAGATCTCGATTACTTATTCTTATATAAGATCCTTAAAGGTGACATTAATTGTCAATCTTTCTTAAACAGTGTCAGCCTTCGTATTCCTATGAAGGACATGAGACATCACAAACTCTTCTATATTATAAATTCTAAATCTTCCTCGCCGGTCTCCAGATGTATTAAACATGCTAACTTACATGTAGGCCTAGGCGATTTCGATCCATTCAATGTATAGAAATATTAGAATATGGCAATGTCTTTGCTAATATTTTTTGCATAATCCTTATACACAAATTGGTAGTAAGAATCAACTCCTTTCCCTAATATTTTATAGTATTAATTCTTGTAAATTAATTATTGTAATCTATGTTCTTTATTTTGTTGTTAACTCAAGTATTTAATTTGTACCATAGTTGTTCATTTTAATCTATTAATTGTATTATTATTATTATTATTATTATTATTATTATTATTATTATTATTGTTATTATTATTACTGCTGTTGAGACGAATGTCATCATAATCCATTTCGATTGGACTCTTTCGTTAATTTCATATTCATTTCTTCTAAAGATTTTGACTCCATAATAGAGTGACAAAGAATGGAATTCGTAGTTAAGTGGTCAGCGCAGTGCAACACCATCGTATGAGGCAATAATTAACAGTACAAATACAAAACAAGACTTAAAAGGGATGTTTCCACTTTTCTTCTTGAAACCGAGCCTATTTCCACCAGATTTGTAGCTGGAAGCGCTATCACGCATTGAAATTACTATAAATACCATTGGAATTACCATTTTCATTACGTAAATACTTCTGAAAGCAGCAGACTACCAATTGCGTCGCTATCAGCTGTTGCCGGAATCGCCACTATTCAATAATAATGCTGCTAATGATATAATGATTATTGATACTGTATAAGTTATGTGTTTGGAGATTAATCATTGGTTGACAGATTTATGCACAAATAGTTGCTGTTTAAGTATTCGCCTGTAGCAGTAATTCACTGCGTGGCACTGACTGCAATTGTGCGTGCCTTGTGCCCCGGCCCCAACAGGATGGACCTCGTGACAATTGAAGCTATGGAAGTTCATTCTCATTTGCTGATGCCACGAAACAGAGCTCAGCCTTTGAAATGGAGTGTCGTGGTATTCCCCAGAATGTACGCTGCTTTGCATTACAATTTACTTTCTGCTCTAACTGCGCGATCGAAGATGGAGGCCATAGATGATGTGTTTTGTTTCCAGTAATCAGTTCCTGGCCACATTCAATGGACGGATTTACGTATGGACGTCGGCTTTACGCTGCAGAGTCAATGCAGAGCGTGGTGGAACAACGGTTAGTCAGGGAGAGTTATTCTAGCCATATATAGGCCTGCAGAATCCGAAATGCTTTCGCCGTAATGTAATGTATAATTTACGTCACTAGACGGTCTACATATAAAAATATAACAGATGTTTGGCATATAACTCATAACAAGAGGCGAAATTTTGTATAATAATTTACTTTCTCCCTAACGAAGTGTAGAGGGAATATTGTGATACTGTAAAAAATATATGAACCGAGATTTTCATAGAAATACATATTTTTAGCAGCCTTTATGCAGAAATATTGGTTTTTGGCATACTATTTGTTTTGTCGTCCATTCTACCTTCCATATATCTCTATACAGTCGCTCTCCATGACCTACTGAAAATGCTTTCTGTTCTTGATCTAGTATCATACCTGCACATTTGATTATAACGAGGAAGATAATAATAATAATACAAAGATGTCAGAGTTTTTGACTGCAGTTTATGAGGTCTCACTCTGAGAGAGGAACATAGGTTAAGGGTGTTTGAGAATAAGATGCTTAGGAAAATATTTGGGGCTAAGAGGGATGAAGTTGCAGAAGAATGGAGAAAGTTACACAACGCAGAACTGCACGCATTGTATTCTTCACCTGACATAATTAGAAGCATTAAATCCAGACGTTTGAGATGGGCAGGGCATGTAGCACGTATGGGCGAATCCATAAATGTATATAGAGTGTTAGTTGGGAGAGAGGAGGGAAAAAAGAATTTTGGGGGAGCCGAGACGTAGATGGGAGGATAATATTAAAACGGATTTGAGGGATATGATGATAGAGACTGGATTAATCTTGCACAGGATAGGGACCGATGGCGGGCTTATGTGAGGGCGGCAATGAACCTGCAGGTTCCTTAAAAGCCATTTGTAAGTAATGTGAAATCATATGTTATCGATTCACTTCATAATACTTCATATTCAAATAGGTTATAATAAATGTCTATAAACTTCGAAACTTTCAAACTTCACAGTGTTAAGATTTGTTATAAAGTTACAAAATAAAGATAATACAGTATACCTTATTATTTCGGACGGCCGTTTCAGAATCGTGTCCTCTATCCTCAGCGAGTGAACTGTTGCTTCTTGTATGTGTCCTCCGGCTAAGAATAATATGAATAAACAACTATAAATCGTTATTATGGAGATGGATGTGGAATAAACTGAGTGTGGAAAGTTATAAAGTTGGGAAAATTTACAGTTTCGATCCTAAGATTCCTTAAAATTAGAAATTTTCCGAGGAATTATATGTTTCTATAACAAACAGTCCACTAACACTTCGAAATATGTGACAATTGAAGACCATCTTGGTGATCCGTTTGTATCTGATTAATTTGAATATTTCGTTACATGAAGTTAATTAGAGTAGGCATTTGTGGAATTTTAGATTAGCTTAAGTAGAGGAAAATAGTGTTAATCTCATTACTGCATTACCATATCATGCATATCTTGCGGAAATTTATTCCGTCGAGAGGCAATATTTATCGTGTAATTAATTTCAAATGATGCATACATAAACTGAAACATAGTTTACAATGTTAAGCAATCTCTCATGGAATTTGTGTCATCAATGTAAAAGTCTAGGTATATATTATGTGTTGTTACCATAATAACTTCGGCGTAACAAATTGAAAGATATTGATTGTAAATTAGAAACATTTCTACGCATAATATGAACTGTACAAATAATCGTTATGAACAAAATAATTAAAAATATATATTTGGCAATCTTTCTGTTGATATTCAAATCACAGATTTCGGCATTAAGAAGATAAACCAAATGTTTCAAATAGAACGTAAAATATAGGTATTAATGATTGATAATGCCGACGTTAGGATTAATAACGCATCTTTTGTAAATTTTACTCCGTTTATGACCCTAGGATCGAGTCGTTCTACTTCCAGTTTTACCATTTTTTTATTTCACTCATTTGAAGATATTTGGAACGTTTATATAAAAGTAGCTGTCCTCATAGTTCATCATATAAACATTGTGTCAATATGTATACTTAATGAAGGTATAAAATTATTGAAAACTTAACGTGTAATATTCTGTGATGTTAGTCACTGGTCTGGGTTCACTGATGAAAGGACAATTGAAACTGATATATAGTCAAGAAAACTATTCTTACATTGCTCTGCTACGTCGTATTTTTTAGAAAAAAATGTGCGCTGTCTCAGGAATACATAGGCACAGAGGGTTTATGCAATATATTTTCTCATCATATAGTCCCAGCTCACATCAAATTTCTCACTAGTGTAGTTCACTCAGAGTGTATGTACGTTAGCGTCGTGCATTAGAGACGCTGTGTTCGATTCAAGTTTGTCGAATATGGTAAATTTTGATATTTATCGATGTTCGCTCTGTACAAGGAGGCCTGTCTTGTTTGTTCCACCTTGCTATAAAAATATTCGCTGTTCACTCCTCCCATCCTTTCAGGTTTTAACTTCTTAAGGATTTCATTATAGATCTTGCAGTAGTTTTTCATGTGAAATAAGACGAAGTTTGTAATGTTTTGGTTGTCTCTCTCGTGACGAAGGATCGGTGGAGAGGAGAAAAATTCTCTCTGGCACCGAGATTCGAACCCGGATTTTCAGCTCTACGTATTGACGCTCTATCCACTGAGCCACACCGGATTTCAATTCCGATGCCTGATTGAATCCTCTCAGTTTAAGCTCCACCTCTTAGTTTCCTTTTGTGTCACAGATGTGTGACAGTGGCACAATGTCCAACACACTAATGTGCAGAGGTGCACTTATTACGAGTGACTAAGTGGCCGGGATCCGACGGAATGAGCGCCGTCTTAAATCACTAAGCAATTATATACGCATATCATATTGAGATTTACTTCGGTACATCGCAATAATAAATCTCTCTCTCGTGTTTTAACATTGCAGGACACAAATATACGTGTGTATTGTCATTTTAATATTGCAGAAATTGCAACTATAAATCAAACTAGTTTTCTCATAGATGTGTAACAGCTCTTGATGCCGAGATAATACTGAGAGAGGCCGCGCGGCTAATATTATACGCAACTTCGGCTCTCTCACGCCCGTAACGAGGGGAGGTGGCGCCAGTGGGCATGGTCACATGGTTACTGAACTAACTATTAATAACATTATCGTTAAACTGTGGTTCACAGTGTTGTTACAGTATGCATTTGAAGTTATGGTATTTTTTTGTTTGATCACGGATGCAGAAATAAGTGCCCATGCTGAGTGTGGGGAAAACATATTCTAAGTCAAAATGGCTTACCGTCAACGCCTTTAACCCCTTCAGACCCGAATTTATATTAAACAAAATTGAAAAAAAAAAAAAAAAAAGACTGGTCACATAATCATTCTGTGGATCCAAAATTCCCAAATCAAGTCTCCACAGAAAATCAAAATTTGGGGACAATTTTGACCCCTGGGGCCCCAAAATTTTAAATTTTATTTTTAATTCAGGTATAGAAATGTTTCAAAAATAACATTCTCCATTTCTATCACATTGAATTTTTCAAAACATTTAAAAGTATCGAAAACATTCTAAAAAAGAAAAAAAGAAACAATGTACACCATAATGTACACCAGGCCTGAAGGGGTTAACCGTGTTATGTTCAAATATAGGCATTACACCCTTCAAATTGTTTTTAGTTTGTGGCCTAAATCTGTGAACGTCGCTAACCGACTTATTCGTCATGCTACAAGAATCTGAGGATTCTCTATAAAGCCTTGGTTTTTCTGAACCGACGCATGCGAGGTGCGAGGCTAGGCCCGCCTCGTACAAATCCGGACTACATGAGAGATAGTGAGTGGTTTCTATAGCTGCGAGGTGCGCAGACCTCGCATCTCACAGTCATAGAAACCACTCACTATCTCTCATGTAGTCCGGATTTGTGCGAGGTGGGCGTCGCACCTCGAACGTCGCATGCTTCGATTCAGAAAAACCAAGGCTTAACCAGACCTCTTCTCATCACAGCGTGCTATATTTCATCGTTCCGTGGTCATTAAGGCCTATCTCTCTTTCGTCGTTCTTTTAACATTCAGTGATACATGGCATTCGGTCACATTTATTCCTTCTTGCGAATACAATAGAGCTCTCTGACAACACAATCATCATCTGTAGAGTTTAAATTTCCGAGTCTAGGATTCAGTATTGCAACGCGGTAGCCACCTGGGTCAATAGTGAGTTACGTATTGTGTTGTACGATGCTCAAATAAGTCTAAAATGTAGTCGTTAATTTTACGTTATCTGAGATCAGAAAGTGTATTTTATGAAGCTTAACAAAATTATTTTAAAACATGTTAGAGTTTTCGAGGTTATTCACAGTTTTCCTTTTCACTTTCCAACACGTAGGCCTACTAAATATGAAACAGCTCCATCGGTTAACCTCGCAGGCTGCTATGGTAGCGTACAAACACTGTGTGAGTATGCTGTTCCGCGAAATAGAGATACAGCAATCAATTTAGCAACTAACTTAACTCGATATTACACAACTACGAGCAGAGGAAATAGCCTACGTAGTTCAAAGTAGACTCACAGCTCGCTCCTAACTGTTCTCGAATTAATTTAATTGACAAATGTAATGAAATATGAGCCGCTGGTAGAGTAAAAGTGACTTTGATTACAGTTTTGTATTATAAAATCACGAAATATTTCGTACCTTAAACTAAAGTTAGCTTACAATAATATAATTCTCATTTGTAAAGAATTTGGGACAGTGTATGAAATTTATATTTATTTCGATAAAATAACTAACCAGGTATGAAACCCCTAACATGTGTCGTAGGATATGTTACGGTGCTGGCTAGCAAAGCGGGACGATATTAACGAATTGGCGTTGAATTGCAGATTGCAGAGAAAACGGGCATATGCCAAGGAAATTATCTTCATCATTATCTTTCGCCACAAATTCCACTTGGACTAGTCTCATTTCGAACCTAGTTATCTCAGAATAGAGGCAAAGTACTGGTCCTTTAGCTGATGTCAGGATTTAGGACACGTTGAATTCAAATTGCGTTAGGGGTAGACAAAGACGGTATTCGGAGCAGACATTCTTGAGGGACTTCCCTTTCCTTACTTGAATTTCAACATTTCTCCATTAATTTACTGTATCATTCCGGTTTAACGTAGACCTGCCTTCCATGTTGCATTACGAACAACTTTGAGATGAAAATGTGATCTATTTTTACGGTTCGTTTCTTCTGCAGATGACGCTAGAAATCAAATGATGACAAATCGACCAATTTAACAAAAGCAGCCTTAAATATTAACATTGTAAATATGCAGTTACATAAATACAGAACTTGTTTATCGTTAGAATTTTGTCAGTCTAAAATTGAAGACGTAAATTCACAAAAAAAACTTAAGTCCAAAATTTACCGATTTTGAATTTTTACTTGATATATGTTGTGCTTTACTAAGGATGTTTCAGATTAAGATTCTTAGGAAAATATTTGGGGCTAAGAAGGATAAAGTTCCAGGAGAGTGGAGAAAGTTACACAACGCAGAACTTCACGCATTGTATTCTTCGCCTGACATAATTAGGAACATTAAATCCAGACGTTTGAGATATGCAGGGCATGTAGCACGTATGAGTGAATCCAGAAATGCATATAGAGTGTTAGTTGGGAGGCCGGAGGGAAAAAGACCTTTGGGGAGGCCGAGAAGTAGATGGGAGGATAATATTAAAATGGATTTGAGGGAGATGGGATATGATTATAGGGAGTGAATTAATCTTGCACAGGATAGGGACCGATGGCGGGCTTATATGAGGGCGGCAATGAACCTGCGGGTTCCTTAAAAGCCATTTGTAAGTAAGTAAGTAAGTATATGTTGTGCTTTGCATAGGATATCATATTGTAAAAAAGAATATTGCAAATCCGAACGTAAGCCTGTGGTTTTCAATCATACAAACATTTATTTCAATACTTTTAGGCCTAGGTCTATATGAATATTGCAAGCCTATATAGTTTCCTTGCTCTCTTGAAAAAATTCGTAATATAAAGTATATATATATATATATGTGCTTTCACGTGTTAATTAACTAGGTGTACATATATGAACAATTTACTTCGATGGACTTGGAATGTTTGTTAGTTTAAGTCTTCAATTTTTGTATGAACTACCATATCCACTCTTATTTAAGCGTCAGGGACTTTCACTTTATTAACAGACAGAGAAATATACAGGCGAGCATACAGACAGATATAAAATAATTTATCAAAAAAATGTTTGAACTAATAAAGTAGGCCTACTCTATTAGCCAGAAATGAATATAAATCATGTATTACCACAAGTAGTGGTATAGAAACTGTATCTTTAAATTTAAGGAGATTGAATACGGTACGAGAGTAGGCCTATTGCAGTTTAGGAAAATAAAGCTAGTCATGAAATAATTGCTATAATCGGAAAAAATTCCGCAACAGACAAATTTGGTGTAGCCCTAGGTCTAAAATTGTTTTCTCAGCAGAGAAGTTCCCATAATTTGGAATAATAACAATAATAATAATAATAATAATAATAATAATAATAACAACATATTATCAGGTTTTACAATGCCTAAAGACATCTTCCTGTACCCATTTTCAGGATTCTATAGCCTTTCTCTATTTTCTATATTTTTCCTATCCTCCATCTTCCAATCCCCTTTCTCTCAGTGTTTCAATTATTCCTTACGTTCATGCCAACTTTGATCTTCTCCTTTTCCTTTTTCCCATTGAAATCCATTCATCTTCGACATCCTCTTCATATGACCAAACCATCTTTTGTTTTGTTTTGATAGATTCTACAAGCGATCCTTGCACTTTAATTTTTTCTCTTATAACATTATTCTAATATTGTCCTTCTTTGTTACTCTTGCAAATCCCTCCTGAAATCCATTTCTATAGAAATATGTTTTATTTTCACCATCCAGCAGTTTCTTTGTGGGTCTTTTAGCATTTTACTTTTTACCGATAAGCTGGAAGCTGGTCGATTGTATCAGCCCCCAACCAACTGGAGACCAGGTGATTTTTAGTCGATGTTTTCTTCACTTTATAATAGTTAATATCATACTGAAAAACAGCAGTGTTAGTTTTGGTCCGCTCCGTGTATTTTATTTCTCTTGTATCTGACATATCTGGTGAGCTGCAGTAACGTCTTGTGACGTAGAACGAATATCTGGTGAGCTGCAGTAACGTCTTGTGACGTAGAACGAATATTTTCAGAGTTCAAAATAATTTTTTTTTTCTGAACATAAAATAAGCACTTCTTTTGATAAAATCAAAATGTTCATTGTTATTTGTTATATATAATAAGGCTAGAATCATAATTGTATACTTTGTATGTTATTTTCATATGAATGGGTGTATTATTTTAGACTCGAAGTTATGAAGTTTATACAGTAATTACAAATTATTGTTTTTTTTATATTATTCGTTTATTATTTTCTTGTTATAAGACTGTGGACGATTGGAGCACGTGTTTGATTATCACTCGGCTGTACATGTTTGTCATTCTGGTTCACTGACATTGAGAGATGCGTTACTTTCATTCGGTAGAGATATAGTCCAAGCTCACACAACAGCTTTGCTACCAACTTCCTAGCTATGATGATGATGATGATGATGATGATGATAAGTATCTACAATAAAACTACAATTATTAACTTATAGTATTCTCACATACGAAAAGGAGACAAGACCAAAGTTACTTTCATAGAAAGAAAATCGAATGAATAGCTTTGAAAATTCTTCTATGAATTAATATTTTGTACTCTGCGTCATAACTCAGTGTGTGAATATTCGGTTCAAAGGCTCCCAATGTTTTATACAAGCAACAACATGAATTACGAAAGCTCAGACTAGTTGGCATGAGTGGAGAGTACGTCAAATGATTATATAAACATCATGGTATAATGAATCGCTTGGAATTACAAGCCAGAACATGAAAATCGTGAGCCATAACCTTAAAGTCGTCGAGTTGAGCTTGTGAGTTACAGCGGCTGCTACTTTTAATTATCAGCGTTATTTACAACTCTCTGATATTTTTATGACTATGTCGTGCTGCTTCAATGACGAAATTAACATATCAGACCCGGATTCTTCATGCTTCTTCGCTAAATTACGATCGTATTTTTTATTTCAATCGTCGGTATTGAAAGCCGAAACATAGTAATAATTTTTACTTTACAACGTAAGATTCTTTAATAAATTCTCAGAAATAATTTCTTGAAAAGCACAGAAGTCGTGGTTTAAAATTTTTTGTATTAACTTGTTCATGTGATGAAATTTCTTACACGTGTTTACAAGCGATTTTCATTGGAAATGCTTCATTTTTTATCCATATATAGGGTCCGGCAAAAAGATCTCACGTTTTTTGAAATGAGAAAACACAGTTACATTTAAATGTAAGTTGTTCTTTTATTCTTTTATCGAAAAGAGTTATTATTGCCATTTACAACTTACTTACTTACAAATGGCTTTTAAGGAACCCGAAGGTTCATTGCCACCCTCACATAAGCCCGCCATCGGTTCCTATCCTGTGCAAGATTAATCCAGTCTCTATCATCACACCCCACCTCCCTCAAATCCATTTTAATATTATCCTCCCATCTACATCTCGACCTCCCTAAAGGTCTTTTTCCCTCCGGTCTCCCAACTAACACTCTATTTGCATTTCTGGATTCGCCCATACGTGCTACATGCCCTGCCCATCTCAAACGTCTGGATTTTAAGTTCCTAATTATGTCATGTGAAGAATACAATGCGTGCAGTTCTGTGTTGTGTAACTTTCTCCATTCTCCTGTAGCTTCATCCCACTTAGCCCCAAATATTTTCCTTAGCACCTTATTCTCATTCACCCTTAACCTATGTTCCTCTCTCAGAGTAAGAGTCCAAGTTTCACAACCATACAGAAGAACAGGTAATGTAACTGTTTTATAAATTCTAACTTTCAGATTTTTGGACAACAGACTGGATGATAAGAGCTTCTCAACCGAATAATAACACGCATTTCCCATATTTATTCTGCGTTTAATTTCCTCCCGAGTATCATTTATATTTGTTACTGTTGCTCCAAGGTATTTGAATTTTTCCAGCTCTTCGAAGGGTAAATCTCCAATTTTTATATTTCCATTTCGTACAATATTCTGGTCACGAGACATAATCATATACTTCGTCTTTTCGGGATTTACTTCCAAACCGATCGTTTTACTTGCTTCAAGTAAAATTTCCGTGTTTTCCCTAATCGTTTGTGTATTTTCTCCTAACATATTCACATCATCTGCATAGACAAGAAGCTGATGTAACCCATTCAATTCCAAACCCTGCCTGTTATCCTGAACTTTCCTAATGGCATATTCTAGAGCGAAATTAAAAAGTAAAGGTGATAGTGCATCTCCCTGCTTTAGCCCGCAGTGAATTGGAAAAGCATCAGATAGAAACTGACCTATACGGACTCTGCTGTATGTTTCACTGAGACACATTTTAATTAATCGAACTAGTTTCTTGGGAATACCAAATTCAATAAGAATATCATATAATACTTCCCTCTTAACCGAGTCATATGCCTTTTTGAAATCTATGAATAACTGATGTATTGTACCCTTATACTCCCATTTTTTCGCCATTTACTGATGCAAAAGAAGAAAATTAGGTTTTGAAAATTATACCCTCTAAATTACGTCCATTTTTTTTCTAACGCACTCCTGGAGCCTGACTCTGAAGTACAGCACTGCCCTGCCTACCATGTCTTCTGGTATCGGGTATCCTTGGTGTTTATGTTGACTTACATTTTGATGCTGAAGAAGTCGTTCTAAAATTGCTTACCCACAATAAAATTGTATTACGGCAGGGAACTCGAACATGTCGATCCACATTGAAATGTTTTCGGAACCTGTGCTGTGTAAGAACTATTAAATTATTTTGAAAAAACATCGCCATGCCAAACGTCCGATACGATGCTTGCAACGGATCCTCTGCAACTGAAATGGCATCAATAATGGTGTTCATTCCCTATCCTTTCGCCGCTGAGCGACTGTCTTAGTCACAATTACTTCAACTTAAAAAGTCAGTTTTTTGTCGGACCCCGTATATTTTCCTTTTATCTAATACAAATATTAATTATATTGACTGATCTTCATGAATTAAAATTTTAGTTCTTGAAGTACGAAATTATATTTACAAGATAGGCCTATAAAAACCTTATCATCATCATCATCATCATCATCATCATCATAATTATCATCATCATCATCACCATCTTCATCATCATTAATTTACTTCATTATATGCATTATATTGTATTCCAACATTTCTGTGTAATCATCTTCCATTATTCTTTTCATTAATATTTTTGTTCTTTCACTTTTCATCATTTTTTACTCGACTTCTCCATCTTGACTTTTATGTTATTTTTCTTTCCATTTATACTATATTTTGTTCTTCTCTTTGTCCATTTTTTCTTCGCCATCTTTACGTTCTTCTCCTACTCCTGCATTTTATTTTTCCCACTTCTTTACGTTTTAATTTATTCTCGTTTACTTTTTCTCTTTTCTATTGTTTTTCTTCTTCCTCTTCTACTTCATATTTTTGTTGTTCTACTCGACGATCTTATTGTTTCACTTCTTCTTCACACTTTTCTTCTTCTCCTCTATAATCTTTTCGTTCTTAATCATCATCATCTTCTTCTTGTTATTCTGCTCCAAGATCTTCTTGTTTCTTTCCTTCACGATCTTTTTGTTCTTCTCCTCCACGATCTTTTTGTTCTCCTCCGCGATTTTTCTGTTCTTCTCCACCACGATCTTCATCGTCCTCTCCTCCGCGATCTTTTTGTTCTTCTCCTCCACGATCTTTTTGTTCTTCTCCTCCACGATCTTCATCGTCCTCTCCTCCGCGATCTTTTTGTTCTTCTCCTCCACGATCTTTTTGTTCTCCTCCGCGATTTTTCTGTTCTTCTCCTCCACGATCTTCATTGTCCTCTCCTCCGCGATCTTTTTGTTCTTCTCCTCCGCGATCTTTTTGTTCTTCTCCTCCGCGATCTTTTTGTTCTTCTCCTCCGCGATTTTTCTGTTCTTCTCCTCGACGATCTTCATCGTCCTCTCCTCCGCGATCTTTTTGTTCTTCTCCTCCACGATCTTTTTGTTCTTCTCCTCCGCGATTTTTCTGTTCTTCTCCTCCACGTTCTTCATCGTCCTCTCCTCCGCGATCTTTTTGTTCTTCTCCATCGTTCTTTTTTCTCTTTCCCTCCATCTTTTTGTTCTCCGCCAGGATATTCTTGTTCCTCTTAACCATGATCTATTGTTCTTCTCCTTCATGTTTCTGTTCTACATAATTTTCCTTTCTGCCTCTTCATCATATTTTGTTATTTTCCTGCTCGATCTTCTTGTTCTCCTCCTCCACGATCTTTTTATCTCTGCCCCTTCATCCTTATGTTTCCCATACTTTGTTATTCTCCTGCACGATCTTGTTATTCCTCTTCTCCATCTTTCTGCTCTCCTCCTCCATTATCGTTTTGTTCTCTTCACCATCTTTTTGTTATTCTCCTCCACGTTCTTATGCTTTTACTTCAAGATCTTTTTCTTCTTCTCCATCTTTCTGTTCTCCATAATATTTCGTTCCTCTCCCTACAGTACTTTGTCAGTCTCCTACACGATCTCCTTGTTCTTTCCCTTCAAGTCCTTGTTATTCCTTTTCTTCTTAATCTTTCTGTTATTCTCCTGCATTAGCTTTTGTTCCTTTCCCCCATCTTTCTGATATTATCTTCAACGACCTTTTTGTTCTAATTCATGATCCTTTTGTCGTTGTTGTTCTTCTTCTTATTTTTATTTCTTTTCTAAACCTTTTTGTCTCACTTTTCCTTCTTCATCGATGTGTTCTTTTTTTCCTCTTCGTTCATTACCTTGGTCCTTCTGTTTTTCTCCATATTTTCGGTATTTATGTTATCCTATCTACTCTTTATCTTTTCTGTCTTTTAATAGCCATTTCAATAACCTATAAATGCTGCTATCTAAAAATTATAATATACAATATATATATATATGAGAAATTGCTGTTATATTTTGCCCGGCGTGCTCTTATTCCAAGACAGGATTTTTTTGCATCAACAAAGGCCTCATATTTTCATTTCCTTTCATATCGCCTAATAGCAAACATAGTAACCACTACACTGTCGAAGACTGAATTTATATATTGTTTGTTTTGTTTTTTGTTTTTTTTTATATTTTCATCATCATGTCTATGTTGTTGTCGTCGTTGTTGTTGTTTTTTTTAATTTCAAAGGCGTTGTAATGTTCAAAATTATGAAGAGAAGCCTCTCTAGAGCCAGAGTTAAAACTATGAAATTCGACATCCAACCTCGATATAGACTTCCACTGCCAATGCATCCTTTCAGCAGGGAGAAATATTTGGTATCAATAAAACAATCAATCGATAGTGAATCGACTTGACGTCGTCATAAAGGATGTAATTAAACTGGCATACGTGCGGCCCGGCTTTTATCGTTGTTGTATCCCTAGATATGACAAATAATTCCAATATTCTGCATTCCATGATTCTGCAATACAGAAATTAGTCGGCTCTGTCAAAGGAAAAGGGTCTGCTTGTGAGGGGCACATTATGCAGCTGCTCGGAGCTATACCGACCTGGTATTTTTTTGTTCAGAAAGCTGTCCAGGAGAGGGACTGGGGATTGGGAGAGTGCAAAGAGCAAGTTAACCCTCTTTTGTCACTGCATATATCCCCCATGACCGGACCCCCCTCCATTACAAAAAATAAAAAAAATCCCTCCTCCTAGTACTCTGTAACCCAGCAATTTAGGAGTTGAGCTGAATAGTGACTATGATAGCGGGTTCAGATCGAAGGAACACAACGTGCCATAAAATGGAGGTTGAGTGGGTCCTTACCGCGTTACTGTATAAGAACGACATTGGTGTAATCTATAATGTACAGTCAGCCTACTTAAAATTGCAGCCCTTAAACCGTAAGTACATACAACAATAAGCCATTGAAAAATGGAAGAGACCTATTTCTAACTCTAGCGTTTATAGACTCTACTTCATTGGGTTCAATTGGAATACTCCACAGAGCTTGTTTTCTTGCGACATTTGATTTTGGAACAAGTTCTCGAAGTCTCGTACAGCGTACAATTTTGCTGGCACAGTGTAGATCCGGCAAGTTGTTAATGGACAGGGAATTGCTCAGTATACACTCCATGTTCGTTTCGGATCATAAACAAAAGTTCTAAGCCACAGCAAGAATATCGCACGTTGAAGTTGATAATATAATGTGCATGCTGGTCGTAAATCGTGGGGATAAAATGAGTCACTTAAATAATATAGTTTTCGATGACAATATTGCCAAAGTTTGTACCACATATAAATTTTCATGATTTTCTCATTCGGTTATTCAACGAAGCTGTAGGCCTATCAACTACTAGGTTATTTAGCGTCGATAGAATTAGTCATAGTGAGAAGCTTTTGTCATCTAGTCTGCTTCCAAAAAACTGAAAGTTAGAATTTATAAAACAATTATATTACCTGTTGTTCTGTATAGTTGTGACACTCGGTCTTTCACTTTGAGAGAGGAACAGAGATTAAGGATGTTCGATAATAAAATGCTTAGGAAAATATTTGGGGCTAAGAGGGATGAAGTTATAGGAAAATGGTGAAAGTTACACAACCAGAACTGCACGCATTGTATTCGCTACCTAACATAATTAGAAACATTAAATTCAGACGTTTGAGATGGTGAGATGGGTAGGACATGTAGCACGTATGGTTGAATCCAGAAATGCGTATAGAGTGTTAGTTGGAAGACCTGAGGGAAACAGACCTTTGATGAGACCAAGATGTAGTTGGGAGGATAATATTAAAATGGTTTTGAGGGAGGTGGGATATGATGATAGAGACTGGATTAACCTTGCTTAGGATAGGGACCGATGGCGGGCTTATGGGAGAGCGGCAACGCACCTCTGAGTTCCTTAAAAGCACTTGTAAGTAGGCCAAGTAAGTATCAAACTACTAGATTATTTAGCAGGATGTTATTTGGCTAGATGAGACCCGAGAATTCACGACGAATTACCTGACATTGGGATTACAGTTTGGGAAAACCTCTGAAAAATCAATCAGCTAATCAGCACAAGCGGAAGTCGAACCCACGCCCTAGCACAACTCCGGAACAGCAGGCAAACGTGTTTTTGTTGTTAAAACTAGAGGTGGAGTAAACAATATCTTTCAGTAATCAAATGAACACGGATCTTAAGAGTGTATGTTCAATTGGCGTATAATTTGACAAGAAATAATTTTACTATAGGGCTATAACATCCCACTTTCACTTTAACATATATCAGAGGAGCGTCTAAATTATTGCATGCAATACGTTTCATCCTTCTCATCATCGTAGGCGTCATGGATTGGGTCCTTTGTTCCATTCTGTCTGCATATTCAAAGCTCCTAAGGTTTTCGTGTCCTTCCAATATTTTTCTTCCCTTGTGGCTTATATTTGTAAGATTTCAGCGGAATACAGCTTTCTGTATGCTTCCTAAATGTACTTGCCTATTCTGTCTAATACATTTTAAATGTTTAATTTAATTTTTAATTTGTTGATTCATTTGTACAGTATTATGGTCCTGAAGTATCCTGCCATAGGTCTAAGTAACTGTATTTCTGCTGCTGGAATTCGTTGCTTCTCCGGGAACCCAACTTACCGACCGATATAAAAATGTAGGTAACCGAGCTATGTGGTCCAGTGGTAGCGCCACTAGACTCGTATTCGGGAGATCGCGGGTTCAAACCCCGTGGGCAGACAGTCTGAGGTTTTTCATGGTTGCTCTCAGTCACAAAGGCAAATGCCGGATTGGAAATTTATTTACTGTGATTCATTACCGCCTTCATTATCATTATCATTAAAAAATTCAAATAAATTAAAATTAATGCAATATTTAACAAAATGTGAATCACAATAATAGTCCACGGACTACTGATATACCCACAGATCCTACACGCATGATATGACCTAGATGTTGAAGCGTGTATAAAGAATTACCTAACAAGAAATGTTCAAGTTTAGTATCGAAGTATTACATCCGTTTGGATTTGGCGATAAAACAATAGCTAGCGCCGAACATAGCCGAAGTCGATCTACTTCTCCATCCATTCTCCTCTTCCATACGAGCAATATGTGGCTCTCGTGATAGCTACATTCCTCCAGTGAGAGCAGTACTGTCTCTGAAACAGGCTAGCTGACAACTGTGGACTATTAATGTGTGTTCTAGCATAGGTACGAACATTTCTTTCTTTCTTTCTTTCTTTCTTTCTTTCTTTCTTTCTTTCTTTCTTTCTTTCTTTCTTTCTATACAGTTGTATGTATTGCCTTCTATCTCAAAACATATTGATAATTCTGAAATTATTAAATCTTAAATAGTATTTTAATAAGCTACTACTGTGATACCTACTTTCGAGCTTTTAAAATGTCTTCAAGAAAATTGTTTTATTAATTTTGTTAGTTAATTCTTGCTAATTCATGTCACTGGCATAAATTGTCATTATATGATTATGTCTTTCTACTTAAATTCTTGTGTACAGAATTAATAATTATTTATCAATTCCAAATGGCATGATTAATTAATTTTTCTGTGCAGCCAACATAGTAAATATATTTGTGCTCGACCATGCCGAAATGTTCTAATTATACACCTGGTAGCAGTCCTTTAATGCATGTCATTAAAGTACACCTACTCATTAAAGTACAGGTCTTCAGCCAACGATAACTCAGCTTACATGTGTTCAGCCAATGACAAGTCAGCCTTGTACCGTTATAAAACCGCAAGTATCGATTATTCTCGGATATGTAATCGAAAGAGAATTAGCGAAAAGTCACGTAGGCTGGAAATCCAATACTGTCGCAGAAGGTTATGTTCTGTTACTATAATAATTAGCGTTAATTGTAAATAATATTCAAATAAATTCAATTTGTCATCTCGTTTTTCAATGTCTAATTTAATTTCATTGTTATCTCTGTAGATTCTTATGGCCTAGCAAGGTCAATGTGGACATCTGTTCCTCGAAAAAAATCAATACTTTCGCGTCTGCGCACATCTCACAACATAGGGACATTGCTCAAGGTCAGATACAAATAAAATTAATAATATCAAGTTATAAATATGGTCGAGCATAAAAAGTCGTATGAAACTCGCCTATAATGGTAATTAAGAAGCTCGTATGAAAATTATGAAACTCGCTTGCGCTCGTTTCATAAATATCCATACTCGCTTCTTAATTACCTTCATTATAGGCTCGTTGCATAATGTACTATTATCAATTCCAAATGGCTTGATAAATTAATTTTTCTGTGCAGCCAACATAATAAATATATTTTTGGGAAATGAATTAAGTAATTTCAAATTGCCGGACATGCACTAGACAGAGGAATATGTGTAAACTGGATAACCTTGTCAACTACAAATCTTGCACAAACTGCCTGGGCTCGAACGCGGCTACTCCTGGTATTTGTTATTTATAAATTGCTTAATACATGACAACTGTCTAGATCGCAATGTATCCCGGATTGCAAATAGCTGACATATAGGATGTGTTATGTTTCAACCGCAGGGACAAATAAGGTAATGTTCCGAATTCTCTTGCAATATTGTTTAAACAAAGCGCCACCATGGCTCAGACAGACGACGGACTCTAATCAAGGGGGACCGGGCCTCGATCCCTGTCACATCCCCAGAGATTTATGGTACAGAAAGCATCCGTGGGGAAGTTTTCTCTGCGTGTTTGGATTTCCCTTGCCAATGTTATTAGACCAGTATTCCATCATTATATCAGATCGTTGAATAGTATCGTAGTGTGATCCACTATTTCTCTCTCTGTCTCACTCTCTCTCTCTCTCTAGTCCATTGGTGACATTGACAATATTTCGCAAACGATATAACAGGACATACGGTAATAGTGTTTTAAAATCACATCTCTCTTACATTCACGGAATCATGAGACGGTTTTGGGCAAATGGTGATACGATGGCAGAAAAGGGAAATATCATGAGAAAATTCAAAACCTAAGTCTCTTTTCCGAACTTCAAATTTATCAATAGTAATCTCACTAGAGGTTTTGATTTATCTGGAGATAATCAAAACTCGAGTGGGATTTAATTGACTATTACATGGTTAGAAGAAAGTATATAAAGATTAGAAGAAATGAAGTATTCTGGTACAATAAAATATTAATTGATTTGATATAATATAATATAATATCATATTGTTTATTTAGTCCACATGACATATCAAATATAAAAAGTCAATGACACTTATCCATGCAAAATCATTGTGTTCTATACAAATATAAATTGAACAGCGAACGTTGTATAGAACACAATGATCTTACATAGATAAGTGTCATTGACTTTTTATATTTGATATGTCATGTGGACTCAATAAACAATATTATATTATATTATATATTATATTATATTATATTATATTATATTATATTATATTATGTTATATTATATTATATCGCAACATTGACTATCTTGAATATCACAATATGCTTTCTAAGCTATTAATTGATTTGCTAAAATTATATGTCACTAATGTTAGCTTCAGCAAAACGTTTGAACGGAGCCGCCATTTTCAGTTGACTATCTACAGCTCGACCAAGTTAAGTCTGCGAGCCGAGAGGGGATGTTGGAGGCAGTTCTGTTGAAAAGAGGCGGTAACGAGAGGAGACCAGTACAGTCTCATATGACAGCAAAGTTTCTCTACTGCGCTTCAGTTCATAGAGCGGTAACAATTTAAGACGCTTTGAAATAGACTGTACCGTACTTCTACTTCTGCTTGACAGTGAGGTTTGGCGTTCTGATTGGCAATAGTGGGCATAGGAGAGAAAGTTGCATGAGGGGGGGGGGGAGGCTGGGAGACAGCGTAACTGTTGCCTTTATCTGAAGACAAGGACAAAAAATGCGTGCGCTCGGTAGTGTATTTTAAACGATGTGCACACGTTGAAATCTGAGTGTCAAGTGACCTATGTGGCAACTGTATTTTGCCTCTACATCCATCCCGATATTCCCACTCGCAGACTTGACTTGGACAAGCTATTTGTGGTAAACAAAAGATAGTCGCAAAGCATGTTTTATAGTACCGTAAAGAATTTGCAGTTTTAAATGTTGGCAAACAAAGAAACAAATTCTAGGGAAGTGCTAAAAATAAACAAACGCTAGGGAAGTGATAAAATTGTAGCGATAAACGGCCATGATTGGTTGAAACACGTCCTTTCGTACCGTTTTATTGGTCAAACGTAGTATGACGCAATAAAAGTGTAATAGTCATTATAATTTAAACCAAAGTTTAAAGGTGAAGAATTAACTGATGTACTAGTCACTCGGGAATATTGATTGGCTTGCTGATAGACCGATGGATTGATTGATTTTATTGTAGATAGGCAATCTCCATCATTCTGAACGCTGAAGACCAGTGACTTACTGTACTCATCTGTATGTTTCTGTGTAAATAGTTTGCTTCCTCAGGTTTAGAAAGTTTATATGTTGGGTTTTGTTCTGGAGATTTCAATCCAACTGGTTATGTTTTCTACACGCATTAGTTACGCTTAATTCGAAGATATCGTCTTGTATGTGACATATTGATCGATTTTCAGATTTTTGCTCTATTAAATAACTTAAATAGTGATACAGCAAATAACACAATCTCCTATGTACGGCTGCCATAGGATGAATATATGTGGTTTTACTTTCTACTGAAAAATGTTATATTATGCACATAGGAGTTATTGCAGGAACAACGACGATATGATATGTTTTCTCCTCATTACACAACCTGCAGGTAGAATTTTCTATATAGATACCTATTGTATGCAGGCGTTTTTTTTTTCCTGGGTACAATGTCCTGTAACTCCCGTCACTAACCTTATTAACAAAAAGTAAGTAAACAATACCATCACAAATGACGCGTATTTTCTCATACAATGGTGGTTGGAGTACATTATAGAAATGTCAAGACAATTTTTTCTAAGTTTCTTTATTATTTTCTCGCCAGGTCACAAAACTCTTTGAAATATTCCCTAACAGAACTTAACCAACCAAACGATTTGAAACAAATCAGTCAACCCTTATTATTGGTGCAATTAAGTGATTAGCTTTAAAACTATTCTGCTCGAAAAGTCTTCCATTATTAATTTTGACTAAATAATTTACCATTGTCTTAGGTGAAGAACTATAATAGTAAGTTATGAAGCAATTTTTTTTATTTTAGAAAATATTTACAGTAATCATTGACGTTCAGATCACTTCCTGCTCCAAGTTACTGACTTGAAAGTTGTGCCAATTCTTTCGATATCCTAAAGAGTTAAGTTTATGGATTGCCGTTAAAGTAACTCATGTACGAATTTTTAAAATGAAACTTTATTGTTCAGAGAAGTGTTTTATGTGAGATTTAATTATTTAGATATAAAATACTACTGTAAAATAGTACTGGAAACATAGTCTCTATTGTTTCATTTGACACTATTTTCAATGTAAAATGTCATAAAATTAGTCGTTAAAGCCGATTTCGAATGAATGCTTGTTTAGAGTGACCAAGTGACAGACATCAAACATGAAGCTTATAATGAAAATTCTGGAGTAAAAATTGTGTCAAATGTGTGCTTTTAGGATGAAGGACTCTGAAACATGAACCGTATTAAAAATTCTCTCCAGTTAAAGGAAATATATAGACTGACAAGAAAGGCATGCCAAGAAACAATTTCTACAACTGACATGTTGGAGTGGTGAATTTTTGTGACACCTCGGAATAATTTTTGTTACGGCATCGTTTATATTTTCCATAATAAATGATGAACTGTAGGAACGTTTTCTTCATTGCCAAACTTTCTCTCCTATTCAAATTAATATGAAGTAAAATAAAATAACGTTGAAATTCTTACAATAAAATTTCTACTCATTGTAGATCTGTTTAATATTTAAGAAGTTTCTACACTTATAATTATATATATAATTATATTCTTCACATCTCGGTTAATATGTAAAACATTTCATAAAATTTTAAGTACAGTTACTAGATTATATTTTTTTTTATTTAATAAAATATTTTGTATTCTCTAATGCTGTCTGACTGTAACTCAGTTGGTAAGCTCATGGCGTTTCTCGTAAGAAGACCGGAGTTCATTTTTCTGGAATATTCCACAAGATTTTTAGATTTTTATGGAACTGTAGTGGACAGGTTTTATTAGATAATTTCGATTTTTCTACTAATTCTCATATTGTAATTACTACGTTATTGCTTTTATAATCGCACTGCTCCGAATGGTATCTGTAGCTCGAAAGGGTAGTTAAAAATTTACTCTCTCATTCTCCACTCTTTCCTTATTTTTTATTCATATTGCGTTCATTATATTACACTTACCAATGGTTTCTTCATTGTGTAATTATACAAGAAAAAATAGTAATTAATTCAGACATTTTTCTTACTATATAACAAATTAAAAGCCTTCTAACAGTCTTCTCAATAAATTCAGTAGTGTAGCTTTCAATCGAAATGGCTTGTCATTAGTTGAACGGTTTAAGCATCTAAGTTCATTGTCGGAGACCCAGTTTTAAATGCCGATGAATCCAAATAGAAATTTTGTTGAAGTAGGACGGAATATGTTCCATTAACCCTTTGTACGAAGGAGTGACCCGAAGATTACCACCGCACCCTCAACTTGACTTGCTGCGCTTTACCAATTCTTATACGTTTTACGGAATTTATTTTCCTGAAGCTACAGAGCCCTCTTCTTTACTTAGAAATATTTGTTAGTCTGAACGGCCGGTTTCTTTGTATATTAGACTCAGCTAGGTATGTGGCGCCATCTGTCGATCCTGCCGTGTAGGATTATGTTTCCGACGAAGTCCCACTAGAGTTCCCTATTATGATACTGTACGCCAGTCGCAATACTACAACACGCCGACATCTTTTAGTTAATTGAAATACTTGAAAATGAATATTGGAATGGAGAATGACTGTGAAGTTATAGAGGAGAACGAGAGAACCTCGAGAAACACACTCAGGTATCTTGAATTTGTCCACCGCAAATACGACTCCTCCATAACCGAGATTTGAACTCGAGTCCGCAGTCATGGGAAGCTAGTAATCTGACAAATGAGCTACAAAGGCGGCAATAGCCTATATTCCATTATTTTCTTACGGTCTTACTAATAAACCGTGTATAGTTTTTATAAAAGACTTGTGCAGAGTTGGGACAGAAAACGTTACTAATAAACCATGCATAAGCGATGGATGTATAAACAGGCTGTAACTATTCAATGGGAATTGCTTTGCTAGTTATATACACAAAACCCCTTGTTTAAGCGTTGTATATAGAGAAAAAATGGCCGCCCCTCTAACAGATTTTCGTATCGACTGTCATTTTATGATGATGGTTGCCTTGTAACCACAGAAGAACAAACCAAAGAGCACAGAATAATTAGAATAATATTGCTGTAGTTTGTACTCTTTGACCAAAATATAGTATCGTAATCGATCAGAGCCAGTTGTATTATCGATACATAACACGGCACACTAGAGCGCTCTACCGGATGCAATAGAGAACCTCAGATATTCTATTACCTTTCGTGATGAGGTAATGACGAAACTGTGACGTAGATGTGTAACAGTTACACTGTTATACACTACGTATGTAGTGATTATTAGTAAGGAATTTGCATATGACTTATAAACGAGCTACTCATTGCATAAGTACAGTATAATACAGTTAAACGTTTGTATATAGAGTTTTTATTAGTAAGACCGTAAAAATATAAGATGCTCACCACCATTTTACCACCACTGTCATCGTCATCATCATCATCATCATCATCATCGTCGTCGTCGTCGTCGTCGTCATCATTCTATGGCGAATTGTAGAAGAATAAATAAACCCATCGTTGCATGAGCAATTCGATTTCTTCCGTCTTCTGGCTGAAAATGCGGTCTTTCTTCATTCTTTCGTTAGGCATTCCAGTACTAATTTGTTGAAAATATGTAATTTTATTGAAATTTGCTAAAGACTGAGTGAAGGTTTCTTTTTGTTTGAGCCGCCATCGAAGTAAGAAGAGAAATTGGATAGAAGTGGTATTATAGTTTTATAGTAGTTCTAGTAGTAGGGTGTTTGAGAATAAGGTTCTTAGGAAAATATTTGGGGCTAAGAGGGATAAAGTTACAGGAGAACGGAGAGTTACACAACGCAGAACTTCACGCATTGTATTCTTCACCTAACATTGAATCCAGACGTTTGAGATGGGCAGGGCATGTGGCACGTATGGGCGAATCCAGACATGCTTGTAGAATGTTAGTTGGAAGGCCGGAAGAATAAAGACCTTTTGGGAGGCCGAGACGTAGATGAGAGGATAATATTAAAATGAATTTGAAGGAGGTGGGATATGATAAAATCTGGATTAATCTTGCACAGGATAGGGACCAATGGTGAGTTTATGTGAGGGCGGCAATAAAAGTCCGGGTTCCTTAAAAGCCATTTGTAAGTAAGTAGTTTTACCAGTTCCTTTTGTTTGTACCCGTACTTGATAAACAGATTTTATGCTTGTTTAAATGATGCTCTGTTTACAATGTATCTACAGTATTTAGTACGTATAATAATATACATATGACAATAGAGAGTATATTGACACAATTCTCGCTCGAATTACTACCATTGGGTGTTTTCGTAGAAATACTGTAGAACACAAAATATGTGAAGTGTATATTTATTTTGTGGTCAAGCTCATAAAATTCGAAATCAACAGTAATTTTGATCTTCGTTTGTTAGTCTGCTGTGGATGCTTCCAGCTCAGAAGCATACTTTTATTTCGCAGGACTAAAGGAGATCGGAAGCACTAAAAAGTGTAATCGGAATGTACTGTATATGTTTATTGATTTGAATTTGGAACTCTTTCCGCAAGAATGTAGATACTGAGAAAAAAAATTAGGCATGAAATCTACAGCCACACAATTGAAGCCACTCTCGACGTGGCATTGTAATCAAGAGAATGGAAAGGGATCCAGACTGAGGGACGGTTTGTTCGAATCCCGATGCCACCCCAGAGATTTTCCGATGTCCCACAACAGCCGCAGATGGTGGTGTTATGGACATGAATTATGAATTTGTATTGGACATTCATGATTTGTGTGTCGAGTCAAACACGGACACACACGCCCGATCTCACCCTCTCTCTTCAAACGCCATATGCTGTGTTTATCTAGCCCTGATAACTGCTATACGCACACAGGGGTAACCTGAGCGCCTGTGTTTTTTGTGGTTCTGAAATTGCTGTAATAATGCAACATTGTTTAATGGACTAGGCTGACCTTTTTTTCCCCCTCGGCATTTCATGGTCGCCTTTTCGCTTGTGTGGTAATGGCGAAAATATTGGGTTACATTACAGTTCTAATTTTAGCCTCGTTCTTTGGTGAAAAGTAACAAATCTTGTAGTTAGAAAAATTATAAACAATTATACAAAATATGTAAAAGAATTGTTCTTTTTTTTCTTAGAAGGACTTCGCTGAGTATAATAATTTATGAAAAATATCGCAATTAATCCGAATTTGTAGTAATATAAGTAGCGTACACATCTCCAATTGAAGGGTTCAGAACCATAGTGGGCCAAGCGCCATTTACTAAAACCGTAGAAAACAAGGGTTAAAATGAAGTTATTACCACAATTCAATGAAAACATATAGCAAGTAATATAAGTATACGCATTAAAACTAAATGATATGTCAATCTTCATTAAACTACGGTATTCACTTTTAACCCTTGCTTTCTCCGATTTTAATAAATGGCGCTTGGCCCACTATGGCTCTGAACCCTTCAATTGTTAAGTCATGCCAGTAATAGGCCTAATGACCCTTATTATTACTAAGTGTTCGCTATAAGTAAACATATTTTTAAGGATAACGATGACTTAGAAACTAAATTATATTCCACATTTTAATGACATTTTTCTAGAAGAATAGCTTCCTAAAATCTTAAAATTTCATTTCAGAATCCTGTCTTTATACGTGTTTTATGTGTCTTTATATCATGTAAGCGTGTACTATATGTAATTTATATAATTGTATGTAATGTATGTATGTATGTATGTATGTATGTATGTATGTATGTATGTATGTATGTATGTAATGTAATGTTTTCTCAACCTAAACAGAATGATACAGTTTTATCACTATGACTACAATGTCTATCAGACGGAAAAGGAGCAATGCGTGATTATTGTGATACAATATTACGTACGTAGAGTGTGAAACATTTGAGAGCTGAATTTTCCAGGTCATCTACTCTTTTTGAAAATTAGCAAATTACGCTGACTCCCAGTTTCAATGATAACTACAAACTGTAATTTTGGTAGGAAAATAATTGACTACCACAACTCATTATCTCCCTTTTCGGAAACGCTATTTTTCCTCCGGTAACCTCAAACGGTAATTACACATACTCAATTATGAAAGCTTTGAATTGCCTCTCAACAGCTACCTATAGATATTCAACGATCCCCACAATTGGACATAGCGAATCAATCGATAACATGTATGTAACGCATATTTGGAGCTACTATTGCAGTCTAACAAAGTGAAATGTTCCTTTTTTAATCTCTCTTTCCCTAATTTGAACTTCTATAAACGAGACACGGAATCAAACAGTGTACGGTTCATTACTTGATATAGGATGGTCACAAATGCTGAATTTGAAATCGGAAAATAGTTATGTTTTCTTCACATCTCGCATCGACCACTAGTTTTATTGTGGACTTCTTTTCTGTCCACTTGTAGATTTTTAATTTCTTTCTTTTTTGTGTATGTGTATGTTTTTGAATTACTTTGGACACCGCAGTCAAAAACACGAAGAATACATACCATATTGTCATAATTTATGTATAATGAACTACTTTCAAGCAGTTTTTTTGAGCGATTGTTGTTTTTTAATATCGAAATTATCAACCCACTTGACAACATTATGATCATTATCATATTATACTACTACCACTATTAAGTACTTCCATTACCTCTGCCATACCACCACAATTGCACCATACCACCGCTGCAGCTGCTACTGCTTTTGCTTATAAAAATGTGATTCTTACGTCTTTTTCATCAACATTATATTTGTACCTGTAATTACTTGCGCATCGTTTCCTAGGTTTTTTCGTGTTTCTTTATCGTTTTGTTTTATAATACATTGTGTGTGTTCTTGACAATACAGCCTTATTT
Source organism: Periplaneta americana (assembly GCF_040183065.1). Lineage (NCBI taxonomy): Eukaryota > Metazoa > Arthropoda > Insecta > Blattodea > Blattidae > Periplaneta > Periplaneta americana. Next base: position 32,652,706 of record NC_091125.1, read on the forward strand.
TATTTTTTATGCTCGACCATGCCGAAATGTAGTAATTATACACCTGGTAGCAGCCCTTTAATGGACCTCATTAAGGTACACCTATTCATTAAAGTTCAGGTGTTCCACCAATTAGAAAATACCATTGTAGCAATATGAAAGCGCAAGTATCGATTATTCTCGGATATGCAATCGAAAGACAACAATAAATCAATAAATCACCTATATTTGAAATAAAGTCAGTCCTGTTCCTACAAAAATTAGCGTTAATTGTAAATAATATTCAAATAAATTCAGTTTGTTATCTCGTTTTTCGATGTCAAGGTCAATGTCGACATCTGTTTCTCGGAAAAAAAATCAATACTTTCGCGTCTGCGCACATCTCACAATTTACGAGGTATTGCACAAGGTCAGTTCCGCTCCTCAGTCAGATAAGAATAACATGAATACTTATGAATAATTTCAAGTTATAAATATGATTGAGCATAAAAAGTCGTATGAAACTTAACTATAATGGTAATTAAGAAGCGTCTACACCTGTGGAGTAACGGTCAGCGCATCTGGTCGCGAAACCAGGTGGCCCGGGTTCGAATCCCGGTCGGGGCAAGTTACCTGGTTGAGGTTTTTTCCGGGGTTTTCCCTCAACCCAATACGAGCAAATGCTGGGTAACTTTCGGTGCTGGACCCCGGACTCATTTCACCGGCATTATCACCTTCATTTCATTCAGACTTTAAATAACCTAGATGTTGATACAGCGTCGTAAAATAACCCAATAAAAAAATTAAAACGCTCGTATGAAAATTATGAAACTCGCTTGCGCTCGTTTCATAAACATACTCGCATCTTAATTACTACCATTATAGGCTCGTTGCATAATGTATTATTATGAAGTGCAGTTACCATCCAATTTTTCAGCCACATTAAATAACTGAAGTTTCTTATATTCTGGTTTGTCCTTAAATGCCATGTTATCTCAACTGTAAGGACCCACGAAATGTATTTTATCTCGCTCAGTTCTATGTATAATTTTGTTGGTTTGTGTTAGTACTCAGATCGCATTTTATTTTAGTTGAAGTTTTATATCTTTATCCATGATACTACAGTAGTATGTATAGCCTCAGATACAAAAAATTAACGCTCTCCTATAGCGTGAATTTTGTCCAAGTCCACTTCGGGCAGCGCCTGGTTCACACGACTCGGAAAAGGATGTTTATTTTGCATCTAATTTACTCCTTGAATATATATTTATTACAGTTTAGTTATAACACTTGATCTATAAACAGGAAAAACAACAAACTAACTAACTAGAAAGAAAGCAGAGGAGTTTTGCTTAAGAAATTTGTTCACTAGTAAACCTAATCCCTCACGAAATCAATCAACCTAAGTCTTCCGAAGGAGATATAGCTTATGGCAGCCGGTCATTTTTTTCTAAGGTGATACATAAAAAACATAATATGATTGACTACTCTTTCGTAAAACATGGTTGGTGTATTTTCGAGCATTCAATAAATGGCAGGACAACCTCATAATTTCAAACTTTTTCTGTAAACAAATTCGTATTGTTCTTTTGGAACTTCAAGATATAGCCATTAATGTTTTAAGTAATTCCTTGTTAATTGTAAATAACTATCTGTATACAGTTCTATATTTGAAAAATAAATTATTCCTGTCGAAGATAGCTGCTCCCCCAAAAAATAAATAAAAATAAAATAAAATAAAAATAAAATTAAAATTAAAAATATAATATTGTTGATCTACAATTAATTTAGGTGCTGTTACCGCTCGGTACCCCGTTTTCAAGGGCAGCTATCCTTTTTGGATTCTTCTCTCTCTACAATCTAGACCCACATTTATTTGGCCAAAATTTCATATCCTGTGTTTAATAAGCTAATTCCTCTATAGTTATTACAATCCTTCCTGTCATCCTTTTTAAAAATTGGCATTATAATACTTTGTCTCTACTCATTAGGTATTTGAACAGCAAACAATTCTTTTCATACATAAATAGTTTCCATTAAAGAAAATATTTCAATTACGTAAAGTTTCTTAATGCGCCCTTCTGGTATTATGCCCTCGATATGTTCTACTGCAATATTTGTCTTGTGTGAAGAATGTAAAGCCACTTTCTTGGCATCCTGTAGTGGTGTTACGCAAGGTCTTTGCTTTTCTTGGACGTAATTCCTTTACTTCATTTCTTTGTCCCTTCTCGACCTGAGGCAACCAATTGTCAAAATTCAGGTCGCGATTCTGAAGCCTAATAGGCAATCTGTGGCCGCCCATTTTACAGTGCACAATAGCAGTCAATATCCCGCGGTCTCCAGCACTACGGTCACATTCTTCGTCCCCTCTTCTTGAGACTTGCACAGTTTCGATGTATACGTCATCATCCAAGGGGCTAGCCAGCATTGACGATGCACCAAAACTGTCACAAACAGGAAATAGGCTCGTAAGAAAAATGGTTTAGGAGCTATTGTGTAGTACGGAATTGGCAGACTCGGGTGCGCGCCTGTCAGGGGGATGTGGGGGCGTGACATGCTTGATTGATTGCACTCCCACTCTTCCAGTATTCCAAAATTCGAAAATAGAGCTTTAAGTCGTACAGTTCTCAAGTTTCTGTACCGTTTGTCTGATAGGATTTTTCAAGTGTCGTGTTGTGTTGGAGGATTACGATTATTTAATTTGAAGATCACTGCTTCATGTTACATGTGTTAGCTCATTCATATAATCGCTCATATTTCAAACGTTTTCTGTAACTTTTAATGTCTTGAAGATTCTTTAAAAAAATAGTTATTAAAGCACCACTACTTAAGTTTTCAAGTTAATCATATGCCTACAAATAGTGCAGCTGTAGTAGCTGAGATAATTTTCAATGAAAATAGAAGAGAGACGAAGAGAATGGAAGTACGTGACATGATCAAGTAGGATAAGAAGATGAGAAGGAAGTAATGAAAGGGATCGAGAGAAAAAAAGAGAAAGAAAAGAAGAAAGATAGTAAGAAAGAAAACAGTAATTAGAAAGAGTGAAGAGGATAGAGGAAGGAACAAAATGGGATAAGAGGAAACTAAGAAACATAAAGTAAAACATTGCACATAACAAATATTTATTACAATAAAATTGCAAGGTTATGTGGACTATAGTCATTATTACAAGTACAATCACTATAGGTAAGCCACACCGTAGATCATATATACTCAGATTGCTCGGCCTTATAGGTTTTGACGGAAACAACTTTTGTCAGGTTTACTATACTGCCATCTAGTTGTTACATAAGAAGTCACGTCATAACTCCCATTTGAATTGCATAAACGGCTGTACTGCCATCTCGTGTTTTTTTACGGCGGACAGGTGGCGAACCTGGCGGTTGTTCTCTTCAAAGTGCTACCGATTTTAACATAAGGATGGACTATCTGTTATATATATGATCTAGGGTCACACGCAAAAAATTATTCATTTGCGCATGCTTTGTGTCTTCCACTAGCAGGACCGAAGGTTATCACCATACCATTGCTTAAACATCACGTGTCAGTGACTCGGGGCCCGCTTATGGTATAGTGCTCGCGATTTAATAATACCCAACCGGCATCAGAGACGAATCTTTCCTTTTAAGAGATAAGATAAGTATTTGTTTATTAATTAGGCCTTCCTGGATGCCGCAAGAACTGGTAACATACGACTACCAATGATGCGTTAGCATTTTTAATTGACTTGCTGATATTAACTCCACGTGGAGTTTGAACACCGTTGTCGTTATCTCGAGTTTATTGACGCGAGTTGAAATAAATATACCGCTATTGGTAATTGTAACTAGGAATAATCTTTACAACGGAAACGTGACAACAACGCTTGACACTGCAAGTATTGATTAGTGCAAAAATATATATCACAACACAAAGGCTTCCGACTGGGTATTAAATAAACGCGCCGACTATACAAATGATAGCTCGGATTCCAGGTCATGCTGTGACTCCGATTGGCGATTACTGATTCTGCGTATGATGGATAAATTCAACGGACATGCCGTAAGTTTGAAAATGTATTTGTATGTTGTACACTTGTACTACGCCCCCAAGTTAAACTTGCGTCCGTGAATGCAAGAGACGAGCGCTAGTAGCTCTAATTGCTCTAGTTGTTAGTATACAACCTACTGTTTCGTCTGTGGGTGAGGTCATGTTACAAGAGATAATGCAATGAGTGAGGTAATATATATATATATATATATATATATATATATATATATATATATATATATATATGTGTGTAAGAAATATAGTGCATAATATCAACACTTTCACAGTATGCATACGGGTACAACACTTTCAACAGCTCCTATACACGTGTATAGGTCTCGCAAGCACGGAATACCGACGGAAGGAATGCGAATCAAACACTGCGATAAGGAAGAGCGGGCGGCAGGAAAGGTCATGAGGTAACTTGAATGATATTCAAGAGTACAGTCGAAAGAGAAAAGACATCGATAGAATCAGTCTTGCGTTGTGATAGTTATATATTATGACTTTAGTTTGTTCCATTGCATGTGAATACGTGTCTTGTATCGCACGGTATTATTATTTCATTCGTAAACATAAGTTGCGCGTTTAATTAGCTTCGAATTTTTCTCTTGCTACGTTCTTTATTTTCACAGCGATGTCCTCACTTGTTCATCTTCTTGGAAGAGACAGTACTTCCATCGGCTCGCACCTCTCCCCCTCGGCGTAACTACATACACACGTCAAAACAGACAGCAACGCCATCATTGGTTTTCGGTAATCGTTTCTTGCGCGAGCTATATTCACCGCTATCTCATACAACTCGCTGGCACGAACAGTAAACATCTCTTTATCAGCTTAATTTTTACTCATAGGTCGCAAAGACCAGAGAGAGAGGGAACGGTGATTCACATTCTTTCCGGACGCAGATTTAACTTGGACGCATAGTAGGGCTACTACTACTACTACTTTGGTCACTAGTTTACCACTTTCGTTAGTACTATACTATAATATAACAATAATTATTCAGCTGCAATTTTAGAAAATTGGGATTAGTTTCCCGGCAGAGAAACACAGATTTATCAAAGGAACTTTATAAGTGCTCCTTATTATGTGTTTATTCTGTGTGTTCTAGCTAGTGATCTTGCGTCATGCTGACCGTATGGCTAGGGAATCCGACTAATTGCGAATATGTTGTGTCGGTTTAGAATTCTTACAAAAGTGGGGAACGGACTTGACTGAAGGTTCCATTCTCTGAAGATCTGAATCTCAATGACTGGGGAAGGGAGGAAAAAGCAATTAAAAGGTAGACGATAAGTTTATCACGTCTTCGCAAGGGCTCTTGGAACTGATATTAACCTATATGGAGCTCCTAGCATAAAGGTCATTTGTCTCTTCGTTCACACCGTCCCACTAAGGGAATTGAATTAATTTTGCAGGAGAAAATCCGAAAAGACAGTCAACCATTAGAACGTTAGGTGACCTGGTATTTAACCCAGGCAGGGAATGTTACCCACCACAGCGACAATACTGAAGGAGATGGAGATGGTTAATGTAAAGGTAAACGATATGAAGACGTTAGATGCAAAGAACCATTATATGATTGAAATGAAGCAGTCATCTCTGAAACAAATTTATAGTTGATTAGTGATTACTTCTGAAAAAAGTTTTACTAGGTTAAGAGATAAGATTAGTCTATATTATAAAGTCAGTCCTAAGCATGAAGTTCCGTCATCTTGATACACAGGAAAGAACGTCCACTGCTAATTTCGAAGAGAGTCGAGTGTTGTCTCAAAGAATATTGTTAATAATAACCATCATTATCATCCTTGCATGTGTTGGGCCTAGTGGCCCGTTACGGTCTCTTGCCAACACTTGAATGGTCTGCCCAAGGATCTCTTGTCCACAGGATGGTAATTTAAAATTTGGCGTGGAATTATAGAACGAGGCATTCTGATGACATGTGATCTCCAGTTTTGTCTGTATTTCTGAAGATATTCCGTAATCGGTTCAATCTGCAGTTCTTTAATAATGTCAAAATTTCTAATGTGATCCATTCTCGTGTATCCCGCTGTACGACGCATAAATCTCATTTCTGCCGCTGTTAATCTTTGTGAATCAATATTACGAATCGTCCAAGCTTCACTACCAAAACAGGGTATAGGTCGGCCAATGTTTATAAATTCTGGTGCGCGTGTGTTTTTGTACTAAGGTTGGTTTGAATATCTGATTAATTATCCCCATTGCTCTGTTGAATTTAATTATTTTCTCATTAAAATCTTTTTCTTCTTCATATTATGAAATTTGGTAACCGAGATAACTAAAATTTTTAACTTGTTAAATGATCTTATTATTGATGCAAATTTTGCTACGGACTGGTTCCTTTCCTAAAAAAGCCATCACTTTAAATTTGTCAGTTGAAATTTCCATATTGAAACTTTCTGCCATTTGATTAAAGTTGTAAACCAAACTTTGTAAATTATCTTCTAAAGTGGCCATAAACACAATATCATCAGCAAATAATAAGGTATCTATTTGGGACAAACGACTTATCGGTATACTGTACTTCCATGTGGTTTCAAACTCCATTCCTTAATAATGTGATTCATGTATACTATAAATAATAGAGGAGATAAACTACAGCCCTGTCTCACTCCTTGATTTATTCGTTTCCGTTTTGAATATTTGTTTTCAATCCTAATTTGTATATGATTATTGTTATAAATATTGTAATAGTAATAATAATAATAATAATAATAATAATAATAATAATAATAATAATAATAACCACCAAAATAATAGTTATCGTTACAATTAATATTGTAATCATGATCACAGTAATCAAACCATACTGTTTGGGCACTTTGATTCATTTCGTTTTCACTCCTTGAAGAACATAAACTAACATCAGATACACAGGTAAAAAAAAAGCTTCTCTCATCATGCAACCATCATGACGAAACAACACGTGGCAGACATTACAAAAAAATATACAGTAGTGGTAACTACGTCCTCACTTGTCCGTCTGGATCCGTTCCGACTCCAAAATTGTATCGATAAATTTATTGACCTGCCCGTCGTTTGAACGGTCTCCTCTAATATCTTCTGCGAGCTGGTGTAGTGAAAAGTTGTCGGCTATACTAGTAGTAGTATAGTTCCATTCGTACTCCGTTTATACAATTTTTCACAAACAAATCTGTGACAGGTTAGGTTTGGTTAGCTTAGGCTGTTGTTATGCCTTGCATGTACGATCAACTGCATCTGCACAAAAAATCCCATGTAAATTCAACGATTTTCACTTCCGAAATCACCGGAACTACCTCAGCGCTAGTTTTAGAAGTAGTCTATTATTGATTATTCATAATAACAGTAACAATAATGAACTGAATTTAATATGAAAGGCATTCATGTGTGTGGCAGCGCAATAATCTACGCGTGGAATGAATTTCTCCTGCAGTTTGAGATAAAAGGTTTTGTTTATAGGGGAAATTGAACGAAAGGAAAAAGTGCTTGAGTGCAAAGGTTTCATATTGACATGCGGGAACACGTAGGCTGTATTCCAAAGACTTCTATGGAATTACTCGGGATTATTGACAGCAATTTTCAGAGACTCTTAGTGGTAGAAAATTGATGCATGCAATGTAGGGAATTGATATAAAAACGCAAGGTGTGAATGTTTTATGAAGCTTTGATTACACTTATATTTCTTATCGTGACTGTTCATGAAAGTTTCCGCTGAGAGTAATGTTACTTTAAATGGATCATTTCGTTTCATTGTCCGGTCAACAGCATGTATTCCACGATCACTTAACGACCGAACAAATGCATTAGCAATTTTCCAAATTATTTCCTAACTTCACATATTAATCATTGTAAGAGGTCTGTTTCTCTCTCTGTAAGTTCGGTTGATGGATAGCCTTCTTTCTCTCTCTTAAAATACAGCTTGTTTCTCTTAATCTATATAAAAAATAAATGTATATCCCACGGCCATTTGCGGACTCCTGTCTGCCATTAGACTGATAAATTTGAGGGCTCCTACATTATGTGGGTTCACACGCCATTAATACCCAATATAAAAATTGCCCTGGAAACCATGACAGACTAATCTCACTCGATTTCATTTGTGTATGTATGTATGTATGTATGTATGTATGTATGTATGTATGTATGTATGTATGTATGTATGTATGTATGTATGTATGTATGTGTGTGTGTGTGTGTGTGTGTATGTATGTATGTATGTATGTATGTATGTATGTATGCAGGCCACCGGCGTGGCTCAGTCGGTTAAGGTCTTTGCCTGCCGATCTGAAGTTGCGTTTGGGCGCGGGTTCGATCCCCGCTTGGGCTGATTACCCAGTTGGGTTTTTTCCGAGGTTTTCCCCAACCGTAAGGTAAATGTCAGGTAATCCTTGGCCTCATCTCGCCAAATACCATCTCGCTATCATCAATCTCATCGACGCTAAATAACCCAGTAGTTGATACAGCGTCGTTAAATAACCAACTTAAAAAATGTATGTATGTATTGGTGAAAAGAGCTGCCAGAAGAGAGTGAGTAGTTTATCCACCGTTAACTAGTAGCCACAGAATAGCATGTTCACTTATATCGTAGTTTGTTATTGGCCTAAAAATAAAACTCAAATTCAATCTATTGCAAATATACAGTAGCTATATTTATATTAATCCAATGAAATAAGAATGTTCGGAATCTGTAGCGGAGACCAGATTCCTGAGAACAAGAAAAACTATGTAGCATAATAGTGTTGTTATCGGTATGGTTTACCGCTGTAATGGCGAGCTGGTCCTCAGCATGGACTTCCGTTGCGACCGCCAGGATTATTACCGTAGCAGCGCAATTAAACTACAACAATACACTTGCCTTATAATAAATGCTATAAATGTTGACAGTTTTTATGAAATCTGAGAAATCACAAGCTGTGGGTCAGTTACGTCACCTTCCACGGAGTTAAAAAGTCATTTTCAATAATTCACTCCTAAACGTGTTTCACTTCTTTTAGGGCATGCACTGGGGTGTTGTAATACGATTTAATATGCAATAAACGTATTGAGCTCCTTGCAGATGGTATAGACATTCCAGTCTGCTGAACTAATCGTTTAGCATTTTTTGTGGCGAACTTTCGAGAATAGCGCCAAAATCATCTAAACTACCTTTATTAAAACTAGTCTGTTTATGGGGCGTTTTTTTTAGCACTTACGCCGTGTTCTCAAGTTCATTGACTAACTCATATACTACACTTACAACAATCACACAATTGCACAACACGCATGAGCTTGAAGGAAATTCAGGGAGCAGAGTGGGCAGCTGACGGTAGACTAACGCCGACCGTTCCAGAAACCGATAACAGCTCTGTAATGTAATGTTGGTGTTGCTGATGATAATGATAAAGATAATATAAATTTAATAGGGTAATTAATTTACTAAAGAAATAAGAACATTTCTGGTTCCTGCATTTTAGTAAAATAAACTTTTGAAATATATGAGCAAATATAGAGATGTACTGATATTTGCTCTATGAGTACAATAATATACTGTATTTAAATACAGTAGACTTATGTCATGACGAAATTAAATACAAAATTGCCTAAAGTAGGAAAGCTAAATACATTGTGGTGCGACCCTCACTTGTCAAAGAGGACAAAGAAACAAATAGGTCGTCCATTGATGGAATCATCCCTTTTATTTGGTAATGAAGTGTGGGCAGTAAAGGAAGAAATGAAGAAAAGGTTAACAGCTGTGCAAATGGTTTATCTGCGGAGAAGAGCAAGGGTTTCCAAATCAGTTAGAATTACGAACGAAGAAATGAGGAGCATAATGCAAGCTAAGGGAAGTGTTGTGAACAGGATTAAGGAAAGAGGATTGAAATATTGTGGACGTATTTTCAAAATGAACAACAACTGCCCGAAAAATTGTTTATGAGTGGGCGCCACCATTTTCACATAAAAGAGGCAGACCACAAAAATCCAGGAATTAAGGCATCCTACAAACCACAGATAATAGGATTTAACATTGCAGGTGGCAATGGGCGGAACATGTTGAAATTTGGAGACGGAGAGCCAGCTGTCAGCCGTATAGTAATCTAATACTTCTTTCCAAATCTTTTTTTATTTATTCTGATTAAATTAGAATATATAATGAAAATCATTCTATGGATTTTGTTTTTGAAACTTGTGCAGCTAACGCTCAAGACTGGTTTGGACAATAAATATGATCGTTTTCTAATATTTATCTTTATACTTTGCAATGTATTAACTGAAATCTCGTTATTAAATCAACGTCTAAACATTAAGGTTGGATTAAATTGTATTTCAATCGCTAGTCAATGTGAGTAAAACAATAAATTACTCGTTGCTGAAGCAACACTTTAACATTAAGCATGGAAAAAAATTATTTTAGTCACTAGTGAATAAAGTAGCAAATTAATAAAATTATAAATTTTCACAAAAAGAAAAACTCTTAGGTTTCTTGGTCGATTTGGAAAAAAAATTATATGATACAAATAAATCAAAAGTTTTATATCCACTCACGAAAATTAACATGCTCGGCTATGTCTCATGTGCCAAATATCCAGCTCGTAGATAAAATACGTTTTGATTCACTAGCAACTTAATTATTCCGGTCCATGAAACTTCACCAGTACATCCTTATATTTCAGATAGGTCAGAGAATATGGTTTCCAAATATACATAAACGTAGGTACTAAAGTTACTACGTAATTTTTCTTTCAGCAGTCATTACCACAAAATAAAATCGCTGTTAAAAGTGAAATGCCTGTTATTGTATACATGTAGAAACGCATAAAAATTTTTTATTTGAATATTAATAACACAGCGCGTTGCGAAATTAAATTTTGGTACAAGGCTTTTAATATCGAAGGTTGATTTTGATTAATTGTTGGCTTCTGAACTGAAGTCAGATTTTGCCTATTACGTATGAAAAAAATTGTATAATGATTTGAAGAATTGCCATATTTATAGCTCCATTCAAGCAATATTAACACATTTAAATGCGTAAACCAAGTAATCTTTGAAAATGTCTATATACATGTAGTAAACAAAATCATACAACACTATCTTGTTAATATTCACAATGCATTTCTCTGCCCTATATACTGTAGTTGACACCCCTGGCATGCAATAATGATACGTCGCAAGGAATATTGAAAACAAAAGTCTGGTTGCGGATATGAGCGGGGTTCAGAAGAGATGGTGTTGTGAATTTTCGTAATCAGTGTGTGTGAGCTGATGAAAATTCCCATGCAGTGGAAGAAACAATGCATCAGCACCGATTCTCATTCAACTTTTTGCCGGCCCGGATGGCTCAAGCGGTAGGGGCACTGCATGCCTCTATCGCTTAGTCCGAAGGGTTGTGGGTTCGAGTCCCGCCTCGGGCATGGGTGTTATATTTGTACTAGTGTAAATAAAACAAAGGACAAATGAAAACAGAAAACAAAGATAACTTTGGTAAACGGCCTCTGGCCAGTCTAAATTAAAAAAAAAAAAAAAAAAAGAACTTATGGGCAGGCGTTCTCGGTGATAGATTAATAGTGCCATACGTGCTACCACAGATATTAACTGGGGATCGTTATCAGGACTTTCTTATTAACGTATTAAAACAAATTTCAAAGAGTGCGTGATTCCTTACGCCGAAGGGCAGAGGAATGCATTGCCATGAATAGACGATCACATTGAGCAGAAAGTATGTGTTGTAGAACCCATGTTTATTACCATTATTTTCTTGTTTTGATGCATACTAGCACCTCCTAAAATATTGAATACTTTCTTTTAACACTCTGTATTATATGTAGCAAGCATTAATTAAATTTAGAAGCATAAACAATTCATGAGTTGAACAGAAGATATGAGAATGTATAAATTCGGTTACTTCTGTTCTGGACATTTTCCCTTAGCCCTTGAAAGCTTTAAGATAATTAGGCGGCGCATTGAAGTTGGTAGAAGTCAAACACAATCCTGGGGGCCGCATTTCAAGGATAACACGGACGATAAAAGTGCACAAAAGAAAAAATCTGTGAAATCCATCGCCAGATCTGTGGGTTATATTAGCGTGGATTCCATCCAGTAATAGATATGACTGTAAACCTATCTGTATAGCTCAGAGCGCCGTGGCTCAGCTAAACAACTATAAGAGATATTAATCGAATCGTGACCGTGGTTGAGAGGCCAAACTTTGTGATAGTTGGGCTATCCTATCAGGCATTATTCAAAATGCATTCGGAGTCTTCATCATAAAGAAGAAACAAACCGGATGCTGTAATTTTCTTTTGCGCTAAATTAATAGCATCCAATTATTATGGCTGCCGCCCGCCGCTGCTGTCTTGTTTTATACGTGGGCAGTCTACATGACATTGTTCATTGTGTTGCGGCGCTGCAATCGCTTGATATGCATCTACAACAGGGGTCACTAACTAAGGGTCCGTGGCACGGATGTGGCTCGTGGAATGTTGATAATCTTTTTTATAAATAGGTATTAAAATATCTTAAAACCTTCCGCTACTCGTGTGTTTCAACTGGCAGCATTTACCTTATAAATCCATAACTGTTTTGTTTGTCACAAGAGAACTTACAGATTCATCAGGTCATACACGGATAATACCATCTATTCATCCATCCTTAACACTGCAGTCAGACGAGAAACAGGTCTAAGTCGACTATATCGATGGCTAAGAAGTGATACCTCGTTTCTACAAAAGTTGTCATTTAGTTTAACTACATTATTATTATTTAGAATAATTTTGAAAGAAAAAATCAAGAATATTGTATCTAGTGACACAAATGTGGTGAGTGTACGCGAGTCAAATGCAAACTTATCAAACTCGGCGAAAATTTGTGGAAAGCAGGCAGTGACGTCAACTGAAGAAGAAACAGGAGTGACGCGAACTGGTATTCAGCAAGTTCAGCAAGCTCAGCAGAACAAGTCCTCAATGCAAGCGAATGGAAATAGTGGACATCAGATGGGAGCAATTCCGAAGCGGGTGAAGGAAGTAAGATCTAAATCGAGGCTGACTAGAAATAGAGTAACGCAAGTAGGAGATAGTTCAGGGAGCAGTGATGAAGGAAGAGGAGAAAACAAGGTGAAAAAACAGTATGACTTAAGGAAATGGTGTGAAGGGGAAATAAATCGTGAGAAAAGAAAACTAAGACCTAAAAAGTAGCAATGTGGAATAGGGAGTAGTGAAAAGTGCAAATAATTAGATATGTAGAGTGAGGGGGTTACAGTATTTTTAGTATAATGATGGGATAGGAGTAAAGTAGAGGAAGAATTGATGAAAGACAAGAAAAGACTAGTGGAAGAATTGCAATAATAAATTACTTACTTTTAATGTCCCAATTGACTTGTACGAGAGGCGTGTAAAACTGTAAGATGACACTGTATACTAATAATGTGAAGTGCCGCCTCACCGAAAGGTATATTGCTTAAATACATACATTCATTCATTTAGAATAACTACATAATTATGTTCACAAAATTGGACAGTTAACTAATATTTACCCTTCGAGTAGAAGATCTTGCAAAGCAAAGGAGTATAAGTGCCATTATTTAAATTGATGATTATTCTTGTCACTGTATTAAAATAATAGGCTATATTTCATCGATCGTGGATAAATTGTATCCTAAATGATGAATATGAAAAAAATCCGTCCAGTATCTTAGGAGAAATCCCTACAGACAGGCGGACAGGCAATGTGTCAAAAATCGCTTTTTCTGCAACAAGGATAATGAAAACCTCAATATTAAAAAATTTCGAAATTGATATTTTGCAGCATCACATAATTTTCTCTGTCGAGAAAGTAAATATGTCTGTCAATACAATACCCTCCTGAGACCAAGACATTGTTGTTTTATTTTTAAGTTCAAAATAATTTCTACACTTCAGAAAAATCACTGAAATGAGGAAAAATGCTGGAAAAATTCTGCAGGTTACAGTCAGGGCACAAATGCAGGTAGTCTATATTATACTAAACATCTGTTTCTTCGCATAGGACATCTTATATCATAATCATGTATGAAATATAGCCTAGATCATATATACCCAGATTGCTCGGCCTTATAGGCTTTGACGGTAACAACTATGCTTTTTTTTTTCAGTAGGTTATTTTACGACGCTTTATCAACATCTGAGGTTATTTAGCGTCTGAATGAGATGAAGGTGATAATGCCGGTGAAATGAGTCCGGGGTCCAACACCGAAAGTTACCCAGCATTTGCTCATATCAACTATGCTGCCATCTAGTTGTTACGTAAGGAGTCACGTCATAGCTTCCATTTGAATTGCATTAGCGACTGTACAGCCATCTCGCGTTCTTTTACGGCGGACGGATGGCGATCTTCTCTTCAAAGTGCTACCGATTTTAACATAGGAATGAGCAATCTGTTTATCGTACAATTGCATTGGATTTGAATAGCAATTTGTGTCAGAGCATTGGAGCACACGTTTCTCCGCTATTCTTTATTAGACCTGTAGACCAAACATAAATATTCTTTGATGTTTGTCGTATTGGATCAATATTGACGGTCAGTACAACACATAGGGGAGAGTTGGGTAGTATCGGACATCGGGTAATATCTGACATGCGTTTCTTTCATCTACCACCAGATGGTAGTACCTGAATAACTTGGTTACGTTACTGTATGCATCACAGAAACGTAGCCATCAGCGTATTCCGAATCTCACCGGTCCGGTGGCATCAATGACGTCACGTTGCAGTGAAATAAGGAACAAAACTGCTGGAAGGATCGATGGCTGTTATGGCGACTGTACAAGTTGTTGTCTGTGCTACGCTAGCAAAATTTTGCGAAATTTTCGTACTGCCATCTCGTTCAAAGAAAAGATAGCATAAACAATTTATTTCTTCAACCGGTAGTAATAACGGGTCCGTTGACATGTTCGCTCATAAGCCATTAACATATTGTTTTTAAGTTATGCTCATTACAAACAATACAGCAGAACTAAAGCAGAACATACCGCCATGACACAACAGTGCACGATGTTATTCGTCTGCTAATTCCCGCCCTATACAAGAACCAATCAGATTCACTGATGGCGGCTGATGTAAACTGCCACCACCTCTGCAAGTTGATGGCACCGTTGCGACACCGGTGGAGCATCAGTGACGTCATCGGTGGAATTCGGAACACCGTGATGCCATCGGATTGCTCACCGGTGAGATTAGGAATACGCTGCATGTCATTCAGGTACTATCATCTGATGGTAGATGAAAGAAACTCACTGTCCGATATTACCCGATGTCCGATACTACCCAACTCTCCCCTACAGTCAGTGGGTGGCCAAATTATTATGATTGCGGCAAGATTTAACCATTTTAAAGTTTACTTAAAAGTTATGCATATTATAATGAAGCATAATGTAACCATTCGAAATTTATCACATATTTATTTGTTTCGTTCTAAGTGGTATAGAGGTTATCATGCTAGACGATAGGTCTGAGGTTTGTGGCCGAAGGCAATGAATTTTAAAGGACGGTTTAATTCTTAGCGTGGAATAAAGCTGTGACACCCGTGTTATTAGTTTATAGAACGTATAATAATCCTAGGATCCAGGGAAATTATGTAGACCACTTCTATCCAACATTGAATTTTGACTCTGAAAAACTTCTGAACTAGAAAGTGTTATTGAACAAAATACTCCTAGTACGACTACACCCTTTATTCAGTTATACAACGACGCTGTACCAAATACTAGGTTTCTTTAGCGTCGATGGAATTAGTAATAGTGAGATAGTATTTGGCGACACGAGGGCGAGGATTCTTCATGGGATTAACTGAGTTTTTACATTACTTATGGGGAAAACCTCGGAAAAAAACTCAACCAAGTAATCAGATGAAGCTGCAATCAAGCGCAACTCCGGATCTATAGGCAAACGCGCTACCGCCTATGGCTGATATTATTGCTATTATTGCTGTATAATATTGTGGACATATTTAAATATAACGGATGAAGTGATTAGTATCATAACACTCGAATTGAAATAAATGTCGCAATTAATACAGTAATAAAAATAAAATAATAATAATAATTATTATTATAATAATAATTTACTTAGCTGTTGTACAAGAATTTGTAATCATATAAACTATAATTAGCTCACTTCCGAAAAAGTCAAAGCTTGTGATCGGGATTGTTCTTGACAAGGCAAAAGTAAAAATAAGTATTAGGCCTAAGATAATTAAAAAATATAAACAAGATACATTACAAAATAAAATAAGATTAATTCTGTGGCTCCAAGGCAAAATATTATGTCATTTCTGACTGTTTTGGGCGAGCACTTGAAGATTGAATGACCGTATAAATTAATTTTATTTAAAAGTAATCTTATAGCTAATAATTTATTCACTGTAGACGGTGGTTGTAGAAATCAATGTATTGATGTCGGTATAAAAATAATTGTAACTAGGAATAACCTTTGCAACGAAAATGTGACAGCACAGCTTGACATTACAATTATTATTGATGAGTACAAAAAGATATATCCAACACAAAGCCTTTCGTCTGGGTATTAATTGGACGCTCGAACTATAACTTTACTGTAGTTAAAGTGGAACTACTGTAGTGTAGTGGAAAGGTTAATAAACTAGTACTAGAACAAGCGTTTTACATTCCACCTACGAATTTAGTATTTTTCGTTCTTACAATTTGTATTGTCAGCAACGTATTTGTAGATAACTTGTTCCGTAAAGCATTTACCTTGTACAAACTTTTGAGGGTTTCACCTGATGTAGTGAAAAGTTTCTCTGTCAGCAGGAAAATGTAGTTCCACGTCTCTTTCTAAACAACCAGGCATGTATTTCTTTTCTCGCCTTGTTTTAATGGATTTATGTCATGTTAAAAATGACGAAATTCCTTTAATTCCGAATGTTCGTTTAATAGCATAAATTTTGGCCCTCGGTTGTACAATGCTTTAACTAAATTACACCCAGAACTTCTAACATGTAACCCACTAACATATAACAAGAAAATTAGAAACGTGTTAATATCTTCAATTTGATTAAATAAATTTGTAGCCTATGTGTATGAATTAATCAACCTATATTATATTTGTATTCTATAATTTTGAAATATATATTAGTCCTACTTTTCACGTGCGATATTATTTTTCTGTAGTGTTAGTATTATATTATATAATTCCATTGCCGCTGTAATTATATTTTAGTTCCTATTTTATTTTACTTATTTATTTATATTATTATTTTTTATTTTAATATTATATCTGAACTGCGACCGAGCACGAGCGCTGCTCATTCGGTCTCAAATTTTGTTAATACTACTGTATCTTCTTTTTATATTGCTTGTATTATTTTATTTGTATTTCTCTTTGTATGTTTTTGTAATTATATTTCTTTATTCTGTATATTTGAAATAAATAAAATTAAATACTGAGAATCCGAAGTAGTAGTAGTAGTAATAATAATAATAATAATAATAATAATAATAATAATAATAATAATAATAATAAAATAATAATAATAATAAAATAATAATAATAATAATAATAATAACCATGTATTAAGCTCTCTCAGAGCTCGTTCCGCTTTCAAGAAAGTAGTAGGCCTAATTGTTTTTTCCTTCGTTTCCGCGGTCGTACTATACTTCCTCTACTGTGGGTCTATAATGCAAAATCTTTTTAGGTATACGGAGTTCATTTTGTCATTTATTTTGAATATCTGCAGTTCCTTCCTAATATTTTCGTTCCGTTTCCTATCCAAAAGTATATTACCAGCCACAGCTCTCAGGAACCTCGTTTCCACTGCATCTAGTCTTCGTTCTTGTTCCTTAGTTAAGGTCCAAAATTCTGATCCATAAAGGGTGATAGAGACAGCCATTACTTTATAGAATGTTGAAGTAGTTTCCTTACGTGTCTTCTTTAAATTCTTCCTCATTGTTCCACAGAGGTATCTAAATTTGTTTATTTTATTCCTTATCTTGTCTTCGTTTTCTTCGTGACATTCTATGGCCGAGGTAATTAAAATTATTTATTTTTTCCAGAATTACGCCTTCTATTTTAACTCTTACAAGATGAACTCCATTGAACGTTATTTTCTTTTCTAAAAATATTTCCATATTATATTTTTTACAGCTATCATTCAATTTAAAAACTGCCATCTGTAGCGCATCTTATGAGTCTGCTAAAAAGTTGATCATCATCAAACAATAATGCATTAAGTGGAGTATTATTTATATTAAAATTTCTCAAGAAATAATAATAATAAACTACAACATAAAATATACTTTGACAAGAAAATATGGCAGGTATTCCTCGCGGTTTATCCAAAGATTGGTGGAGAGCAGTGGTGATGGATTCTGGATTTCTCATAGATCTGTACAAGAATATTGGAGTCCGTCAGGTTCTTGTTTGCTTAACGAAGGCATGAATATTCATGTAGATTTTTGAGATATGGCAGACCACAGCCAGAGATATAGTTCTCGGGTTTGATGGCTGAAGAAAAATAAGTAGTGTGGCGGATGGTGGATTAGGCTTAACCGGACAACATAATCGGCAAGCAACTCATTCCATCACGGGTACGGGAGGGAGCAGTATTCTGCACAAAATTCTGAAAAAATTAATTACTGTTTCTCAAAAATGTTTTTACGTATTTTTCAGACAATAATATATCGTCTCATTTTTCATACAGTGCCCATGGAGATTGCTTAACTCAAACGACGGCCCTTACATACTACCTTTTTTTTTCACTACTTCGCTCACCATTCGTTGTTCTTGCAGCAATGATGAACATGACCTATTAGTTTAATAACACTACACCAACCCAAATTTATAATTTTTTCCGGTTCATTGCACTTTTATTTTGAACATTTTTCTTTTTTAAGGATTTATCAATTACATCACAATGACTGATCTCTTAACAAACGATAACTGACACTGAAGTTTGATAACGGTTACTTCTAAATTGAGAAACAAATTTAATTATTTATGAAAAATTTTGAACCTTAATACTAATTTTGTAACTTGTATTAGGAAAAAATACAGTCGAATACATTGTTAATTTGAACGGTTAATTCGGTATTATTATTATTATTATTATTATTATTATTATTATTATTATTATTATTATTATTATTATTATTATTATTATTATTTCCGCTTATTAATACTTATGACAGTTACTGTTCGATCGCAATGCTTGAAAAATTTGAACTGAACTAAAAAAATGTGAATCATAGACAAAAAAGTGGAGTCACCGTTGTATCATGTGTGGGGAATCACCTTTCTCAAATGCAGTAGGAAAGAAAGGGAGGGGATATTGTGAATTGCATCACGGACATATTGATTGCTGCAGCTGGCATCTGAAATAATCCTTTTTGGCTTATGTCCTAGTTAATCTTTCAAAGAAACTAATATTTTTTTAAACACGAGAAATCTGTCTTGGACTTATTTCGGGGGCTCAAAGGCCCCCCCCCCTATTATTTTTATTGAGGGCTATGACCCTGACTCTATAAGTTGAGGGGGCAGAAAGTGTCTTCCCTCTCCTCCCCGAAGTCGGCGCCTATGAAACAGATCGATATTGGTGGACAAGGTTTTATTGGCAGCTACGTTATTTCATATTGCAATACCCAGCACCAGGAAGAAAATAAAAATATTATAAATAGATAGAATTTGCAATATAAAAATATGGTAGAGAATATGAAATAATTTTGAAATTAAAAAATACCAACATCAGTGTTATTGTCAAACACACAACATCTGCATTTCCCTCCTGGAATCACATAGTAGGCCTACTTTCAAAGAATTCGATCTGGCATTAAATTCTTATATTATTGTAAGATACGAAAGTAGGAATGCTCTCCATGTCCACAATAGAACAATAGTTTATTACAGTGAGTGACATTATGAAAACCTTCCTCCCACTGTTCCCTAGATATCTAATAAAAATTCCAGTTTTAATAATCAACGTAAGAGAAAATAAGTATATAGCCTATCTAACCTTGCAAGTAAAATACTTGTATTAGTTGGTTAACGACTTTATATCCACTGACGGTTATCAAGCGTAGGTGCGATTGATGAAAACTATGCATAATAATAATAATAATAATAATAATAATAATAATAATACATAGATATCAGAGTTTTTTTCTGATTGCAGTTTATGAGATCCCGAGTTCGATTCCCAGTTAGAACACAGGAATTTTTCCTTAAAGGAATTCCTGCGTTCGTCCATGGTCTGTAAATTAGGTTAGGCTTAGGTTTAAGACCTCTTCTGGGAATTCATAATAATAATAATAATAATAATAATAATAATAATAATAATAATAATAATAATAATAATACAAAATTGTCAGAGTTTCTGACTGGAGTTTATGAGGTCCCGAGTTCGATTTCCAGTTAGAACACAGGAATTTTTCCTTAAAAGGGTTCCTGTGTTCGTCCATGGTCTGTAAATTAGGTTAGGCTTAGGTTTAAGACCTCTCCTGGGAATTCATAATAATAATAATAATAATAATAATAATAATAATAATAATAATAATAATAATAATAATAATCATTATCATCATCATCATCATGATCGGGGCAGCGTAACTCCGCCTTCCAGGCGCCCCAACCTTAGAAATAGGTTACAAATAAGCCATTGCCAAGAGAGACCAGAAATGTCAAAGAACGACAATCTGGTGGCACTGGATAAAAAAAAAAGTTTTATTTTGATAAGTCATGTAGGCGGAATTAACAGAGTATTAATATTAAGGAGTTAATACTAAGTTGATGTCCTATGTTTACTGAATGTGTGGACCTGGCGTTTTACTGATACATGTCGTTATGCGTCCATTTAGGGAAAACACAAATATTGATGGGTTTGGATAGAGGAAACACGGAAGTAAAATTTTCGGCAATAAATAGATTATATTTGGTGGAACTCTTTAAATTTTAGAAGTGATAATGAATTAACTATGGCCGTTTCATGTGAAATTTATTTCTGTCCTTTGTTTATACTAAGTCTGTTACTATTAGTAATGTTGAAGTATTTATTTTTTTAATTTTATTGGGTTATTTTACGACGCTGTATTAACATCTAGGTTATTTAGCGTCTGAATGAAATGAAGGTGATAATGCCTGTGAAATGGGTCCGGGGTCCAGCACCGAAAGTTACCCAGCATTTGCTCATATGTCGAAGTAGATAGGGCCTATTGCACATAGTAATCTAATATAACGTTATATAGCTTCAATAAAAAAATATAAATGTTTTATTTTCGTACGTTATAAAATCATAGGTTTTCTTTTTCTAGAAATAAATTCATATTCCCCTATCTTAACTTTCCTACTTAACGAACCGTCTACTAACACGTTTCCTGCGCCAATTGGCCGGAAGTTTCTCCTCCCGCGGCAATTTTTATCCAATCCTCTTCGTTGTGTGAGCCATTAAATGCATTTCCTTCGCCAATCACGAACTATATTTATTATCCTTGAATTGTTATTCGCACCTTAACGACATCTGGCGTTCCTTGAAGTTATTCATGTAAAGTGAGTTTTAGAATTGATCAAATTTGATGCTAACACACTTAAGATATTGCTTGTTGAAATTACTTAAAAAATGATTATACTAACGGTTTTATTAGGAAGTCATACAAGTTTGGATTAATTCATTATCTTCATAATAAAAGGCAATCCTTAATCCTAAAAGATAAATGGATTAGGTTAATAATATTATTAAAAATATTCTGTAGTTATTTTGTAAGTGCTTTCACATACCAATAGGGATTTTTCTGTTCACCATATTGCTTTTATCGGAGGAAGATTATCTATCACCAAATGTTTGTTATTTTGAACTTGGAAACAAAAATGAAACTATCTGAACTATCTATACCTGAGAATGTGCAAATAAATAGGTTTTTATACAATCATCTGTCTTGATTAATTTTCAGTACTTTTTACACAAATTACTTTCTTAGTATCTTTCTGGTGTACGCCGTAGTTAAGGAGTAGTTTTAATGTCGCATGAAATGGTCGTAGATTCATATCCCGCCTAGGATATATATAGATCTCTGATCTCTCATTTTGCTGTAGCTGAAGAATCGAAATTATTGTACTCACTCTCTTCAAAAAGTCCACAGTGTTCTCGTCCATTGTTATGTCAAGAAAGAAGTTCGATATGGTCTTTTGCTAACAAGGGAACGTTCAACACTAGAAGATTGCGTATAAGCTTGAAAATTTGCACACTAATACGTTTTATTAGTGTAAGATGTGCCAAAAAAGTTGCGAAAATAATGTGCAAGGTATTAAAACGATGTTTCGAATGTCGCTGTGAATTTATGTGAATCTAGTAGTTGCGGAGCCTTTTGTGTGTAGCGTCTGGCACAGATTAGGGTAAAACAAGGCTGCAATTCAACGTCTGTAAACGCAGAGTTAAATAGAGTTCATCATTACGAACAAAATATGAGTTGATTTCATGGAATTAAACAAACTCATAGTAGGCCTACTTTAAATTGGTAAGATAGGTCTATTAATGGTTTCACAAATTAAATCTATAACAGCATATTTTACAATAAGTACACGAATACAATATAAAGCCCACGGACACAGGTCCGTCTTTCTTCTTTATTTATTTTATTCTGTCCTTCCACCCCTTCTGGTTGTCTATACACAACACAGTCTGACTGAACATAAACAGAAGAAAACTGTGAATTGTTCATGCAGTGATGAAAGCACAAATTTGATTTATTATTACACCACTTACAGCAAATAAAACTGTTGCTGCTGCATCATAAATAGTTTATTTTTAATCCGTGATATGTTTAATGGACGCACTTTTTATGTTCACAGCCAATGATTTAAACTATTGTCCATAAGAACATTCGCTAGGATAATACTAAGTTCAGGAGAAATTATGTTAGATGATAAATTTGTAGTAATCAATTGAATCTGTTATTATCGAAAGGAACTAAGTCCACTTTTTAAAGTTTTGAGATAATCGAAAAATACTGTTTTGTGGATAATCTAGCGAAGATTAAACCAACATATATTGTACACATAAGAAATATGTGTACAATATATGATGGTTTAATCTTCGATAGATTATCCACAAAACAGTTTTTTTTCGATTATCTCAAAACTTTAAAAAAGTGGACTTAGTTCCTTTCAACAATAACCGATTCAATTATGCTATGACTCAACAATTACTATGTGTTATATTTTTCATATTATGTCTCTCGTGCTCAACCTAAAATAAATTTAATAATTATATGAATAGAATAAACACTTTCTTTAAAGGATCTAATATTATAATTTTCAATACATTTTAACTTAGCTATATGAAGTTACCTTCAAATCTCAAAATTATTTAAGTAGGCCTATTGCACAACGTAAATTTTCTATTCATTTACTAACTAGGCAAATTGATAACTTGCCATTATTTTAGGAATTATGCATCGATGTAACCCCCTATCTCTTTTAAATACAAAAATAAATAGCTAATACCGGTAAGTAAGCAGTATTTCCAAGAGTAACTTGGGATTTTCTTTAATTATTAACGTAATTTGATTCAAGTTATTTTTATTTTTTTTTTATATTTTATTGGGTTATTTTACGACGCTGTATCAACATCTCAGGTTATTTAGCGTCTGAATGAAATGAAGGTGATAATGCCGGTGAAATGAGTCCGGGGTCCAGCACCGAAAGTTAACCAGCATTTGCTCGTATTGATTCAAGTTAGTAATTGCTTGTGTATATGGTGAAAGATTCCACCACGCGAACAACTGAACTAGTATGGTATTCAATTTCTCTCAAATTAAACATATAGCTCTATAGCTACAGTACACTGTTATGTCCGATGTCAGACTCCGACCTTGCCTCGCGATACAGGTATACTACATAGACACAGAGCTTGCCTTCTTCCGAGCGACAGCATCAGGGCTTCCAAACTACTACAAATATTCCAACTATTTAACTGACATAGGTCGATTTCGAAAAAAAATTCGCAGAAAATTTTTACAAACGCGACGTTTCAATGTACAAAATTTGAAGGTCCTGCCCAACCTTCTAGTGTTGAACATTCCCTTTGTAAGATCAAAGTTTTAAAGGCGGATTTTTCCATTGAGTCATCATTAATATTGTTATCTAACATAAGTCATCATCATCAATCATTAAATCATCAATCATCACTAATTAGACATGAAATCACACATTAATAAATTAATATCAGCGATTAGCAGCAACCATCATTAATAATTACCGATGACCATTCGTTATCACGAGACTGCGGTCTAAGGTCACCGATTCGCGAGACTGATGTTTGGAACGCACGGAGTATACGTGACGTCATGACCCAAAAGATGGGATGGCACTGTAGAGTAAAGTTTGTTTCGTAAGAAATTACATTACCGCCCTTTTCATACTGCTTAGCGTGGGTCCTTGCAATCACTATACGTACGTGAGATTTTGTAAGTAAACAAGTACATACATATATTTTTTTCATTTATTTATTTGATTATTTATATATGCGTAGGCCTATTTATGATAGCTTTAATTCCGATGTTTTATAATTCACACTACTGAGGAATATGTCGAAAATTAAGAACACCAAACGTTTGCTTTAGAACGAACTTAAAGAGAAAGTAGTTGGAAAAGGAATATCTTCTTATTAAAGGAAAAATAAACACTGAATTTTGCAAATTGTTAAAAAAAAGTATAAGGAGAGATAGTGCTCGATTCTTTCAAAAGCTGTGTAATAGTAAAAGGTACATGCAAAATATTTAATTATAGCCTACAGTGAAAACTTGCCTTCAACATCAAAATGAGACATAGAACATCAAAACGAATTTCATCGAGGTTTGTGTATAATGTTTGTACATAGGCCCTACATGCCAACATCCCTTTCAACAATATTGCAAAACTTTTCTTGAAAAAAGTTATTTTGAGTGAAAGTAGGAGATACTTTTCTTTTGATACGTTGCGAATGTACCTTGTAATTCGGTTCGTTGAATTGGGAGGAAATGTACGTATTTTTATATAAGTACTGTATATATATTTTTTTTTCTGCTCACACACAAATGATTAGGGCCTATTTTTATTGTTAAAACTTGTACGGTATAATGTAAATTGAAACATGTAATATTAGGCAATTATTTTTGTACTAGAAATGCACTAGGCTTTTGTATATTATATTTGTAAACGTGAACATTTATTTTCTGTCCTACTGTGATTGAATGTTTACATGTTGAGTCAAGGAGTAACTGCAGTTTCAATCTCCCATTCTCCTCGATCTACACAACACAGTGGTCCATACGTTCGTAACTTAATGGGCCGCAGTCTGGTTATCACCATTCATAGATCAATACACATTGAAAAGTTACTTTCTCCATTATTGAATTTCCATACTATTTAAGAATAACTTAGTTTTAACTGTACAAATTCAAGTAACTTTGTTTATTATACAATATAGGCCTATTTCTTCTTGCAAGGCGAAGCAATGAAACGACATTATAACTCCATAGATTTACGAATACGAATGTGAGTTTTGTTTTTTTCCAACTTAAATTTCTGTAACCGTTATAGCATTCTTTCAAACTACAAGTTTCTTTTACATAACCCTTTATTTATAAGTAATGTAAGCTTTAGAGAGAAAAACAAAAATTACATCTCATGCGTTTGCTATTCCCACACCGACAGTATTATGTATGTACCTGATATGCATCTACAAGATTCGGGCAAAAAACAATAACCACGACCATGGATGTGGGCCACTGCAGAACGTCTTGTCTGAACTTAACACAAGCGATCCGACATCATCTCACGAATTTTGAGTAGATACAACATCATGTTCTAAGTTGTAATGCTACCATGTACTCTTTCTTTTGGTTGTTCTCTTTCGTCATGAAAATTTTACGAGAAATATAAACCGAATTGAACAACAACGAAGAGCTATCGGTATTGTGTTGTATCAACCTTGGACACTGCAAAAGAAACGTTTCTTCATGACTTATGCATGTAGCAAGAAATAAATTCAACGAGGAAGATGATGTACCATGTAAACCTACTTGCTTTTCTTGTTATACCGCAACGTAATGTCTTTCATCATTTTGATGCCCTAAAGTTGTACATGTTATTCCAGCTTATTAAAACTACATCAACCTTCCTTCTTTTTGCTTAAAAGCTTATTTGAACTTACACGGGCACTTTTTTATTTAGGCCTATTACAGTAATCATTTTCAGCATGTAATATGAATTACTAATTTCTAAATTTTAGAACCCTCTATCACTAACGCAATTTGCTTGTCCGCTATTCCATTACTGTTGTACGAACAAGCAAACCTACTTAAAATGTAAAGTGCACATTTCAGGGTATTCGCCAGAATTATTACTTTCACACATCAACAAGCTTTCATTTAGATTCATATTTTTAAGGAATCATTAGAGAAACATTTTTGCATATTGTTGTAGCCATGTATTGTGGGTCCCTATCACCACGGCATGGCGCGTCCTCAGGTTGCGGATCAAGAAGACGGCCTCCAGATATGGAGGGTAGCTGTAAATATATTGAATAAGCAGTCGCGGACAGCCGATGAGGGGTGGTCCGCCAGCTTGGGGGTTGGGCGAAGGGCTAACAATCCAGCACCGTAAAAAATAGCTTGTTACGAAACCTTGAAATAAGCCTCGGAATGGGACTGATTCTCTGGCTGAAAGTTAGAATTTATAAAACAGTTATATTACCGGTTGTTCTTTATGGTTGTGAAACTTGGACTCTCACTTTGAGAGAGGAACATAGGTTAAGGGTGCTTGAGAATAAGGTGCTTAGAAAAATATTTGGGGCTAAGAGGGATGAAGTTACAGGAGAATGGAGAAAGTTATACAACACAGAACTGCACGCATTGTATTCTTCACCTGACATAATTAGGAACATTAAATCCAGACGTTTGAGATGGGCAGGGCATGTAGCACGTATGGGCGAATCGAAAAATGAATATAGAGTGTTATTTGGGAGGCCGGAGGGAAAAAGACCTTTGGGGAGGCCGAGACGTAGATGGGAGTATAATATTAAAATGGATTTGAGGGAGGTGGGATATGATGATACAGACTGGATTGATCTTGCTCGGGATAGGGATCTATGGCGGGCTTATGTGAGGGCGGCAATGAACCTCCGGGTTCCTTAAAAGCCAGTAAGTAAGTAAGTAAGTTGTTCATAGTTCCACATTTTTTTTGCTAGACTGTCATCACTATAAGTTTTCTTGTAGGTCTCTTCAGCAACTTGTAACAAAGAAATGTTTTATAACATGATTTGCATATGCAAATCAGAGTATAGCCGTCTAGAAATAGAATTTTATATCCTTTTTTCCTTTGTGAGCCAAGCTTCATTCTTTCTATCTTCCAATTTAGTCGATCTTGACTTAATTTCAGGTACAGAAACGAAAATATTATATAGTTTAATTATAGAGTTTTCTTGTTGCGTTTGTCCTTTGTCGTTTACAGCATCTGTCCTGCATCACTCTAAGATCAGAGTTTCCTGGTACGTGTGACTATTCAGAATATTTGCAAAGACTGGAATGAAATGAGTCTGAAAAGCTAGTTTTCCAAATCTACTATGGTAATTGTATTAAAGAATTCATTTTGCATCCATTAACAGAAATTATAAAAGTTGTATCTAGATATCAGTAAGAGTTTAGAGGATAATAATTGTAAATTATAATAAGCATAATTTTGTTTTTTTTTTTTTTTAATTAGAGACAGTCTTAGACATAATATATACTGCCTGTTAATAAATGTGTGAGCCAGAATCTCAATCAGAGGTCCAAGTAGCATTATTGAATTTAATTTGTATTGTGTATATATTGTATTTCGGATTTTCTCAAGTAAAATGATTTGTATAATTCCCGTTGTGCAGAGTTTCAAAAAGTTTCAGTCGTTTATTCATATCAAGAGCTGTGGTGTAGGCCTAATGGTGTAATCTATAAAAAAAATTGTTTCTAAATCAAATTCTCGATGATTTTCAAGCAATAATTTTAGGAAAAAAAAAAAATTGAGTCTGCCATATGGAAAATTATTTTGACATTCTACAAGAGATGATTCACTTTTATATTTTAATCTCTCACAAATAACAACAAAAACAATAATAATAGTAATAATGATAATGATGATTATGATAGTAATAGTAGGCCTAATGGTAGTGGTGGTGGTAGCGCAAGTACTAGTACTCGAAATTGTGTTGTAATACAAGACTATCTTCTTTATTTCTTTTACATGATACAACGTTCCGAATAATTATATAACTTAGACTAGTGGTTCCCAAACTTTATTCATCACTGATCCCTTCGTCTCGAAAAAAGATTCAAGGATCCTCAATGAAATGAAATTAATTTATGTAATCGCTAGATTAATATAGATATACATTTAATATATCTGTATTTATATTCTGTACGTATTTAACATCGACAGTATATCAACAACTACATTAATTACCATGCATAGTCATGAGTTCATAAACATGCAGCAGTATTTATAAACTGCGTGTATTTTTTCAGTAATTACATACATCATTATAAAAAAATACCTTGAAATTGCTAATATGAAGAACGGTGTTGCTTCCTTGTTTCGCAAATTTCTTTCAAGTTGAGGGAGATGGAAGAAAGTTGAATTCCCATATCTGATGTGGCATCCGGGCGATGACAGAATTTTTATTTTGTTGCTGCATATCGTGAAAAATCCTACTTCGTACAGATATGTTGTTGGAAACGAGAGGAGTTTCGCCATTGCACATTTAGAAGTTCCCGAATATTCCTGAAGTTCGGTGACAGGAAGTTCGCTAAATCTCTGTTTTAAAGTAGTGTCTGATGCCAGACCATGCAAACTCCCAAATATTTCTCCGGCCATTTTATCAGATTTCTCTAAAGTGCTGAAAGGGTTTCTTATTCAGTTCGGTGGAGGAAGGAAAATGTTTCTGAAAAGATTCTTGCAATGTTGGAATTTCTGAATTAGTAGAACTGTCAATTTTATTGCCTTTTATTAGCCACCGATCCATTGAAACGACACTGTAATAATATGAAAATTAAATAATAATTATTCGTAATATTAAATTAATATTATATTCGGAATAAAAGATACGTGATTATTAACACACAGTTGAAAACGAACACCTCACGTAAGCCTGCTCGTACTGAATAAATAAAAGCTGACTTGACAATAAAAGTAGCAGAAGCAGAAAGCGTGCACAACAATGGATGAAATTCGTTTCTTTATAAAAAAAATATGTGTCAAAATTTATTGCTGACTAAATAACATTGACAATCAAATTTATTTTACAATGAAGACATTAAGTCTCCATGCACATTTACAAGAACTTATTCTTACACTGTTGGTCTCAAGAGAAAGAACTGCAAACTAGGGTTGTGAACCGTTCAAGTTTCACTTGGAGAGTCCAGAAAAAGGACTTTTGGTCCAGGCAACAATTTGATCCTGCCTTGGACGTCGAAATGTCCAGGAATTGAGATGTCGCGATGTCTGGAAGAGCTGGATGTTCAGTTGGATATGTTATGGCCTCTGTATCTTAAGAAGTGTGCATGAATATAATGCTTCTGATGAACTATCTGTGGATATGATGTTATTAATGAAATTTGTAACATTTTTATTGCCAATTCCAGTATAATGTCTTCTGTGAAATAATTTTCGGTTTAATCTGTCATATCGAGACAGATAACTGAAGCAAACTGCCTGCAAATCTGATCAAGGCAAAGTTGCAAGTAAAAGTTAATTTTGGAGTATCATGTTCTGAAATTGTCCAGTCTCTTTAGGACAATCCTAGTATCATTTCTGCAGCAAAACGTGAAAATAAATACAGGATTAAGAGGAATTAATGATGATTTTTCATCAATAAGTTACTACTGTCTATCTAGTGTTTCAAGATTCCATTATGCTGTGTTGTGGTTTTGGGACTATTACATATTATAATTGATAATCAGAATGTATACATTTCTATGGTTATTTCGTGTCAGTATTTCCATTTACGCTCAAATATAAAATTGAAAGTATGTCCAGAAATCAGCTAACAGAAAGTTAGCATCTCTACTGCAAACATTCACACACCAAGCAGATAAGAACTAACTAACTAATAACTCGCCACTCTCGTCAAGTAGACAAAAATTTTCAATAGAATTGACTAGACTCTACCTTAACTCAAAAAAAGTTGTGTTTTTTTATAACAGCTCAAAGGTCAACTCACGCAAGAGTGAGATCTGGTCATCTACTCTTGCCGATATACTAACTTTCACAAGTACAGTCGCGTACAGTACAATCGCGTCGAGAAAAACGGTAGTATTATATGTTATTAAATTTAAAATAGATACAGGGTCTTTCCTAAGTAACGAGTCTAGAAAAAAATTAACTATTTTGGATATTTTTAAAAATGATGTTCATGTTCACGAGAAAGGACCCTTCTTCCCGATGTCGTACAGTCGATTTGATGTTCCAGCCTTACTAGACGAAGTGTTTCCAGGCAGGTGGATCGGTCGCACGGACCCAATCCGTTGGCCTCCGCTATCACCTGACTTGACTCCCATGGACTTCTTTTTTTGGGGATTCATCAAGGATCGTATCTATGCGACCAAGCCACACACCATTCTTGAATTAGTGGAACGAATTAAACATATGATACAAATGGTTACGCCTGACATGCTCACCAGAGTCCATAAGAGTTGATACATCGCTTACATTTGTGCATTCTACAGAACGGAAGACATTTTGAAAATTTTTCACCATAATTTATCAGTCATTGAAACTGTTTTTACATTTATGTGTTTTAATAAAGGTTTAAAACACTAATCATTCTTTCGTTTAATAGCGCTGACGGCAAAGGACATTCTTTCGTTTAATAGTTCTGACGGCGAGGGAAGGGGTGTTTGTTTCCAAAGCGACTGTACGGCACCGGGAAAGGTTCTTTCTCGTGAGAAAGAACATCGTTTCAAAAAATTATCCAAAATAGTTGATTTTTCAATAGACTCGTTACTTATGAAAGACTCTGTATTACCAACCGCGAATCCCTGATAAGTCTTGGAGGATCGCCAGGGAACCAATGACTACACTACGAATATTATAAAATCGTCATGCTGCATCTAAAAAATTTGGAGTGTAGAGGGATCTAGACTCAAAATAAATTTATATTTCTCATATTCTATGCATTACGAACTTTCAAAATTAGCTGGACAGAAAATGTATAGTATTTCCCTCGAATAAAGGCGAATGTACTGTACTAGGTTTGCATGATTCGTATCGACGGAGATATTATATTTAATATGCTTACTAAGAAAATTTTCAACATATCCGCGAAAGAGTACGTCCGAGTCATCTGTTCTCCGTGCTAATGCACAGAACACGCACGTCTATGCTACCTGGAACACCGACCAACATATGGTGCCATAGTTAACATATGGGTTATTACAGGAAGCTGCGTCTTAGAGCTCTTCGTTCAAAATTATCGGATGGAGACGGAAACTAATAATTTCAAAAGATGAGAAATTTATGAATAAATTTAACGAAGTTTGTGTATAATTCGTAATAATAAAATTATATATTAAACTTGTAGCAAAGTGTAGTGCATATGTCCAGCGCCGTATTTGCCTGGGATCGCGGTACGAAATAAGCACTGGTTCGAGTCCTCATAGCAGAAGAAATTTTCTTATGAAAGTTCGGCCAATGTATGGGATCGGTATTCACCCGCGAACCAGTTGTAACGGCTAGGAGAATCATCGTTCACCTCTACCTCGTCGTCTGTTCCTTCCTCCACATTGCCTTGTTCTTTCTCGTCGTCTTGTTCTTCCTCATCGTCTTGCCCTGTTTGTTCAGTCCAGCCCCTCCATATGTTCCTTCAGTTTAGCATTCAGTATACATATTATAGCCTACATCAGTGATGTCAAAGCAAGCGTATTTTTCTGACCTTGACGTCGTGCACGGGCAGCAAGCGCTAAGTATGGAAAGAGGAAGGGTTGTGTATATGAATAAGCAACCTGTTGGATTAAGAAAACAGTGGTGCACAAACTTCAAACCGAACGTGAAATTTTATGTCGTTATTTTTATATGGCTTCTTTCTGTTTAATATTATCTATATTGTCTGTAAAACAAAAGTACTAACACTGATTTCTTAATATTGCAGTTGTATTTTAAATCTTAATAACATAATAGAGAGTTAAGAAGGAATATTCACTTACATTCCATAGTACTATAATATTATACTGTATTAAGTGGATGAAGCATATCATTCATAAAGAAAGTGATATTCTAAAGAAAGAGATTGAGTATGACATGATAAGTTGGAATTTATATTGATGGTATCTTTAGCCTTACAAAAGTAATCAATAAACTAATCAAAACAATATTACAGTACAAAGCAAAGTTACCTAGGTACTGTATCTGTTTAAGTGTAACTAATATTACATAACAAAACTCTTATCGCATTATGCTTTTAAGGTGATATTTGTGAGCAACTTCCTATCATCAGAATATTAAATTATTTTCTCGAAATCTGCTGAAGCTATAGAGCTGACATTTTTACAACACATGGGCACGTATCTTTTGCTTATGATGTAACAGTAGTTGTTTTGTTAATTCATTTCCTTACAAACAATTTCCATGCGAATATTTTCAAAATTTTCAATAAACTATCTTCAGTAATACGTATATACGGTATATTAGATTTATGAAAACATTCTGTAAGGCTTTAGGCCTATACCTGAAAATTTCACTTTTCTATACGAAAAGTTGAGAAAATATTTCTTTTGAATAAAAAAATCAAACTTGTGAAAAATGAGCATTAAAATTAAAACTTACATTCTTATAATGCACTTATACTTCTCAGGCAAATCTAAAAATTAACATGGATATAGTTTTAATAAGTTCTCTTCCCTTTATCTATTGAATCAGTGCTGGCCATCCCTGAATATAGCTCGACCAAGCGGCATATACCACCTCTTTCGTCTGTCTCTTTCTTTTCCGCTGTAAAGCGCTCAGGCTCTTCTGGGCTCTAAAGCGCGCGCTTGCTCCTGTGGGCATCAATTGACATGCCTGGCCTACATGTATGTACAAAAAACTTACATATATTTTGCACGTATATCACATTAGTAGGCCTATATTTTTTAATACATACGCATACAAATATATTGGCGTACATGCGCACATACAAACATTGTATTGCATAGCCTAACAGTTCACCAGTGTTAATATTAAAAATAAAAACAGTTTTTCCTATACATACTGTGATAATTATGCTTTTCTAATAGTCCCATGAAAAACAAGAGGGAATGCTAGACGTTCTAAATGTGAAAGAAACCATGGCGCTGTTTGCTTAGAATAAAATGTATGAGAAGCGGTATTCCGGTCGTTTGCAGAATTTAAAGCGCTGCACGTTGTATTAGATATCAGCCACCCTTTCCGCTACTTTCCACAAAGGAAGTGCAGAAGAATCCACATTCAACACTCGTTTCCCTGACAACAATAACAGATATCTTCCATTGCGGTGTGTAGGTGCTTGCTTTATTATGTTCAGTAGTAGCGAAATATTAACACACACACATTCAGCGAGACTTTTGGTGTGCAATAATACAATGAATCTCAGAAAAACTAATTACAGTATTGCCAAACCTGAATAAAAGTACATCACGTCACTCGACAGCGAAACTGTAACCGTTAACAAGTTTGTCGATTTCATGCGTAATTTCAAATCGAGAATTTCATAAATAAATTACAGTTCATACTGAAGCGTAAAAAGTTTAGGTGCTCTACATTGGCTACAATTCTAATGATTGTAATTTCTCTGCATATTTAAAATATTCTGTAAAAATGACGTAATCAAAAATCATTTTGAAATTTCATGCAAATTTCCCTTCCATATTTTCTTTAAGTGCCTATTGAAGGATGCGCTAGAAGGAATAGTGAACGGAAGAAAAGTTCGAGGCAGAAGAAGGTATCAGATGATTGACAATATTAAAATATGTCATATGTGGAGACTAAAAGGAAGGCAGAAAATAGCAAACATTGCAGAATGCTGGGTTTGCAGTGAAAATCTGCCTTTAGGCAGGGAACTACGAAATGATTAGGCCTATCTTAAATTTTTCTTCTCTTCTCTCGTGTTCGAAGCGATTTTATAGTTCCATTCTAACCATGTAATCAAGGAGACTCCTTCCTTAAAACATTGAGTGTTTGCACATAATTTCCCTTAAGGATAACCACTGGGAGTGGGCGCGAGGAAGGAGGTAAAGGGAATGGCAAATATGATGATGACTCTGATAGTTACAGAGAATAAAAATAAATTTTAGTACATAAAATAAATTCCCTTCTTTTACGTTCTTAAATTCTTCTTTTCTCGTATTATTCGTTCCTTTTTCAGTTCCTTCCTTCCTTTCATTTGATTTAAGACATTCTCTCTCATTTTCTTACTTTTAATTACGTTTATTGTTCTCTTGATTTTCCCTATTGACACTTCCTTTAATTCTCTGTTTCTCCCTTTTCTCCTTTCTTTAATCCTTCAATTTCTTCCTCCTTTCCTCCTTTAATTTGTTCCTCTATTTTACAATCTCTCCCTTCTTTTCTTCTAAAGTTCATTTCCTTTCTCTAATATTTCTTTCTGCTCTTATTCTTGATTTTATTACCCATTTCTTTCTTAATTTCTTTGTAAAATTATTCCTTATTCTCTTCTATAGCCTAATTACATTTTTATTTTATTCCTTTTCTTGTTTATACCTTCTCTATGGAATTGTACGCACTCAAACTCCTATTCGAGCAATGAACAACTTGCTTATCTAATATTTTGCCTTGTCATCTTAATAGAACTTTTGGCAGTCTTCGATAATATCATTTTCATGCAGTAGGATAATAGTGTTTGAAGAATTGTGAAGCCTTAAGTAGCATTAGTATAGTTAGTTACAAAAAATATATTGAGTGCTCTCTTAAGACATGTTACATTTAAGAGTCCCTTCAGTCAAAGTCGGTTAATAAATTACGAATTTGAAGTCATTCCTTTCTTCGGTAATACTACAGTGCGTCTTCGCCATCATGTCCTCGATGATTGACCAGCCGTGTGCCCGGTGGGAGGCCGCGCTTCTGCCGCTGAGATGACAAGCGCGCTCGCGGAACTTAACTCGTTAAAACTTACAATGGAGCTTCATGCACAATATCTAAATCCATGTAATTCAATCTATTATGTTATTTGGTTTCATGGTTAATTAGTATGCATTGTAATTCTCTTGAACACTGAAATAATTATCTTTGTTGTAACATACGCTGTACTTTAGTTTTATTAGAAAGTGTCCTAGACTTATCAGCTTTTTCCTTGTAAATAATTTTTTTTCAATACTTATCAGGTAATTTTATTTAGCCTGATATCAATCACATTCACTAGAGTTGGAGTGCTATCCGAGGCACCTTAATGACGTTATCATTTATTTCTTTATTATGTAACTGGATATTAGTATAGTTCTCAGTCAACGGCACAACATTATTTAGGCCTATGAGGTAGTGAAACTGAAACAGATCAACCAATCTTTGTGTCAGGCTATAAAAAAGAATAATCTTCATTTAAATTAATGGTTTAAATTAAAGTCCTTTAATGTGGAAGTTCCTCAGAAAAGATTTTCAACTCTGAGCTACAAAACACTTTCAGATTTGTATATTTTATAGATATAGTACATGAATAATTTCGAGGGAAAAATTGTTCCGGGGCCGGGTATCGAACCCGGGATCTTTGGTTAAACGTACCAACGCTCTCCCACTGAGCTACCCGGGAACTCTACCCGACACCGATCCAATTTTTCCCTCTATACCCACAGACCTCAAAGTGGGCTGACAACCGTCAAGCAACCAACATTTGAGTGCACACTAACTCTGTGTGACTTTAAATTGTGGTTTTCTGTTACGTACAGTGACGTGTATTATGCAAATTAACCTTTCAGGAATAACTCCCTGTAAAGTTAATTTGAATAATTTCGAGGGAAAAATTGTTCCGGGGCCGGGTATCGAACCCGGGACCTTTGGTTAAACGTACCAACGCTCTCCCACTGAGCTACCCGGGAACTCTACCCGACACCGATCCAATTTTTCCCTCTATATCCACAGACCTCAAAGTGGGCTGGGAGTTATTCCTGAAAGCTTAATTTGCATAGTACACGTCACTGTACGTAACAGAAAACCACAATTTAAAGTCACACAGAGTTAGTGTGCACTCAAATGTTGGTTGCTTGACGGTTGTCAGCCCACTTTGAGGTCTGTGGATATAGAGGGAAAAATTGGATCGGTGTCGGGTAGAGTTCCCGGGTAGCGCAGTGGGAGAGCGTTGGTACGTTTAACCAAAGGTCCCGGGTTCGATACCCGGCCCCGGAACAATTTTTCCCTCGAAATTATTCAAATTAACTTTACAGGGAGTTATTCCTGAAAGCTTAATTTGCAGATATAGTACATCTTTTGCACGTTTATCTCTTCAGGAAGCGAAAGTTTGTCAGTTTTCTTAAGGTTGTAATGGCTTTTGAAATAACCAATGTGGTCACGTATAGTAGCCAATGTTTTCTGTTTTATATTATGAGAACGGATTTTTTTGTTTTATTTTTACTTTTATTTATTTTTATTTTTTTCCCCTATTCGAATTTTCCTCTTCTACACGTTCACTGCTCTCCAATGTCATGGGACTGAAGTCTGATTTTCTTTGAAACGTCTTTAATTCTGCCAAAACGTTTCCTTTTCCTCAATAAGGCAGGCCTTTGTACGCCTCTAGGCCATGAGCTAAATCATCCTGTAGGCCTAGTTCTTGTGAACTGTTCACTGTAGTGCCTGAACATTCACAATCACACCAAACGCTGTAAAAATGTAACACTAACTTGAGTTTTACTTAATAGTGAAAACAAAAAATGACTCTTAAAAGTCACAGATACGGCAATAGTCCACATGACCTTGACACCATTCACCAAATTTGGAATATTACGCTAGTTGCAGTCAACGTATGACAAGAAAGCTAGGCGCTTTTCACGGATATACCGATTTGTTACTCTGTTGCACCTGGACTAGTCAAGTTATTCTCCTGTACAGTCAGTCATATTTCAAATCCCTATATTACATTCAAGTATGCTACCTAAAAGTACTCATATTCAGCCACCAGATGGCATCATAATCCTAAAATTAACAAAAATGGACTTATCATGTGTGTCCCTTGTGGTCTTCATATGATGTATTCATATCCTAAATTAATAGCCCACTACAGTACATACAGTGTTACATATTCTCAGCGGAGCGGAGCAAAAGAGACGGGGAATATGATAGAAATCCAGTCGGATGTCAGCGAGTTAGCACAGCACGTAGCACTGCGTGACTCGCATTCGGAAGATCGTGGGTAAGAATCCCTAAAGAGACTGTCTGGTCCGCCTGACCTCTCGTGCTCCAGATAACTGCACTGCTTGGCTTGACGTTGTAATCCAAACGGACACTCATTAGCCGGCGTGTGCACACGGCCGCCTTATTACGTTCCCTTATACGCGGAGGAAAGCATTATGCAGGAATGATCAAAGGCATGACGACACTTTCATTCTCATTGCGAATGTTTCCAGAAACGTCTCCAAGTTCTGTGTGTGCTTGTAACAGTATTACCGGCATGCTCCTTTTATGCTTTTCTAATTTATGTGCTACGTTCCACAACTTTTAACTATGTCTCCAACATATGCATAGAAAGTAACATTATCATTTTTATACAGGCTTGCTACTTTAATCATTAGCAAGTTTAGGATCCGGGACACCTTAGCAACCAGTGTACAGTACGATTGTTTAGTCCTGACAGTCGCCGACAATGTGCGCCTGAGTCAGGCTAGTCCATTAGTTACGCAAGGGGTGTTCGGGTTAGTTAGTCGCTTGCATTCAAAGCGATCGGATGTAATGCGTGCGATATAGCTGTGTGTTTCTAGTACAGTTAAGCTGTACAGCATTTCTTTACTAATGCTCGCCCTTATCTCTACCCCGGAGTTATCCTCACTATTCGTATTAGTTCGCCTCTTTCGCGTCGCTGAGTTGTCAGGACTAAATAATCGGTCTGTGCGCACAACTTGACTATAGAGTTCCTTGAACATAGTAGACAGACATACTGTGACTGTAAACAACGATGCCAATGTGCTTCGTTATATTCTACTGTTAATAATACAATCTAGTGACGGTGAAAAATGAAGTAGGTTACATACCTCACAAGTTTTCATGTCCCTCGGCGACTTTGAAGGCGTTAGCGTTACAATGAACAACGATGTACGTACTTGCAACTAGTTCGAAAAAACTGTTCACTATGAACTGAAAATGCACTGTGATGGCCTGAGTTCGTTTTGTAGGGAGATACGGAAGAATACTGTGCCTCTGATCACGAACCGGATTGTACACTAAGGCACAGGTAAACAAAACTCAACGCGACACCTCACTTCATCCATCTATTCTCCGTTGCACTATAACTTCACTTCATTCTTAAGTTGTCTCGGATCCTAAGCCTGATAATAATAGTAATAATAATAGTAGTAGTAGTAATAATAATAATAATAATAATAATAATAATAATAATAATAATACTATGTATAAATATTTTATCCCGTGTTATAAGACAGGAGGAGTAGTTCCTTTGGGAATTGAAATTAAAAATAAGATAGATCCGAGGCAATCCCCTAAAGATGCAATTGGCATTAATAAGGAAGAACGTCCACACCTGTGGAGTAACGGTTAGCGCGTCTGGCCGCGTAACCAGGTGGCCCGGGTTCGATTCCCGGTCGGGGCAAATTACCTGGTTGAAGTTTTTTCTGGAGTTTTCCCACAACCCATTATGAGCAAATGCTGGGTAGCTATCGGTGCTGGACCCCGGACTCATTTCACCGGTATTATCACCTTCATCTCATTCAGACACTAAATAACCTAAGATGTTGCTAAAGCGTCGTAAAATAACCTACCCTAAATAAAAATAAAATAGGGAAGGAGAATAAGAATAAAATAAAAATAATAGTGGTGATATAAAAGTACTTCAAAGGTCCCAAAACACATAAGAAATTCAGCAAAGTCCTAAAGTGGCTGAGCGGGCAAAATCCTCGGTCAGTCATGCAGACGGTCCTGTCATGCCTGGATTTTTCGATTGAAAAGTTCATAGTGACATTTGTGGTAAAAAAGGTTGCAGTTGAGCTGTTTCTCGGGGTCCTTCTGTTTCTCTTATTAGGCGTCGGATTCCATATCATTACATTTCCTAACATTCTCCGATCACCGCAGAGCAGACTGGCTCGGATTCGAATGGGGCTATTATCTTGTAACCCAACTACACAGCTCAATATATATTCAGTTGGTGTGGGTTGGGGATGACATGATATGGCTTGTGCTGTGGTATAATGATATTTTTCTCTGTCTTAGTCGGTTTAACCTCCCACTTTTCCATCTTACACTCCACTGTGGGAGGGGGGAGAAGAATCACGAATCACAAACTAGACATCTCACAAGTGCGGACCTTCCCGGTCATGTGTTTACCATGGCACAGGGATACCGTAGAGACATTGCAGGACAGTCACAGGACAACGGACAAACACCCAGTCCAGTGGACGGAAGATAAATTTCTTCTGTTGTCCATAACGAGAATCGAACCTCGGATCGCTTGGTCGAGAAGCGCACACACAATAATAGTAATAACATTACAGGCAAAAACATAAGAATACCGCTCACATTTCTCAACTGGGCCACAGAAAATTACATCTATATTTATTTTACAGTTCAGAGAATCCTAAAATGGCAGATGCTAAACTATTCTCCGGAATTCACAGTACTCTGATATCGAGATTTTCTCAAAGTCCGATGTTGTGACTAGGAGGGAGAGAAACATTGACGCATGCGCACTGCATTGTGATCAACTCAAGTTCTCTTTAACAAACAACTACCTAATCATGAGTAAAGTACTCATTTTTATTCTGATATTTTCAATATAAGTTAGTTCATAACAGTTGCACAAATGAAAATACAAATTCGCAGTGTATTTTATGCCTAATTTAGATCGGACTGTCCAAAGCAAAAACGAAACTAGGCCTACACATATTATACAGGGACATCATTTTATTTTTACTAACATTTTTAATATTAACCTGTCTATACCTTTAGAGAACCGGAAACACCGCTTGCTCCCCCCTCCAAGACTGGAGTTCGATGATACTGGCGTAAAACACAAATCACTCTACTAGGTATAGGAAGGAAGAAAAGTAGTTCATCCATTTACGTAAACTAGGAAATATCGCGATTTTGAGTTTGATAATTTTCATTAGGTTTTTCTTTAATCAAAGTACAGTACTGTATTAAGAATAAGTGTTTTTACTCACGAAGTGAGTTATCCATGCGAACGTATTCATTATGCAGTGTATATTATACTGTCTACAGCACATTAGCGTACAATATAGAGAAAGAAGTTAAATTGAAAAATAATCATAATATGAATATTTAAACACAATTTTGAAAATGGTGGCCGTTCATTTCGATTCAGGCTTCAGTTCATTTGTGCATATTATCGCACTATAGATTATTGCATCTAATTCCAATTGCCAGTTTCGTCCTTCGTACTAGTAACTCATGTTGAAATAATTCCGTAAATACTCTACGTACTGTAAATTCAATCTTCACTTCTGCCCGACCCGAAAATATAAAATTACTCAGACATGCTATCTACTGTCCGTCCAAGTGGTTATGCCGCAGGATTGTAGAAAGGGAGGAAATCACGTGACAGTTAATTACTTAACGAGGCCCTTTTATTTAAGTTAAATTAAACAGCTGTATAATATTACGTAAACTTCCAATTCCTAAGAGAAATTAATGTTTTCAGAAAAGAGCTAAGACAGCCAAGCTATTACAGAGGGGCGAGGAGAAGCAGGTGGGGGAAATCGGGATGCGACTTAGGCAAACGGACAGTACCTGTGCGAAAATATGATTCAATATTGAAAGCTCTTTCGTCACTGGAAAACGCGAACATATTTCTGGAACGTACTATACCCAGTAACTCAGTACTGCTTACTATCTGCGGTCTTGGTTCTGTGTGGAGTTGGAACTTCCTTAGTAGAAGGGGTGGGAGTGAAGTACATTCAAAAACTCAGGTACAATAAAAATTGAAGTAAAAATAAAATGTTGTCCCTGTACATATGATTTATTCCACGTACATATAGTTTTTCAAGAGTAGCTGTTGAAATTTATTTTCATTAATAAATGACGATCAATGTACTAATTTCCTTTCAACTCTTCCAGCTGGCCTTCTATCTCCCTTATTTTCTTCAGCCACATAACGATGACGATGCTAATGATAATGATGGTGATGGTGATGATGATAGCCACCGACGTAGCTCAGGCGGTAGGCGCGTTTGCCTGCCGATTCGGGTTTGTACTCGAATATGGGTTAGATTCCCGATTGGACTGAATATTTACTTGGGGTTTATCGAGAATTTTCCCAACTGTAAGCCGAATGTGAGATAATCACGTAGTGAATCCTCTGCCTCACGTCGTTAACTGTATACCGCTGTCACTAATTACGTTTATGAAGATAATAATTATTACGATGGTGATGGTGATTATGAAGATATATTTCATGTCGGATGTGTTTATCTTCTAATTCGAAGACAATTGAAAGCAATACGTGTCATGAATGGGGTTATAGATGTTGATATATTGATTCTTCATCTGTCGATCACCGTTTATTTCATTGGTATATGCTGTTGTTGTTTAGTCAACTGTCCGAAGACAGGTCTGAACCTTACAATTGATACCAATAAGGCACCACTTATGAGACAACTAGTTCAGGAGAAAATAGGATAGGATGGCCAGTTCCTTTCCCCCTCCATTGCGTATATCGCCGACTAGCTACATATTACACTAAACACTTAATCAGACTTCAGATGTATACTGTTGTTCTTCATCTGATGCATATCTCAAGTGAGATGTACTGCCTGATAATAATAGATGTACATATCAGTCAGAACTTCAATCTGAGGAGCTGATTTTGATATTAGTTAATTATAGATGAGAGGAAGTAGAAAAGTAGGACGTCTAAGGAAATGACGAAATGCCATGATAAGCAATGATTAATCAGTTCGTAGCCGGAATTAATATTTTGTTTTATCACCGTCGCTTATGAGAAGCATAAATTGAACGCACAAAGTGCTAGGAATTTCTTTAAAATAGTTGTTACGAAATGAAGCAATTAGTGAAGGATAATATCTGATTTTAATTAAACCTTCGTTATACGAGTATACTCCTAATTTTATATATGCCAGTATGGATCTTCTGCGTTTTTAAAAGTACCGCCATGAATATAAATTCAGTAAGAAGAATCGGTGGGTCATACCGGTCCATTTTCAAGCACTGATTCCTTCATAATGATTTGACTACAAATTATCTGTTAGTATTATTAGAGATTTT
This sequence comes from Periplaneta americana, assembly GCF_040183065.1. Classification (NCBI taxonomy): domain Eukaryota; kingdom Metazoa; phylum Arthropoda; class Insecta; order Blattodea; family Blattidae; genus Periplaneta; species Periplaneta americana. The sequence continues at coordinate 32,695,080 of NC_091125.1, forward strand.
ACCATAACGTGTTGACTAGTTCTACATCTTAAAGCTTCAATGCAAATGTAAGATCTGTGAAATACAATAAATGAAATAAAAAAACGATGTTGTACGCATGCGTCACATTGTCGTTACTAGAAATCGTGATACGGTGATACAACAATCCTATATGTTTATCGTAAATCTTTATCGTGGGCAGAATGGCGTAGGAAAGGCTATGTTTCAACAATATTGATTACTTAATGTCAATGCGTAAAGTAATTTTTGCAACTGATCCCTATCAAAACTTGAATCTGTGGAAACATATTCATGAGAAAAGAGTGACTGCAATGGGAAACTATTCTCATTGCGAGAAACTAAAGAGCATATGGATCATTTTGTCAAACTATGGCGGAATCTGACACTGAAAATTTACGAAATTCCGCTTCATACTCTCTACAGATCTTTTATTAAATCGCTGTCTCTGTCCAACGTCACAGTTTGCGTTTATCAGGAAGAGAAATAGCAAAAAGTTGTAATGCTTTTTAATATTATGCTAAAAAGCTTGGGATTTCTGCGGAAGAGATTACAGGATCGAAGACTCATTCGAGAACAACCGAACATTATTGATTGGCGTTGAAGGAATATCATAAAAGTTAAACGCTTTAGGGCAGAGCAAAGACAAATATTTTATCTGTATGAGTCTTGGATAGACATCGATTTGACTTTCCAAAGACAAAATAAATGTAACATATAAACCAAGAACAAAACAGCTTCACAACAATTCAACAATGGTCTTAGCTTATCCTATTATGTATATTAAGTGTAATATAATAATTATGACATCAATAAACACATAATTATTAGATTTTTGCAATCACGATGAATGGGAAGTGTGTCCAAATGCTGTGAAAGTAATTTCATGTCCTTGTCTTTATCGTATTCGGTACAGATGACTGGGTAAAAACCATTTTTATGGCAAATACAGCTTTTGTACTTACTGTATTCGGTCACGTGACATAGTTTACGATAACAAGAAACAATTCATCAGTTGAGCTATACAGACTACTATTCAATTTACAGCATATACAGTTAATCAGTTAAGCTATACAGGGTGTATCTAAATTGGTGTCAAATATTTCGGGGATGTGTTCGTAACACAAAAACATTACAAAAGGTTCATATGAACATTGGTCTCAAAATAATTTATTTCAGAGTTACAAGACAAAATTTAATGTTACAAAAATTGCTCGGAGTGGCTTCCTACTGATTCGATGTATCCCCTATACCTGCGTTACATGCTCTGTTGAAAATTCCTGGAGTGTTTCGTATTTCGTGAAATCCAGTTTGCATATGCTCTCATAATATCAACATTAAGTACAGGAGTCGCATAAACCAGGGACTTTAAATGTCCCCAGACAAAGAAATCCATTGAATTCATATCAGGCGATCGAGCAGGCCATGCAATGAATTCCCTTCGACCAATACATCTTTGGGGAAATCGATCATTAAAAAATTACGAACTATCAGACTGAAATGAGCTGGAGCAGCATCGTGTTAAAACACATTCGTTGGATGACGTCCAGAAGCACATCATCAATTAAATGATGCAAATCATTTCGTTCTGTTCACTCACAGAATACACTTTCTTCTGATTTCTTTGCTCTACAAAATACAAACAAACAAAAAACCATCAAACAATCAGAAGTCAATGAAGGGTCAAATCCTTTAATAACTCCCTAACGAATGGTTTTCAGACCCATGTTCTTATTAACTTTTTAAATTGTTTTGATGTTAGGAACACGTCCCCGAAATATTTGACACCAATTTAGATACACCCTATATAAAAATATACAATATATAGAAAACAGATTAATTCAATTTACAATCATATTTTAGCTGAGCTATACAAAATTGTACGTAATATATCAAATAGAATAATTCAATTTACAAGCATAAACAATTTATTCATCAGTTGTGTAGAAGGTATGAGTATGTAGAAATTTGGTTAATTCTGTTCTAAACCTTTTCTCATGGTCCTTCAAAACTTTAAGATAATTAGGCAGTGCATTGAAGACTGTAATACATGAATAGTTAACTCCTTTTTTTATAACAGTTTAGACTAACAGAGGGTAGATGAAAACGTGATTTATGTATTGTATTAAAATTATTAATGTCTTGATAAGTACTAAATGTAACTCGGTTTTTAATATAAAACATCATTAGGGAAAGAATGTACTTACAAGGTAAGGTCAAGATTTCTGAATTTTGGAAAATATTTTTACATGATCGAACATGTGACTTTACAGTTTGCCTTAAACGAAAACCAGTGTGACAAAAACTCTATTATTAATAGACATTGGATGTTTAGGAAAATGCTTGTTTTATTTGAATGTTCATATTTAAAAGCTTTTAGTAAATGTGTACGTATCATGAGAAATGAAGCATTCTGAAGAAGTTTGATCTTGCCTTTCTTTCGCCTTTTTTGCCGTTCGCTTTTTTTACTGTAATATGTACCTTTTTTGCCTTTTTCTTCATATGACTACTCACTCAACAATACTGCATTTATTTCCGCGTTCGGAACTAAGGAAATTGCAGTTCTCATAGTCGTCATTGATATGGGACACCTGTTGCAATGCAGAGTTGTTGTTTAGACCTTGTTCTTACCTAGCACTGCTGACTCCAGCACTGACCTACCCTGGCTTAGTTGCCTGATGAGTGATGCCTTATTGGTGTCGCTTGTGAGATTCAAACCTGCTCTCCTACAGTTGACTAAACAACAACAACCATCAGTTATTAGTCGAATACATGAAGCGTTGGATTTTCACGGTGATAACCCGGTTTCGAATCCCGGTGAGTCCAACTATAATTTGTGGTGGACAAAGATAGTGCTTGCTCGTAGACTTAGTGGCTCTACCGACGTCTCATTATTGTTACATTAATCATCGTCACACTGATTTTGTCCAGTGAACGTGACAGAAGTTTGTGCGTTAATCTTGAAAAGTTGCTTGTTGTTTATTTTAACTCAAATTATGGACGTGAAGTTGTGGATGAATAAGTACAAGTGAAACAAGTCTATAGAACAGAGAAGCTACTTTTCCAGTGCACTTCGTTAAGTTACTTATGGTCTTATGGATATTTACTTCATGAATTATTGGTGATTGAATATAATTTCAATTACTTTTATTGCCCTATTTTTGTCGTTTTTAGAACCTTTTCAGATATTTTAGGTACCTAAAATATCATTTTTAGTGCCTTAACTTCCGATGTCTGATTATCAGACCCCGGAGAAAGTATTGCTTACAGGGAAACGCGCGATGTAGTATAGCTAATTTTTTATGAACCGAGGACTCTTGCACGCATCACTGTGCAGGTAGGAGTAGTGCCGGCGTAGCTTAGTACAACGCAGTCAAAAGCAATCGACACGGGTCTTCAGAATGCCGAGACCAAAAGTACGCGAGATAGAAACACTAAGGAAATATGTTCGTCAATAAAGTGTGTTTTCCATCCACGGTAATGAACTGTTTTGTGAATTGTGTCACGTGAAATTGGCAGCCGACATGGCATGCGACGTTAAGAAGCATATAAATAGCAATAAGCATAAACTTGCATGTAACAGACAACAGAATTTAAGCAAGGTACAGCAGGAATCTCCTTCACAATTACTTGAACGATCATATTCCGTTAAACAAATTAAAAAACGCGAAACTCCGTGGCTTTTCAGAAAAGTACACTGGAAGACAAATTCTTAAAGAAGCAACACTGCGGAAGAAGTATGTGCAACATGCATATGAGAAATGTCTGCGTGAAGTGAAGTGTAAATTACAAAATGAGAAGATATCGGTTTCTATAGATGAAAGCATGGTCTCCGTTGGACGTCACGTTGCAAATGTGGTTGTGGCTGCCCTTAGTGCGGAATGTTGCTGTAGACCCTATCTCTTAATGAGTGAAGTGTTAGAGAGGGTTAATTATTCCACCATATGTTAACTGTTTGATAGTGCTATGGAGTTGCTAAGGCCATCATGTGTGCAATTCAAAATGTGTTACTATGTTGCTAGCTATATGAAGAAATCTGCTAAGTTTCTTGAAACACGTTATCCGAATATGATACACGTTACATGTCTTGCACATGCATATCATAGTTCATTGCAACGCATCAATACGTAAATAATATTATTACCAGTATGTCAAGTACAATGAAATATTTAGGTCTCGTAATGAGAATAAAATTAGAATTTCACTTTGTAAGCTTCATAGCTAATCACTGGAAACTAGTCAAAAGGACGCACAAATAATGAGACTTTCATGTATTTCTTCATTTTTCATGAACCAAACTGTACTACTGCCAACGTCACGCTGTTTATCGTTATTTACCCCATCCCTCTCAAAGCAGGTATGCAATGTTGCATACTAAGCTGATGGCAATACTTTCCCCGGGGCCTACTGATTATTAATAAAGTAAGTGGCATTACGTCCACTATTTAGATGGTATTTCATAACGATATGAAGTAAAACTTTCCCCTCTTCGTCTCTCAAGCTTAAGTACTTCAAGCCATCATCGACCTAGAGGCCGAGTTAAGTGCGCGTCGTTCTAGGTATTCAAGTTAACCTAGAGCGCTTCCTATGGGTGGTCGTGTGTTTAGTGCTTGTAGCGTGCGCCTGTCCCTACGGCACACACAGTTCGCTGCTAGAGTCGCAGCAGATTAATAGCGGTTAGATTGGTATTAGCAGTTTTCATAATTCCTCGTTTCGAACTTATCCGAAGAGTACACAGCTTTACTATTGTGTGTGGGATGCTGTTCTGAATTTAGAGACCCTTGGTAAGTACAACTCGAGTTATCCTGTGCTGTGTTTCAGTTTTAAGTTCATAATCCTTATTAGGAGTATTATTCGCTATTAATAAAATCAAGGTTCCGTATCATGCGCAATAGCCTATTCCATTTTACACAAATTAAAAACTGCTGAATAGCCTATTCCATTTTACACAATTTTAAAGAATTCTATAGTAGACCTCCATTAGCTATATTAAAAGGCTTAACCCCGATACTTACAAGTAATATTTACATTTATCACCGTGAAACGAGCAGGCGCGGATTCAAATCCTGGTTAGGGCAAGTTACTTGCTTGAGATTTCTTCCGAGGTTTTCCATCAGTCCATTAAGTGCAAATGCTGAATAATTTTCGGCGTTGGATTTTGGACTCATTTCGCTGGCATTATCACTTTCATTTCACTTAGACGCTAGATAACCATTGAAGTTGATGAAGTGTCATATACAATGTGGCATACTTAACTTTTTCACCTCAGATAATATATATTTTATCTGTTGTTGACATACAGAATACAACAAATAGAAATTAAATTATTTATAAGGGAAGATCTGGTAAATGTAATGTTTTTTTTTATTTAAAGAATGTTCAAATTACGAAGGTTAATGTAACAATTTTAAATGAATTTTCCTATGGCAGTGTTGCACATGTTGTGGAGATGACATTAGAATAATATACATACATAAAAATAAATGTAATTACTCTGGAAAAGCAGAACATCCTTGCAGTCGCATTTAAATTTAATAAAGAAACAAAAGTTCCATTCTGGTAATTCTGGAGGAGACCATTCCACGATTTTCGAACATTTTTTTTTTTTTTTTTTTTTCACAAATGACTGTTTTATGTTGGACTTTCGGAAGGTAATAGAAAGAAATTTCGGAAACACATAATTTTGACTGTAACCTAGCATAACCTATCACAACCTAACCTTAACTAACCCTAACAAACCTAAGCTAAACTAATCTGTATGTATATTTATATAAAGATTTTATAATTATCAATAATTATCAATCTTAATGACTTAAGAATTATTAAGTTGTTAAGTCATGAAGATTGATAATTATAGAAACTTGATATCAATAATTATCAATCTTAATGACTTAACAACTTAATAATTGTTAAGTCATTAAGATTGATCATTATAAAAACTTGATATAAGTATACATGTTAATCTACTTATTTGAAAAATAAATATGAATTGTAAACTAAACTAACCTAACCTAATCCAAGCTAACCTAAACTACTCCAATCGCCACCAAGCAGTAAACATCGCCTACAATCAAACAACATTACGCTAACGTACAAAACTACGTAAAATTTAAAAAACATAAAACTTGTAAAACCATAGTCCCCCCATAACAATCTACGCATATAAATGATAAGAATTTATATTATACATGCTCAGAACTTCTAGCTATCCTCCAAAATTGTCATTTTAATTAATGAGTCACATTTTCCAACTTCGATAAAATGGCTTTAAATCTTTAAACAAGAATTAGTTTGGTTCAAATTGAATTGTTGCATAATAACAATAAATTGAAATTGTTTCAGAATGAAACAACTTAAATCCCGTTCTTTATACTTTCCATAGCCGCTAAATTCATCTTGATTACTCAGTAAATATTACAATTTATTTTAGATTTCGTCGTTCATTTTATGAAACCTCCTATGTGACAGTATAGAACATAATTTCTTCAGAAGGAAGAAAAAAAGTAATGAAATATGAATAGGCCTACATAAGAATAGTAGATAATTCGGTAGAAAACGTCGGTGAATATAATAACATCGTGGATGAGTGTAAGCCTATTGATGTTTAATTTTTCTTTCCTTCTAAAAAATTATGCTATGTAATGTTACATAGGATGTTTCATAAAAATAAACGTCGATTGTTCGCAGTTGGTGCTTCAGAGACAAGATCGTTTGAGTTGCAAAACACTGTGCACGCTCAATCAACGATTGATTCACCGCTGTCAATGTTTCTGATGCAATTGCAGCGCAATACAATCTTTCATGTCTTGCACTGTAGTTGGAATCTGCTGGTTCACTAAATTTCTTACGTGTCTCCAGAGAAAGAAATCTAACGGCGTTAGATCAGGCGATCGCGCTGCAAATCTCTGAATAGAACTATCTCTCCCCACCCATCGGTTTGGGAATACCCTGTTTAGTACATTTCTTGCTACTGAGGCATAGGACATTCCTTATGCAGATATGTCATATTGTTGAACGCAAATTCAGCGGTAGTTCTTTCAACAATATGGATAAGGTGTGTGTGTGTGTGTGTGTGTGTGTGTGTGTGTGTTTTTCCAATGCATACCCACTTCACTTGCGTGATTCAGGTTCCGCATATTACGGATAGATGGCAGGACTGATCCATTTTCAAGTTGCACACCACTTTGGCGGTTAGTTATGTCATGCACTAGGGTGAATGTACAGGGACATCACTTTATTTTTACCAACATTTTTAACATTAACCTGGCTATACTCGGAAACACTGTTACCCCCTTCCATTACAGGAGTTTGGTGTTACTAGTGCAATATGTAAACAAATCATTTTACTAGCTATAGGAGGAGAATAAAGTAGTGTACGGTATCCACTTATGTTACAGGGAAATGCGATATTACGATTTTCAGTTTGTTTATTACTTTTACGGTATTTTATCAAAATACAATAGAGTAGTTACAGTTTTTTTCACAAACTCAAGTCTTCAGGCGGTTGTATTCATTATATAATGGCTACTTTATTCAGCATATTACCGTACTTTCGATAAATCTAATTTCACTTTTGCTCAGTCCACACAGATAAAGTTATTCAGTCATGCTACACACAGTACCTGTGCAGGGCCAGGTGTTTATGGAGATCGCGAAAATTACAATATAATAGATATATAATATATTTTTACTGATCTTTACGAATTAAGTGATTCTGATTAATAATATGCGGATAAAATAATCATGACAACTCGCGAAATAGAGTTCTAATAGCGAAATATGAACACATTCGCGAATTATTATTATTGTGTTTTTTATAGCGAATTTCATATTCGGAGTTCTTTTTTCGGACTATTTTTTCTTTTGAATTTGTTATAATATCGAAGTAGGCATTCCAGGCGAAGTGATATTCCAGGTGTTCTGATTACATTAGTGAACAAAAAAGACGGAAAATTCAACATTTCACTAATAATTTGAAAGTGTTAATTTGAGGGCTGAAAGTTTTTCTTCGTGTTTAATGCATGTGTGTTACATACAGTCTCAATCCAACAAATATTGTCTATTGGCCATACGGCACCTTTACCAGGATCCAACGAACCTTTAATATTAATTATTTGGAAAGTAATATTCATAGTGAGCTAATACTCCAATTTCAAAATAATTGTATTTTTCAAAATTTCCATTAATACCCCCCAAGAGTACAAATCAGTCTCTAACAATCTCCGCCGACACCAGTATTAAAAAACACAAATGATAAAGTTAATCTCCATAAATACCTGCCCCTGGAAATAAGCTTCAATAATATAGGCAACCATATTTCTGAAACACACTATACTCTGGACTGTTTACTTCACTGCTAGCAGACTTCGAATGTAACAGCGGCCGTAAGTTTGTGTGGCTGACGGGAGCAGGAACATTAGTGAAAGGGGTGAGAGTCAAGTACATTCAGAAACGCAGGTACAATAAAAATGCAAGTAAAAATAAAGTGATGTCCCTGTATATGTAACTGTAGTGTAGAGAATGGATGATGATTATGAAGATGTGGAAGGGAGAAGGGGAAACCCGGTGCCGGCACGTAGCCTACTCCTGTCGAATAGCACCAAGGGGGCTGCCAGGCTTAACGTCCCTGTCTAGCGGACAAATCACTATCTACAGTGATATATTCCTTATTTTCATATGCACCGCGAAGAGGTTTGGGATTTAACCCAGGCATTTTGGCTCCTTAAGAAACGTCTGTACTTTTGATCTTCAATTCTGATGTCAAGGTTATGAACTTTGAAGACATAGGGAGAGAGTACGTCAGAAATTGTTTTTATGTTTATTCTCTCCAGTGAAATTTAATCAGCCGGTAAACTAGCCAATTGTTACTACTATCCGACCAGTGTTTATGTCGCAGGGTCGTCGAAACGGGGGAAATCATGTGACAGTTACTTAACGGGACCCTTGTCTTTAAATTATTTTAAAACATTGTAGGCCTATAATATCACGTGAAATTCTAATTCCGTGCAGAAAATATGTTCAGGAAAATCTGTAACAGCTTAGTCACAAGCTTTTACAAAGCGACTATACTAAAAGCCAGATTATGAACCGACGAAACAGGAAGTAGTTGGATGGGCGAGAGGAAAGTGCGGGTTAGAGGGGTAGCCTGTGCAGTGATGACACATTGAGTGTAGGGGATGGAGGGGAGAACGAGAATTGAGCTTTCCATTGGACCTCGCGTGAAAATGTCGTCTGCTAACGAATATCTGGCAACGGAATCACGGAGACAGTGTAGCCAGTTCATTTGCAGTACCATTTGCATTACGAGTCGCATTTCGTACCAACGTCATTAGCTCGTGCTTTCTTAAAAACAGTAATTTTAATTATTAATATTGTAGATAGTGTTATCGAGAACTATATACAGTAGTTATTTTAAACATATCGGTGACAAACGCTGAACACGCTTTGAATCTCGCCCCACTATGTGGCAACAGAGCTCAGAAAGAGACCAACAGAACGTTGCTTCCGGTTTAGTCGGTTCATAACCTGGCTTTTAGTATAGCAGAAACGGGTAGGAGAAACCTAGATGTGACATAACCACAATAGGTTCCCATTTGAAAGTATGAATTTGATCTTCATATTTCGAACATTATTTACGTGAGAAATACTTTACATGAGCTTCAGATGTCCCCGTCTACTTAATTTAATTTCTATCTGTCGTATTCAGCAACAGCAGTTGTAACGTTATCGAAAGTGAAAAAGTTAAGTGAGACACCCGGTATTTGGTTTATTGGATACGTACGCTTTTGTTTGTACTAATTTTAAGATACAGCAAAGACTTGTTCTTGAACTTCGATAAAAATAGAACTATCAGAAGTAAACGCACGTTTGAGTGTAGATTTCTGCAGCGCAGAGGTGAGCTGATGTACAGATCTGAGCTGTTTAAAATTGAATGTGATCTCATTCCTATTTTCCATAATATAAAGAGTGATGTACAGTATAAATGGTTTTATGTGTCAGAATTTCAAAACACACGTGTTTGTGATCCCGCAGTGTTTATATGAAACATTAGTCCCAACAACAAGGACGGCCATCATACAAGGAGCTCTTTGTTACAGTTTTCAACTCTAGCTCCTCTCACCCCTCCTTCCGCACCCCCCCTCATTCGTTCTCCTGGCTTCATCTTCTTGTGCACTGGCACTTGATGTATTGAGCAGTTAACCACCTACTGGGCCTGCAAAGCCACAGATAAAATAGTGAATTCTTTTCAAGCGAAACCCTAGAATTATTCATCTTGTCATATACTCAAGATACGCTTAAGAGTCTGAAGGGAGGAGACCAAGTTTTTATAAGGATTGTATATAATCTTTTTTGTGTATCCTGTGGTAGTTTTCTTCGCGGAATTAACCTATATGAACTTGTATAACAGTATGAATAAACGCGTTTGTTTGCAATTGTGTGTTTAATATACATAGTAAAATTATGTTACTGTGAAGACGTGTTTGATATACAGTTACACTACAAAACCTATTACAAAATGGATGTTCATGAAATTTTATTTCTTGGCATGGGGTGAAGATATTATTTATGACAGGAAAGAAAAAGACCTTTCGTTCTTAACATCTACAGCATGAAAGACTTGCATTAATTTAGCTGTTAGTACCTAATCTTGTATCTTTGTTACTTTACTTTGGGGTTTTTTATACCAGATATTCGTTATATAAACATACCATTCGTCATACAGGGTGATGCTCAAATTCTCAAACTAGTTTAGAACTGATTAATTAGTCAAAAAGTTTAAGAACCCGAATTAATTACGTTAACATTTGTAAAGAATATTTTTCCTACATTTTTTATAAGAAATGCAAAAAATCGAGAGCTATTTGTCTCTTTGGAAGTCAAAATTAAAAAAAAAAAAAATCATAAACATACCTTTATATAAACATACCATCCGTCATACAGAATGATGCTCAAATTCTTGAACTGCTTTAGAACTGATACTTTTTTTAATTTTATGATATACCTACTTATAATTTTTTGCAATGTTAGTCAAAAAGTTATGGATAGTAAATTTATTGATGTGTAGATGTATTCATTTTTTTAAATTAGAGAATATTTCAAATATAGGCCTATTATTTTATTTCGTTGACCTTAATCGTGAACTGATGCAGCTTAATATTGTATATTATTGTATGAATTAACATAATTTTACAAATTCATTACAGAGTCCAAAAACATTTTTGATTACTTTGTTACTTTAACAGTTAAAATGATGATAAAATTGGGGGGAGCAACTTTAAATCCCTTCATAAAAGTCAAAACATCCAAAAAATCTATTCCAGTTACCGAAATTGAATAAGTTGCAGTTTTTAGTTACCTGATTTGCTATAGGGACAGTACTTAAGCAGATTCCTTCCGTTTTGTTTTTGTTACAGTTGAGTTAATGCTAACAGATTTTGATTCACATGTTGTATCTCTGCTTTCAAAATATTGGTTATGTTGTTTTATGACGTCCTCATTTCGATTTCTTATCCAATATGGATGCCGTAGTTTTTAATTTGTTCGCTGTTTTATGAACTGTTCTGTTAGTTGGATCAAATCTACAAAATCCTTACTGAAATTCTCTACGATATTGTGCAGCTGATTCATTTTTTAAAAAGTCATAAGAAATTAAAATTCTTTGGTCGGTATCTTAGAACTATGTTGCAAACGGTAGACACAGGGAACTGAAACCGCACTGTACATGTCTGCCAAAACAATTGACTCATACGTCATGTAGCCTTATCGTGCCTTCCTTCTTGCTTGTGCTTACGTTACTGTTGCCTCCGTATTCCGTATAGTTGCGAGCCCAAGCAAAATAAATGAACTGCAGTTTCACAAGCCAGCTATAACGGCAGGGAGGATCATTGTGGAAATTACTCCTTACCCCGTACTGTTTGGATAACACCGTTCTCCGTGGATTTTGTTGTTTTGAAATAAATGAGTGTTTCTGAGTCACAATTTCACACTGATTGCAAAAATGAAATCCGTTTTCGCGTACCACGTCAGATTTTTTTACAATTCAAAATTTTATGTTTTCAATATTTTTCGTAATATAGTAATATTACAGTGTGCTTGTCGTTTGTTAAAAAGGCACGATAGCTTATAATTTAAACTTTATTACTTAAAATGGGACATAATATATTTCATTATGTTTGTATTTGATATTTATTAAAATATACCTACTATATCTGCCCTTGAGGGATGTACAAAATTGTATCCTCCAACTTAAATTGAACCGAGGTTAAGACATCCATTTTTTATTCTTGGAGATTTATATCTGTCTGCACCCAACGTTATCTATAAACAGGAAGTTGAAATGTTTAGTGTCTCAGGTCATAAAAAAATTACGAAGGAAATATTTATTCTTAGAGATTGCTATTAAAACTAACAATGAATTAGAGTAATGACATAGGGTCCCTGTATATATATTTATTTATGGAAGTGCAATCCAGCTTATGAGGTTACAGATTTCCTTACTGAGATAATAAACCTATCCCATTTAAAACTTGTTTTAAAATTAGAAGTTCAGTTTTATGTTGTTGGTTGTCGTGTAAAAGTGAAGTGTGTGAGTTCTCATTTTTCTGCGAGAGTACAACATAATAGTGTTGTTTCATAGAAATTTTGAAACGTGGTTGTGTAAATGATCCAAATTTGTTTTGCTATATATGTGGGTCATATACTTTAGTAAAACAGAGACAGAATATAACAGCTTTTGTAAAGATTACTTACTTTCAATATTTTGGCATTAAGTTAGGAGACCAGAACAAATCCTGGTGCCCCCATAAAGTATGTCGTGGTCGTGTTGAAGAGTTGAGAAGTTGGAAAAATGGAAAAAGGAAGTCATTGCCCTTTGGTATCCCTATGATTTGGAGGGAACCTACAAATCATGGAGACGATTGTTATTTTTGTACAGTTAAGGTAGCTGGATATACTGCTAAAAACAATAAAGATATTCTATATCCTAACATTCTCTCTGCCATTCGGCCCGTACCTCATGGTCCTGATATTTCCGTTCCGCTACCCCCTGAATCAGATACATTGCCATCTGCATCCAGTAGAACTGAAACTGAATCTCCAGTGGATCATACTTATGAACCAGACAATTCTGGAGAAGATAGATGTTTTAATCAAAGTGAGTTTAATGATTTAGTGAGAGATTTAACTTTTCCTAAAGAATCAGCAGAACTATTAGATTCTAGGTTAAAAGAAAAGAAAGTATTGGCTGAAGGTACATATTTTTCATGGTACAGGCATCGTGAGAAGGAACTTGTCCCTTTTTTTGCTGAAGAAGAAAATTTAGTATATTGCCAAGACATCCTTGCCATTTTAAAATTTCATAACATAAACTAGCCTATAATTCCAAAGAGTGGAGGTTCTTCATAGATTCTTCTCAGAAAAGTCTTAAAGGTGTTTTGCTTCATAGTGGAAACATTGCGGACTATTGCTGGATGATAAAAAGGGACTGCACTGAATAACATGCGAGGAGGTCAAAGAGGAGAAAATTTGAAGTGCAATATTGAGGTAAGGTTATGAAAGTGCTTAAAATTATTAATTAATATTAATTAATGATCAATTAGTGGCAAATAGCAAATTGTGGTTTAGTTTTTCTCACAAAATTCTTGTTGAAAATAATTTTTATGACGTTTCTCAGAGCTGTAATTTCATTTCTAGTTATTCATGTGTTGTCTGAAAACCTGACGTGATGGGGGGAAATGGAGATTATTTTCGAATTCAGCACAAAAAATCCGTTTAGAATCGCCTATCAGATTGAAAACAACAGAAAATAAGTTTTGAAATGCAGAACGGTGTAATCGTTCACTTCTACTGACGCATATGAACTTGAGGCCAGTTGGCTGGTAGGACTTGGCTCGGCATAAGCTGTTGTACCACGAGTTTATTTATATATTTGTTTATTTAATTTATTTATTACTGTTTTTCTAGAGTATCATCTCAGAATCGCATTTAACCAGTTTCTCAATTATTAAATTTTCTATTACTAATTGAAAATCCTAACTACATGCTTATTTAAATGTTTTATTAACAATACGTACATTGAAATATTAATTCAAATGTAATTGAATTGGACATATTTTTAACCCTTCTAAGTGCTTCTAATATGTTAGCATATGAAGAGTCCACTGCAAGAATGATGGATGTCATTTGGAATACCTTTTTTGAGGAGAAGCAATTGAAAGTTTGAAATGCTTAGCGCTCAAGGCTTAACTATGATTTTCCGATCATTACTGGACAATGACTATCAGTGTTAATGCCATGTAACTATCTATGTACATTCTATATGTCTTACGCTATGCATTGACAGTCTTGGTTCATTTTCGACAAGAAAGTGACATCCATCATTCTTGCAGTTTTAGTATTTTCTGTGATATACTAATAATTCGAGAAAATGTGTACTTAGCTACGAATTCTGCAAGAAAATACAAATAAATAAAATCTTCGACCCAAAGTTTGTTGCGATAGTCGTTTTATTGTTGATATCAGGAATAAAGGAAACCATAATTCCATTTTTTTCTCTACAAAATCGAGTCACGTTACGTTTTATGCCTGTTTCGAACGTAGCAGCAGTGGTAACTTTATATAAAAGTTAATGTTTCTCAGTAGCGAATCTTGTCTGTCTGTTGTAAGACTTCAATAGTCTCCACAGTTACAATATTATACCGCGAACATGAGTTTGGTTTTACCGGGACATCATTTTATTTTTACTAATATTTTTAATATTAACCTGGCTATACCGTTGGATTAACGGCTGAAGATCGGAAACACTGTTTGTAACCCTTTCCACGACCAGAGTTTGATGATACTAGCTTAAAATAAAAACAAATCACTTTACTAGGTATAGGAGGGAGAAAAGTAGTACATCTATTTACGTAAACTGGTAAATATTAAGATTTCGATTTTTATAATTTTCGTTCGGTTTTTATTTATTCAAAATGTACTACAGTATTAATAAGTGTATTTTTATTCACTAACTGAACTATCCAGGCGGACATGTTCATTATGCAATGTATAGTATACACATTAGCATACTATATGGAGAGTGCATTTAAATTAAAAAATAATCAAATTCTAGATATTTAAACAAATTGTTGAAAATGGTGACCGTTCATTTCGATACAGGCTTCAGTTCTTTTATGCTTATTAACAAAGACAATTTTAAGCATATCTTCGAAAATTGAATGCATTGTTTCTTGAATGTAATTCTTTAATTCTTCTGTTGTTGTAGGATGTTATAGCAAACAAGATTGTTTTACAGTAACCCCAAAAGAAATAATGCAAAGCACTCAAATCAGGCGTCATGGGGAGCCATAATCGTACTCATGTTGAAATAGTTCTCTACCTACTCTATAGCAGAATACCTTACGTAGCCTAATGTAAATTCAATCTTCACTTCTGCCCGATCCGCACATATAAATTTACTCAGACATGCTATCTATTGTCCGTCCGAGTGGTTATGTCGCAGGGTCGTAGAAAGGGGGGAAAATCACGTGACAGTTACTTAACGAAGCTCTTTCATTTAAATTATTTTAAACATTTTTGTACAATATTACGTAGGCACTAGCCTTTACAGAGAGGCCAGCAGAAATGAGTGTGGGAAACCGGGATGCGACGTAACAGTACCTGTGCGAAAATACACATGATTCTACAGGGACATCATTTTATTTTTACTTCAATTTTTATTGTACCTGAGTTTTTGAATGTACTTCATTCCCACCCCCTCTACTAGTGAACTTGCAACCGTTCTCCACACAGAACCAAGCGTATACAGTCAAAGTCGCCTTACGGTCTTAGTAAACACAATCAGTACTGAGTTAGTGAGTATAGTATGTTCCAGAAATATGATCGCTTTCAATATTGAATCATATTCTCGCACAGGTACTGTAGTCCATTTGCCCATGTCGCATCCCGGTTTCCCCCACCCACTTCTGCCCGTTCCTTTGTGGCTGGGCTGTCTTAGTTCTTTTCTGAAAACATTAATTTTTGTTAGGAAACATTAATTTTTGTTAGGAATTGGACGTCTACGTAATATTATATAACTGTTTAAAATAACTTAAATAAAAAGGCCTCGTTAAATAATTAACTGTCACGTGATTTCCCTCCTTTCTACGACCCTCGACAAAATCACTTGAACGGATAATAAATAGCATGTCTGAATAATTTTATCTTTTCGAATCGGACAGAAGTGAAGATTGAATATACAGTATGTAAGGTACTCTTTTATAGAGTAGGTACAGAATTATTTCAACATGAGTTAGTAGTACGAAAGACGAAACTGGTAATTGGAATTAGGTACAATAGTATATAGTGCGATAATATGCAAAAAAGAACTGAAACCTGTATAGAAATGAACGGCCATTATTTTCAAATATGTGTTTAAATATCCATATTATGATTATTTTTCAATTTAACGTCATTCTCTATATTGTACGCTAATGTGCTATAGACAGTATAATATGCGCTGCATAATGAATACGTCCGAACGGACAGCTCAGTTCGAGAGTAAAAACACTTATTGTTAATACAGTACTGTATTTTGATTAAAGAAAATCCTGATGAAAATTATCAAACTCAAAATTGCGATATTTCCTACTTTAAGTAAATGGATGAACTACTTTTCATCCCTCCTATACCTAGTAAAGTGATTTATTTGTATCTTACGCCAGTATCATGGAACTCCAGTGGAAGGGGGTATCAAAAGGTGTTTCCGGTTCACAACCTTTAAGCCTAAGGTATAGCCAGGTTAATATTAGAAATGTTAGTAAAAATAAAATGATGTCCCTGTATAAATGAATGCTCTTTCTTCACTGAAAAATGCGACCATATTGCGGGAACGTACTCACTGAGTACTGTTTACAATGACAGCACGACTCTGGCTGCATATGTGGCCTTGGTTCTGTGTGAGGACGGGTAGAAGTTTACTAGTAGAAGGGGTGGGAGTGAAGTACATTCAAAAACTCAGGTACAATAAAAATTGAAGTAATAATAAAATTATGTCCCTGTATATACGTATGTACAGCAGGGAAACGTCATTTTAACCTCTGTACTTTTCAATAATTTGTTGCTGTGGTACTTGAAATAATAATTAAGAATAGTAAAAATATTATGTTATTATGTTCATTATGATCACTTCTTGCGATATAGAAAAGTGTTTCATGGAATATAACAAAATTATTGTTAAGTAACCAATTCACTTCACTTTCGGTTCGGCTATTTTCGTGCTAATATCATTGTTCATTGCAACGCTAGTGTGGCATAGGTAGGGCCTATGCTACTCGTTGTAGACCCCTATGTATCTTGACCGATAGCTACAGTTAGATTTAAAGTTAGTGATACCTGCTGTGCATGTGTTACACTGAAATCTACATTCTAGCTGCAACACATCATTTTACTGTTTAATCGTGCAATACGTAATTCATTGCAAGGTAGTGAGCTGCCAAGAAAAAAAAAATTAAAGCTGGTCGACTCGAGTAGCCTATAGTTTGCACTCTCTTTGAATACGACTGTACGAGCGATACAGGAAAGAGTCCAATCTTTATGTTTCGTATTACCTTCTCCATTTCGACATAAACGAATAATAGTAAATGCATAGCTAACTTCAAGTAATGGTGTACAATATCCTCTCTCAACACTCATTACTTCATAAACCTTTGAGATTACTTCTTACCGCTTAATAGCGTTACGCTAAATTATCTTACATTATAACTACTTTTTCTTCGATCATCAATGCCTAGCGTGATGACCATCATGGATTTAAATAGGCATGAACATGTTTGTGTGTCCATAATTTAATGTCCTGTGTTTTCGAGGACGGAAGTCGCTGTTTTGCGAACTCACGTGAGGGTTTCATTCTGTATTTGTGTGGTATATCATAAATAAAATTAAAGAAAGGACGGAACTCGATGTTCTGAAGGTTGCAGGTGCTATGGAACAAGCAAAAATTCCACGAAATTTTTAAAATGGACAATATTTATGGCGTGTTAATTATATAAACACAATTGTTATAAAAATTCACCTCAGAATTTGTTACATCAATTATATAAAATAGTTAAAGAGAGAATAATTATTGAGCTTATTTCACGTTATTTTGATTTCCTTATTTGACACAGGAAGGATGGTACGGTTTTTAAGGAACCCGAACGTTCATTGCCGCTCTCACATAAGTCCGCCATCGGTCCCTAACCTGAGCAAGATTAATGCAGTTTCCATCATCATATCCCACTTCCCTCAAATCTATTTTAATATTATCCTCCCATCTACGTCTTAGCCTCCCCAAAGATATTTTCCCTCCGGCCTCTCAACTAATACTTTATATGCATTTCTGGATTCGCCTTTACATGCTACATGCCTTGTCCATCTCAAACGTCTGAATTTAATATTCCTAATTCACAAACGATTAGGTAAAATACGGGAATTTTACTTGAAGCAAGTAAAGAAATAGGTTTGGAAGTAAATCCCGAAAATACAAAGTATATGATTATGTTTCGTGACGAGAATATTGCACGAAATGGAAATATAAACATTGTAAATTTATCCTTTGCAGAGGTGGAAAAATTCAAATACCTGGAAGCAAAAGTAACAAATATAAATGATACTCGGGAGGAAATTAAACACAGAATAAATATGGGAAATACCTGTTATTATTCGGTTGAGAAGCTTTTATCATCCAGTCTGTTGTCAAAAAAATGTGAAAGTTAGAATTTATAAAACAGTTATATTACCGGTTGTTCTTTATGGTTGTGAAACTTGGACTCTCACTTTGAGAGAGGAACATAGGTTAAGGGTATTTAAGAATAAGGTGCTTAGGAAAATATTTGGGGCTAAGAGGGATGAAGTTACAGGAGAATGGAGGAAGTTACACAACACAGAACTGCACGCATTGTATTCTTTACCTGACATAATTAGGAATATTAAATCCAGACGTTTGAGATGGGCAGGCCATGTAGCACGTATGGGCGAATCAAGAAATGCATATAGAGTGTTAGTTGGGAGGCCGGAGGGAAAGACTTTTGGGGAGGCCGAGATGTAGATGGGAAGGTAATATTAAAATTAATTTGAGGGAGGTGGGATATGATGATAGAGACTGGATTAATCTTGCTCAGGATTGACGGGCTTATGTGAGGGCGGCAAAGAACCTCCGGGTTCCTTAAAAGCCAGTAAGTAAGTAAGTAATTACATCAGGTGAAGAATCTAATGCGTGCAGTTCTGCGTTGTGTAACTGTCTCCATTCTCCTGTAACTTCATCCCTCTTAGCTCCAGATATTTTCCTAAGCACCTTATTCTCAAATATCTAACTCTGTTTCTCTCTTAAAGTGAGAGTCCAAGTTTCATAACCATACAGAGCAATCGGTAATATGCTGTTTTATAAATTCTAACTTTCAGCATTTTTGGGAGCACACCGGGTGACAAAAACTTCCCAATCTAATAATAACAGGCATATTTTGCCTTTGACTTCCTCCCGAGTGTAATTTACATTTCTTACTTTTTCCCCAAGAAATTTGAACTTGTCCACCGGAAGGATGATACTATTAAAAATAATACACGAAATAATTAATTAAGCAAATATTTCCAAAAACAAGTAGAGAAACAGTTATGTCATTTTATAAAGATTGGATTCTTTCAATTTAGATATAGGTATACTGAGAAAAATGGTCTCCACAAAGAAATATCTATATAAACTATATGCAAATATCTGAAATTACATGAAATGAGTGGCAGTATTAATATTTTTACCTTCAAGGAAATACGAATAGTTCAATTTCACGAACATTATAGGAGTTTACGGAATGCAGATCAAAATGGCAAGAATATACAGTGTATTGAATGGAGCTATGTTGGAGGTAATTTCAAATAAGTACAAGGAGAGAAAATGGAATATAGGCAGATAAGAAAATTCTGGGGTATGATTTAAGCTGAAAATTCTAGGAACCAGATTGTCAGTAGGTTGAACTGTGTTCTTAATGATGGTAATAATGATGATGAAATCTATCCGAGGATAGAAAATATTTACGATACTGAAATATGTATAATAGTCCGTTTTTTTTACAGAACACCTTTTTTTTATAATTACAAAAATTTTATTTATTTTATTTAAATTTAAATATACAGAATAAAGAATATAATTACAAAACAAACAAGAGAAATAGAAATAAAATAATACAAGCAATATAAAAAGAAGATACAGTAGTATTAACAAAATTTGAGACCGAATGAGCAGCGCTCGTGCTCGGTCGCAGTTCAGATATAATATTAAAATAAAAAATAATAATAAGAAGAATAAGAATAATAATAATAAAAATAAATAAGTAAAATAAAATAGGAACTAAAATATAATTACAGCGGCAATGGAATTATATAATATAATATTAACACTAGAGAAGAATAATATCGCACGTGAAAAGTAGGACTAATATATATTTCAAAATTATAGAATACAAATATAATATAGGTTGATTAATTCATACACACAGGCTATAAATTTATTTAATCAAATTGAAGATATTAACACGTTTCTAATTTTCTTGTTATATGTTAGTGGGTTACATGTTAGAAGTTCTGGGTGTAATTTAGTTAAAGCATTGTACAACCGAGGGCCAAAATTTATGCTATGCTTTAGACCAGCAGATGTGAGACATTTAGGTTCTACTAATGTTGAATTAATATTTCGTCTTGTGTCATAATTGTGTGTCTGTAATACAAACTTATTACGATTTTTATGATAAAATTTTAACAGCGTATACTTATAAATTTGTTCAATATTAAATACATTAAATTCAGAATAAATTAATTTAGTTGGATAATCGGAACGTTTCTTCAAAAAATTTTAATTATTCTTTTTTGTAGTAAATTTAACGGACTAAGATTAATTTTTGTACTTCCACCCCAAACAATTATACCATATTGAATGATAGACTGAATAATGGCCAAATAAACATTTCGTAGAACTCTAATAGGTAAGTAGCATCGAAGATTAACGAATACTATAAGCAGAAAAAGAGAAGAAAATAAGCGTGCACAATCGATTATAAAATTTAAAAAGTGCTAAATCGTATTTGCATGTGAAGAATATAGTTCGTAAACCTGAAATAAGTCTTGGAAAGTTCAAAGCTTTGAATTACTTTAAGGGGCGTTCTGAACAACCCACATCTGCCACCACTTTAAACGTATTCGTAACAACGTTGCTGTCACTACTACGCCCATAGCTAAATATCATCCGTTAAATCCTCAACCGCCTACTTCCTCCCCCAGGTGTAAGGGTAGGATTCGGCAATGAGGAGTGGTGTTGCATTATGCGTCACGCTTGACTCAGACTAGCAGACACATGTTCGTATTCCCTGTACGCCGCCACCACTATCACCACTACCCCTGCTTCATCCGCCCCCTAATTTTCAAACTGTATAAAATGAGAGATATGATGAAGCAACCAAAGGCTCATCTCATTATATCCTTCTCTTTTCACTCACTTCAGTGAATGCCTCCCTCCGCCTCCTGCGGGACTCTTGACCCCTACATACAGTCTGGTTCAAAATTAAGGGAGAAGGAAATTACAGCTACAATTTTTAGACGGGACTGGAAATAAACATGAAGTTAATGTAACCATATTCTACTATTACTGGAATTGCATAAACTAGAAATAGACGAGAAATAAGTAAACACGAAGTTAATACAACTATATTCTATATTATTGGAATTCCATAATCTAGAAACAGACTAGAAATAAATATGAAGTTCATGTTATTGGTATCGCATTTTTTCAAAGTGTATTAGGAGAATTGTAGTTCATATTTTCCAACGTAGGAGATTTTATGAAATATCGTTAACGTAATTTAAAATATTTTGTATGGATAATTTATCGATGATAATGGGAAATGTGTGCAATCAGCCGACTATACAGCAAGCGAATAAATTTAATTACGTATAATTAAATAGACTAATTAAAAATTACATTCAGATGACAGAATTTATAAATCTATGTCCTATTTATGTGATACTTCAGGACGAGTTCTATTTTAGATAGTACGAAAAAGGACTTGTTTTGAAAAAAAAAAAAACAGGGTTTTGTGTTCGTTAAATTTTTAAAAATTCTAGTAATAATTCCAATTATTGTTGCTGAAATATATGTGATGGAGTAAAACGCATTGGCTAACTGTCCAAGTGCAGTAGTGGTACTTGACTTGCTTCATTCAGACACAAAACGAGAAGCGAAAAAATATTGTATGTATTTATTCACACTGTAGATGGGTGATGGCAGTGGTAATTAATTACACTCAATAATAATAATAATAATAATAATAATAATAATAATAATAATAATAATAATATGACATTAACAAGGAGCATCCTGAATTAAATTAAGCATGATCAATTAAATAACATTTAATGTAAATCTAATTTGTATCTTAACCCTAAGTTCGAACTAAACCCACGAGTATGTTATGTTCATACATGCACAAGTACCTTTCAGCACTACACTCATTTCGCTGTCAACTCATTCCACTGGAACTACGACACATTTCACTGATACTATCCTGATTTCACTAACACTGCAAAAACATTTCACTGTTAAAATACTTTTCTCTGCCACTATAAAGTATGAAACTTCACTGACACAACACACTTCTTCACTGATACAACACTTCACATAACAAAACATCAATATTACACCCTTAAAAGTTGTGCATAATATACTACCGTCTTTTAGTAAAGTCCTTAAGCCTATTTTAAATACATTTTTGGTAATTTGTAAAGCCTCTAGTAAGTCTGCAGGTAAAGCATTTCAGTTCCTGATAACACGATTGAGAAAAGAAAACTTTCCAGTGTCCGTCCTCTGTCTTCTTTCCCACAATTAATGTCGAGTATGCGGATTTAATTTTTGTGTATGGATTTTGAAACGAAAATGCTGTTGCTGCTGTTGTGGAATACTAGCGGCGATTTTCACACCTACCAGTGTCATTGTCGTTTTGTAAAATCGTAATGAATGCAATTAAATGCAATGTGTAACTTGACATTAATTTAATCCTTGTATTGTAGTCAGTCAATGAAGCAGGTTCAGGATATTCAATGCAATAATTTTTTATTCTTTATTTGTATATATTCTACAATCGATAAAACGTTGTCTTGTTACTTCCGGGATATATGTACATGCAAATTTGTGACATTTTGAGACTTGTGAATACGTTGTTGTGACCTGTGATTGCAGTCTGAATGTGTTGGTTGCACTTAATTTTTCTTAATGTATCCAAAACCATAGCGGTTGTTAGTGAGAAATTCAGAAACAATTTAATAATCTACCACGGGCAACTCATAGTGGTAGGCTCATTTCCTTTGTAAAAGAAGAATACATCGTGACTGCCAAAATTCGCGTGTGGTCTTCAGTATTACAATACTTGATTTTATTTTTCAGAACTTTATGAATAGTGTTGGTAAAAACAATATACGAATAAGTTTAACGTCGTTGGATACGTAACATTTTATCGCGTAAATGAAAAGTGCATTTCGAAGTGAAAAATGTCCTTGTGTCCTTGTCACATTGTGTGTGTTTTAGCATAAAACAAAACATTAGTTATATTTTTTGTACGCATATTGGCAGCGAAATACATGCCATAATTAATTTCTACAACAAATCAAGATTTCAGGTATAACTCCCTGTAAAGTTGATTTGAATAATTTCGAGGGAAAAATTGTTCCAGGGCCGGGTATCGAACCCAGGACCTTTGGTTTAACGTACCAATGCTCTACCACTGATCTACCCGGGAACTCTAACCGACACCGATCCAATTTTTCCCTCTATATCCACATACCTCAAAGTGGGCTGACAACCGTCAAGCAACCAACTTCGAGTGCACACTAACTCTGTGTGACTTAAATTGTGGTTTTCTGTTAACGAACAGTGACGTGTATTATGCAAATCAAGATTTCAGGTATAACTCCCTGTAAAGTTGATTTGAATAATACCCGGCCCTGGAACAATTTTTCCCTCGAAATTATTCAAATCAACTTTACAGGGAGTTATACCTGAAATCTTGATTTGCATAATACACGTCACTGTTCGTTAACAGAAAACCACAATTTAAGTCACACAGAGTTAGTGTGCACTCGAAGTTGGTTGCTTGACGGTTGTCAGCCCACTTTGAGGTATGTGGATATAGAGGGAAAAATTGGATCGGTGTCGGTTAGAGTTCCCGGGTAGCTCAGTGGTAGAGCATTGGTACGTTAAACCAAAGGTCCCGGGTTCGATACCCGGCCCTGGAACAATTTTTCCCTCGAAATTATTCAATTTCTACAACAGTTTACCAACTTTCTACTGGCAAAAATATAAGTAAGAAAAATATAAAATTTCATCCCGTCTGAATCAAATATTGGGGTAATGTATGTGACGTGTCCAACGAAATAAAGCTTTCGAGTCACAGAATTTCCTAAATTCGTCGAAAAATTCGTCGAAATGCATTTTAATTTTAATTGGCAGAGAAAAGTTCATTATGCTCCCTAATATCGTACCCCTCACATCAAAGCAATGAATGTGCATTTTCTTAGTTCTGGGAAAAACGAGTTTAAAGTTTCAAATGTCCATATAAATTTAGGAAAACTTCATTTTTAATCAACATATTATGATATAGGAAGTTGATTACAATGAAGTTTTTCTGAATTTATCAGGGAATTTGAAAATTTAAACTCGTTTCTCTCAGAACTAAGAAAATGCATATGCATGGTTTTGAGATGAGAGGGACGATGTATGTTACGAGGTCAACGTTAATATTTCTCATTGTTATATATTCTTGAAGGACACTTACTCTCCTCACAACTTCTTTATATTGGAACGGATTAAATAATGTTAAAACTAGAATAAACGGTAAAGTTAAAGGTCGCATTTACTTATTGTTTCGATTCGAAGCCAGTTTTTATACTATTTTAACAAATATATTAAGAACACAAATTAAAACATGAATATTCGTAACTCAATAGCTTGCCAGAAACTTGAATATTAGATCAAAATCCTTAGAACACGACCAAAAGGATATCATGTAGATATTTCCGACAAGGGATGGTCTACAATATGAAATTTATCGACAGCTGAAGTATTCTTGAAAGTGGTAGCCTCGAGAGAGGAACTTCCGTCAAGTTGATCTGAACTTTTCAGTTACCATTCTATCCACTAGTTATTAATTTGTGAGTAGCATTCCTCTGTTCATCTTAAAGGATTAAAGTGTAAGTACTAGTAGTCAAATTAAATAATAATTTTACATTTTTATCCATCATGTTAATCCTCGAGGACTTCGTACTGCCTGCAAACCATACTTTGAGAAACACTGGAATACATTAATAATTTTTAAGTTGTATGGTTGAAATAATTATAGTTATTGCTTGTATTTTGTTACAGTTCAAAGAGCTTATAACTTTTGTTCATTTATTAAGAATGTTTTAAATTAATTGGAATATGAAACGATGGACCTTAGTTTCAACTGGTGTAAACATGGGGTTTAAGTACATATTGAAACACCGAACGCGAAATCCAGTCCATTCGACCGACTGGTTGCTTTACAAACAGAGTGCATTAGAAGTCGTGTGTATCTGTACATGCAGGATAAATAATCAGTACTTTATCTTCCAGTGCATTGTGTACATTGTAAAGTTGTCGAAGGGTTGTGTTGTATGCGAATAGTGTTTGGAACGAATCTATGCAACGTTACCGCATGGGGTCACAATAGAATGAGTTTAATTGGAACTTTCCTTGTACATAATACACTGAAAAATAATACAACTTGCTTTGGATAACTCCAGGCTAGACCGACAGATGTTACAGAAACTATGTATTCATATTAATTACGTAAGTTTATATTTAATTACGGTCACAATTGAAGGGTTCAGAGCCATAGCGGTCCAAGCGCCATTTATTAAAAACGGAGAAAGCAAGGGTTAAAGTTAAGTAAATACCATAATTTAATGAAGATTGACATATCATTTAATTTTAATGTGCATACTTTATCTTACTTGCTATATGTTTCGTTAAATTATAGTAATCACATAATTTTAACTCTTCTTTTCTCCTTTTTAATAAATGGCGCTTGATCCACTATGGCACTGAACCCTTCAATTAATATAGTCCGTGGAATGTTTCGTTCCATAGATGGGGGATTGTATCTAATATGTAGACCATATCAAACTCGACACAAATATTTATCTGAAATCATTTTAATTTCGAATTGGTATTTTTAACGAGCTATAAAATATTGTTACCTGCTCTAAAACAAACGAGTTGTACTACATTAAACACACTTGATTGAGGGAGTGCAACTATTTTAAGTGTGTTACGTTATTCAGGGGCGTGCAAAAAACGAACGACTGGACCTGCTTGCTTATGTCACTTCAAATTGTAATGCATTAAATAGAGATAACAGTGACCTCTTTTATGAGTGGGATTCCTTGATCAATTTTGTTATTACCAGGTGCGCATTTTCATTCCCAAACAAGTTTAGGAAAGTTATCGGTTAGTATATCCTGGACTCTAAATGCTTACATCAGAACCCTACGAAAGGTATAACCTAGTTCGGTACGTAATAATCAGGCTTCGAGACTTCGGACCCGATAGAGCAGTTCAGTGGGAAATCCGCATAACGGCGTTCTGAGAATAGTGGTAAAGCGTACAGTGGGTGGGGGTACTGTAGAATGAATGACAACAAATACGCAAAGGAAAACGCACTGGATTTGAAGGTTCTGACGAATAATTTGGTTTTCATACAAATATATTTTCAAACTGTGTCTGAAACTATTACACGGTTAGAAAAGTCAGAGCAAGAGATGCCAGAAGCCCTCAAATTAATTTAGAAAATGATGCAGAGAATAAATGAGACATCAAGTACACCGGTTACTGAACATGTAAAATAGAATGTTATGTTTTATTTAACAACGCTCGCAACTGCAGAGGTTATATCAGCGTCGCCGGATGTGCCGGAATTTTGTCCCGCAGGAGTTCTTTTACATGCCAGTAAATCTACTGACATGAGGCTGTCGCATTTAAGCACACTTAAATGTCATCGACCTGGCCCGGATTCGAACCCGCAACCTTGAGCATAGAAGGCCAGCGCTATACCAACTCGCCAACCAGGTCGACTGTAAAATAGAAGTGTAAATCAATTTTATGTAAAAATAACGGATATGGATCACTGTGTAATATAAACAGCAAATTAGTGGATATAGAGTCACCCCAGAATAAAGGACTGTCTCTTAGAGACTGCAATGATGTTAGGTTTCTTCGTCATGTGACGTAGAGCGCAGTTTTTCACAGTACAAATTGTGTTTGGCAGATAACCGAAAAAGATTTACGTTTGAGACACTGAAAATGTATCTTGTAGTATACTGTATTGCAATTCGGTACTGTAACTGCACTTCCTAAAGACGACCAATAGGATAAATGAAGAAATTAAAATTGCTGCATGTTTATTTCCACCATTAACACTGTGTATAATTAAAAGCAAATACTTATAAAAGACAGGAAAATAAATGAGTTTTACATTATTTTGACATTGTCATTGTATAATGTATATTTCCCTATACTACCGTACTCTATTCTAAACAGCAACGTTGTTATCTCAACACATCTCTACCTTTCATTACCTGCAGCGAGTCAACAACCTATAGTACATGCACAGTAAACTTATTGTATCGGGTCTCAAGTCTCGAAGCCTGGTAATAATAATGACTATGACAACTGTAAGTGGCATTGCTACTGAATTGAAATAGTCTGACCAGCTACTTTTTAACGATATAAATGCGCTAACACTGCGAAACTGGCGCTGTACAAAATATTAGTGCTACATATGAGAGGAAACGTAATTAGATTGTTGATAATACTGAACTAGTATATGCCCATATATTACATATTGTAGAACATATTAAACATGATACACACTAACTGTAAATACTCTATAAATAATATATACAATTAATTTATTTGAGATCAACACCGTTACGGTGAACAAAAACATATAGCCTATCTGAACTTATGAAATTCATATCTTTTACTATAATTGCCAGTAAAAATTTGTTTAAACTAAGAAAATATTCTTCCTACGTCACATGACGTCACAGGGACAAAATAATAATAATAATAATAATAATAATAATAATAATAATAATAATAACAAAAATCAATATACAAATTAGCAATATTTACATTTTACACAATAATTCATTAATCAAAACTTATTCCGTTGCAGTGAACGAAAACATATATTCTGAGGTTATGAAATGCAAATCTTTTACGAACCTCACATAAAATTTGTTTAAAGTACGATAATGTTCCTTCTATGTCATATGACATTACAGGGGCATATTTTTTATTCATTACATCATTGTTATTTAATGACTCCATGAGTAGAGCCCGATCATAAACCCGTGGCACCTGCGCGAAAGACGAATTGGCATCCACTTACATGGACTCGCCCAAGAGTCTTGCTGGGGGGGAGGGGGGTTGAAAGTAAGTTCTATGAGTAAGCAGTCGCTTGCACACACAGAACCCCTCACTTCGAAGCCTCAGAAAGAAGCTCGCACATGTTGGTGCCACGAGTTTGCGATCGGGCTATACCTGCTTGCAATTCTACTACCCTGCTTATGCATCCACGAGACGAGTCGACCTGGTTGGCAAGTTGGTATAGCGCTGGCCTTCTTTGCCCAAGGTTGCGGGTTCGATTCCGGGCTAGGTCGATGGGAATTAAGTGTGCTTAAATGCGACAGTCTCATGTCAGTAGATTTACTGGCATGTAAAAGAACTCCTGCGGGACAAAATTCCGGCACATCCGGCGACGCTGATATAACCTCTGCAGTTGCGAGCGTCGTTAAATAAAACATAACATTTTTTTTCCATGAGACGTAATGATTGTATCAGAAGAAACTACTCGATCCGCTGTACGTTTGGGAACAGAAATGCGCTGCCTGGTTATTACTTAGTGTTGATGATATTCCTAGTGTGTCTCGCTGCTTGTATGATGGTTATGGTAAATTCTATAATTTTTAATGTATGGATTAAATTTTATTTTGAGTATAAAATCAGTAGAAATAGAAAATAGCTAATTATACTGAAGTGTATAAGCTGTGTAATGATTGTTGAATTAGCCGTGTTGGACACGTATTTTCTACTTGAAAAGTAAGACTTCCTTCCCAGAAGTTTTAGCACTTAATTTAAGTATAGTAATTTTTGAGGGTATGATACTATTCATTCCATAATTTTCTTCCACAAGTTCCTTAATTTTTCGTTTGTATCCTACATCCTGCAACATTTTATAGAATCAGATTATTTTATTTTTCGATAGCTTTTCTTCATTTAATTATATCAACCATTAATTTTAATATTAATTATTATTATAAAAGTGTAAATTCTATCAGTTTAGGATTCAGCCATTCCAAGTTCTGTACGGGACAATTAGTCACTTTAGGCGTGTTTATTGGACTAGTACACTAATTTTTCTCCTTATTAAAAATAAATATTGCATGAAGGCTATTGATTTAATAAGTATCATAAAACGAATTTCACAAGAGAAATGTTTTCTTTAAATAAAATTTTAATCAGAAAATGAACAATTACTTATGAGATACGAAAAAAGTATAGCTACATATATGTAGAGATTACTAATATTCTCTGAATTTGAGTGACATGTCTGCTTAAAAAAAAATCTGTAGGCTATTTTCATATTCGTAACTTGACAATTTAAATTTAATGGGACACTTGGTAGCAAAGATACAGAAATAATTAAATTATTTTTTTCCCCTCAGGCTTACTTAGTCTGTTTTACATTTAGGGATAATTTAATGAATTCATTACACATTTAGTTTATAAATCCACTTATTTCGTTACAAGAAAATCCATAGGTTACAATATTTATCGTAAAAAGTTCTTACTCAGTTGTTAACTGCGTTTATGTTCTTCATTACTTTGTACATTTTTCTTAGCATCTCTCGAATATTTGATATGTGCCTCATTATTCTTAACGAACTCAATGAAGTGTTTCTGCCTTAAATTTCGTCCTCTCGTTTGTTGAAATACCCGAGAATTTTGAATAACATTTAGTTTAATACGCCCACTAATTAACATGGAAACCATCCAAATGAGACCCTATTGGACTCTGAAGTTTGTTTCTTATTTTCTAATGTAGTGAAGCACTGTACACCTGAATGCGCACGTGTAATGTAGGAGTTTATTGGAGCCTAAAAGTTTTAATATATATGGACTCATATCATGACAATCCCTTTACAAGGGTCGTAGGTTACTGGTGCTGCAGTAAAGCCGTCGGGTGGTTGGGAACAGGGACCGCTGCCGGTATTGTTCCGCCTCCCTTATCCGACCTCTGACCTCGTGACGTCATCTCAGCCCTTAAATAATGAGATAGGCGCGTGTAAACCCAGCCCCCGACTCCCTCTCTTTCCAACCCTTTCCACTGTGTAAATTCTCCTACGGCTCTTCCCTCAACCAATCTCCGTGTCCTACATTCACCCCCTTCCTCTCTCTCACTCTCCGTCGTACAAGTTGGTTCATAATGGACGCAGCGCAAGCTATGAAGAGTAAATTAATAATTAATATTAGCTGAAATGAACCGTGGGGGTATTTGAGGTGGGTATTATGTATTCTGGGAACATCCTCAGAACATGACGCAGTAAAAGGAATATACCACTACAATGTGTAGCATGATGTCGAGTAAAGTGTCCCTTAATGAAACGGATGGTAAGAGGTGTATGACATTTCATTTGAAGGTGCCCTATCAAATAATTAGTGGAGAAGCAGGAAGACATTATATCCCAGCTTCTCTCGCTGTGAATAATAGGCCTACAGATGCAAGGACGGACTTCTATGACGTCCAAAGCAGTGAACAACTGTTGAAGGTTTCCTCGTACTGTATTTTTCTAGGACGGTAAACTGCACACACATTTCAGGTATATGACCTAAAAGAAGGTAATTTACAAATATGTAATTTGCACACCGGATTTTGGATATGTAGTCTGCACAAGCAAACAACCCAGGTAAAAAAAAAACAGGATGTAAATTGCACACAGAGCTACAAATAATGGCATGTAGCCTACTTCCTTTGAATATACTCACTATTACAATATTAACGTATTAATCAATAATTTATACTGGTAGCTGGTATTTTGCTCGCTTAATGAATTCCAATCGGGATATATGCCCCTCATTATATTTCTCTCCATAGTATCTTTGCTCCTTAAGGAGCCCTTATTTTTAACTTTTGCTTCAGTAGGTAGAATCCCCTGAATTTTCACGTATGTGTTAATTTGAAATTCAATTAACCTGTTTGTAAAAGTATAAATATCAGGATGAGCAGACTAAAACGTATTGTTGAAACTACTGTGAAAAATCTCGGACATTAGTTGTACGATGCAAGCTGTTTTAGCTGAGCAGATTGAAGGAGGAAAGGTAACGTCATCGTCTACATAGGTGTCTACAAAATAGTCACAAAAGTTTAGTTTTTCATCTTGTGGCTCAATGGCCACTAAATCAGATACAAAACAGTCGCCAACCACATGTGAGTCTAAAAGCGGTAGACCGAATAAAAGTTTTAACCATCTGCCGATTTCAGAATAATTTTTATATTCCTTTAATGAACCATATTTATTGATCTGACTTAGATGGAATCTACATCCAATGACATTGACATCACTTCATATAGCATTTATTGCAGCACGGATGGCACATACGAAATCCACAATTATAGTGTTTGGATTCTGTCGTAAATTTATATGATAGCATATGTCAGAAATCGATCGTAATACTTGAACGTAAGTATAAGCTTTTTCCGGATAACAGCCAATATGTTAGTTGTATGTAATCTCATTTTGTGCTCTATGGAAGGTAAACAGTTGTACAAAATACTTAGTACAAAATGTGAATGTGCCATCCATGAAAATAGTGTCCACACTATATAATGTATCTATATTCGTTATACAATACCCCTCTTCTTCCATTACAAACTACGTAAGTCAATTGTGCTTGCCATTCGTAACATTGGTTGGCATTGCGTTCGATTTATATGTAATTTATTAAAAAAATAACCCGAGTCAGCAGTGTGTAGTTTACATACGACCCCTACCATCTAAGTTAGGTTTTGTTGTGTGTGCAGATTACGTACCACAAGTGTACAGCAAAGATATGGGAAAAAATACACCTGAAAGATGTGTGTAGTTTACCTCCGCCCGTATTTTTCCATACCTTCGAAGAAAATATAAGCCAGTACTTTGTTTTCTTTTCTTTTATTTTATTTTATTCATTTCACCTATCAAATATTGAAGTGATCAGAAATGTTGTATGGCCATATTATTTTTCAGGAAATTGTCATTACTATTAGCCTATTATTATTATTATTATTATTATTATTATTATTATTATTATTATTATTATTATTATTATTATTCGTTATCGATTCTGCCTCATTTTGATTACTGTGACCTCTCTACACTGACCTTAACATGAGACTGACAGACTACAGTGTTCATAATGCATGTGTTCAATTTATTTGCTACGTCTGTAGATTTGACCGTATCACACCTTCACTAAATATGTTGTCCTAGTCCGTCTCAAAGAGCGAAGAACTATTCACTCTCTCACGTTAATCTTCAATTTTCTTCAGAACTCTAACCCTAGCTACTTAGCTTCTCGTTTTCAACATTGTCCTCACATCACGAAATAGATACTCGCTCACAACACCATATCACACTCTCCATTCCTAAACACAAAACATCTTCCTACTCTTCATCTTTCACTATCTCTGCAGCTCATCTCTGGAACTCTCTAACATTACATGTCAGAGACTGTCGGACATTATCTAGTTTGAAAAATAAACTAAATTGCACTTTTTCAATTCAGATTCCATTTACTTATAAGCCATTTTCTCTGCGATAGTTTTGTAAAAATATGTTTATTTTTCTTCCTTTTCGTTTTCTTGTTCTCTTGATCGCCAGATGAATTTATTATCGTACCCTTTTTATTATTGATTCTATTTAAATTTCGTATTTTGTTTTTATTTATTATTTTATTACATTCCATTCGTTGTATCCTTCCTTACGTTTTTCCCTGTTAACTATGTACAAACTGAGTTGCTTTTATTATAATCTAATCTTTAGATCTGTATTTTACTTATTTTGTTATGGTATTATTTTCATATTGTTTAGTGTCGATTTTGTTATGCTATTATATTTTGTAATATGTTAGTATTCTGTTCTTTAACTTTTTGTTAAAATTTTGTATACTTTTTCAGCTGGTAGAGTGTAAGAGAAGGTCCTATGGCCTTAACTCTGCCAGTATAAATAAATTATTATTATTATTATTATTATTATTATTATTATTATTATTATTATTATTATTATTCTGTTTAGAACACTTAACGTTTAAATATAATAGAGGTCTAAAAATAAAAAAAAACAAAAAAAAACTTCAGTGTTAAATTTTCTTTAAAAAGTTGAAAAAAAAAAAAGAAGAGTAATATATCGTATTTGCCTTCAACAAATTTTAACACTGTGAAGTTTTTAGACTAATTATATTTTATCATAATCATTGTCATTATTATCATCATAATTATCAAGTAAGTGTACATTAGCGGGTTTTTACTAAGTTTTTTCTTACACTTCAAGTTTGGAAAGCTGAAACATTGCCTTCTGTGCCGGAGTTCCAAATTCTATGTAGCCTATATGTGAATTTATAGTACAAAGCGTTCAGCTCGGATCCCAGCTACGAACACGCTCATCAGATATGATTCAATGGCAGACATAGACTGTACCGTTATCGATCCGTAACCTCACTCGTATTTTTAACTCTTATTACTTTGATTATGACAGCATGCATACAATTACTGTATATTTTTATTTCATAATCAGTACTAACCGATGTTCTAGGAGTATTTGTTCAAAGTGGTGACCGTCTTTATTCACACTTTCCCGATATAAATATCTTGATGGATTGTTATTCACGCGTAAAATTTCAGTCACGCTTGTAATTTCTTCTCTTCAATTGTCATAGTATTTTTAGGTACGGACTTTATTTTTATAAATATAAGTATTTTTTTTTTTAGTATACAAAAACTATTTCATGAAAATATGTCGGCAATGTTTGAATACAGACCGACATTACTCTCATATAGACTGGCCAGAGTTTCTGACACAAAAACCAGGACACATTCCTAAAAGTGATCCTGCAAAGCACGCACGACATTGCTTTTTTTTTTCTATTCGCGTTACATATCATAAAATATCTGATCTTCAAACCAAAACAGTAACCAGTTTTAATACAATACACATTTCTTGAAGTATGTAAACTAGTAGCTATTGGAAACAACATAACAAAAGAGATGATATATTGGTGAAAAGAAAATAGGGGCAGGGAGGAAAAAGGTCTTAAGTAAAAATTTTATACTTTTCAGGAGAGCAGTAGAAAGATTGAAATTGGTGTCATTATAGAGTTTTTTAATTAAGAGGTTTTTCTTGGATATATTATTTGTTTATATTTCTTCTAAAATAGGTAATGTTGGTAATTTAACAATTTTATTGATTATTTCCAAAAATAGTCGCACTTAAGGTCTTTTAAGACTAAAATTCAAACTGAGTAGAAGGAACTATTTAAACATAAGACCTTTTTCATGTGAAAATAACTGAGAAATGTGAATTACTAGGAATGCATAATAGGTCTTAAACAATTATAGGACTTGAATAATTTCAAGGGAAAAATTGTTCCGGGGCCGGGTATCGATCCCGGGACCTCTGGTTGAACGTACCAGCGCTCTACCACTGAGCTACCCGGGAACTCCACCCGACACCGTCTCAACTTTTCCCTTTATATCCACAAAAGTCACACAGAGATTGTGTGCACTCGTTGTGGATCTCTGGCGTTTCGTCAGCCCACGCGAGTTGTGTGGATATAAAGGGAAAAGTTAAGACGGTGTCGGGTGGAGTTCCCGGGTAGCTCAGTGGTAGAGCGCTGGTACGTTCAACCAGAGGTCCCGGGATCGATACCCGGCCCCGGAACAATTTTTCCCTTGAAATTATTCAAATCTGCTTTACAGGGAGCTTCACCTGAAAGACTAGATTTGCATAATTATAGGACTGTTTACCCTTGGTACTTAAACTTTTAAAAGGAAAGGGCATCAGTATGTGATAAATGGCTAAAATACAAGTTAGACATTTTTAATAGGGAAGCATGGAAAGTAAAAATATGATGGTTTGTAAGGAATAAAGTATTAAATATTCTTAAGTCCTTATTCTGTGTGTGCTCGATTCAAAAAGTACTTAGGACATTGGTAACGCTCTATTAATCCAGTCAGGAGTCTTATTTGACTTTAACCGTTTTACCAGATTGTAGAGAATTGTTTCCACCTTTTAGAATATATAAAAATCTCATTTTCACAAAAAAAAATTGACTTAAGACCTTTCTCCTCCTGGCCACATATTTTGTTATGAGGAGGTGTAAATTGTTATTGCGTACAAGTATTTATTATTCATGCTCTCTGCTAACTCTTTTTCTAACAGGACGCACTGTAGCTACTGCAGCCTGATTATTCTTCATGAGTTACTGATCAGCTACATATTTCTGATTTGAGTGTAATGCTTTCAGCAACTGCCCCTGTCCAAGAAGGAAGTCATAGAATTTAACACTGCTAAATTCAGATTGCTTACATAAAAATGGCTTTTAAGGAACACGCAGATTCATTGCCGCCCTCACATAAGCCCGCCATCGGTCCCTATCTTGTGCAAGATTAATCCAGTCTCTATCATCATATCTCACCTCCCTCAATTCCATTTTAATATTATCCTCCCATCTACATCTCGGCCTCGCCAAAGGTCTTTTTCCCGCCGGTCTCCCAACTAACACTCTATATACATTTCTGGATTCGCCCATACGTGCTACATGCTCTGTCCGTCTTAAACGTCTGGATTTAATGTTCCTAATTGTCAGGTGAAGAATGCAATGCGTGCAGTTCTGTGTTGTGTAACTTTCTCCATTGTCCTGTCACTTCATCCCTCTTAGTCCCAAATATTTTCCTAAGAACCTTATTATCAAATACCCTTAATCTCTGTTCCTCTCTCAAAGTGAGAGTCCAAGTTTCACAACCATACAGAACAACCGGTAATATAACTGTTTTATAAATTCAAACTTTCTAACAATTTTTAATCAACATAATTATATATTAATGTTTCTGCCTTCAGTTTAGAATTTTTACTTATCCGCATATTGTTCACTACTGCGAAGTGTTTTCTGTTGTTTTGCTCTTTGCTTCTATTTTCTGAGAGAATAGAAAACATAAAACTTTCGATTCATATTTTATTTCGCAGGACTTTAGCAGGATAAACTTAAAAAGCAGAATATTTATAGGAATTTCAAGTTTTTGCGCGAGCCATAGGATAAAGGGCTGAAAGACAAAGGACATCTGGTCACCCTAACTTTGAACAACTATGACACAAATTATATTCATTATGAAATAAAAATGTAATTGTGTGCATACTATAATTGAAGTTATGAGTAAAAATACACGAGAGAATACGGATCGATAATGACACAGCGTGTTCCGGCCATGCAAGCATGTATGAAGCCCGTATAACCGGCCGGGAGCCGAGATGAACGCTCTGTAGTATTAAGATTTTCACAAACGACACTCTTGCTTTTTTTAACCGTCATTCTACACATTACAATCTGTACTTCGTCGTTTTCACCACATTTTTTGTGTTCTCATTTAGGACGAAACTTGAAAATTACAGTGAGCTTATGAGATGTGCTGTAAGAATGTTATTTGAAAGTTATGTTTACCGTTCAAGCTTTGACTTTTGAGCTTCACTATAAGAGACGTAAGCTTCATGTTGATAGGCCTATTTACGGCAAGATTATTCTGAAAAAAAAAGTATTCCTTCATTCTTATGGATAACGTATTATAAAATTTCTTACGAGAAAAAGAATATGTGTTCTAAAATGAACTTCATTTAGACAAAAGTAATGTTTTCAACTATCAGACAATTTTATCCGCTGTTCTTCAGTTGGTTCCCAAACAAAATATCAACAATGTGAGTAGGTTCCCCATGTTCAAATATCAACAACGCGAGTAGGTTCCCCATGTTCAAATATTTACAAACGCGAGTATGGTCCCCATGTCCAAATATCAACAACGCGAGTAGGTTCCCCATGTCCAAATATCAACAACGCGAGTAGGTTCCCCATGTTCAAATATCAACAACGCGAGTAGGTTCCCCATGTCCAAATATCAACAACGCGAGTAGGTTCCCCATGTCCAAATATCAACAACGCGAGTAGGTTCCCCATGTTCAAATATCAACAACGCGAGTAGGTTCCCCGTGTTCAAATATCAACAACGCGAGTAGGTTCCCCATGTTCAAATATCAACAACGCGAGTAGGTTCCCCATGTTAAAATATCAACAACGCGAGTAGGTTCCCCATGTTCAAATATCAACAACGCGAGTAGGTTCCCCATGTCCAAATATCAACAACGCGAGTAGGTTCCCCATGTCCAAATATCAACAACGCGAGTAGGTTCCCCATGTTCAAATATCAACAACGCGAGTAGGTTCCCCATGTTCAAATATCAACAACGTGAGTAGGTTCCCCATTTTCAAATATCAACAACGCGAGTAGGTTCCCCATGTTCAAATATCAACAACGCGAGTAGGTTCCAAGGCTGTGTGGGAAGGGATGTTAATGGATCATGTAGCAGAGTAGTGATAGTGTCCAAATGTCAACAACGGGGATGAGGTAGTTGTTATTGCCTATAACACCACTTATATTCGATCATGACCTGTGGTTTTATATACGTTAAAATATAAATACCGATCATAAGTTTCAGTGATTATCAGAGTAGTGGCAGTGGAAGTACAGGACAGCCGTATTGCACTTAGTGATAGATTTCACTAGTATGCTCGTTGAAAAGAGGAAGAAACTCTTAGTGGTGAATGATCGGTTTTCAGAAAGCATTATCTAGTGGTGTGGAAAGATATACTTGTGTTAAAAGAGCATGTAAGTGTTTCGTGAAACTTTCTGATTCAGATATTAGAATGGAATGCAACGTCGAACATAACCACGATACTTGTGATATTGCAACTTTAAATAAAATTATGAAAGATTCAACATGGAAAATTGTGAAGTTATTCGACGCAACGTGTCCGCCAAGCACAAAACATTTTTAACCTACCTACTACCGTAGACAGTAGTTGACAGTCCTAAGTTTGTATAAAATGGGAAAGGAAATGTTTTCTGGCTTAATCTAGCGCGGGAACCAATTGCAGTACAAGGAGAAATCAACCTGGAACCAATTCAGGTATAGCTCTGGGACGAACTGGGAACCGATTCACAGATTTGGGAACCAATTCCAGTACGCTCATTTTATCGCTTTCTCCCCTCCCTCCCCACTAAGATTCACTTCAAAAGTTCGATATTATAAAGCATTATCCTTCTCGCATTTATGAAGTCATTCTAAATTTATTTACTCGTACATTGTTTATTTCAATTGATAAAATGTATCTAGTAAATCCTTTTGAACATCACCATATTTTGATCTTTATCGCATTTATATGTCGAAATTTCACGATAAATTTGCAATAGAATAGCCGTAATAAAATTGTAAAATTTCCATTGCTCTCTTCTCTCTTTTAGTATTTAAATTTGTTGAAATAGGGCCTATCTATATCCAAGATAACGTGTAGTTATTTTTCATGTATATAGGCTACAATGATTCTTCATTGTTTTTAAGCACTATCATTATTACAAAATGAAATGTATTTAAGATTATGTTTGTTGAATATATTTCTCTCCTTCACTAGTACTTTGACATTTCTTAATTAGAAGGCAGTAGTTAAATTGTCACTGCTTGCTTGTAGAAATGAGCAGAAAATAGATTGTATTGAACTATGAGATTTGATCAGTTTGAAAGTTCTGCATTAGTTTTCTTATATAGATTGTTCAGATGATGATAGCTATCGTGATTTTTTTTTGTGATTTTCCAGGAAAAAAGCTGAACGAAAACGATCGTCTGACCGAGAGAACTTTAGAAGAAAGAATTGGAATCTCTTCTACTTAACAGTTGAGTAAGAAAGTTGCTCATCTGGGACACTTTAGTTTTTCATCTTGGAAACATTTGCTGAAGTCGATTTTATGTGATATTACACCATTGGTAAAGAGTCAAATATAAACTTCTTTTTTCTTTTATAAAATCGCTTTAATTAAGTATATCGAAATATTATTAAATTGTAATATATGCTTATAAAATTAAAATTAACTTCTGATGTAAATATTA
The DNA here is from genome assembly GCF_040183065.1 of Periplaneta americana. NCBI lineage: Eukaryota > Metazoa > Arthropoda > Insecta > Blattodea > Blattidae > Periplaneta > Periplaneta americana. The sequence continues at coordinate 32,734,395 of NC_091125.1, forward strand.
TTATGTATTATAATGAGGCTTATCGCGTGTGTAAAAGTGTTGTGAGAAAAGTGGCATAAGTGAACCTTTTATTTATTATTGTAAATATAACTACGGACAAATGACAAATTGATTTTAGAGCAAGAGACAAATAAAAGAACTATAATTAAGACGTGTGTGGCCTCCCCCTATAAAATAATGTAAGTGGGCTTACAATTATGGTTACCAAAGTTGCATTTCCCAACATAAGGACACACATTCATGAACTTATTACACTGTACTGTATAACAATTAATGAAGAATGTTATGTTTTGTTCCTGTCAAAATAAAATAGATGTCGTCTAGCACTATTTTATTAAATATCATGGTCTTTTATTTTATATCCAAAACCTGCATGAATTTTTTTTATTTTACAATACTACACTACAGATACTAAGATTAAGAAATTTATATAACTAAAAGAGGGTTTCAGTCACTTTTCGTCGACATGAGTTTATGGTACAATATTACTTTGTGTAGCCTATTCTATGAAATTGCACATTCTTCTGCATGTCACAAATTCATAATCGTAACTTAAAAGCTTCACATCTGTGTTCGGTAATGCTTACATAGCTTTTATGATCACTTGCTCACAGTAATTTTCACTTTCGCATGCATCAAATTGCTATCTATATATATAACCTTCTCGACTTTACTTTGGTCTAGAGTGAATTTGAAAATAAAGTTTATTTCCGCTAGTGATATACAATCTGATATATTCAGATAAATAGTTCCAAGTAATTTTCATTTACATTTTAAACTTTGCTCTGAGAACTTCTAAACATTCTTTGTTGGAAAATAATTTTATGAAAATATATCGTAATTAACTTGTGTTAAAGATCTTCCACATCTGATGTTCCAGTTAAGGAATAATGATTTAAGATCACATTAATAGTGCTAATAAACTTTTAAAGACTAAAAAATTATTTACAATTCAATACAATACTGTATGTGTATAACAGGAAATGGCTTCGTTCAAGCTCATAAGTGTGACGTGAAAATTGTATGTCAGTGAAACAAATCTTAATTTTCCTTTTTCGTACTCGTTTTTGTTTGTTTTCTTAAAAATCTTTTGGAAAAATTGAGATGTACTTTTATGGAAATTATGGAATGAAGACTCATTTCTAGGTTTCTTTTTGGGAATGAGTATATCTAAAAAAAGAACAGTGGGTAACAGAACTAGTTTTAGAAAAGATGTTCGTTATTTCTCAGGAAATCTATGTCCAGCACCCATAGAAATTAACTCAAGTTTGAAATATATAATTTCAATGATCAAAATTAATTTTATCAGCAATTTATTTTTAAAAATAAACTCTGAAACACCTTAATAATTTAAAATAACATATGTAATGTGCACTATTGTTGATCGCTTAAAAATAATCAGAAATGTAGTAGTGGTGGTGGTAGTGTTTTCGGTGGTGGTATTATTGTCTTATTTTTATTTCTAACAATCTGGATTTCTTTATAGCTTCCAAAGTTTTTTATTGACAAAAGTACTTCGGAGGAAAGAAAGAAAAGAAAAAAAAAGTTAATTTAACTAATAAGCTCACCTAGGTTGTTCTAGTTTGTTTTTAGTCTTTTTTTCCCACAAAATTAGGTAAAATTTGGAAATCTTGCTTGTCAATATTACCATGGCTTTCGTAATGAGTAGAGATTACAAAATGACTTGCAATACGAACAGAAAATTAGAGGGACAATTATGTCAAAACTTAAATGAAGCAGTAGTATAAAAAAATATGGTGAAAAGGTTGACCTGTTTTTAAGTACTGTTTGAAACAATTCTTCATAACGTAGGAATTTGCCTTCGTTGCCAACATAAACTATACCCTCACTGACGAGACAGACGCCTGCAAGAGCCTTAACAAAAGACCCATTTAGCTAAACTTGCGTAGGATAGAAAGTTCTGGTAAGATGAGATATCGAAGAAATCTGTCAAAACACACAATAGTTTCAATGTGACCTTGTTACATTGTTTATCTGGTACGAATTCCAAAGGAAAGTTATACACGTGCATTTGCAGAAATGTTTTGTAAGATTTCTGTTGCAGTTCATGTTTCTATGTTTACATTAAAAAATAATCTACTCATTGAAACGATATTGGTTCTTCTCAAAATGTAAATTGAAGTTCAATGTCTATTTAGAGACGAAAAGACTGTTTGGGAATTGTTGAGCAGTATGATTAAAGAACAATTTACATTGTACAAGGTGGAAGTGAAATAACTCTGCAGATTGAAAAAGGACGATAGGTTGCACTTAAATGAATAGAAAACTTATAACATGTTTTGTGATTAAATGCACGGTTAATAATAAAATTAACATTGAAATTTCAGCAGTCCTGCAACATCGCCGCTAACACACCCCTTCTCTCTTCATGTAAGTTGTAAGAGGTCAACGAACTAAGGCTGTCTAACTGCCTCCACCTGCCTCTCTAGCTATAGCGTTACAATCTTGTCGCGTTGTTCAGTGACTTCAAATTAAATGCTTTATAAATTAAATATGCGCGAAAAAAAGTCCACACTATGATATGAACGAAAATGACTATCCTACCGAATAAGAGGGTATTAAACATTTGGAAAAAAGCCGTGAACTTCCCACTAATATAGTATTACACTTTTTCCTTAGATACAACATGAGCTGTTTGCTCCAAAAATCTGCAGGGTTATTTCACTTCCACCCTGTATGACAATGTCTGTCGGGAATTAAATTCCTGTCATTTTGGTCAGAAAAAATCTGTTAAAGCAACTACGACAAAAATAATTGAAAAAAGAGAAAAGAGATTAAATTGTTTTAGGCGGCGACCTCGTCATGATTTCCCTAAAATTAAGGAGACTTAAAATTTGCGATGTACGGTGTACGTGGGAAATTACTGAGGAGAGGGAAACAGGACTGATATCTTAATATTTGAAAGCAAATTACAGTGGACACGAAAGCGAGAACAGTAGTGATAATTACAGTAATGACAATAATGAAGACGGCTGTGATAATGATGGCGATAACGATAATGGCGATGATGGCTACGAAACTAATCCTAATATAAGAAAACTAGGAATTCATAGAAGAACATTATTCTAAACTGGAGGAAAGGCGTACAAGGTTTCAGCCGTGCCGTTCCGATGACAACGAAGAATACAATGTCTGCAACATGACCAAACAAAATTATCGATAGCTGATAGATAAATTTTCATTGAAGCACATACTTCATATACTGACATTCTTTCTAAAGTAGCAGTTATTTTAATGAAACTCTGGAAAATATCAAACAAATTTTTTTTCACTAACTTATAATATACTTTCGTTAGCATTGCATTGCTTTTAGAGGTCTTTGTAAACAATCTCGTTTTCCTTATTCATATTTTGAAAAGCACTCTCCTCATCATTATACGTAGGTTATATCTGCAGTGCTTGGGAAAAGTGACATAATTCAGTTTCCACAAACTTTTTTTGATAATTTATTGACAACTTACGGAACATCTGCTCGCTTGGAAAAAAATACATAAGTATTTCTCCCGTTACAATAATTCATACAGAAAAAAATCAGATCGACATAAACTAGTGTAAGTTGTCAATAAATTATCAAAAAAAGTTGTGTGGAAACTGACTTATGTCACTTTTCCCGAGCACTGCAGATATGTTTATCGGTATCGTGGGTTACCAGTATTTGGAACAGATAAGTGGTAATATCTGATCGTGAGGCTCGTGTTCCACTGTGTCTTACCCTGAGCCGGAATGTATATGCGTAAGTAAATATAGCAACTTAAATGCTACATGAGCTAGGTGAGGAGACAGCTAAGTGACATGAAGCCGATGACTGTGACAGAGTGGGTTAGACGATGGGATAAATAAGTGACAGGACTGAGGCTGTGACAATGCTAGAGGTTAAATAAGGGGGGAGGCCGAGTAATATGACTAGGTTAACGTAGGTAAGATGAGGGGCTAACTAAGTGACAGGAGGCTGAGGACTATGACAAGGTTAGGGTGGGTTAGATAAGGGGACAGTTAAGTGAGAGGAGGTCGAGGAATATGATTAGGTTAACTTCCTATGAGGGGATAGCTAAGTGACAGAAGGCTGAGGACTATGACAAGGTTAGAGTGGATTAGATGAGAGGACAGTTAAGTGAGAGGAGGTCGAGGAATATGACTAGGTTAACGTAGGTAAGATGAGGGGCTAACTAAGTGACAGGAGGCTGAGAACTGTGACAAGGTTAGAGTGGATTAGATAAGGGGACAGTTAAGTGAGAGGAGGTCGAGGAATATGACTAGGTTAGCGTAGGTAAGATGAGGGGATAGCTAAGTGACAGAAGGCTGAGGACTATGACAAGGTTAGAGTGGATTAGATGAGGGGACAGTTAAGTGAGAGGAGGTCGAGGACTGACATGATTATCCCATTTATAGGTAATAATCGATTTCATGTATATTCCCTGGACGACATAATTAATCTTCATTTTGCTCTGATAGCATGTTATAATACATTTCAAAATCTATATTTTTTAGTGCATTCAGAAATCCTTGCCTTGCACTTGACTACTGCAACCAATTCTTAAAAAATTGTCACGAATTTTACTGCAGGCATATCGTTTCTTCTAATCTTTATATACTTTCTTCTGTTTTTATCACCTCCATACCATTTGTTTCCCAACATTTCAAACTGCAAATTCTTTACGATTCTATAAAACATGCTTTGCGATCGTCATTTGTTTACCGCATAGACTGTCAACTGAAAATGGCAGCTCCGTTCAAACCTTTTGGTGAAGCTAACATTAGTGAAATAGAATTTTAGTAAGTCAATGTTTTATTGTATTAGAGTACTTTATTTATTCTAATCTGTATATACTTTTTCCTAATCGTGTAATAGTCAATTAAATTCCACTCGAGTTTTGATTTTCTCTAGATAAATCCAAACCTCTAGTGAGATTACTATCGACAAAAAAAGCACTAGGCGAAGTTATAATTTCTAATATAAAAATGTTTACAACATAGATTAAGCTGTACTTTTTGTGATAGTACTATTTCATGGCTTCATGGTAATTATGTGTAAGTTAGTTTCAAAACGATAAGTTTTCTTCTTTCATGTCTTTTAGTCTTCACTTCTGCTTTCGTAGTTGCTGGAGTTACACTATTACTGTGGTGTTTGAGGCTTACACAGTAGTTGGACTGTAATGGAGTTGATGTTTCAACTGCGTGTTGAAATATGAAGTCTCCAACTTTTTGACACTAATTACTGGTTCCATCTTCTAGGATAATTGCTTGTGGTCTACGAAATTTCATTCCAACCATATTTCACAGCTAGGCTTTGTTAGTTCTATCAGCAAGGAAGATACATCTACAAAATGACCAAAGTTTTCTTAAGCGATGACCTGTGACCCGCTACATGTTGATTCTGGTATTGATGTGAAAATTTTACTAGAATTAAAGCGAAACGAATCAAATTACCGAATTTCTGAAGTACTAAGTAGAAGATTGTAATGGAAGTCTTGATAATGCTGACAATTTTATTAACTGTTCAAAAGAATAATTTGGTGTTTCAAACTGTGTTGAAACGTTCAACATCTCGGAGTAACTTGCAAGTCCATTGTTAGAATCACATTTCTAAAGACTTTAAGAGTCTCGTACTATTGTCTGTTACGTCTGATTAGTTAAATCAAGTCGACAAAAGGTCCAGTAACAAAGAAGGGGGAATTGAAAGAATTGTACACAAAGATGAGTCCTTGCAAGTAGGATAAAGTTGCCTAGCTCCGTGATACCCCTAATCCCGTGATACTTTTTTTTTTTTAATTTAATGTCAGTCAAAGTTTTGCCGTTCGAACTTAGCGCCAGACATCTTTCTCGAAACAGTGCCTCTTCGCCTACCTTTGAGACACCGATGAACTTCCTAGCAAGATACCAAATCCCGTGACATTCAGTGAAAAAATGTATCACGGAATTAGGCAACTTTACCCTATAACCTCGGTATCTTCTGCCTGCTTGTTCAGACTATTCATGCATCATTCATTCGTAATGTTCTGCTTAAGGATAAGTCTTTCACTGCAAATAAAGCACTCTATAGTATTCCCTATTTTCCTCCTTCCTCTTGGTCTCCTCATACGATTCATATATCTTAATGTTGTCTATCATCAGTTATCTTCTTCTGCCGCGAACTTTTCTACTATTCACCATTCTTCCAGTGCATCCTTCAATAGACAATTTCTTTTTACGAGTGATCCAGCCGATTTCAATTTCTCTTCCTGATCAGTTTCAGCATTATTCTTTCCTCATTCACTCTTTCTGGCATAACTTCATTTCTTATTCTGTCTCTCCATTTTACACACTTCATTCTTCTCCATATCCACGTTTCCTTGGTGACATGAGCCATAGAGTCTGTAAGTAGTTCCGAAATATGGGATATATTCATTCTCAATACACATTTGGAACACCCAAATTATTTTTCTGAACAGTCAGTCACAGTGAAAACCTAAAATCTCGCGTAAGGGGACACTATAAGCATATTGAAATTTCCAAGTTCCATATTTGTAAGCGTTCACAATAGTGAAATCAATAACTACCACACTTGAAGCTAGATTCACCAAATTTTTATCACTGGTATATATGGTTAATAATAACAAATGCATAAAATTTTATTCGCCTGTGATGAATGGTTTGCATTTTATTAATATTCTATTAAAATATTGAATCACTTTACATAAGAAGTCCCTTGCGCCACAATTTACATTAACTGATATTCACTTACATACATGGGATCAAAACTTACTATAGGATTTTGCTCTAAAATTAATCAGTAAATTACTAGCAATTTACCGATTCACTCTACACAAAATCCCAGTAGCAATGTATATAAAGACTAATATAAGTGATTATCAGTTAAAAATAATGTAAATTGTGGCGCAAGGGACTTCTTATATAAAGCGATACAATATTTTATTAAGGTATTAATATAATGCAAACCTCTTATTATATAGGAATGAAATTTAGTACACGTGTTATTATTAACCAGATAAAGCAGTAATAAGAGTTTTGTGAATTTAGCTTTAAAAACATGGTAGCTAGTAATTTCAGTATAGTGTTCCCGTAAGCGTCAAATTTAACTTACGGCAAAAAGCTATAACTTGATAATATTTGAAATCTTAGATTAATTATAAAAAATGGTAATATGACACAATCTCTTATAAGCTAGTTTTGCGCGAAAAGACTTCTTTCCTGAAATCATTTTCATCTTCTCTATCGTCTGTTCTATCTTAATCTTGTGAAGATTAAAGAAACTTTAGATTCACATGCAGCGCGCTCTAGGCATGGCATATGGCCATTTTTTAGACAACTCAGAAAGGACACAAAATAAGGAACTAAGATCTTTGAGCGGAACCTATATCCCAACTTCCTGAGCCAACAATCAAACCTAAGTTTTAATATCAGTAAATAATAATACTTAAAGTAACAGACGACCTTTTCTAAGTCGCATTCGAATGTACGTGAATATGGAACCTGTAAGTAGCTACACGAAAAGTTGAGTGTCTTGTGTTTCACAAGCAGTCTAAATATCCAACTACTACACTATTTAACCGCTTTTGTCTTGCAATATTTCACTCTCTTTGTATTTGTCTGTCTCCTTATCTTGTAATTAATAATTCCATTTGTTGCACAACTTGACTTCATGGAAAACAATCTTTTGCAGCAACTCCGATCTAACAGCCGTAACTGACCATTTCTCACGTCATCTGAAGTTTCCAAATGATGGCGTAATGTCGCACAGAGGCTTCGACCAACCATCGACAGTTGTAATGAACACGTGTAGCTGTCAGCATTAGTGTCAGCATTCAGGTACAACAATGGTGCTATAAAGTCAACAAGTGAATAAATTTCAACATCCTGCGGAAGCTTCAATATCCTAAAGGTGGGTGGTCTTTTCCCGAAGCTCCAGAGGAGACTAGAGTCTATATAAAATGAGGTTCATAAATCAGTGGCCAACAACAGATAGACGGGGTGAGCGCAATTTGGCACACAGATCAATACCGCAACTCCTCTGGTACATCCTGTGCTTTTACGTAGTAAAATTTAACTTTCCAAATCGAAATGGCAGAACAAAGTAAGAGTAAGATTAAAAAGGGAGTTAGCTAATAAACTTTCAGCGGAAAATGTTTCTTGGTTAAAGTGCATAGTATTAAAATTACAATAGTGTAATTATTTGCTTACTAACGTGTTTTTCACTCATCATTCCCTTTGTGAGAGAGAATACAGCAAAGAGTGCTGAACATTTCAAATATATTCCATATTATGGGTTTTAGTTTCATTTTTGTTCTCATAGAATAGTGTAGACTACATTTAAATATTAAAATGCTTTTTGATCTGTTAGAATGAGCATATTCGTTACTCAGCTGTTTTTTATTCATAACAAGAAAGACCCCAACGAGCAAAGCACACAATAAGGGGCAGATTACTCGTATTGCTAACAAGAAATCTGATATAAAATATAGTACGTGAGGTTGAAATTATTAATAGTATATTACGAAACAAGTTCATAATTATATACGTAATGGCACGAGTCAATTTTTAGGAAACAAGTGAAATATAACTGTATAACATTATAAACGTGTTTCATAAGTTATTTTTTTCTACTACAGCATTATAAAACAATAATTAATAAAGAAATAACATCACATTTGTAACGGCGTGGCTAGGCTACGGCGCGACGTCACATTCTTAGTCATAACACGGCCAACATTGAACAAGTTTATATAAACAACTATTTTTAACAAAATAGTCTGCCCTCAATGAGGGTGACCATAAAGATCCAGAATAAAAGCACTACACAATAATTTAGAAAGACAAAAAGATTAAATAAAGGAATTGTTTAGTAAAACATCCAGAGAAACTCAAATCCAATAGAATCATCAATGGCCAAAATATAAATGGTAATGTAATATTTGGATTGAATCCTTAAGAATATCCAATAAAATGTTTTGAATATATAATTTTTTAATATATAAATACACGTTTAACATGAGTTTAATATAGTAATTTCTTTGTTTTTTTAGAACTTAGAAAGTGTATTTATATTAGACGATTGTCAAGATGGACATGACTGGACCAAGATAATCACGTGACTCCAATTCGTGCCGAAGCCTGTCTTCCTTGTTAGCCACGTGTAACGATGGATAGTTTGACATGTTGGTCTATGAGGAAGGAGGTTGCTAGGACAACAGTGATGTATTAAATATTATAGCATGGTAAATCGTTTTATAATAACTTCATGGCACAAGCTATGCCGTCATAGGTCTAATAGAAGTCATGACGTTTTTGTTGGCATGGTAATATTTCACGACCTGGTATAACGTATTTTTTTTCATGGAGTGCAGTTTCATAGAAAGGACTTTGCCGACAGACCCTCTACTGTCCCCTACTAATTGGTTGTCATAAATAAATACCTTCCTTACGGTGACGGAAATCTTGTCTTCTCCTGTCAGTAACCAATCACAACCCTTGTTCAGAAGAATTTACAGGCTCTCGTCAAATCCACGTGGAAGCAGAGTTGCTGCATCTTTTCCGAATTCCAAGAATCCCGTCAGTCTCATTTCAGGGTCACCAGGATTATGGCAACTGTGCAATGTTGGGACGAGGGGACAGGATGGAATTGTCAGAGGTGTTTGTGTAGGGAATCATAAATCTGTAAGTGAGTGTTCAAAGTAGCCACCGAACTGCACTCCTTGAAATAAAATAAGGCATGCGTACAATATTGTGTGATATGCACGATTTTTACTAATGATAAGTACTGTTTATAATGCTGGAGTACAAAAATTAAACTTATTGATATAAAACAACATTCATTGCATCGCCAAATAAGAAGATTAAAAACTAAAAATAGATTCAGATCTGTTGTGTGAAGTTTGACATTTTTTATTTCTTTTACCTATTGCCAGAGGACAGTCATAGCAATGCAACCTTCATACACGTTTCTTATGTGTTTTTATGCTCGACCATGCAGAAATGTAGTAATTCTACACCTGGTAGCAGACCTTTAATGCATGTCATTAAAGTACACCTACTCATTAAAGGTCATGTCTTTCAGCCAATGACGACTCAGATTACAACTGTTCAGCCAATGACAGGTCAGCTTCTACCGTTATAAAACCGCAAGTATCGATTATTCTCGGATATGCAATCGCAAGAGAATTAGCGAAAACTCACGGAGGTGGAAATCCAATACTGTCGCAGAAGGTTATGTTCTGTTATTATAATAATTAGCGTTAATTGAAATAATATTCAAATAAATTCAATTTGTCATCTCGTTTTTCAATGTCTAATTTAATTTCAATGTTATCTCTGTAGGTTCTTATGGCCTAGCACGGTCAATGTGAACATCTGTTCCTCGGAAAAAATCAATACTTTCGCGTCTGCGCACATCTCACAACATACGGGACATTGGTCAAGGTCAGATACAAAGAAAATTAATAATATCAAGTTAGAAATATGGTCGAGCATAAAAAGTCGTATGAAACTCGCCTATAATGGTAATTAAGAAGCTCGTTGCATAATGTACTATTATAGCACAGTATTTATAACTTTTAAGCACAATGGTATTGTATATCATTGTATAATAAAGTTTTACTTTGATTAAAAAAATTGATATAAAAATTAACATATATAATCGAATCTGACAAAATACATAATTTAAATTATATGAACATTAACGATATAAAAATTTATATAATATGAAGCACATTTAAAAAGAATTAAAGAACATTTTCCAAAGCAGTAGATCTATTTTAAATATTGAAAGTTTTCATCTTTGAGTTCTTATGGTAATTTATTACAACTTTTACACATAGTTTATTATAAAACAAGCTCTTTAGTTTACAGGTTGCCTATAAAAACAAGGTAAACCAAAATAGAATAATAACGGGAATAATAACTTTGGATTTAAGTATACATACAATAAATGTTGAAAGAAATACTAAATTAAAATGAAATAGGAGAACAAAATGACATTGTTACCTATGTCTAAAAATTATTACATCAATTATTTTAATAATAACTGTACATGTATCGTTCTCCATGGATCCAGCTGATGGAGTTGTACAATTTACTGACCTTTGCATGAACTGTGTAGTCAGATTCTTGCACTTCTGGTGACACTGTATAGGCATGAGGCCTAATATCACTTTCCAAGGAAAAAATGAAAATTACATTTTTAGCACTTACACCCTTTTCCCCGTACGCTCTTCAATTTAAATAAAAAATGTTCAAGATATTTTATTCCAAAAGTAAGAAATTATGAATTACTTTTTAAAATGATATGTTTTTACGTAGTGTTTTGTGAATGTATATGTAGAAAACATTTTACAGGGAAGTTACTGTTTGTTTTATTATTCACCAGCCGTACCCGTGCGCTCAGCTGCACCCGTTAGAAATAAATATAAAGTAATTACATACAGTAATTAAAATAGGACATTTGATCTAGGGAACATTCGTGTTTGGTATAAGGATAAATCGTTTATTATGTTACTTAATTTAAATTGTATTTGCATAATTAAAATGCGATCATTTTGATCCAGAGACCATTCATTTGGCCATAAAAATTATTTTAGGAAATACAGGAAACGAATGTACAGAATAGCCTATCAAGTTTTCTGTGCATAAGAAGCTATTTTAATCTTACCTGTCCTCGATTCACTCAGAAGTTACTGTAATAACATTATAGCATTATGTCCATCTAGAGAAACTACACTTTCCAATGGTGAATTAATAATTAATTATACAAATCGGTTAATTTAGCTTCTGATATTACTTCATACAAACACAGAAACATTATCTGTAGGCCATCTTTCATAGCTTTCGATTGTTGCTGTCCAAGGCCCCTTATAGACGAAGTCATTTGTTTTTTAATTCATTACACGGCCTTAGATGGCAGTTATTTTAATTTTAAAACTCATTTATCTCATTAAATATCAGCCCTATCAAAATTTTTCAAGGAATAAAACTTATCGGAAATTATTTTAAAGAAACTTTTGTTATGTAACATTTTTCACAAAAATCAATAATAAGCGAGATATTTCGATTTATTTAATTCAGGCCCCCTTATAACCCCCCCCCTTTTAAATAATGTATTTTGAATGCCATATAGCCTAAAATCTAAGTTACAACGAACTTAATTTATATTCCAATTTTCATCGAAATCCGTTCAGCCATTATCGGGTGAAAAGGTAACAGACAGATAGACAGACAGACATACAAACAAAAATTTCAAAAAAGCGATTTTCGGTTTCAGGGTGGTTAATTTTATATGTTAGGGCCAATTATTTTTGGAAAATCGAAAATTACCAGAAACATTTCGGCTACAGATTTATTATTAGTATAGATTACACATAAATTGCAGCACTTATTTTTATAGATAATCCTGAAAGAACAATATTAAGATAGTTCAGAATTAATATCTTACTTACGTTAGAATTACTATTTATTCATCATGGTGCTTCAGATAACATTGTAGTCCCCACCCATGGTGTGCGCTATAAATTTTAACTCTTTCTGACGTATTAATTTTTGAAAATTAATTGTGCTTAATGAATACGGGAAGCATAACATTGTTAGGTCTACAAGCTATTTACTCGGAATTAGGGGGGCCGTACAGCTGATTTGTTTGAAGCTTCACCACTGCAGTGTACGCCATTAGTAAAGCAAGTCGACCCCCAGACTGCAAATGCACGTATAATTCTTCATAATCCTGCTGTCACTCCCAAAGTACTTATCTCATTCTACGTTAATTACCTTGACTCTATCTTTCTGCGGACGTGAGTTATGTACCTGGAACTATACTTAAGTGAATGTTGCACGTTTGACATGAATTACGAGAGGGGTTCATCCCCTCATCTCCGGAACCGACTCCGAAGATGTACACCGCTATCAAGAGATCCCACATTTCACGAGAGGATTGCCTATTTTTATCTGCAAGTAAAATCAAGGTTCTCGAAAATAATATTCATCATAACAGAAAGTAAAAACATTAGTTTACAAGTCTTTGGCGTATAAAAATAAATAACTTTCCTTGCAAAGGAAGTTTTAATCATTACATGTAAAAACACGATAGTAAATTCCACGTAGTAACATGGGAACTCACGTAACTTTCGCCATAATTCTGTCTCTACACTTCAGTTTACATGTTTTACTGTGAAATTGAAATCTATTTGGATAGGAATTTGCCGCGTTGCTACATATCATTCCAGATAATGAACTGTCATACTCATACGGAATATGCCACGTTCAAATGAGTTTAAAGTTTTTTACATCCTCAAGGATTTATCGTAACCCAAGTATCTCGGAATTTTTAACCTTACATTAAAATAATGTGTGGTAGTGTCACTGTGACAGTCATAACAATCAAATACTTCTCTTCTAACCGGGATTCAGATCCAAAACCTTCCTTTAAATACATATATTCCCTTTGGTAACTCTCTCTCTCTCTTTCTCATCTATAGGTTGAACCGTAAGTAATATCATTAATTTCAGGGGGTTATTCTTTGAGATATTTCAAACAAAAATGTTAAATGAAAATTTCACAGCGTGTTTTGGGAAAGCCATTAATTGAATTCCCAATGTGCTCATTTAGTTTAAGAGAGCAGTGTATTATGACAATAAATGATTAATAGAATTTTAGTTTTGTCGCTTAAATGTGCACAAATTTCATCCGAACAAATGTAACTATTTGCTAATACTCCTTACTTTAAAAAATAAATAAAGAAAGTACTGTTCAGAGAGAAGTTCCAATTATTGTGATATCTGAGTTTTTCTTTTTCTTTTTTTCATTTTACTTTTTATTCTGTTATTTAATCAAATGTCTTAAAATTATGTGGAATGCTCCCTAAGCACGAGTATGTACTGTAACATTTTCTGGGGTTGCTAGAGTGATTATTATATAAAAAAAAAACAATATGTATCTTCGTTCTAGCAATAAAGTGTTATTGTTGTTATTGTTATTATATTATTATTATTATTGTTATTGTTATTATTATTATTATTATTATTATTATTATTATTATTATTATTATTTTCAAAGTATATGTGGCACCATAAAACGAACACTAAAAAACAAAACACGAAGAGACACGGTTTTAAAATTTTATAAAACAATGGAAGTACCAGTATTGGCTTATGGAGCTGAGACTTGGGCCATGAACAGAAGTGATAAAAGAATAATAGAGACAGCTGAAATGAGATTCTTAAGATATGTCGCTGGCTGTACTCTTAGAGATCACATTAGAAGTGAAGATATAAGAGCACACCTGAATATTTTTTGTTTGAATAAGAGAATTGAAGAAAATCAAGTTCAGTGGAAGGAACATATATCCCGGATGCCGGATGAAAGATTAGTAAAACAGGTTCTGCAATATCGCCCAACAGGGGTGCGTGATATCGGCAGACCTAGGCGTCGTTAGGAAGACAACTTCTGAGACGAAACAGGTCAAATGGCCTATCTTGTTGTTGATGATGATGATGATGATTATTATTATTATTATTATTATTATTATTATTATTATTTATTATTATTATTTCAAAATTCCTTTTGAGAACGAAAAGTTACATTTGTTAGTATCAAATTTCTGTACATTTAAAGGACAAAACTAAAATTCTTTCAATCTCTCTTAAATTGTTGACTGAACATATTGGGAATTGAGTACCTTTCCCAAAATATATCATGAAATATTTCATACAAAATATTTTTTTTTTTCTCTAAGAGAAGCAAAAACGAGCAAAATTATATTGAACCTTTTTGTTTCAAATATCTCACAGAATAGGCTCTTGAAATAATGACATTACAGTTATATAATGAGGTGATATAGATTTGAGAACAATACAATGCAGGTAGCAGATTTATTCGTGGCCTAAATAGCTCACAATTTTGAATCTTCATCTGAAACAATTATTAGGGAAAAGTTTGTGGATAGGTTTCCTTTGCTATTCATACTACTCTTAATTTTTACACTAATATACCATGATCGCTGAATAATTCAGCATTATGAGAAGTCCAACAATTCGTTATAATGGGTAAATTTCCGGCCGATTAATTAACAAAAGTTTTAAACTAGTTCCATAAAGTGAGCTGTTCAAACAATGCGTTTATTAGAATATGTGTTTTTCTAACAAACGAGAGTTAGTAGTCTAGTGATATAGTGATATCCAAATAATTAAAAATTTACTTTATTAAAGTTAGTGATCATAAAGTAGAGCATAGTAATTCTATTGCAAATTTCTTTAACGGCTTCCATATAAATATTATTGACAATTTTAACATGTAAGATTGTGCAGATCTTGCAATTGTGTGCGTGTGCGTATATATATATATATATATATATATATATATATATATATATATATATATATATATAGCAATGTATTTCCAGGTCTCAAATTTATTCTCATTACTGCAACAGAAATTATGTGGTAAAATATATAAAAACAAAAAAATTCCTCTGGCTATATTATAATACCAATTAAAATTCTGACATTCCTCTGAAATAAATTTTTCTCCTTCAAGCTATTCATGGAATTTGAGTGCAATGTCGTATTTTCCACGAAAGAGTCAAATACTCAGTATTAAAACCAATATACAAAAATGAACTTAAGTTTATTATTGCTAATTATAGACCCATATAATTATTAACATTTCCAAAAAGAATCATTCCAACAATATATTAGTTTTAGAGCAGTTTGTATTTAGAAAAAAATCAACAGAGAATTTAGCTTTTAGGTTTGTAAATGAAGTACTGAATTATCAATTCAAAATTACATGTTGGAGGAGTATTTCGGTATGGCTGTGTAACTTGGACTCTCACTTTGAGAGAGGAACAGAGATTAAGAGTGTTTGAGAATAAGGTTCTTAGGAAAATATTTCGGGCTAAGAGGGACGAAGTTACAGGAGAATGGAGAAAGTTACACAACGCATTGTTTTCTTCACCTGATAATTAGGAATATTAAATTCAGACATTTGAGATGGGTAGGGCTTGTAGCACGTATGGGAGAATCCAGAAATGCATATAGAATGTTATTTGTGAGACCAGAGGGAATAAGACCTTTGGGGAGGCCGAGACGTAGATGGGAGGGAGGATAATATTAAAATGGATTTGAGGGAGGTGGGATATGATGATAGAGACTGGATTAATCTTGCACAGGATAGGGACCGATGGCGGGCTTATATGATGGCGGCAATGAACCTCCGGGTTCCTTAAAAGCCATAACTAAGTAAATAAGTAAGGAGTATTTTGTGATTTAGCTAAATCATTTGACTGTGTAGATCATAATAAATTGGCAACCGAATAAAAGTTTAAACCTTGCTTATTAATTATAAAATAAAAAATGGTAACAAATAGGCCTATACCAAATAGTCATAAAGTTTTCTTACAATACTATTAGATTAAATGAAACTGATCTCAAAGAATCTACAAATTCAAAGTTCCTTGGTTTGGAATTCATTCATTCATAGTTGCTCTGCCCAAGGGCAGGTCTTTCACTGCAAACCCAGCATTCTCCAGTCTTTCTTATTTTCTACCTTCCTCTTAGTTTCCTCATGATGATCCATATATCTTAATGTCATTTATCATCCAATATATTCTTCTGCCCCGAACTCTTCTTCCGTTCACCATTCCTTCCAGTACATTCTTCAGAAGGCAGTTTCCTGTCAGTCACGACCCAGCCTATTCCTTTTCCTCTTCCTGATCAGTTTGGAATTGAATAATTACGTGAACTGAAAACTGGCATAGAATATAATTATTACTATTAATTTGAGGCGATTACCTCCATATGTATATGAAATTATTGCGGATCATCAGTGTGGTTTTAGGCGTAGCCTAATAGATCGACTATTGATCAGATTTTTTTGTATTCGACAGATATTGGAGAAAAAATGGGAGTATAAGGGTACAGTACATCAGTTATTCATAGATTTCAAGAAGACATATAACTTGGTTAAGAGAGAAGTTGCATATGATATTCTTATGGAATTTGGTATTCACAAGAAACTAGTTCGGCTAATTAAAATGTGTCTAAGTGAAACGTACAGCAGAGTATATAGGTAGTTCCTGTCGGATGTCTTTCCAATTCACTGCAGGCTAAAGCAAGGAGATCCACTATAACATTTACTTTTTAACTTTCCTCTAGAATATGTCATTAGGAAAGTCCAGGATAACAGAGAGGGTTTGGAATTGAAGGGTTACATCAGCTGCTTGTCTATGCGGATAACGTGAATATGTTAGGAGAAAATCCACAAACTATTAGTGAAAACACGGGAATTTTACTTAAAACAAGTAGAGAGATAGTTTTGGAAGTAAATCTCGAAAAGATAACGTATATGATTAGCTATATCTCATGACCAAAATATTGTACGAAACGGAAATCTAAAAATTGGAAATTTATCCTTTGAAGAAGTGGAAAAATTCAAATATCTTGGAGCAACAGTAACAAATATAAATAACACTCGGGAGGAAATTAAACACAGAATAAATATGGGAAATTCCTGTTGTTATTTGTTTGAGAAGATTTTATCATCCAGTCTGCTCTCAAAAAATTTTAAAGTTAGAATTTATAAAACGGTTATATTACCGGTTCTGTATGCTTGTGAAATTTGGGCTGTCACTTTGAGAGAGGAACAGAGGTTAAGGATGTTTGAGAATAAGGTTCCTAAGAAAGTATGAAGTTACAGGAGAATGGAGAAAGTTACACAACGCAGAACTGTATGCATTTTACTCTTCACTTGACATGATTAGGAACATTAAATTCAGACGTTTGAGATGGACTGGGCATGTAGCACGTATGGGTGAACCCAGAAATGCATATAGAGTGTTCGTTGGGAGACCGGAGGCGTAAGACCTTTGGGAGGCCGAGACATAGATGGGAGGATAATATTAAAATTGATTTGAGGGAGGTGAGATATGATTGTAGAGACTAGATTAATCTTGCACAGGATAGGGACCGATGGCGGGCTTATGTGAGGCGACAATGTGTGTGCCTTAAAAGCCATAAGTCAGTAAGTAAATTGAGCTCTACCTCTTATGCATTAAGAAGCATTTATTTCATTGCGAATGAAAGTATGCTTAAAATGATCAAGGTCAACAGGAGAAAATGAGTAAAGGGGAAGATGTATTAGATTACTAGAAAATAGGCTTCTAAAGTAATGTCTCTGTCTTCTTCACGTGTAGAATATAGCCATGTTAAGGACTTTTATTGCTGCTAAGAATTCTCCGCTTTCGATACATATTTGAACACACAAAAATCAGATTTCACAAGTATCGTAATTTTGGTTAAGAGTCTAAGTCAGGGTTGGCCAACTTAATACCTCTCGGGGGCCTAATTTAGTTTAGACAAATTCATCAGGGACCAAATCATGTCTTATGTTTAGATAGGAAAAAAAATTCAAGTTATAACGCATATACTTTAGGTCAGATGACTGGAAATTTGTCATGACTCACCACAAAACAGTCACAGTAAAAATTCTTCCACTTCATCTTATGCATTGTAATTTTAATATTTAGTTAATTGAAATTCTTTTACACAAGCTGTTTAATGACAGCAATGTGGTTTCTGAATATATGGGAAACCAATGATTAAAATACACGTCTTATAATTGTGAGGATAACTCTCCAGGAATATGTGACAACACAGCAAATGTCAGGTAATCTATGGCGAATTCTCGGCCTCATCTCGCCAAATAAAAATTCGCTGTCACCAATTCTATCGACGTTAAATAACATAGTATTAGATACGACGTCGTTAAATAGCGAATTAAAAATTAAACAGCACTTGAAGGCATACTAAGTACTTTAATTTGTTGCCTTTATTCCCTGTAAAATAATCCTTTACAAAAGACAGGATCTTAAGCAGTAAATACCCCATCCTCCGCGAGCCAGCTTTCAGGTTGCGATCACTGTTATTTTGATGGTGTTCTTTTTTTATTTTAGTAGATTATTTTACGATGCTTTATCAACATCTTAGGTTATTTAGCGTCTGAATAAGATGAAAGTGTTAATACCGGTGAAAGGAGTCCACGGTCCAGCACCGAAAGTTACCCAGCATTTGCTTATATTGGGTTGAGGGAAAACCGGAAAAAACCTCACCCATGTAACTTGCTCCGAGCGGGAATCGAACCCGGGCCATCTGGTTTCGCGGCCAGACGCGCTAATCGTTACTACACAAGTGTGGACTTTTGATGGTGTTATAAATCCTTTCTTCTTAACCATTTTGGTCTTTTGTTTTCTTTTTATCAGTTCACCATCCTTATACAGTAGTAGAGTTGTAGGAGGCTTATTTTGCTCTTTCTGGAACTTCAATTGAAATTTAATGTTATTAGAAGGCAAAAAGAATATCCAACACAGTGAGAATATATACAGTCTACTGAAAAACACTGTAAACTTGTGAAGCGTCCTGATAAGAACTGAATACTGTGTCAGTATAATAGTAAAAGTTATGATTTTGAAAATAAATGTCAAACTTCCCGGGGCCGGAATAAATCAAGTCGCGGGCCGCCAGTTGGCCATCGCTGGACTAAGTAATACCAGAAAATCCTAATCCTACAGGTTCTACAGCTGCACTCATAGACTGTATCAATCCAGTATTTACTTTTACCCATATGTTAATATTTCTCAATGTCTCTCTTTCTCCCTGATCCTGTGTGTCAGATACGTGTGCAACATCCGACGACATGATCACATATCACCGTCCTTCGCAAGTCTCTCGTGGCTCCGACTTAAAGAACGTAGAACTTTACACGCTTTATCTTTACTCTTTCGAATTCTGCACACTTCAACACCAAATTACCTTTCGTCTCGTTTCTCTTATCCATACTCTAACCACGACGTAAATACCAGATCACTTATCTGTGGCACGCTAATTATACCTCTTCATAGAACATCTTGTTATTCATCATCTTTTACAATATCCACCTCGCGTCAATGGAATTCCTTGTCACAAAGTATTAGGGGCTGCAAGACAACAAACACCTTTAAGAACAGCTTAAAAGATAACCTTATTAGCATTTCACTCCAATCACACTGATTTAAAATATCACTGACTACATTGTTACTTTTTTCCTTAGGCATCATCCTGATTGTGCTGTATTTTAATTGTCTCATAATAATCTCTTTCTATTATCTAATATTATTTGAAAAATATTAACATTCTATGTATTTTAGTTTAATTCTGCTACACAGTTTATTTCAGTGTTTAATTAATAGTTCATAGTATTTTGTTGTTTAATTTGTAAATAACTCTTGTATACATGTAACTCTCATCTAAATCAAATTGTTGAATTCTTTGTAAGTTGATGCATATGTATATACACTTTTTGCTGGTTGAGTGGAAGAGAAGGCCTTACGGCCTTAATTCTGCCAGCTAAAATAAATCATTATCATTATTATTATTATTATTATTATTATTATTATTATTATTATTATTATTATTATTATTATTATTATTATATATTTACGTTTCAAGGTACTCATGCCTTTATCACAACTCGCTTATGACTGGTAATTAATTAAACTCCCTAAAGACTTGGTTTTTCTGAACAGACGCATGCGACATGCGAGGACTCCCTCGCACGAATCCGGACTACAGGAGAGATAGTGGGTGGTTTCTATAGCTGCGAGAAGCGAGGTCTGCGCGCCTCGCAGCTATAGAAACCACTCACTATCTGTCCTGTGGTCCGGATTTATGCTAGGCACACCTCGCATCTCGCATGCGTCGGTTCAGAAAAACCAAGTCTTTACTTGGTTCAGCACGACGACACGCTGGTTTTGCTCTCAAGATAAAACATGTAGTCTACAACAAAAAGTTGTATGTATTTATTCACACTGCAATGGGTATATACCCGGTGGCAGTGGTAACTAATTACACTCAATAATGACAATAATAAACTTATTAATTAAAAATACAATTAATAATAATACTAATAATTAATACTAACAATAATGAATAATAATAATAACAACAACAACAGGGAATATACTAAATTAAATGAAACGATCACTTAAAATAACATTTGAAATAAATCTAATTTGTATCTTAAAACTAAGATCGAACTAAAACCCACGAGTATGATATGTTCATATCTGCACAAGTACCTTTCAACATTACACTCATTTCGCTGTCAAATCACTCACTGCACTGGAACTACAACACATTTGACTGATTCTATCCTGATTTCACTAACACTTCAAAAACATTTCACTGTTCAAATACTTTGCACTGCCACTATAAACTATAAAGCTTCACTGGCAGGAACATGTTTCACTTACACAGCACACTTCACTGACACGATATACTTCTTCACTGATACAACACACTTCACTGTCACAACATAATTCTTCACTGATACAACACTTCAATAACAACATATCATTTACACCCTTTAAATACTGTGTATAATTACCGTCTATTAGTAAGGTCCTTAAGCCTATTTTTAAATACATTTTTGGTTGTTGGCAAAGCCTTTAGTAAGTCTGCAGGTAAAGCATTCCAGTCCCTGATAGTACGATTGAGAAAAGAAAACTTTCCAGTGTCCGTCCTCTGCCTTCTTTCCCTCAATTTATATGAGTGGTCGTTCCTTGAAGAGTAATTTGGCGGCTGCAACCTATTTTTTATTTCTCTCCAGGCAGGCAGTTGTCATGAAATAGACGGGATTCGAATCCATGACCTCGGTTTCCCCGAAAGTAAAAGCTGCACATTGTCAATTCGTTTCTACTGTATATCCCCCGTTTATGAGATTAAGATAAAGACACTTACTGTATGTAGCCTATAATGCAGACACAATTTATGTGGTTGTGCCATGTTAAAACGGATTTCTGTTATCGAACGCGTTGATATACTTTGCAAATTATGATCAGGTGTTGCCATATTTGTGGATGAGGGGGTGGATGCTCTTTAACTTATGTTTTAAAACTAGGTGTATAAATTTCAGAACACCTGCATACTGGGGCAATAAATTTACTCAATAAAATTTAAACTGAATTTTTTTTTTATAAATACAGCAGCCTATAATTATGGCCCCGGCTCGGGCAAAATGCAACCGTTGGTGCTATGTGCAATGTTGTCTTATTTATGGCTGGCACTGTATGGATCGCTTCCCTCCCCTTCCCTGCCTCTCTCTCTCTCTCTCTCTCTCTCTCTCTCTCTCTCTCTCTCTCTCTCTCTCTCTGTGCTCGTACATCTTCCGGGAAGGCTACATTTCGACGGCGGTGGCTTTAATTCGGATTAATTAAACCCGGCACTGTACTCGTTGTCGTCACAGTCTGTCCGATTCCTATAATAATGCTGCTTCGTCCCTACATTCTCGAACCCAAAGTAAATCCCTTTCAGCGGTGAATTTCAACCATTAAAATACTCTCAACCAAGGCGTCCCGCGGGGTGGACTTCAGCTGGCATGTTTGTGTTCTCGGAAGCTGGTACGGTATTTCGCTTTGTGCTAAGTAGATTTAACTAGCAATGTTCTGGCCGTAGTCGGAAACTATCAAACAGGTCAGGTATCCGCGTTAAATTAAACATTGGAGTTTTACTCATAGTTTCAGCAATAATATTTGCTCTGCTCTGAAGTTAAAACAAGTTGAACCGAGCAGTTGAATAAATCATGCTCTCGCTTTACTTCACCCGTAGCCACCTGCAAGAGTTCTCAACCTGAATTTCGGGATGAACGGAAAAGTTAAGTCTAGAATATAATATATTTTTCCGATCATGCACTAGATGGATGTAACACAAAATTTACTAAAAAAATACTCTCTACATTGTTATTTGCAGATGAACAGTTCACTATAGGAAAATCGCAAAATGTAAATCTGGTAACAGTATAAATTAATTAATGCTCTCAGGGAATTCTATGTGAAATATTAACTGAGAAAACTATAAGTTACGAAATTTAAAAAAGTAAATCAAATTAGGATGAACATACTATATTAAAACAGATTACATCGGCTAATTCAGAAGAAAAAACATAAAGAACACATATTACTTTAAATAATATTCTTAGAAAATATGACCTGAAAATTTATAATAATAAAATCAAGGTAACGGGCTTTAAAAGTGCATAGCCACTTAGAGCGGAGATTGAAATAAATAATAACTAGGCTGGCGGTTTCGAAACTCAAACAAAAAAACAAGCTATGACTCACAGGGTTGTGACTATTGATCTATTTCATGCAGTCCCTGTTTGCATACAGAAAATGCAGACTCTAAATTTCTAAAATTTTGTAAGGAAATGAGCTCACAATGGGACAAAAATTACAAGGTACCACAACAAGACTTATGCGTCAGCACGTAGAGCTGAAAACCCAGGTTCGAGTCCCGGTGCCGGAGAGAATTTTTCTCCGCTCCACCATTTGTAAGTAACGTAAATTATATTATTGAACTCTGAAATGCACATTAAGAGCATAACACGAATTATTATACAACACTAATATTAATAAAAAGGAACTGGCGGAATGGTGAGAGAGAAAGGATTAACAGAGGAACATTGGGAGAATAGAAACTATTGGAAGATGGAAGTAAAGTACTCGTAAATGGGCGTAGGAAAATTTGATAACATTGTGCAAGCTGTAGAATAAACATATATATTATTGAAATTATTACTTCATAGCTTTCATTTGATAAGAATATAACATAGTGTTTTAGTTGATATTGTTAAGATTTTTCTTTACGTTTTTACACAAATTTAATAAAGAAATGTTCAAATAAATAAAATGAACATTTAAATAAATGTAAAGTATTTAAATAAATCAATATAAACATTTAAATAAGTCAATCAATCAATACTTGAATATATGGAGCAGTAAATATTTAAGTAAATAAATCAAATATTTAAGTGTATAAATTAGAATTACGTGCTGGCGATTTCTGACATTCTTTCACCTCTCGCAGTTTGTCAATATGCTTGATCACAAAGTATCGACCAAGTAAATGTACGGTGTGTTAGTACACGACACGCTCCTAATACTGTTTATAATTTTGTTCTTCATATGAATATGTTCAGCCAAACAAAGAGAAACCTTGCGAATGAACACAGTTCAGGGAAATTCTCGTGTAATAAGATCTGTTTAAATTAAGTCCTACCTTGCCTAATTAATATACCTCTTTTTAACTTGTCGCTAAATATTCTAGTCCTTCTGCCGCTTTTGAATGACAGAGGGTCGCTAATAAGGTATAATTATTTCTTTATAAATTTATATTTTAAAAACCTCCCATGAAAAGCCTCTTAAAGTTATTCAATCGTTTATGTCAATGGTAGATGTTTACAGTCATACATACGTACACAAAAAATATGCAGCCTACTAATCTTGGGAATTCAACCAGAAAATATTATTACCATGCCACAGAAGTCAGTACTAAACAATAATGCTGACGTTTGTCTCACTTTGATTTATAGTAGGTCTGCTTGGTGGCTGGAGTTGAAGGGGAATTACGACGTATCACTTCAAAGAGTGACAGTTCGCCGTCCGAGGGAATATGTATTTATAAGCACAATCAGACACACGACTACACAATCATCGAGCGAGGCATAGCTTTCCGATAATAACTTATCTGTTTTGCATCTGTTCCAGACATTGCATGCAACTTACATTTTGCCGATATGAAACAAACTTATTAGAAGTTGCAACTTGGCATTTGAATGAAAATCATGAAGTTGCAGCATTGGAAGAACAGATTCTTACAAAGCTGGGTTATAAAACCAGATGAGCAGTTATAAAAATTTAATTTTAAAATGGCTTCGTCCATGCATTTCTTCTTAATTGTACATCAGTTGCAGTCTCAGCGTTTTATCAGCGGATTTAGCCGAATGAATAACGTCACATATTAACATAACTGAAGTTATAGATTCTGACCTTCCTACTTCCAATTATTTAGTACTCCATTTCATTTCCTTCCAATGTTTAATAGCTTTTTTGTATTATTTTACTTACTTTTAATTTACATGCACGATATATATATATATATATATATATATATATATATATATATATATACATATATACATACAGGGTGAGTCATTTAAAACTTGCATGGCCGGTTCGTTTTATAGCTGAATATTTATATTTTCTTTATTCGATGGTAAAAATTATTACAATAACAGACAATAAATAAATATAAATAGAAAATTACCTAACATTCCGATGACATATATATACATAAATATAATCAAAAATATATCTCGAACTTTGTCTAAAGAAGCTGTTAGATTTGTGCGATTTAAAAATAAATCAAAATGGTTTAATAAGATTTAGTTGAAAAATAAAATATAAAATTTTGTACAAAGCCGTTACACGGATGACGAGTTGTTACATTTTTGTGGACAGACAGACACACAGACAGGCGCGCTTCATTAGTAGATAGTTTTATGCAGTTTATTATTGCGCTCGTGCCTAAAATGAAATTAAAACACAATTAAAAAAATGACATGGTGTATATATTGTTAGCTTACAGCGGGTACATTTCAGGTCAGCTTGCGGAGAGTTAAGGTATCGTTATTAAACGCTAAAGATTTGGGGTAACGCCGGAAGCTTATTCAAGCCTTCTAGCATGTCCGCCGCGTCGAAGTTCGAATACAAACGTTTGGTGGCACAAGCTTTCAAAACAACGCACAATCGTCATCACCTGGATATCACATTTGATTGGACGAGGAGATCCCATCCCTTGTCCAACACGATCACCAGACTTCTTCTGGACTTTTTCCTTTATGGGAACATCAAATGTTTAATTTACGAAACTCCAGTTTAATCTGAACGGGAATTGGTTACCAGAACCCTAGTGGTCTATCTTGTCGTACAACAGACACTGGGGATATTTGACAGTGCGACATAATTTCTTGCACCGTTATAGGCTTACTGCATTTTTCGAGGTCAAGTTGCTTTGAGTTGTTCTGAAATATTTTGAAAATAATGTAGCTTAAACATTTCGCCCACTCATTATACTCTATGTAGTATTTACCGTACAGTTTAAGAGCCCTGGAGCTTAAGATGGCATTTCTGAACATTTATTCCCTCTATCATCTCTACCATTTTGACCCTGCTAATTTGAAACACCTGGTAGGCCTATAATTCTAGTTTACATTATTCGACAGATCTCGCTTCTCTGCCAAAGCTTTCTATTTTGCTAACAGTTCTCTTGCAAGTTTCCGTCTGTACCGCAGAATCCCAGTTGTATTTTGTCTTTATCTCCTTTCCTGTGTTGGCTGCTATTTACATATAGGCCCTACTCAATGATCTCTTATCACTGGATTTTTTTTCATATTGCCATACGGGTACCTGTTTCTCTATAAGAATGCATAGTTTTAAGCTCAAGGGTAAGTCTTTCACTGCAAACCCAGTATTCTCCAATCTTTCCTATTTTCACCTTCCTCTTAGTCTCCACTTAAGATCGTCTATCGTCTATCATCTGATATATTCGTCTACCACGGACTTTTCTCCCGTTCACTATTCCTTCAAGTGTATCCTTCAGTAGGCAGTTTCTTCTCAACCAGTGACCAAGCCAATTCCTTTTTGTCTTCCTGATCAGTTTCAGCATTATTATTTCTTTACCCACTCTTTCCAGCACTTATATAATAATGTTTATTTCAGTCCTTCCTCTTATTTATTACAGACTCCGCCCAATTTCGTCAGTTTCCAGCTTCGACGCCAGAAATCAATCTCCATTGCTCTGAGTTGTTTGTAATTATATTTCTCACACCTCTGATTTGTATGATCTTGTATAGTAGTTTTCTAGAGTTTCCTTTTAGTGTTCATAGAAGTCTTCTAGCTCCAAATAACTGGATTGATTTGCTTTGATTGCTGTCTTCCCTTTTCTTATCGATGTCACCGTTTTATGAGTTGAATGCTGCTAGGTATTTATATTTGTGAGATATTTTCACCACTGGTCTATATTCCATTACTACATTCTTATCATTTTCTCCAACTACTATTTATTCAGATTTTTTTAGTTTATTTGTAGCCTCTATTTAAGATAATGCTTCGTTGAGCTTCTAAATATTATAACTTGGTAAGCGTCTTCCTCAAAAATTATGTAAACGTTGGCAAAACTGAGGGCAAAATTTAATTTATGGTAATCGCATTTCCTACGTATATAAACAAAAAGACTCATAATTTGGTACATATTAAAGACTGTGAACACAGGTGACTTTCCATAAAAGGATATACTAATTATAAAGTAATAATATAGTAATTATAGTGGGTGTAGTAATTAAGAAACAGTGAAAAGAGAATAAGGAGACTAGAATCTAGAACGTCACTGATATTAGCCTATGACAATAAGTCACTATCAGAGACCCGCTGGTGGAATATAAGCCGTAGCTAATGCATGATCAAGGAAGTTGATCAGGATGCAAGGGACGGAAAACAACTAGCATGTACGCGAGTGTGTATCATTTCAAGAGGTTTTGTGGTTGCGGGGTAAAAACCGTCGGCTCTAGGGCAGTAGGTCATTTGCCTCACTCAGTGTGTCGCCATTCCATAAAATAAACCTAGGAAGGATAAAGTCGAAATATGGACATAAATTATTAAGAAACCTAATAGAGGGACAGATAAAAAATAAAAAAAAAAACATGGCTTAATATCTATACACCTATAACTTACCTTAGCTGTATTCGATGGGATATTCTCTACCAATCGTGCAACCTGGTATGGTTTTCGTTAAATATTGCGATTTCAACTCTCGACCATCCCGTGTAAGATTTTTGTGTACATATAATACCATTTCGCTGAAAAATGAAACATATATCCAACAGTAATGGCACATAGGTTTCGAGTGAATAAGAAATGTGAAAGAAACATATGCGTCGTCAGATATTAATCCCTTAGGACTAGTTTTTTTTTTTTTTTACATTTTTTCTCTGTCTGTACGTTATTAAATTCATACTGAATGCTGTACGCGAGTCTGGTAGCAATTGTGTTGCCATTTTCATTACGATCTTTTTGTGTATGATAGCATGAGTAACACAGCCAGAATCTCATGATTTAGACATTCGCTCTGTTTATCACTATACTATGTATAATTTATACATAGTTCACGGAAAAATATTATTGATTCTTTATATCTTCAATAGTAGACTTTGTAGACCATTGGGTCTCACATAACTGTGTGTATCCAATGCCTACCCACTTCACTTGCGTGATTCGGGTTCCGCATATTGTAGATAGATGGCAGACTGTGACCCATTTTCAAGTTGGTACCATTTCGGCGGGCCACGCTGTACATGATGTGTATTTGTGGAGAGTTATGTCGTGTACTAGGGTATGTGTAAATGTTCGTGTAAGTGTAGTGTAGGAAATGGGTGAGAATGATGATGGAGATGAGAAAGGGAGAAGGGAAATTCGGTGCAGGCACGTAGCCTACTTCTATCGAATAACAACAAGAGGGCCGCCAGACTTAACGTCCCCATCCGACGGACGAATCACTCACTATAAACAGTGACATACGCCTTCTCTTCATATGCATGGTCTCACATAACTTTAACACCAACATTATTTTATTATTACTATTACTATTACTTCATAAGCAGACAGTCGGAATTTCGGTCCCTACACAGCGACAAGACGCCACGTCCCTTGGCGTACGGAGGGAGCGTAACAATGAGTTCAGTGACCTGCCTGCAACTGGCGTACCTTAAAGTTCAGTATCGGGACTGAAAATCCACTGTCTTGTCATAAATTGTTGTTGCTGGAGCTATCACAACCACTACCAGTGAGATTACTCATCATCACTGCTACTCTAACTATAAGTATTTAGTTTACTTTTACTTTTAAAGACTATTTCACTCACTAGCGGTTACCTTGTAATTCCCTTCTCCAATCTGATCTATTTTCCCATAAATGTTCATATAGTCCTCTGGAGTCCATAACTTTCTTAATATTTCCTTTGCATGCACGTCTAGGACGTCATTTTTCCTACGTCCCTGTGGAGACCAGTTTATTAACTTCTTGACCATCTCACCTGTGTCATCGCTGGACTGTAGAGATTAGTCTCCAAGCAATCCAAAATGGTATCCTGGTATTCGGCTACTCTTTTCAATAATGTGACTTAGTGAGAATATATGATCTAAACAGGACTTCCCAATGGTAAACCCAGCTTGACCCTCTGATAGGGAGAAGCATTCGTTCCTGACCTCTGAGTTACAGTTTTTTTAAATAGCCTACTCATGGAAGCCATGACACTGATTCCTGTATAATTGAACGGTTCGTTTTTATTGCCCTTCTTAAATATAGGAGTTATATAGGATAAATGCCAATCCCCAGGAATCTCATCACCTTCTAGTATCTTATTTAACGTTCTAGTTATAGTTCGTATCATTTGTGCACCACTGTATTTCCATAGCTCCACAACCATTCCTCCTGGGCCTTCTGCCTTACCATTTTTGGACCTTGTTAAAGCATTTCTTGCTTCACTTTCTAGTATGGGATCCACCATATCTCCAAGGTACAAATCAGGAATGTTTCTTTCTTCTATATATTCCCTCCTATCCTCAATTAACAGGTGTTGTAAATACTGCTTCCAAATAGACATAGGAATTACAGCTGTTGTATGTAATCTAGATGTAGATGTTCTCATTCGTCTTATTGTTCTTCATGCCTGGACTGATATATCATATCCCATAGTATGATTAATATCTGCACAGACTTTATTCCAGGAATCTTCTTTACATTTTCTAATAATCTTTTTCGTCTCTCTCTTCAGCTCTTTGTAATTCTCTAAATCTTCATGTTTTTTTTTTTTTTAGATCCTAACCAAATTATACGTACAGGCATCCTTCTTTCTTTTAATGACATCTTTAACTTCTCCAATCATCCACTCTGCTCCATTATTATTTAACTGTCTTTCAAAGCCAAATACCTATTTAGCGGCTTCATGAACTACAGTTTTTATGTATTCATAAATATAATTGATTTTCCAATCTTCTTGTACATCTAACTTCTGATTTATCCCATTCACATATATCCTTTGATACTATTCTCTTGAAGGAGGTTGATCATATACCTTGGTTCAATTATATTGACACCACTCAATTGTTGTGATGTATTTGTACATTTTTGAGGAACAATTATTTTTTCACGTAGTAAATAGTGATCCATGCCTCACTCTGCAATCCTCATCACTCGTGGATCCTTGCTAATCAATGTCGTTTTCTTCTTGCTATCACATAATCAATTATAGATTGCTCCCTTTTAGTATGCTGAACCCGAGTGAAATTGTGGATGTCCTTATGCTGATAGTAAGAGTTCATTACCTAGCATTCTTCTGCTTTACATAATTATATCAGTCTTCTTCCATTATCATTCTCTAGGCTATATCTTCTCCAAATGGTTCTACTATACAATCCCCAAATCTTCGACAAACTCTGCCATTCAAATCACCTTGTATGAAGAGTTCTTTGTTATCGTTACACATATCAATAACTCAAATAGTTGTTCAAAATATTAATCTTTAATTTCTATTTTTGAGTCATTTGTTGGTGCGTAAGCTCCTATAATTATCATATCCATTACAAAAATATTAATAACTAATTTTATTATGTGTTCATTAATTTCATCCCAACTTTTTATTGATCTTACTACAAGTACCACTGTATTAATTGTAATACTTCTGTTATAATAACCATCCTTATTGTAGTTCATCGTCTCTCAAAACTCAGACTTGAATCAATTGGTAACTTCTCTTAATGGGTATCACTATTAAAACCCTTACATATTTCGTTAGATTTAAAGTCAACAAAGCACTCTAAACACGTTTTCTTCAGTGTTTATCTTGGTTTCTGGGGACAAATTTCTCCCATTTATGTTATCAGCGCCAAATCACCAATGCCTCATTGTCTCTGTGTATCTTATAGAGTGAATTACCATTGCTAGATCTAAAATGAACTGGAGGGAATCTATCGAAAATTCTTTTGTGAAAAATTCATCCACTTTATGATCATGGTGTTTAGGCCTGCAGTAAGAACAGATCCTGAAAACTATTATTTTACTGTTACTAATATAGATATGCCAAAATGCGTTGCAATTGTATGGAAGTCATTGTGTATGTATACTAGTTACAATATCAAACCTGCATATTATTTAAATCACAAGAAGGAAGAAAGGAGTTGCTACGTTTTGACGATCCATCCCGCCAATATTCGATATACAGTCAGTTAATGCAGAATACATAATGGATGGGATCGATATGAGGGGATTGCTCTCGGGGATGCTCCATTTAATTGAACAATTATCACATCGTTTGGCCATTATAGATATTTAAAATATAAATACGAGTAGTTAATGCAGCATTTCCAAGATACTTGCGTAGTTCTACACAACGTTCTATTAACGTTTTATATTACAACTGCAAGGGAACCGGGTTCGATAGGTGGTAAAGAATTGAAGAGCCTGCGGCCTACTCATAGGGGTTGTGTGTTTGTAATTATGCCTCGTCTTGTGACTGCTATTGTTTTAAGCGAATGACTTGAAGTCATCTGACCACCTGACTAAACAGCCCCACTATTTGTGTTGTCCTTACTGATTTAGTGGATATTATTTTTCCGGGAAATGGAGGTTCGCTGACTCAAACCTTGCCGAAGGCGAAGGATTTTTAAGGGCGATGAAAATCCTTAGTACTACTTTCTTTGTAAATGAAAAACTTTCCCATGAATAAGATAACTTGACAAAACTAGCGGCCCCCCCCCCCATTTCTCGGCGGTGTTAATATTTGGAGGTAGAAAAATAGACCAATCTTGAAAAAAATCCAAACAAAGATATTTATTGGAAATATCAACACCAATACAAACTTTGTAAATATGAGAATAAATGAATAGTAATGTGATTATATTAGTTTTAAACATGTTCAATAATGTTATAATTTGTTACGCATTTCACATGAATCGATATGTTGTTCTTGGAAAGTAGCAGAAAATTTGTTAATGCACTGTTTATAATGAGGTAAAAGTACTATTTCATTCTCAAAATAATGAAGTTTTATGTGTAAGTAATTTTTAAAAAAACATTCGTTTCATTCCTCCACGATTGATAATTTCGCTTCCATGCCCATTGCCCAGTTTAGCATTCACAAGAAACTCTGCGATATATTCTGGATTCGGCAAAAAAAAAAAAATGGTAGGATATATCGAAGACACAACCGCAAGTTTTATACGTGAATGCGCCTCTCGGAATGAGCTGTTCAATGTAAGGTATCCGTTGCTTATACATTCGCTCCCACTTGCGCTGCATATGTTTAGACATTGTGAAAATTTCTCCCTTCATTCAAATTCACTCGCGAATTTTTCCAATTTAACTTGTTGACTGCTGATTGTTGCTTAATTGAAAACGTGACCTTGTTCGTTACGAATCTTTGACACCGCTGCGAACGTCCTACAGCTTCGCATTCTAGAGTTACATTGCTCCAGTTGCAGTGCGATCCGCTAATTGGTGCCTCAATTTTCGCTCTCAAGCATATCACTATCACTATCGTTTAAGCTTAAGGTCACGTTGGATACAATGAACATTCGTCTGTCGATCTGATTTTACGTCATTGAAATATGTCGTATAGTTTAGAAATTAAAGGCGCGACAAAACTCGCCTGATGTGTCGATCGAGATTCTGGGATGGCACCATAGTGGACCTATTGGATCGAAATTATAGACGTATTCAGATCAAAAAAATTAAGACCGGAAAATTCTCTATTACTTCATAATATAAACAGCATCTTCAATACAAAGACTGTATTTAAAATAATAAATTATCAAGAATTATTGTCGGAATATCTTTCATCTGATATCATTGGAAGTAAACGTTTTCAAAGAAAACAAACCGAAATGAAAACAAAATATCGTTAGAAATATCTGAGTGAAATATTTTTATTTAAGGTTCATATTTTGTATTCAGGCTATTTCTATTAATAAAAAACATATTGTTACAAAATTTTTGGACATTGAACAAGCATTTGATAACATTTGGCACGAAGGTTTAATTTTGAAGCTCCACACTTTCAAGATGCCTTTGTAGTTTATACACTTCATTCATACTTATCTACGACATCGCTTTTTCTGTGTTAAAAGCAACAACACAACTTCAGTATTTCATCCCATAAGAGAAAGAGTGCCTCAAGGACTCAATGTTCTCTCTTAACTTCGATCTTACTGTTATCGTTTCGATATACTATAAATAAAAAAATAACATACTTTAAAGATATACCAAAGATCACATGAACATCAGTTGGATTATACGCTGATAATAGTATGATTTTTACAAGACACGAAGGTATTAATACTGCCTGCCAACGAATCCAGAGAGCTCTACATGATCAATACTCAATGGTCCACTAGGTGTAAAATAAACATAAATGTTGAAAAATTGCATGTTGTTTTGAGTAAACGTTTACCCTCTGTTTTAACAAACCTCACTATTCAGAATCACAATATTGCATTCAGTAGATCGACTTAAATTATCTTGGAGTAGCCTATTATTGGACAATCGTCTCATCTTTAGACATCGCATTCAAACTCTGAGGGATGTCTTTTAAAACATTTATAGCACTATATTCATTGTTTAAAAGCAGTTTGTCACTGAACACAAAATGATTATTACACACAGATTCATTCCTATATGTTTTACGTCTGAGAAATTTGAAATTTAGTCACAAAGTCACACACGTTATCAGAAGAAATTAGATTTCATTCAATGATAAATTTGTTGAACTTTAACAGGGGCTGATTATCTTATTAGAAACTCACAGCTTTATGAAGATTTGAATTTTGGCTAATTTAGTGATCTTATCAAGTTAGAGAAATTAAGCTTTTACATCAACTCTTTGGTTAAAGAAATCTTTTTAACACTTGATTTTATTTACTTTGTCTAATGTTATTACTTACTGCTGTAATATGTAAGCCAATTGTATTAAATTAAAGCCTGGCTGAGCGAAAAAGAAGGCCTGCTTGCCTTAACTCTGCCAGGTTAAATAAATAAATTATAAATAATGTTCATAATCTAATTTGGTCAAGTTGCTAATCTTAGGTCCTCATGGAGTTCTTAATTATTCACTTTTGTTATAATTTCTTCTGTTATTTATCAATGTAACAAGTCAAGTCCTTATGATTTGGAATGTATAATAAATGTAATTCATCTTGAAAAATAAAAAAAAACAAAGTCTCACATTTTATAAAAGCTTTAGTGACTTCAAGAATATGTACATTTCTAATAACACTGTACATACATAGATGGTGATATAAACACAGAATGTGCAAGAAAACGGTTACAGATTTTGTTTTTGTGGTAACAAAACAGTATCATCCACAACACAATTAATGTCATATGACATAAATAAATAAACTTTGATTAATTGAGAATATATTCGAAATATATTTAAATAGAGTCATAAATAGTAAAAGAGCTATTTTGTCTACTATTAATGGGTGAACATAGCCCGGTGACGTTACGGTTAGTACTCCTGGCTCTCTTGGTTTGGGTTTTTCGTAACTTCTCTCCAGGCAAATGTCAGGATAATATTACTCGACCGAGGCGAGTGGAGCCGCGGGCGTCATGTGAAGTACCGCGATGACGCTATACGAACACAGGAGCAGTACAAGTGGCGCTCCGGGCTGCAGGACTCCACTGGCCTTGGTCGAATAATCTTAATATATAAAATTGTATGTATGTATGTATGTATGTATGTATGTATGTATGTATGTATGTATGTATGTATGTATGTGTGTTCTCTATACAAATCTACACGCTTTGACCGATATGTGCCAAAGTTTGCACATTTAACCTTCATAACCAGGAGAAGAACATAGGCTACATTAAAATTGTGCAAATGGAAGTTAAATTAATTAAAAATATAAAAAATAAAAATAAATACGGTCAAACATTCATGTGTAATACTAAAATGCAATCTTCTGTAGTCAATTGTTTTTTATTATTGTCTGTTGTATTCAACATCGACTTTCACGAGGCCATGGAAATTATAACACGAAATAACATTGTTGATACACATCACGAAGGCTAAAACTAGATAATTCGTGCAATAAGTATCTTTACGCAGTCCAGGACCGTATTATGTATTTATCGATGCAGTTGTAGATAGTGAGCAGGCTGTGTTTTATCCAACTGAATTCTAGAATTCTTTCAGACTACAAGGATTGCTATCACATAATTTACTTAATACTAAATAACCAGAAGTACTATTGCGAAATATTGACCCACCAAAATTATGCACCAACAAGAATTGGTGTGAAGAACTCATGCGATATATAACAGAAGTGGCAATATTAACTTGAAAAATGAAAGGAGAAGATGTTTTTATCTCACGTATTGCTATGATACCCTTCCGATTTTAAGCAACTGCAATTTCAGTGCGACTAGCATTTGTAATGGCCATATTAAAATGAAGCTAAAGGACAGTAGCTCTAAGTTGCAGACATTGACTTAAAAACTGCGTATTTTTCACATCCTCGACTATATTTTATACAAAGGAGTGGGAAGAAAAAAAATTACACATATCGAAAAGCAATTCAATGATATTTCTGTCATGTTGCTAATGTAATATGTGAATGTACATAAGGCGACTGAAAATAACACTGTATTAATCCTAAAATATACGTCTCTCAAAATATTGTTGTTCACGTCCGAAAATATGTTACTGCGAAATTCTATCTGTATAATCACGTTGCAAATGTAGTATGTTATGCATTGTGGAAATAACAATCTCTTAATTTCTAAAATTCCGTTAAGCCTATATGTCTCTCAGAATATTAGTCTTTATGTTAAAAAAATGACTTAATGCAAGTTTATATTCTGTTTTTATTCTGTGTATAAAACAAGAATTAATATAATATGTTCTGAATTTGTGAGATATAGTTTTCCAAGTTATATTAAAAAAAAGCTGGGTATGATATAAGTGGGTGTACAGCAGTCAAGGGGTAAAAAATCTTCCAATATAAATTAAATTATATATGTGACATATTGATTCGATGCTGAAGCTGATCAGAAAGAGGAAAAGGAATCATATTTTCGTTGGGTTTTACTTTGTTCATAGTTTGATTTTCTATTATTTTATTTGTATTTCTGGCGGTGTGGAAGAGAAGGCCTAATGGCCTTAACTACAACACAATAAATAAACAAAAACAAACAAATATATAAATTTAAAAAAAACCGTTGGACATCGGGCACATGACATGTTGTCTATTCGGTGCCTGATTTACAACTGTTTTAAATTGAGTTAACGCTGGCAGGCATTTCGCTAAGGAGTTCATCAATTCATGTAAGTGACGTTAAGTAAAGATTTGTCTTAGCGTAGTAAAGATAATTCGTTTTGGTTATCTATAGTTAGGTATCCGAGATTTCCGAAAATGTATAACCAGTTTAATTAAAAATAGAAGGAGAAAGGAAAACCCGTGCAACGCCGGGTGCTTTCAGCTAGTACCAATTAAAGAATGATCCCGACCTGCTTGTTGTCCTATCCTGTGAAACTTAATCACCACGCTTCGATATATAACGTAACTTTCGCGACGGACTAACCATCTGTTCGGTAAGTAGTAACTATACTGGCTGACGTTACTGTCCTCTGTCTGAAGAAGAGAAGTATGCGTCGGTGCCATGACGGGAAACGTGGAAATGTCATAAAAATAAAGGAGGCGAACAAGGAATAAATTTTACATTGATATTAATGTACCACCAGAAACCAAGCACCAGGAGGAACAGTCAGTAGAAATAATAGATATTTGGAGTTGATGGAATTGAAGTGTCACCAAAAGAAACAGTAATGCTAAGATTAAAGAATATTACGTGGGAAATTTATAGGCCCAATGCTTTACCAAAGTATTATGAAAAATCTGTGTCTTAACAGAATGTTATTATAAATTATTTCTAGCAAGGCTGTCATTCACGATAGTTGAAGAGTCGACCGCTGTGGAGTGACGATTAGCATGTCTGACCGTGGACGAGCGGGCCCGGATTCAAATCTTGGTTGGCACTAGTTACTGGTTGAGGTTTTTCCAAAGTTTTCCCTCACCAAAGCAAATGTTGGCTAACTTTCGGTGCAGGATCTTGGATTAATTTCGCTGACATCATTACCTTCATTTCACTCAGACGCTGGATAACCATAGCAGTTGATAAAGCGTCGTAAAATAAGGCAATTAAAATTCGAATTTCAATATTCTCTTTTATATGTAGATAAGTTATAATATGAATGATGTAACTTCTGTACGGGGTTTGTTAAATGTTATGTTTTATTTAACGACGCTCGCAACTGCAGAGGTTATATCAGCGTCGCCGGATGTGCCGGAATTTTGTCCCGCAGGAGTTCTTTTACATGCCAGTAAATCTACTGACATGAGCCTGTCGCATTTAAGCACACTTAAATGCCAAAGCACACTTAAATGCCATCGACCTGGCCCGGAATCGAACCCGCAACCTTGGGCATAGAAAGCCAGCGCTATACCAACGCGCCAACCAGGTGGACTGTACGGGGTTTTCTCCAACCGTAAGAATGTCAGGTATTCAATAGCGAATCCTCGACCTCATCTCGCCAAATAAAATTTCGTTATCAGCAATTCCATCGATACTAAATAACCGAGTACTTGATACAGCGTCGTTAAATAATCAACTTAAAAATACTTCTGTACGGTTATTAAGTTCATGCTCTTTACTACCTATGATGATGATGATATAATAATAATAATAATAATAATAATAATAATAATAATAATAATAATAATAATAATCTATACTAATAATAAATCTGTAGCCGAAATTTTTCTGGTAACTTTCGATTTTCCAAAAATAATTGGTCCTAACATATACAATTAACCACCCTGAAACCGAAAATCGCTTTTTTGACATTTTTGTTTGTATGTCTGTCTGTCTGTCTGTCTGTATGTATGTTTGTTACCTTTTCACGCGATAATGGCTGAACGGATTTCGATGAAAATTGGAATATAAATTAAGTTCGTTGTAACTTAGATTTTAGGCTATATGGCATTCAAAATACATTATTTAAAAGGGGGGTTATAAAGGGGCCTGAATTAAATAAATCGAAATATCTCGCTTATTATTGATTTTTGTGAAAAATATTACATAACAAAAGTTTCTTTAAAAATAATTTCCGATAAGTTTTATTCCTTGAAAAATTTTGATAGGACTGATATTAAATGAGATAAATGAGTTTTAAAATTAAAATAACTGCCATCTAAGACCGTGTAATGAATTAAAAAACAAATAACTTCGTCTATAAGAGGCCTTGGACAGCAACAATCGAAAGCTATGAAAGATAGCCTACAGACAATGTTTCTGTGTTTGTATGAAGTAATATCAGAAGCTAAATTAACCGATTTATATAATTAATTATTAATTCACCATTGGAAAGTGTAGTTTCCCTAGATGGACATAATGCTATAATGTTATTACAGTAACTTCTGAGTGAATCGAGGACAGGTAAGATTAAAATAGCTTCTTATGCACAGAAAACTTGATAGGCTATTCTGTACATTCGTTTCCTGTATTTCCTAAAATAATTTTTATGACCAAATGAGTGGTCTCTGGATCAAAATGATCGCATTTTAATTATGAAAATACAATTTAAATTAAGTAACATAATAAACGATTTATCCTTATATCAAACACGAATGTTCCCTAGATCAAATGTCCTGTTTTAATTATGTAATTACTTTATATTTATTTCTAACGGGTGCAGCGGAGCGCACGGGTACGGCTAGTAATAATAATAATAATAATAATAATAATGATAATGATGATGAAATCATATCACCTTTGCACGAGACAAATCCAGAGGATCGTAACTGCAGGTATTTCACGGGGAAAGAAACCGTAGAATGCATATAATTGAGACAGTCTCCCCTGTTTGCAGGTATGATGAGGTAATGACAAGTTGCTCACAATATGGCACCTCCTTAGGGAAAATTCTTTGTTGTTCCTGATGTACGCCGGTGTTAAAGAGACATACAACAGCTCTGTAACATCCTCTTTAAGTGCTCCATACTGCGGTACTGCTATAGTTACACAAGATTTAATCGTAGCTTAGAGACGGAACACAGCGGAAATCATGAATGTGCATGCATTCTCTAGGATTTTCCGATATATTCTACATGTCCTTACGGAATAAATTGCCTTGTTTATTTAACATTATGCGTTTTTTATGAGATTTGCCTAGACTAGAAACGATGCCTCACTTACCAAATATCATTCAATATAGTATTTAGAAGAAAATAAAATACGTAAGAAATTTGTTTTCTGTAGGATAGATAAAGCGCTTAAGATCATTTAAAATAGAATTCCAAGGAAAATTAATATGGAACCAAATTCTGTTTACTGTATATTTATCCAGAACAGTCGGATAGCATTATAGATTTGAGCAATGTGTATAGTAATGGCTTAAAATGTGGGTTAAAGTTTTGTTCCTGATATATTGGTATACTTAATATGCGAAGTCGTGGTAGCTGCGTCGTCTAACGCGTTATACCTTGACCTAGCGTTAGAAAATGAACTTTAGTCTGAATCATCATGGTGGAGTAAATTTTCTTATGAAATTTCGGCCAGTGTATGGGACTGATTTCCACCGAAATCGTGATGAAATTGGATGTTACAATGCATAAGAAAGTCCAAGCAATAGCGGTTGGGGAGATCATTGTACTAACCATACGTTACTCCATTAGGACCGACTGGTTGGATGATCATGATCGTTCTCCTCTGTTGAGACATGTGGACGTGAGGCCAGCCAGCAGCAATCTAACGCCAACACAATCACTCCTAAATCTGAACACTTCACTAACACAATCAGAAGAATAACACGCAATCTAATGTCAACACAACCACTCCTAAATGTAAACACTTCACTAACACAATCAGAAGAATAACACGCAATCTAACGTCAACACAACCACTCCTAAATCTAAACACTTCACTAACACAATCAGAAGAATAACACGGAATCTAACGTCAACACAACCACTCCTAAATCTAAACACTTCATTAACACAATCAGAAGAATAACACGGAGTCTAACGTCAACACAACCACTCCTAAATGTAAACACTTCACTAACACAATCAGAAGAATAACACGCAATTTAACGTCAACACAATCACTCCTAAATGTAAACACTTCACTAACACAATCAGAAGAATAACACGCAATTTAACGTCAGCACAACCACTCCTAAATGTAAACACTTCACTAACACAATCAGAAGAATAACACGGAATCTAACGTCAACACAACCACTCCTAAATATAAACACTTCATTAACACAATCAGAAGAATAACACGGAGTCTAACGTCAACACAACCACTCCTAAATGTAAACACTTCACTAACACAATCAGAAGAATAACACGCAATTTAACGTCACCACAACCACTCCTAAATGTAAACACTTCACTAACGCAATCAGAAGAATAACACGCAATTTAACGTCAACACAACCACTCCTAAATGTAAACACTTCACTAACACAATCAGAAGAATAACACGCAATCTAACGTCAACACAACCACTCCTAAATCTAAACACTTCACTAACACAATCAGAAGAATAACACGGAATCTAACGTCAACACAATCACTCCTGAATCTAAACACTTCACTAACACAATCAGAAGAATAACACACAATGTAATGTCAGTGCCGAGCGTGCAGGAGACGGTTTGACGCATGTTCCATGGCTTTCCTGCCGGTCTCGCGCCGCCTGGTCGACCTACATTATAACTTTATGAGAACACATTTTTCAGATGAAGAAAAATATTATATTTGGTCAGAAATGCTAGTATTGAGAACAAACTTTTTAAAAGAAGAAAATAGCGTCATTGATTAACTTTACGACTTCTTTACTGTGTTAACTTTTTAGGAAATTACTGGCCGACTAGTTTCGAAGTGTTATCCTTCATTATCCAAGCCCATTGTTTCTAGTCCTAGACTAGTCTTTGGACAATGAAGGATAACTAACACTTTGAAACTGATTTCCTAAACGTTAATACAGTAACGAAGTTGTAAAGTTAATCAGTGATTATAAAAATGTTAAAAGTTTATAGTATATAGAACAATGAAAAGATAGCGTATTCAATATTCTCATTTGATCATTTTTATGCCGACACCATAAAGATAACAGGAGATTTTCCATCATATCAAACAGGACATTTATACCACATTTATAATTACAGTAGAACCCCGATTATCCGTCACCCTATCAACCGATTGTTGGATTATCCGTCTGTCATTCTCTCCTTTTTTGTTACAGAAAAAATATTGAGTATTGCACAATACATGTGTACGTATTTTTTTTATAGAGAGTGATATTACAAGCTTTTGCCCTTACACATTATGATCTACTGTTCGAGTGACCTATTTAATTTCTCTGCAAAACGTCTTCCAGAAGTGCCAAAAGAATACATGTTGTGTTAAGTATCGAAGAGAAATGCATATAATTGAGTGGTTTTGGAAAAGAGCAACTGTGGTTCATCTCACATCGAAATACGAGATTGGAGTTACAACTGTGCTAGATTTAATAAAAGACAAGATAAAGTATATAAATTACTTCAATCTATAACATGATACCTATACTTGTCCCATCTTTCCACGGAAATCCATCATAGGAAGTTTCCTTGACCCTTAGAAACCAGTCACTAATTTATTCATTCATAGTGTTCTGTCACTGCAAACCCAGCATTCTCCAGTCTTCCCTATTTTCTGCCTTCCTCTTAGTCTTCGCATATGATCCATACTTAATGCCTTCTATTATTTGATAACTTCTGCCCCAAAATCTTCTTCCGTTCATCATTCCTTCCAGTGAATCCTTCAGTAGGCAGTTTCTTCTCAGTCAGTGACCCAGCCAATTCCTATTTCTCTTCCCGATCAGTTTCAGCATTATCTTTTCTTCACTACCTCTTTCCAACAGAGCTATTATACTTAAAAGTTCTAATCCAGTACCTAATGTGTTAAAACACATGACCACAGAGAAAATTATGAATCTGAATTATGCAACATTTAATTTATGAAAGACTTCCATGGTACGGATTATCCGATTTTTTCGATTAACCGTTCAGCCCACACCCTTCATTACCACGGATAATAGAGGTTCTACTGTATAACAAGCTTCTGTTTTTAAATTATTTCACTATATTTACTTCGAAAGTTCCTTTGTATGCGTTAAATAATGTGCATCCATCAATTGGCTAACGCAAGAGCTTGGAACCAGTTTCAATACTCAAATGAAGAAACCGTCTGTTCTATGGAAAAGCGAGATTTTGATTCAACGCCTGTATTAAAGACGGTCGGTTGGCAGAGGAAGCCAGTGGACTAAGTTATATGATTACATTTTGGAGTAGGGTTTGGTGCACTGGCGGGCTTTCTGTTTTAGTACAAAGCACCACCCACACACACGATGAGCTTCCATAGCACATGAAACGAACTCTTCTGTACTATGAGTTGTATTACAGTTGACTATCGTATTACTTAATGCCAACTCTGCCGTATTGAGTTGCTTCCAGTGTCATGGAAGCTGCAAGACAAGATTCATTATTATCGTACACCAGTGATGAACAGCGTATGATACAAAGTCCTTGCAAAACAAACATATTTAAGGGCGCAGGGTTAAAACCAGACCTGCAGAACTGTAGCTCCTCATAGCGACTGCCTTCGTACCCCTTCTACCCTACCCACCTTTGCTAACAGTGCAGTCATAGCGTTCCAGTTGCGCTCGTCTGTATCAACATTCATTCTAGCGGCGGCAGGTACACAATACGCTATCAGAAATTACAAACGAACAGATAATAAAATCCTTAGGAACGTACCTTTGGAAAATAAAAGAAAAAAACGAATGAGGGAAATAAATAAGTTAAGACATGTAAAATGAATTTTAAAATGTGTGTGTATATTATGTAAGAAGATCTACCTCTATATATATATATATATATATATATATATATATATATATATATATATATATACATACATATAAGTGAGTGATATCTACAGTATTTGACTGGAGGTCAATGCTCTTATTCAACATTGTAACGCTCTGCAGCCAAATAAATAAATAAATAAATATTCAATATGCGTACTGCAGTTTGAAGAGAACTGGAACATGGAAAAACATAAACTCGTGAAGAAATATTACTTTCAAAGGAAATGGGAATACGACTATGTTGTTGAAGAAGACGAAAGAATTGCTTATGTACTGTGTCCCATCCAATTTATTTCTACACGTCATTTCAATATTTGACGACATTTCAATAAAGTCCATATTAAGAATTATGGAATAGACAAACTTTCCTGTAAGTTCATTATTACGAACTGTATATTGAATATTCATTTGTATACTGTTAAATTAAGGATATCACTCGTTGTGTTCATTTTGTATTGAAATGGATAGTAACATTTATATTAATTTCAAGGTTAATTACTTAAATGCTACAAATTTATGTTTCCGTAGGTGATGATAGAAGGAAAGTTTTGGAAAATCTAAAGTAGGCTAGGTGCAAAGAAATCTCAAAGAAACTACCGACAGAAAATCTAGCATAATCGTAAACCTTGAAACGATATAACGCATTACAAATACAATGACTTTATTACAATCCTTTTTGAAAATTACAGTGCCGCCGCTGATGGACCTTCCACACGCAAAGAATGTCAACAATTCTAAGCAGAAGTCGATCATCTCCAATAGAAGTGGAGTGAGGCTGACTTACGGGTTCTGCAAGCCTGGTTAAAACACTGACCTGATCGTAGTGTACACAATGTC
The DNA here is from genome assembly GCF_040183065.1 of Periplaneta americana. NCBI lineage: Eukaryota > Metazoa > Arthropoda > Insecta > Blattodea > Blattidae > Periplaneta > Periplaneta americana. The sequence goes on from NC_091125.1 coordinate 32,778,131, forward strand.
CTAGGTACAGCTTCGATGCTGCTTGAAAGTCAGTTCGAATGATAAATCTGAATGTTGTCTGTTCAGAAAAAATTAACGATATTGTAAGTTCTTTTTGATGAAATTCCGGTGACATTTCGATATCGCGATGCGTGTGGGTCACAATTTTCAAGATTTCTGTTCCATTCCCAGCTAATGAAGAACGAAAGAACGGAGATGGATTGAAAATGTTATAGGCTATTCATGAGATTTGAAATTACACAAATTTGCTCTAAAATTATGTTTAAGCCACCGGCATCGGCGTAGCTCAGTCGGCTAAGGCGCTTGCCTGCCGAACCGGAGTTGTGCTCGGGAACTGGTACGATTGTCGCTTAGGCTGATTTCTTGGTTGAGTTTTTTTCGAACGTTTTCCCTAATCGTAAGGCGAATGTCAGATAATCTATAGTAAATCCTCGGCCTTATCTCGCCAAATACCATCTCGCTATCACTAATCCTATCGACGCTAATGAAATGAGTCCGGGGTTCAACACCGAAAGTTACCCAGTATTTGCTCATATTGGATTGAGGGAAAACCCCGGAAAAACCTCAACCAGGTAACTTGCCCCAATCGGGAGTCGAACACGGGCCATCTGATTTCGCGGCCAGACGCGCTATCGTTACTCCTCAGGTGTGGACACCGCAATGTAACACTAATCCCCATTTCAGTTTGGTTGATAGGCTTTCCCCTCTACTCACACTCTTTACCATCCGTGAAGGGGAGATGCTACTGTCTATCTTACTAACGTTCGACTAATTGACTTTGAGCATAGTGAAAATTCTTATTATTGAAAATGTTTACCGTTAATCTATATTTCTAAAATCTACACTAAGCGTTTGTATTTCATTTTATTGTTATTTATATCAACTGGCACATTAAAAAGCTACTGACAGCAGAAGATAAATGTTTTCTTTACCGCTAGTTGCTACTCTAAGCATACACAACGGGACAATCTACACTGTGTCACCCCCCCCCCCCGACTTCATAATACAAACTAGCATCCCTTAATTTAATTAATTATCAGTCGAAAGAAAGACACTAAAATATACTGAAACATGTAATTGTCAAACATCTGTGTCACTGTATTTTATATCCACTTATGTACTTTGTTTAATATTTTATTTTCTTGTGTGTACAACTTGGGGGGTGCAGGTATAAGAGATAACAGCTACCGGTCTGTTCCTGACGGACTCAGGGCAAGTAGAAGGGGAAAGAAATGCCTTCGCATCCTCTCAACTTGTATGAAATGTCGTTTAGGCCCAATACTTGTCAGGGCAGATGATGATGTATCCTCAGTGGAAAGCTGACTATGAAACTACAGGTTTAAATGTCCAAAAATTACACAGAAGTTAAAGAACCCTTGTAGTTGGTTCACCGAATTGAAACGACTTTATAACAGCATTACTGTATTTTAATTTCCAGCTTCGTCACATAAAATATGCTTAGATTTCTATTGTCTTGCCGTTTAATGAATACAGGTGACGCTATTTAAGGTGTTAGGTATTCTACTGCCTCTTTTCAATAGAAGCTCTAACACTGTTCTAGAGTTCGAAAATCCATTCCTATTTTCTCAGCGTAGCGTCTGCTTCGATGCAAATTACCTGAAGTATATACGTAGTTGGACCAATGTCTAGTTTGTACTCCTGTGAATTCTCTCTCCCCCTTTTTACCCTTTCAATTAATGTGTTTCTTCACACGGGGCTTGCAGTAATATATCACGTTCTGTAATGGAATTAGCTATATAAACCTCTATATACCGGCCCACCTTCCTCCCATTCCCCTTTTAAATGTGCAGAGAGAAAGAGAGAGAAAATAAAAGCGCGTTCTGTTAGAAAAAATCACACGAGTTTTCCCATTTTATGGAACACCTGTTGGAAACGTTCGGATTAAAGGCAGCTTAGTATTTTCCGCAGTGAGGTCAAACTCATTTATAAATCATTCACCATGGATGTGTTCCATCAGTAGAAATAAATGCTCATAACAATCGCCTTCGTCTTTGCCTTTTCATTCTTGTTTTTGTGACCTAGGATAAGTAAACGCTTTTTATTGGCGTACCGTACGAGTTCTGAACATGTGGTGACCATGTAATAATTTTACCACTCCAAAAATGCTCTCTTTAAAGCTACATTTTACTCTTTACAACAAATCTACATTGCGAATGATTTTACTGTTTATAGGTTATATTCTTAAATAATTTCCTGAAATACATAAATGAAATCGTTTAATATGCATCCAATTAAGATATACCCTCTTTTTTCAGGGTTACACACAAAAATGCGTTATTTGTACTAAAATGAAATGCGTAAAGAATTTTTATACAGAGTGGAATTTATATAACTGTGTAGATTGAAGCGGACAATAGAATACATTGAAATAAATAAAACGTTTTGTAATTAAGTGCATGGTTAATTACAAAATTAGACTGAAAGTCTGCTTTCTTTTTTGGCAACAGTGCAAAGCCGACTCACCTGCTAATATACTGACACGCAAACTCAGGTCTTAAGACCAACATTCCGTCCTTTAGTCACTATAGCAGGGTTGTCAGATTTCCTATTGGCAGGAAATAACGATACGTGTTAATCTTTTATGTAATATGGAAGAAAACGGTCCATTTAATAAAATACTACAAAGGGATAAATAATTTCTTGTAAGTTTTTCTAATAATAATAGTAAAATTCAAAATCGTGCAGATAGTACTTGTCGAGTAAAACAATGTTAACATTTAGGGGAACAATTTTTTTCTGAGAAAAGTAGGCCTATTCATTTGGGACTAATATGGCAATAGAATTTTTTTCTTGTACTTATTATTTCCAAGGTATAAATTTGTTAAAATTTGCGCAGTTATATTACTTCTATCATGTATAATGTACAAAGCGTTCTACTAGGGTCTGGGCCGATAAGACGCATACATGCGTGGCGAGCGATTTAGACAGCGGCAATTTCTATGTGTAACTTCCTGCGTAGTTCAAAATATAACATTTTATTAACGCAGTGCACACATTTACTTACATAATTTTATTTTATAATGGGTATTAACCTTTGTTATAGTAGTTGGCAAAATTAATGGTCATCTACATTTATTCACTTCCTTCATTTTTCGACGAAAGCATAATTAACTCCCAAAAGTTCTCCTTCTGCAATTCTTACATTTCTCTTCTTATATTGTATTTAACTTCTGGTGCACCGCTGTGTAGTAACTATTGTATGCCCGTAAAACGAGGGGGCTCGAGTTCAAATCCCATTTGGGACAAGTTACCTGGTTGAGGTTTTTTCCTGGGTTTTCCTTCAACCCATTAATGCTGGGTAACTTTTAACGCTGAACCCTGGACTCATTTCCCTCGCATTATCACCTTCATCTCACCTAGACGCTAAATAGTCATAGCAGTTGGTACAGTGTCGTAAAATAACCAATTAAAAAACTTCTTCTGTACTGTAGTGAGGGAAGATTATTTATGTAGACTTTATTTTTTAGAGTTCCCCAAAAATTAGTAGATGCAAATGAATAATATCGTCAACAATGTTCTGTAAAACCCAACCACAGAAATTTACGCCACTTAAATCTCCACGTTTAAGAGACTTATCACACTGCAACTGCACAATGAAGTCACGAAACGAAACTGCGATATATACGCGCCTTAAGGTGGTGTGACATCAGCTGACTGCGATTCGGCCCTCTATCTTGGCCCAGACTCGAAATAAATAAATAAATAAATAAATAAATAAATAAATAAATACATAAATAAATAAGTCATTTCATCATGTTTTTCTCACTTCTCCGTCATATGTCTTTCTCTTAGGAAAATGTATAATTGAGGTTTTTTTCTATAATTCACTCGTAAGACGTATTATTATTATTATTATTATTATTATTATTATTGCTATTATTATTATTACTTACTTATTTACTTACTTACTTTCTTACTTACTGGCGTTTAAGGAACCCGAAGGTTCATTGCCGCCCTCACATAAGCCCGCCATTGGTCCCTATCCTGAGCAAGATTAATCCAGTCACTATCATCATATCCCACCTCCCTCAAATCCATTTTAATATTACCTTCCCATCTACGTCTCTCCCAAAGGTCTTTTCCCCTCTGGCCTCCCAACTAACACTCTATATGCATTTCTGGATTCGCCCATACGTGCTACATGCCCTGCCCATCTCAAACGTCTGGATTTAATGTTCCTAATTATGTCAGGTGAAGGATACAATTCGTGCAGCTCTGCGTTGTGTAACTTTCTCCATTCTTCTGTAACTTCATCCCTTTTAGCCCCTAAGAACTTTATTCTCAAAAACCCTCAATCTCTGTTCCTTTCTCAAAGTGAGAGTCCAAGTTTCACAGCCATACAGAACAACCGGTAATATAACTGTTTTATAAATTATAACTTTTTCTACCTCTTCGAAGTATAAATCTCCAACTTTTAAAGTTCCATTTCGTACAATATTCTGATCAATTATTATTATTATTATTATTATTATTATTATTATTATTATTATTATTATTAGTAGTAGTAGTAGTAGTAGTAGTAGTAGTAGTATTACAATATTCTGATCAATTATTATTATTATTATTATTATTATTATTATTATTATTATTATTATTATTATCATTATTTGATGGCGGCCGGGTAGCTCAGTTGGTAGAGCAGCTGGCTACGGACTGGAAGGTCCGGGTTTCGATCCCAGGTGGTGACAGGAATTTTTCTCGCTGCCAAACTTTCAGAACGGCCCCGAGGTTCACTCAGCCTCCTATAAAATTGAGTACCGGGACCTTCCCGGGGGTAAAAGGCGGTCAGAGCGTGGTGCCGACCACACCACCTCATTCTAGTGCCGAGGTCATGGAAAGCATGGGGCTCTACCTCCGTGCCCCCCCAAGTGCCTTCATGACATGTTACGGGGATACCTTTACCTTTTTTAGCTTTATTATTATTATTTGATAGTCATTATAAGTCGAATTCTAAATAAGTTAGACATTTTCATTCTAGCATGTAACTTTCAATAATCCAGATCAAAAACGACTTTGAGAAGGTGTCGAATATCACACTACTCGAAGTCTCATAAAGGCTGTTTTTCATGTATAGTCTCATAATTGGCTTAGTATTAGTAGCCTCTGTGACACTGGCTTTACCTTCCATCCAGCTGGTACCCCAGCACGTAGTACACTTAGCATGTACGTTCTTGAGCATGCCTGATCTAAAATCATCACAAATTTATTTCTGCTACAAGTAGATTTTTAAACAATTTACTACTGGGTACTGAAATGTGACGATTCAACTATTTGTCTCTCTGCTTTTATGATTTTTATCGAAGACTCTTCGTATAACTGGGTTACTGTGAGAGACAAGGAACGATCTTGACTTCTTCACGATTTCTGGAGTACAGCTTAGTCGCAGGCAGTGGTTGTCTGTTTCGTGCCTTTTGGAATTAATCCCATGTGGGCCTTTCCCCTTTTATTCAATTCATAACTGATCCCTTCCTTTGTTACAGTAAAATTTCACTTCTTGCACCCTTCTATAATAGCAGGATTGCTATCGTTTGCGTCGGAAAGAACAGTGCGGTAGCGTTCCCAATACGGTCTGCTACGTCGTCGTTGCAGCTAGACTCTTGGGAACAATACTGTCAACTGGTTTGTTCATCTCTCAAGGCAGAACGCTGACCTTGGCACTCACACAGTAGCGCCACAATCACACTGCAACTCGTTTCGTCCGTTTACAAGCAAAACACATTACGTCAAAAGTATTATTTCTGAGAAGAAGGCGTATATAATATACATAATATATGTGTATGAACTTAAAATTGCAAAATGAAATACACATTAAGCGAAACAAATTACAGTACTAAAAATTGAAGGAGTCAGAGCCATAGTGGGCCAAGCGCCATACATTAAAAACCATAATTCAATGAAACATATAGCAAATAATATAAAGTGTGCACATTAAAACTAAATTATATGTCAATCTTCATTAAATTATGGTATTCACTTTAACCCTTGCTTTCTCCGTTTTTAATGAATGGCACTTGGCCCACTATGGCTCTGAACCCTTCAGTTATATTTCGAGGATTCAGTTTTGTCAAGAACTTTCAAACGCAATTTTCTCAGCAGTAATATTTCTGACTTCATGTGGTTTGCTTGTAGACAGACGGTTTGTACGAGTAATTCACCACTCCACTATTATGAGTACGCACAGAAAATAAACTTATATTTGGGACACAATTGCGAAAAATAGAACTCTTTCTTCGCACTAAAGTCATATTTCATTCATTACTGAAAATACATTGTTCTTTCATGATGCTTTACGTATTTTACTTTATCTATCTATCTATCTATCTATCTATCTATCTATCTATCTATCTATCTATCTATCTATCTATCTATCTATCTATCTATCTATCTATCTATCTATCTATCTATCTATCTATCTATCTGTCTGTCTGTCTGTCTGTCTGTCTGTCTGTCTGTCTGTCTGTCTGTCTGTCTGTCTGTCTGTCTGTCTGTCTGTCTGTCTGTCTGTCTGTCTGTCTGTCTGTCTGTCTGCCTATTTATTAATTTATTTATGTTTATGTGTAATGTACAACTCTTAGTCTCTCTATTTATTAGTATGTATAGATTCTTTAGTTAATATCTAATTTATTTTGCGCTTCAAGTTTCGGTAGACGTAATATAAGAATTTTCATACAATGCATAATGATCTAATTTTAGGACTAATATTTACAATTTCATTATTAATTCCCTTCAGTTTTATATTTTGTGTGTTTTAATCAAATTTTTCGAAGACTGGAGCTATGAAATAATACTATAATTTACAGGGAGTTGATTTCAGTTTAATTTGAAAAGTATTAGATGATTGGTGGGAAAGTTACAATACGTTTTAAATATGTTATAATGTGCAAAAAGTGACATGTGTTCAGTTTCACTGTTGTAATTAACAACTAAGTGTTTTCTTGACGTTACAAAACATGTAAATTTATTTGTTTGTAAATGTTAAATACTAGCACAGAGTTTTAAACTTGCCTGTATGCTGCAGCATTTTTTTTATATATCGATTACATTCTAAATGACTTCTCTTTTAAACCTACAATATCCCAATACACGCTACAAAAGTTTTGTTTTTCATGGTCTAAAAGCCAGAGTTTATTCAATTTACTATTTGTATACAAGTGAATTACATAAACTAAATAAAAAATGAAACATTGATAAAACAATCTTAAGATTTAAATCTTGGCGTTAACAGTTCTAAAAAATACTAATGATTCTGAATATTAAAATATGTTCATTACCTTTAACGGAAAGGAAATGGTAAAATAAAGATGAAAGGTAATTTAAGGAAGGGTTTTAATGGAGTGTAATTTTATATAATTGCAACCAATAATACATTTCTTCTGCGGACCTCTGAAAAAAAGGGACTAGTGAAATGCTTTGTGTGGAGTATGCATTGTATGGAGGAGAAACATGGACATTACGAAAGTGTGGAGAAGTCATTAGAAGCATTTGGAATTTGGATAGATAAGAATGCAGTTTGTGAAATGGCCAGGCAGAATAAAAACTAAAGCTGTTTGGAAAGAGTGGATGAAGAAATAATTATGTCGAAACTGATTAGGAAGAGAAAAAGGAATTGGTTGAGTCACTCACTGAGAAGAAACTGCCTACTGAAGGATACACTAGAAGGAATGGTGAATGCGAGAAAAGTTCGGGGCAGAAGAAGTTATCAGATGATAGACGACATTAAGATATATGGATCATATGCGGAATCTTAAGAGGAAGTCAGGAAATAAGAAAGATTGAAGAATGTTGAGTTTGTAGTGAAAGACCTGCCATTGGGTAGAAAGAAAGAAAGAATAAATAGATCTCCATGTTAAGGTGCTGTAGAACGAGAATAGTATTTGTGAAATTAATTGTAATCACAGTACAGCTGAAATGTTTTACAACCATGTCTATGTTTAGGCCTACTCTCCAGCATGGATGTAAATAAGTTCCCATCGAAACACGAAGAGCAAGTCAAAGAGTATATTACGTTGAGACAAAAGGGATAAGGAAAATACGTATAAAATACAAAAGGCAAGGAAATAGGGAAAGTTAAAATTTGACAAGATAACTGGTGTACACCCAGAAATGAATTTCGCTTAATACTGCGCCATTCGAAAAAAGAGATGAGCAAATAATATCACAGTCGTGACATAAAGTCACGAAGCTCAATACGTAGGGAATATGCATCCAATGACACTTGAGCTTTAGTTGCTAGCAGTGGCGTAGCATGAAATTTTGAGCAGGGGAAGCTAACTCATGTTGTCTTTCATGCAACATGAGAAAACGTATTACAAAAATACAGTCTTAAAATAAATAGTAGTCAATTTCAAGTCAGCAGTCGAAGATTGGTTGGAACATCGTAAGTAACACCAATAAGGCATGACCTCAAATGATACGTAATAAAATATGATTTCACGGTTTACACATATCTCTTAACAAATAGACACGTATACGTATAACATTAGCTCACTCCCTGTCATACTTAGAGAAATCACAATATTAGTATCATTACGTAAGTATGCGTCTGTCTTTTGGTTGTGTCCTTCATTGACAGCAAGGGAGTCGGTCATTTGTTTTTTAAATCACACTTTTGTTCGTAAGTCGGTTTTGATAATACAATTGTCCTAAAAAAAAAGTCAAGTAAATTAGTGTCAGGAACTGTTGTTTCGCTCATTATTTATTATATCAGCCACAATGCACACTAACACTTCAAGTGAACACAACTGACGAAAAGGGATAACTCGGAAACTACTTATTTTAAATGTTAAAGCTAGCTTCTTTGCGTGCCTTGCGAGTAGGGTATTTAGTTAGAAAGGGACGGAAAATCTGCAGGGTGGATTACACAGAAGAAACCGGTCTGCTTGGAAGCTGGTGTGTGCAGGCTTCTTATTTACTGCTGCATCACAAATCATCCTGAGCTGTCGCATCACAGTATTTAACGCGTAAATATAAATTCTATTAAAATTAATAAATAATTTTCTCCATAAACTGCAGGTTTATTATGAAATTATTATTAACTGGGGAAGCTAAGCTTTTCAGCTTAAATTGACGCTACGCCACTGGTTGCTAGCCACTAGGATCACCACTATCGCACATTCTATTGTTCCTAGTACCCTCACTTGCTAACCGCTTGAAGCATTGTATCGCGGGAAATGCAAAAAATCACCTCAAGCTTCGTGACTGTATGTACTAGACTGTAGTAACATCCTGCTTAGCGATAATTCAGCACGTCAGCTTTCGGCAATAAAGTCTCTCGACTTATACATTACATTACAGATGTAATTTATTATCTTACCTTATAATAAGTGCTGAACTGAAGAATTAATATCACTACCCCAAAAAATAATACAAAATAATATACTTATAAATAAAATATTAGCATACTCAGCCGAAAAAAATAATGCAAAACCACCACTTCTATATTCAACGAGATGTGATTGGACAGGATGAGGTAGAATAAGATTGGATGAGATAAGATTAGACGGGATGGAGTGAAGTTAGATTGGACGATGCGGGATAGAGAAAAATTAATCTGGATTTAGATTAAGATTGGATGAAATGAGTTAATGAATATTGTAAGAGATGAGATGCCATAGAATGCACAGTAGTGGCAAAGAAAAACCGGACCGACTCTTGTAGCTGATTTCAGAGCCTTGTTCACTCCAGAGCACGATAGACTGGTAACTAAGACTTTCGTGGTTCGAATCCTGTCTGGGAAGGACACGTTTTTTTGTTCCTTATTCAAATTTATTCCCAATACTTTTCGATTGCAGCGATATTTTATTACTTAATTAACTTATTATTCCCAGAACATGAATTTTAACAGCAAACGAAAAGTATTGGGAATAAATTTGAATAAGTAACAAAAAAAGTATCCTTCCCAGACAGGATTCGAACCACGAAAGTCTTAGTTACCAGTCTATCGTGCTCTGGAGTGAACAAGGCTCTGAAATCAGCTACCAGAGCCGGTGCGGTTTTTTTTTTTTTTGCCACTACTGTACATAAAGAAAGGAGAGAATTAGATAGGTAATGTTTGGGCAAGATAAGATACAGATTGGACAGCATAAAGTGTGATAGGACAGGATAATAAATATAGAACAAAATAGAAGAAAGAGTTCAGGTTAAAATAGAATAGAACAGGAGATGATAGGACAAAATACTACAGGATATTCTAGAATGAATTAAAGCATAGATCAGGAACAGTGTTCAAGAATCATAACATGACACAATCTACTAGATCAGAAAAAAAAAACCTTGAACTCTGTTTTTAGTAGATAATAATTTAGTATGGGAATAAAAATGAACATGGAATATTCCAGAGAAATATACAGCGCTAACGAACTTTCATGTAAAAGGTGATGAAAACATTGGTTTAAAAAAAGCTTCTGATATGAGTTTTTAACCGAGTAAAATTTGTGCACACGAAAGCACTCCTTCAGTTGCGGTAAAATAATAAAAAAAGTTTCCAATAACCGATATTTACGCAGTTATACCTGCGACTGCTCCAACTTTATGGGCGACGTAAAACGCCAGTGTCATTGGCATTGGAGTTGTAAAATATGAGGGTGCTAATGAAGTCCTAGCTTTCTGGTAGAGATAATTTAAAAGTCCACTCCCAGTCATGGAATAATGAGCTGGCAGTCATTGTAGCTATCTCCCGCCTCAAAATAATGGCCAGTTAAGTTACTTCGGGTTACCACTAGTCATATTCAAGTACTTTCAGACACATTCGTATTTTTCCCTTGACGAAATCATGTCTAATTTCCTATTACGTAGCTATAAAGCTAGACTTAATTGCAGACGAAAATAGTATTACTACAGCACTACTGTTGTAACAGACGTACCCGTCATCAAGTTTCGACATTGATGAGATGTTGAGAAACATAATAAATACAAGTTCTTCATCTATTTATCTTGTTTTAAAACTCGTTTATACAGACTATAATAAATGCATCTTCATGTTCATCTTCTGCTTTATCTTGTTTTTAACTTCGTTTATACAGACTATAATGAATGCAACTTCTTCTTCTATTTTATCTTGTTTTAAAACTCGTTTATACAGACTATAATAAATGCATTTTCTTCTTCTACATTATCTTGTTTTTTAATCTCATTTATGCAGACTATAATGAATGCAACTTCTTCTTCTACTTTAGCTTGTTTTTAACCTCGTTTATGCAGACTATAATAAATGTAATTCCTTCTTCTTCTTCTTCTTCTTCTACTTTATCTTGTTTTTAACCTCGTTTATGCAGACTATAATAAATGTAATTTCATCTTCTTCCACAACTTTATCTTGTTTTTAACCTCGTTTATACAGACTATAATAAATGCAACTTCTTCTTCTACTTTATCTTGTTTTAAAACTCGTTCATACAGACTATAATAAATGCAGCTTTTTTTTTCTACTTTATCTTGTTTTTAACCTCGTTTATACAGACTATAATAAATGCAACTTCTTCTACTTTATCTTGTTTTTAAACACGTGTATACAGACTATAATAAATGCATCTTCTTCTTCTACTTTACCTTGTTTTTAACCTCCTTTATACAGATTGTAAATGTAACTTCTACTTTATCTTGTTTTAACCTCGCTTATACGGACTATAATGAATCCAACTTCTTTTTCTTCTTCTTCTTCTTCTTCTTCTTCTACTTTATCTTGTTTTTAACCTCATTCATACAGACTATAAAATATGTAACTTCTACTTTATCTTGTTTTAATCTCGTTTATACAGACTATAATGAATGCAACTTCTTCTTCTACTTCATCTTGTTTTTAACCTCATTTATACAGACTATAATGAATGCAACTTCTGCTTCTACTTTATCTTGTTTTTAAACTCGTTTATACAGACTACAATGAATTCAACTTTTTCTTCAATTTTATCTTGTTTTTAACCTCGTTTATACAGACTATAATAAATGCAACTTCTTCTTCTACTTTATCTTGGTTTAAAACTCGTTCATACAGACTATAATAAATGCAACTTTTTCTTCTACTTTATCTTGTTTTTAACCTCGTTTATACAGACTATAATAAATGCAACTTCTTCTACTTTATCTTGTTTTTAAACACGTGTATACAGACTATAATAAATGCATTTTCTTCTTCTACTTTATCTTGTTTTTAATCTCATTCATACAGACTATAATGAATGCAACTTCTTCTTCTACTTTAGCTTGTTTTTAACCTCGTTTATGCAGACTATAATAAATGTAATGTCTTCTTCTTCTACTTTATCTTGTTTTTAACCTCGTTTATACAGACTATAATAAATGCAACTTATTCTTCTACTTTATCTTGTTTTAAAACTCGTTCATACAGACTATAATAAATGCAGCTTTTTCTTCTACTTTATCTTGTTTTTAACCTCGTTTATACAGACCATAATAAATGCAACTTCTACTTTATCTTGTTTTTGAACACGTGTATACAGACTATAATAAATGCATCTTCTTCTTCTACTTTATCTTGTTTTTAACCTCCTTCATACAGACTGTAAACGTAACTTCTACTTTATCTTGTTTTTAACCTCGCTTATACGGACTATAATGCATCCAACTTCTTCTTCTTCTACTTTATCTTGTTTTTAACCTCATTCATACAGACTATAAAATATGTAACTTCTACTTTATCTTGTTTTAATCTCGTTTATACAGACTATAATGAATGCAACTTCTTCTTCTTCTACTTCATCTTGTTTTTAACCTCATTTATACAGACTATAATGAATGCAACTTCTTTTTCTACTTCATCTTGTTTTTAACCTCATTTATAGAGACTATAATAAATTGAATAAATGCAACTTCTTCTTCTACTTTATCTTGTTTTTAACCTGGTTTATACAGTCTTAACAAATCAATGCTGTAGGCCTATAGGGGAAGATGTCTGTGGACCAACATTAGGCCCTCTCACAATGAGGGCCACTCTGACCCTGTGATCATCACGATACAGGGCCACAAGATATCACGGAACAAGTACAAGTACAAGTAAAGGAAACCACTTTAATACAATAGAGATAAATTCATTCAACGCTTCATGTCATTAGGCGGAAATCTGTGGTCTCTGCCTATCCCTCTCCACCGCTAACCATGACTACTCACGCGTAAGTAAACAAACCCGTACCTATAGTCAAGGAACAGCAACCTGTTCATCGGGAAACAAGTTTCTCTCCCTGGTCATTACATACCATGTTTAATGGGATAGTTTGTGTGCAAATTCTTACTCAACTTAACCTCTCCTTTTATTAGACTTACACACCACTTAGGGTAGAGGAAGATTCATTGGATCGTACATAGACATTTCTCAAATACGGGACTTCCTAGTCATGGTATCTGCATGACACAGAACCACAGGATACAGGAACTCGATCATTTACTATGAGACTAAAAGCTCTTCAGCTAAATATGGATATAATAATGAGACTTTCTGTATGTTCAGAATAAATTCTAGAATTAAAGAAAATACACTCTGACGCCTTTATTATTTAACAATTAAATACATGCCCATAGTCAGAAATGAAAATCCACGAAGTGTATGGAAATATATAGAAAGCAGTTACTGCATTTAACTTCATTTGGGTAATTACATTATAGTGAAAAATTGTTATTTTGTGGTGGTCAGTTAACTGTCCGAAGACAGCTGTCTGAACCTCACGAGTAATACCAACAAGGCACCACTTATGAGGCAATTAGGCCAGAAGAAAATGGGATAGGGTAGCCAGTTCCTTTCTCCCTCAATTGCATACATTGCCGATTGACACTAATCAGACTTCAGATGCATACAGACAATTGTTCTTCCTCTGACACACATCGTCAAGTGAGATGTACTGCCTGATATAATAGACGTACATATCAGTCAGAAACTTAATCAGGGGATAGTGAAAAATGATAAAATCAATTTACGAAAGCCAGTTTATAACTGAGAAAGAATGAACTTCAATTCGTTAATTCAATATAATCGTTATAATTAAAGAAAAACACAATTAAAAGGCAAGGTCATTTGTTGAATGTCAATAAATTTATAAAGTCCTAAATTTAACTAAGTGATTGCTCTAAGCCCTCGACATTCGCTCTCTTGACTTGCCTAAGCAGGGGAAAAAACAATTCTTCAGCAACTCAGTCTCTTTTCCGGTCTGTCAATATTTCCATATTTTAAAATGACTTTAAGAAGAATATATGGGTTTGTTCACAAGTATTTACTAAACTATGGCTATATTAGTTCTACTTGTTTTATTTACTTCATCGAGTCATTATTTTATAGAAGTCTAATTTGAAATACTTTTTGTTGACTCTTGAGACTGCTACAATAATAAGAAGTACGCATCATTTCATTCCTATATAACAGGGCGGCTCCTACAAAATACCTTTCCGGCTTCGAACACATGTAATTTATGTTCTATGAATCTGAGGTGCATGACAATAGTACCAATGGAAAGAGAAACTAAAAAAGTTTAGTTCCTTACCTTAAAGAGATGTTCAATATGCCCCCCTTGGTAACACGGCACACATCAAGCCTATAGTCAAGTTCCACGTAGGTACGCGGATTTTCCGACTCCCAGATTCTGAGGTTATGTCTGATCACCTTACCAGAAAGATGGAATGTGGCTTCGTCTGAAAACAGCACGAAACGAATAAATTCATCATAGTTTTCAATTAAAATGTGCATAATTACGCAGAAATTTCTTCGTAGCACTTTGTCCTTTGGTTTTAGGGCTTGCAGCAACTGTATCAGTACGGATGAAATCGCAACCGCTTCCGAAGAACCTTGCCTTAAAATCAGTGTAGGCTACCATTTACGGATTGTAGGCCCACTGGGTGATCTGCACCAAACTTTGTTCGGTTGTCGTTGCACATTAATAACCAACTGGTTCATATGAAAGTCAAGCTTTTCTGTCCTCTAAAGCAGCCATTTCGCCTCAACAATGAACAAATTTGTTTATATGCGCTATTATGAAACAGTGTTATCAACTAGGAAAACAGTGTTACCACAACTACATTTTTTGAGTTTCTCTTTCCTTTGGTACTATTTTCATGCAGCTCAGAAGATTCATAGAACGTACACGACCGGTCAAAAGTTTTCGATCACCTATCACAACTATGGATTTGTGGTTCAAACAGGGATTTCGTTTTGAATATTTTTATCATATCATAATGCTAGAGAGAGAAAATATTTATTTTGTTGGTCTATTTAGTTTTTCCGATGTGTTTGTACATTGAAATAAAGTATATAGTTGTTTCATAGTTGATTGAAAACTTTTGATCGGTAATGTAAATTACATGTGTTCGAAACTTGAAAGATCTCATGTAGGAACCCTGTACTTCATAGTCAGCCGCAAAGCATAATACGCCCTGAAATAAACTTCGTTTCCCAAATTCGTTTTTGTACCTGAGTGTTTAAACAAATTTTTTGCTCATGAACTTCAGGAACGTAAAGATTAGAAATCTTGCATGATACAGATACTGTATAAAAACCACATAAATTGTCATTTTAAAGGAACAAGTAAATACTACGTTTAATGAAAATTATTTAAGCCAATCTATACTTGATTATCTTGGAGCAACAGTAACAAATATAAATGGCACTCGGGAGGAAATTAAACACAGAATAAATATGGGAAATGCGTGTTATTATTCGGTTGAGAAGCTTTTATCATCTAGTCTGCTGTCAAAAAATCTGAAAGTTAGAATTTATAAAACAGTTATATTACCGGTTGTTCTGTATGGTTGTGAAACTTGGACTCTCACTTTGAGAGAGGAACAGAGATTAAGGGTCTTTGAGAATAAGGTTCTTAGGAAAATATTTGGGGCTAAGAGGGATGAGGTTACGGGAGAATGGAGAAAGTTACACAACGCAGAGCTGCACTCATTGTAAGATTGTATTCTTCACCTGACATAATTAAGAACATTAAATCCAGACGTTTGAGATGGGCAGGGCATGTAGCACGTATGGGCAAATCCAGAAGTGCATATAGAATGTTAGTTGGGAGGTCGGTGGGAAAAAGACCTTTAGGGAGGCCGAGACGTAGATGGGAGGATAATATTAAAATGGATTTGAGGGAGGTGGGATATGATGGTACAGACTGGATTAATCATGCTCAGGATTGGGACCAATGGCGGGCTTATGTGAGGGCGGCAATGAACCTCCGGGTTCCTTAAAAGCCAGTAAGTAAGTAAGTAAAGTAATATATATTTGGTAGTCCACACCTGTGGAGTAACGGTCAGCGCGTCTGGCCGCGAAACCAGGTGGCTCGTGTTCGAATCCCGGTCGGGGCAAGTTACCTGGTTGAGGTTTTTTCCGGGGTTTTCCCTCAACCCAATACGAGCTAATGCTGGGTAACTTTCGGTGCTGGACCCCGGATTCATTTCACCGGCATTATCATCTTCATATCATTCAGACGCTAAATAACCTAGATGTTGATACAGCGTCGTAAAATAACCCAATAAAATAAAAAAATATACTTGGTATAGACCAAGAAACAGTACATATTGAACAAACATTGCCGAACACTGTTTCTAAAAAAGGAATTGCATTGCCGTACATTGTCTCTCTCAAACCCCAGTGTTTCGCCCCCGTCTTTTCGGAGCAAATGAAATCGTTTGATAGTGACAGGATGTCACATATGCAAATGAGCCGTGTTTATGATGCAGGCCACTGCTACTTCACTCCGATTTAAAAAAAGCACAATGCGAGGCCAGATTGACAGAATATTTCACAATGCAGAGCGATTAAGCCCGTATAATATTGGAATGCTTTCATATATGAGCACTTAACTCCATTTAGGGCTCCCTCCCTTCTTTCAGTACTTCAACTCTTTTGTTGCACAGAGAATTTAGAATGGAAGTCAGCCTATACTGTAAAATGGAACCGAACAAAAAATCATTTGCCATATAGTATAAATTAAACAAAGTGGTGGTTAATGGTAGGTGCCTAGAGTGAATGGCAAAGCACGATGAATGTGCGACATTTGCATGCAACAGTCTAGGGAATACAGCAACCGCCCCCGCACCCCCATCCCGTTCCTACTTCTCACACCCTCGCCCGGTGTTTGGAGTGCCCAATGTGCAATCGCTCGATTAATAGCTGTGGGACCCTCAGTAATTTCCGTCCGTCTCTCTGCTGTTGAGGAATATTATGGACCCATAACTCACACCAGAAATACAGATTGGAGCCGTACGCAAATGACAGGATCAGGACCCCCCTTCTTGGCCTTTTTTTTTTTTTTTGTTAAAATATTATTGTTTCTGTAGTCACATTTATCTCGCAAGATATATTTAACAT
Organism: Periplaneta americana; assembly: GCF_040183065.1. Taxonomy (NCBI): domain Eukaryota; kingdom Metazoa; phylum Arthropoda; class Insecta; order Blattodea; family Blattidae; genus Periplaneta; species Periplaneta americana. The sequence continues at coordinate 32,795,454 of NC_091125.1, forward strand.
GCTGATCGCGCTTGGAGTTAAAAGTCTGTAAATGATTTGATATGCATTAACAGACAGGAGGTACTTACAAGGAGGAGTTGACTGAGATAGACCAGATAACATCAAATACGTACTTCGTGTACATTGTAGTAGAGAAAGATGCACTTGATATGATAGAGACTTAATTTACATACGACAGTTTAAAATACGATATCCCATTACTGATAGATATGCATTATAATATCAGTTGCAATTCATAATGACTCGTTGAATAGGCTATAAAAAGGATAGAATGACATTAAACATTTTAAATGCGACAAAGGAAAGCTAATGACAGAAATGTGCATTCATTTCGAATTAGTTTTAAGTTCTGTTCATTATTGAAAAGTTGTTAACGCTACTGTAGCAAATTTATAATCGCTTGCGGAACCGTAAAATTAAGAATCCAATCTCAGATTATATAAAAGTCAGTGGCGTAGCGTCAATGTAAGCTAAAAAGCCTAGCTTCCCCATTTAATAATAATTTCATAATAAACCTGCAGTTTATGGACAAAATTATTTATTAATTTTAATAGATTTTATATTTACGCGTTAAATATTGCGTTGCGGCAGCTCAGGATGATTTGTGATGCAGCAGTAGACAAGAAGCCTGCACACACCAGCTTCCAAGCAGACTGGTTTTTTCTGTGTAATCCACCCCGCAGATTTTCCATCCCTTTCTAACTAAACTACCCTAGTCGCAAGGCTCGCAAGAAGCTAGCTTTAACATTTAAAATAAGTAGTTTCCGAGTTATCCCTTTTGGTCAGTTGTGTTCAGTTGAAGTGTTAGTGTGCATTGTGGCTGATATAATAAATAATGAGCGAAATAACAGTTCCTGACACTAATTTACTTGAATATTTTAGGATAATTGTATTATCAAGACTGACTTACGAAAAAAAGTGTGATTTAGAAAACAAATGACCAAACGACAGACGCATACTTACGTAATGATTCTAATATTGTGATTTCTCTAAGTATGACAGGTAGTGACCTAATGCTATACTTATACGTGTCTATTTGTTAAGAGATATGTGTAAACCGTGAAATCATATTTTACTACGTATCATTTGAGGTCATGCCTTATTGGTGTTACTTACGATGTTCCAACCAGTCTTCGACTGCTGAGTTGACATTGACTACTATTTATTTTAAGATTGTATTTTTGTAATACGTTTTCTCATATTTCATGAAAGACAACTTGAGTTAGCTTCCCCTGCTTAAAATTTCATGCTACGCCACTGATAGAAGTACACATAATATCGTATGATTCGTCAATAACACTAGGCTACTCTGTTGAGAATACGAGTGAACCCTTATCCAATTCGTAGTAAATGCTTGAAGTGAGAGTTCAAACTCAGTCTGTTTCATAGAGCTTGTATTACCGAAAAGAAATTACTGAATACATAATGAGAGTCAGTGTTACAGTAAAATGCGTTCTACAATATTGAAACAAAAATTCACATATCAACGACCCAATTTAAAAGGGAAACAACTAAACTTTAAAGTTTTGAGAAACCTGAATTTGAAAGTTCCATGCAGGTGTGAAAAATCCAATTAACCCACTCTAATTTGAAACATATAGTATATATGTATTTATTTTTATTGCTAGTAAATTTTGAAATGAATACAAATTAATAAATACAATGAAAGATAAACTAGCCCACTCCTGAATGAGTAAGACTCGTGCTCAGGAGGGGATTCCAATACAAGACAAAAATAAAATTAAAATTGAGAGTGAATACAGATTAAATAGCCATCATTAACAGAATTTTGAGTAATTACAATGACTCTTTGGTTTTTCACAGGAACATAAACTTTTGAAATGGAGGTTTATCAAAACTTTAAATTTTGATTTGTTTCCCTTTAATTTTATTCATTACACTCATATTCAAAAATTACTTTTGGGAAAGCAATTATCTTCCTATTTTGTCTGTTTGTCTGCCTGCGTATATAAACATACATCCTTCCATCCATCCATCCATCCATCCATCCATCCATCCATCCATCCATCCATCCATCCATGTGTCCATCCATCCATATCCATTTGTCTGTCTGTCTCATCTTATCAATCTATCCACCTGTCCACCGATTCACACATACATCCATTCTTTCATCTGCCTATCTGCCCACCTATTTTACAGTGAACATTTTACTTGCTCATTATATGAAGTGAAGAGAAAGTAATGTTGTGCTGAAGAACTGGTTTCGAGATTTTTACAGAAATGTGTATTTAGAATTCCTTCTTACTGAAAACTTCGTTTTTTAAATACCATCTCCTTGTCTCACCATCCATTTCGATGGTCCAAAACCAGACTGTTCCAAGTCCATTTTACTATTTTTTTTTATTTTAAGTTCCTGACATTCAAAGCTTCATGAAACAATTTGGAATAGCTTCATAGCAACCTTATGGAGAGGAATATTTACAATTTTGTTCGATTTATGTATGCAGACAAGAACTGGAACACAATGAAGCACAGATTTCTTTCTTATAAAAAGTTGGACTTAGAACAGTCTGGTTCTCAGCCATCGATTTGTCATAATCATTCTTCTTAAATTCTGTGGCCGGGAGGAAAAAGGTCTTAAGTAAAAAGTTTATACTTTTCAGGAAAGCAGTAGAAAGACTGAAATTGGTATCAATTATAGAGTTTTTTTAATTAAGAGAATTTTCCTGGATATTATTTGTTTACATTTCTTCTAAAATAGGTTATGTTGCTCATTTAACCATTTTCTTGATTATTCCAAAAATAGCCGCACTTAAGCCCTTTTAAGACTAGAAGCCAAACTGAATAGAAGGGACTATTAAACATAAGACCTTTTTAATGTCAAAATAAATGAGAAATGCAAATTATTAGGAATGCAAAATGGGTCGTAAACAATAATAGGACTGTTTACCCTGGTGCTTAAAGTTTTAAAAGGAAAGGGCATCAGTATGTGATAAAATGGCTAAAATACAATTTAGACCTTTTTAAAGGGAAGCATGGAAAGAAAACATGTGATGGTTTGTAAGGAATAAAGTATTAAATATTCTTAAGACCTTTATTCTGTGTGTGCTCGATTCAGAAAGTACTTTGGTAATTTGGCAATGCTCTATAAATCCAGTCAGGAGTCTTATTTGACTTTAGCCGTTTTACCAGGTTGTAGAGAATTGTTTCCGCTTTCAGAATATATAAAAATTTTATTTAAAAAAAAAATTGACTTAAGACCTTTTTTCTCCCGGCCACAAAATTAATGTATACGTTATTCTATCCTAGTAGTAAATTCATCCGGGTTATATGTTATGTATTTTGTTTTCTCGAGTAGCAACATGCGATTATTTGAAATTCATCTCTCATGATATCGAAAATCGGCGATTTACTCTGAACGAATTTAACCAATTTCTATTTATCGTTGCACAGGAGGACCTTGAATGTAAAAAGTATTTCTGTGTCATTTTTTTAAATACATTATTCTCTAACCTCATTCCTTGGATGCTGTCAAAGCTTTGAACTGAGAATTTTGAGTAAGTCTCCACGCTATATTTCTTCATTTTATCTCTCCGTTGGTGAAACAGTGCGATCCTGCTACTGGTTGTCACAGCACTGCCACTCAACATATATGGGGATTACTTGGAATTTAAATCAATGTAATTCATGTTAAAAACCCACAAGCTTCACGCTGTCATAGGCTTAATGATTAACGCATGATATGCTCAATAGGGATTTGTACAAATATCCTATGCTCCATCTGTTGTGTTGAGCAAACACCGTAACAGAACTTCACCAACCAAACATAGAAATATAATATCAATCCACATTATTAATTAAATAATCTTCATCAACTATTTGCAATGTTTTCTGTTCGCGTTACGTGACGAATGTTTGAACAGCTGAGAAAACAAGAGCTGAATTTAGGTGCACTGTAATATTTTCTTCCAGGTGTTGTAGCTATACAAACCGCATTATCCATATCGCAATAGGTATTCCATGTAATTAAATTTTGTAGTACCGTTTATAAAATATTTCAAAGACAAGAAGATAAACTAAAATATAACAATATGAAGTTATGATCGTGACAGAGTTTTTAATGATGAGAAGCCTAGGTTCTTGTATAAGGCGAATGTAATATAATATACCTAAGTAGCTGAAATGATAGTTTTGGTTAAATTGAAAGCTTTAAAAACGGAACAGAATAAGAAATTAATATACAAGATAGAAGTGAAATAATCCTGCAGATTGAAAGGAACGATAGGTTACACTTAAATGAATAGAAAACCTATATTACGTCTTATGATTAAATGCACAGTTAATTAGAAAATTAGGTTTGAATTTTCAGCAGTCTGGCAACATCGCCGCTAACACAGTCCTCTTTCTTCTCGTAATGCAGATGTAAGAGGTCAACGAACTCAGGTCTGTCTCTCTACATGAACTACCTCCCACCTCCCTCTCTGGCTACACGTTGCAATCTGGTTGCATCGTTCTCTGGCTTTCAAATTAAATTTACACAAAAACCGTCCACGCTATTGAAATACGCCAGAGGAATATATGATTGTTTATGATATTCTATCGATATGGACAAAAATCACGATCCTACTCGCAATAGTTACCGAATTAGAGGGTGTTAAACATTTCGAAAAATCAAAATTTCTGAGAAAAATCTTGGTAAAAGTGACCAAGTCAAAAATGCAAAATTGTTGGGAAAAGGCATTTAAGGGTTTAATGATCCATCCAAAGATAACTGTACTTCTTTAGATATTTTGAATGTAAGTGTGCTATATTATTAGTTTTTAATATCAAATTATGTCTTAAATTTTCATAAAGCTTGTAAAGCCTTCAATGTGACTTGGGCACTTTTACCAAGAAACCGACGATATGAACTTTCTATCAAAAATGGTATTGCACTGTTTTGTTTACATACAACATGGGCTATTTGGTCTGATAATCTGCAGATTTATTTCACTTCCACTCTGTATAATTAATTCGTTGGTCTTGCTGTTCATAAAGGTTAGTTTCCTAGAAAAAATCGTGAATACGGAAAATACAATAATGAAATCTTTGATCTTGAGGAGAAAGTGTTCATACATGACTCTGTTCACTGTACACTTCATAAGCTTAACAGTTTGTGTGCCCTTCTTGTAAAAAAAAATTTAAATTATTTATTATATTGTGTATCATGTAATTATATTTTAGACACAGCTAGCTTTGTAATAGTACAATGAATAATTTTACTGCTGAACAAGTATTCGTCCATTCTCTCACACTGTTACGTTCTGTTGAAAACATTTACACAGAACCTTTAAAATTACGAAATAAATGAAATTGCATTAACTTTGAAAGCATGTAAATACAACACTTTCCGATCTAGTTATTGAATTTTTAAACTCATTCTCCGCTACTGCGCAGGCCGTAGACAGCCGCGAGCTGTTCACTGATGAAAAAATACGAATTACACTTTATTTCACGCGAATGAGTAGAGAAATTTACAGTACATTGCTAGGAATAAAGTATTATTCAGAATGGCAAATAAAACATTAACATATATATCTTACTATTAAAATAGAAAGGTTAAGTGAAGATGAAGCCAGTCGCAAAAAATTGTGGAAGAATCTGTGAAAACAGGACAAGTGAAATGTCTGCACCTTCCTTCTGTTCCGACTTTCGTCTTCTTCACCATTTTATACTCATCTCTTTTGTACTACATGGTCATATCGATTTGATATTACTAGCCTATATGCACATCAAGCGGTTGGCAAGGAATGAAACATTTAACGGAGTAAGATAGGTGTCCCTGATATGGCCATGCTAAGGTTTGAGAATTTTTCTAGCCGCATTTTGAAAAAAAATGTAAACCACTTTTTTCTTACTCGTTCTCAGTCTAATGGACTTTCTTAAAACAATTTCCTTTCCCCATAAAAATAGCTTTAATTGTCCAAAAAGTCCCAAATTCCAAAAGACTACCTAGTGGCCTTATCAGGAACATGTGCACGTGATATGGCCATCCTTGTTCCATGTTCTACAAATCGTGATTGTTTTCAGTTTGATAGCGCAGTTGTGTTAAAATTAAATAATTTTGGTGTAAAATGAATAAACATGACACTTAATAATCTTTTTTATAATTCAAAAGTGTAGTCAAAACAAGTTTTTCCATAAAAAATTAAGTTGATTTTCTTAAAATACAAAATTTTTGCGTAATCCCAGCTGTAAGGCATGTAAATTTGTCAGGTGAAAAAAAATAAAAGTGAAATGAACTTGATATGACCATGATGCATTTGATATGGCCATATCAGGAGCAAGTAAGCTTCCAGGAAAATCGTTTGATTATGAACAACTCGTAAAAGCTTCGCCATCAACAACAACACCCATCAACAGAACATTAAAAACTGAATGGAGTACTATGGTTTTCATGAAAGAAGTCTTTGAAAAACATACATAAAACAAAGGAGACTTACCAGAGAAAAATATGAAGAGGTCACATGAAAACCGCAAAACAGGCAACTGACGCCATATTGCTCAACCTGACTGGATGGAAAACGATCAAGTGACATACCAGGATGCCCTTTCACTGGATGCTGCTGCAATTTAGCGGATTTTTTTTAACTAACTCACAATAGGGGGGTGGCCATATCAGGAGCATGGCCATAACAGGAGCACCCACCTTAGCCGGAACTATACCGAAACAGAGAAAAATGTAATATTATGCATTTTAAAACTTCTCTCATGATAGACATAGTTGAAAGTTATTCTACATTCTTTTATTGTGCCTTTCACAAAATATTCCAGTCACCTGTTTCGACTTCACACGTCGGAGGAAGTTGTCATGCGCGTTTTAAAACTTCCCATGTTATAGCCTATAGTTGAAAATGCATCTTTTTTGTTTTCTCGTGCACCTCATAAAATAGTCACATCTGTCTTAATTTCACAGTAAATCACACATAAAAACATTATGTGCCCGTGATATACACAGCTGGAAATAATATTTTTGTGCACTAACGGAATAGTTACATTGCCTGCTTCGACACCAAAATAAATCACATAGTAAAGGTATGTTTAGATTTCCCATTGTATACACAACGAAAATTGTTCTGCTTCTTTCTCTTTAGCATTTCAGGAAATAGTCACATCTCTGGTCTCGACGTCATTTATTTATTTATTTATTTATTTATTTATTTATTCATTTATTTATTTATTTATTTATTTATTTATTTATTTATTTATTTAACACTTCACGAAATAGTCACATCGTCTGTTTCGACGTCATAGTAAATCAAACAGAGAACAATTCTGTCAAGTGTGTGTTCAAAATTCTTGTGATATACACAGCTGAAAATCGTGGTTTTTCTTTTTCTTGTCCTGTTCACGAAATAGTCACATCACTTGTTTCGATGTAAATCACAAAGCGAATAATATTCTCATGTGTGTGTTAAAAATCCCCATGATATACAGAGCTGAAAACTCTCTTGACGTTCTTGCGCACTTCGCGAAATAGTCACGTAGCCTGTTTTGACACCACAATAATTCTATCACACAGTGAACAATATTATCACATGCGCGTTCGAACGTCCCATGATATACAGCGCTAATTTTTTTTTTCTATTTTGTACACTTCACGAAATAGTCACATCACTTGTTACGAAGTCACAGTAAATCTCATAGCGAAGAATATTGTCTTGTACGTAGGCCTAATAAAGCTGTCCAAGATATAGCTACACAGATGAAAAGCATTCTGTTCCATTTCTTAGTGGACTTCCTGAAATAGTCACATTTTCTGTCTCAGAAAAATAAATATCGTCATGTGTGTATCCAACCTGCCTATAATACACACAGCTCAAAACATTTGCTTTCTTCTGCATTTCATGAAATAGTCATGTTGCCTGTCATTGTTTCGATGTCAAAGTAAATCACACAGTGAACAATGTCGTCGCGAGCGTATGTTCAAAATTCTTGTGATGTTCACATCACAGCCATTACAAAATAATTACAAAATACTTCCACATAGGCAGAACACATCACAAATGCCAACCACACCTACAGCAACATAAACAGAGGCATGGAAATTCTACTTATTCAACCGAAAAACCAGAAACTAAACACACTAGAACAATACGAAATATACCTACACACAAAAACACATCCATATGAAAGTCTCTACACACAACTTAATTTCAGAACACACACACAACCAGTAGGCTTAGATGTCCCTGCGGTGGCTAAGTGATCTAGACCATCAATTTGCTACGGAAGCGGTATGGATTCGAGTCCCGACAAGTCTGGGATTTTTAATAAAAAATCCATATTGACACTTGTGGCGGACAAGATAGCAATAGGGGATTTTTATCTGGAATCTACTGTTTTCCCATGTTAGGCATCAACAAAATTCTGTCCAATCTCGAATTCATCACCATTCAGTAGCATTCCGCCATGGCCAACTGGAGAAATTGGTCTAGTGATGAGCACAGCGGAGTGCCCTGCTTCGAAATCTGAGTACTGATCGAACCTTGGGGTAGTCAGCTGTTGTGAGTTGGGAATACACCTGGGTAGGAGTCAACGTAAAAGTTTTTTTAATGGACATAGCGCTGGTGTTCACCTTTTCCCTTTTGAAAATAATGATAATAATAATAATAATAATAATAATAATAATAATAATAATAATAATACCACTACAAATTGTAGTAGTAGGCCTACTGAATTTTTGAGTCCCGTCTTTACACTGTGCCTGTAAATTATTACTATTCAAACACCACGACAAAGGCGAACATATAGTAGTAAAATTGTTAAGAGATTTTCATTTCACAACATTTTTCTCATCTATTAGCACGTCTCTATCCCCTTCGAATCATTTCGCTCTAAATTAGTTGAACATGGCGAACAACACACGACATCATATCGACAACGAACAAGCAACCATGCCCTAGTTTGGATTCAAACCCATACAGCGTCATAACTGCGTGTTCGCCATTGCGTTTACTACAGCTGGTTGACATTTCCGTACAAATCTAAATAATTAACTAACATATATATCCCAACAAAAGGTCACATGGATGAAGGGGTAACGATACCTATGTTTGATGATAATAATGTTTGGACGGACTCTTGACTGGCTGAAGTGGAGTTCATTACATGTGTCGAACTGTGCCAGGTGGAAGAGGGAAACTGCTAGAACTTTGGCGGGAAGGGGGGTGGAGGGAAGCTATTTGTGTATACGTTTCAGTATTGTTATATTATACAGGAATAGGGTAGAGGGGATGGAAATGATAAAAATATAGAGGTCGGGCTAGTGTTTCGTACGTGTGTGCGTAAGTGTGTTTGTGTGTGTAAAGCACTGGGGGCAATTCATCATATCCATAGCAGTGTCAACCAAATACCAACGGCCACCACAACCACCGCCATATAGCGTTCAGGCAACCACGTAAAAATGCACATAAAATAGGCTACAGACTGTCATATCGTTTGGGGGTCATTGGGAGCACGTCAGTGTTATGCAACCTGCAACACAATCGAGGGCCTGGGCCTGCACTGCACTTCATTTACAGCTCCTGTCAGAATCAGATAGATGAATGCGGCAGTGCGCCCGCCGCCACAACGGTGTAATTTTCACAGCCTCTACCACTACATACAAAAAGCCGTTCAGACTATGATAACACTCCGCTGTATTCTCCAGGCTCACTCGTGTACGCCATACGGATATCAGCAGTCAGCCGTGCACACAGACAAATAATCAACTAATTTATTGCGATAATAATAGGACTATGACGTTAATTCTAGTTTCGCTAGGACAGGACGTATTCGATGGTATTATAGTCTTCAGTTCGAATCCGGGATATATCACAATATGCGTCCTAGCATAGTGGCGTCCTTACGGATAGCGGACAACGGGCAAACCACACACGCATATTCAGTTGATCTGATGTGTATAACTGCTCTAAATGGACCGGAACGAGTCGACAATGGCATACCTTGCAGTAAACAACAATAATAATTTTACGAGCCATTACGCGATTGCCTTGAATGCTAACAAAGACGAGCGGTAGCTAATGAAGTATTAACGACAGAAATTATCATATTCACAAAACTGATATCATCGCACTAATTTTATCGTGTGACACATATTCTATTTCCTTTGTAGTACAAATGTGAAGGTTTTTAGGTGTAATACGCTGCATCCAGTTAATGTTTCTATAAAGTGAGGAGGAGCAAAATATATATATTTTTTTCGGAAAACATATTATGTGTCTTCCTAGCGTTAAATTTACATTACCTCGTTAACATGTTTCAGCCTGTTATCGGCCATCTTCAGAACTGGTTGTTGCTGGTCTTGGTGCCTTTTATTTGTGTTTCCTGTGTGGCTGTGTTTATGTAGTGTAATGTGGAGTCAAAGAGTGTGTGTGTGTATGTGTTCTGAAATTGAGTTTTGTGTTAAGAATTTTATTTGGATATGTCTTTGTGTGTCTGTATAGTTCTAGTGTGTTTAATTTCTGGCTTTTTGGTTCAATGTGTAGAATTTCCATGTCTGAGTTGATGTCTCTGTAGCTGTGGTTAGCATTGACATCAACCAGACATGGAAATTTTACACATTCAACCAAAAAGCCAGAAATTAAACACACTAGAACAATACGAAATATATAGACACACAAAAACACATTCAAATGAAATTCTCAACACACACTCTTAGACTCCACATTACACTACACAAACACACTCCCACAGGAAACACAAACAAAAGGCGCCAAGACCAGCAACATCCAGTTCTGAAGATGGCAGATAACAGGTTGAAACATGTTAACGAGGTAATGTAAATTTAACACGAGAAAGACATATAATACGTTTTCCAAAGTGATATAGTGTTAAAAGTTGTGTAATCAAGATGTAAAATATTTTTACTCCAGAGAAGTCAAGTGTGGTTACAGGGGCGTACGCAAAGGGGGGGGGGGTTACCGGGTTTGAAACTCCCCATCCTTGAACTTAAAAAAAATGACATATTTAGATTTTAGTATATTTATCCATAATCTTTTCCCTTCTCTTTATTTTTCACTATCAGAGTACCGGTAACAAAATCTACATCGACCTAAGGCATAGTCTTACACCTTCTTTAATATATTCATCATGCCAGTTTCATTCTTCATCCTTGGTGAGTTCCATGTACTGTACCATTATTGTGTTTAATTACATATGTTTCAATATATTTTATTATTTCCATGTATTTTCCTGTTAAGTAAAGTAAAGTGTCTTACCTATCACATACAAATAACTGTTGACTAAATATATATATATATATATATATATATATATATATATATATATATATATAAAATATATATATGCAGCTGGCTACGGACTGGAAGGTCCGGGGTTCGATCCCAGGTGGCGACAGGATTTTTTCTCGTTGCCACACTTTCAGAACGGCTGGTTAACTTTCGGCGTTGAACCTCGGATTCATTTCGCCATCATGATTATATTTCCCCTCTTTCATTATCATCTCCATGTCTTTCCTAGGTTTCGGGCTTACTCCGATGTAGTAGGGACGACTGGGTGCTGCCGCCGAACTTGGAACTCGTGGATATATGGTCATTCGTTGTTGGTGGTAGCGCTAGCACCGTCAGCTGCCGCCGAACTTGGAACTCGTGGATATATGGTCATTCGTTGTTGGTGGTAGCGCTAGCACCGTCAGCTTTCCACTGGGCTCATGGTAACTCGTGGAACCGGGGCTGAGGGATCGCAGTGAGGCCTACGTGGACAGGAAAAGGGATCATGTAGGCTGTAAGGGAGTTCAGAGATGACGTGCAGGGGGATCTGTAGTGCGAGGAACCTTAGAGCATGCACTCCATTCCATCACAGGTACTACAATGGGCTATCCGAGCGGCCTACGTGCAAGGACAGTCCCAGTCCGTGCTCTCCCTTGAAGTGGGACTAATAGATATTATTGAAATGTATTAACTTAAATCAACTGCCTTTTGAGTTCAACAAAATATGAAACTCATATTTCAAGATGAAAAATAAGCACTTAATACAACGTTTCGTCCAAAATAATGAGTGTAGAAATCATACCCCGGAAAAAAAAGGAAATAAAAATGCACCATCAGAAGTAGGATTGCCTTATGTATCGGAAAACGTAAATTTTCTGAAAATGTTTGGTTTCTGAAGCGTTCGTCTAATATAAAAAAGCGTTAAAATTTAGACTTTGAGGAAGTACTGCTTTCTTCACGAAATAAATACATACGTTTATCGTCCGCGGTTTCTTTAGAACAGAAAAACTGCTTGATTCATTTACTAGTAACTTGGACATATTTTACATTTGGTTTTATTATAATACTTCGAAAATAAGAAAAAAAAAAAATATAGCCATAATTTAAATTTTGAATTTTTCTTAAATTAAATTTTAAAAATTCTTAAAATCTCCCTAGACCATCTACAAAGCTTCAATATGGTTCAACCTCTAGTTTAAAATATTAGAGTTAAGAGAAACTTTGTTTATGGTGAAAGTTTAGGTGTTTTGATTAAATCATATTTTTTTTGTAACATGTATCGGAATGGAAAAAATGAAAGAAATGTAACTCCTTCTCTTGGGTTTAATAGAGAATATAACTTCTGTCGTCGATTTGCAAAAGGGGACACACGTCCAAAATAAGAAAGTGTTGGGGGAAAAAAAAAAAAAGCTAGAACAGACTTAAAAAAATTAATATGTTCATGGATCCTGAATGCATGTATCCATAGTGTTCTAATTAGAAAAACATATATGAACTTTTTTAATTTGTTAACTTAGTTATGGTTTTTACGATTTTCCAAAACTTTGTTATTTTGGACATGTCCCCTTTTGCAAATCGACGACAGACTTTTAAAAATCAAATGAAAGACAAAGACTACATTATTAGTGTGCAAGATTTCATTGAATTATGTTGTATGGTACTGATCATACCAAGTTTTGATTAAAATGTGAGCTCGAGCGGTGTCGAAGCCTCCTTAATAAATCTGTTTCTCTTTTGGGTTTTGCCTGATTAGGAACTTCTGTCATTATTAGACCTATAACATTTGTCTTGTCCAGTAATAATCTCTTCTTATGACAATTTGGATGATGTGACATTGGTCGTATGGGATGAACCCACCTATCTACGTACCATTTCCTTAGGGCGTTTGGAGCGATTAGAGAAACAACGTTCTCTTTTTCATTTTATGCAGACTTGGGACTTCCAGGTACTCGTAACTGATGCCTTGGTACAATTAAAATTATTGTTGCTTCTTAAGTTAGAATTGTTATCACGAGAACTATCGTCACCTTATTACATTTTGCAGTTTTAAAACACATTTGGACCATAATGACACTAAGCATATTTCAAATATTCAATTTGGGTTACTCCCCAGCCTTATATTCTTTAATTTTGTTTATTAACTTCCCTTGTCATTCTTTGGTGTCTGTACGAGAGGAATTGAACAATTTTCTTTTAATTGAATTTATTTTTAGTTTACTTTCTTCTTGAAATGAAATGAGAACGTCAATTACTTTTTGAGCGTTTGGGCGTGGGACGCAGAACTGCTCATTAAAATGACTCTGGAAGTATTCTGATCCATTGTTCTAGAATGAGCAGTATATTCGAGACCCCAAATGCTAGGAGAAAATATTGAATGCGGATCAATGTAATTTTAGTATATGTAGTCAGGAAATGACGTCATTGGATAGTGCTATGGCTATCAATTCTGCAAAAGCCTCGCCATCTTGATCTCCAGAGGTAATAATGGCAGACGTAAAAAATAATGAAGCCACTTGCGGCTCGGAATCTAAAATATATTCTTTCCTCAATTGTGGAAACGTTTGCATTTTTGTGCATTAGTTTCGGACGAGATGTAATTTACAACAATGGATGGTGCATTCAGAAAAGAGAGATTCCTTCGCAGTATATGCTGCATTTTCAAAATCTGTCTAAAATAGTGTCAAGGTAAAAGTAGGTCCCAGCAACCGTAAACAGTCCTTTTATTTCTGTCCTCATTTCAGTATATTATTTGACAGTTTTCGAAATTAGAAATGCGAACATAACTGGTAAGCTTACGTAATAGTTCACGATATGCACATGAATTGCGTACAGATGATTGAAAACTTGGGAGTGTAAGAAAACGTTCCATCTCCAATAGCTGAGCCTACTGAGTACAGAAGAGTACAGAAGTTCCAAATTTGGAAAACACGTAAATAGAATTCGGGGGTTCTTAATTTCAACTTTTCGGAATTATAAGCAGAGATTTCCTGTGTATTCTATACACATTTTTTTTTATTAATGATATGTCATTATGTAATAAGTAGTTGGGTACCTCATTTGATATTGATTGCATATTGCTTCTAATAGTTTGTTCTATCGAGAATGCACGTCTTCTTCAACTTTCCTTTTAGCAGCAGTTCTTATAACTTCTAAAGAAATTTCCTCTGTTTAATGGGTTCATGATTATGTTCTCCACACACACACACTTATAATTTTCGAAAGTTTTGAGTCACTATACACCACACTGAATTTTCTGTTCGTACACAGGAACTTCACCTTTCCACATTTTAATTCACATAGCTTACTTACTTTGAAATTGTCAACCACAATATAAACAGTGCCGCTTTTTGTAGTCAATACGAATTTTATGTTTTAGCAAGAACCTCACAGTCAGGCTATCGCCTCATAAACTATTACTAGCGTTATTTATAGGATCCCGAACAACCTCTGTTATTCAGGTAAACCAATACATGATCCTTTAAACTGACCACCCCATACGTCCTTTGTTATTCAGGTAAATAAACATACGACCGTCCGAAACGTCCTCTGCTCGTATCAGCTATTCGAGCAGTAACCCAGAAATTAAGTACAGTATACCTGTGAGACGATACTTACTTGTTAGCTATTTACCCGATAAAGGGATTTTATATCGCAATACAGACAAGAGGTCAGAACGCATAAACAGAGTGTCAAAAAAAGTATCAAATATTTTAGGAAGTGATAGTATGCATCAAAACAAGAAAAAAAATGTCCAATAAACATGGTCCTACAACACATACTTTCTGAGATCTCAACAATTGTTCATAGGAGATGTTCAATGTGCCATCCATTTATGGCAGTGCATTTTTCTGCCCTACAATACAGCAGGCTGCCAGATAATCGTATCGTTGTTGACACCCCTGGCATCGAATACTGAAAACAAAAGTTTGGTTTGGAATATGAGCGATGTTCAGCAGAGATGGTGTTATGAATTTTCGTAATCACCAAGTGTGGGCTGATGAAAATTCCCATGCACTTGAAGAAATAAGGCATCAGCACCGATTCTCTATCAACTTTTGGGTAGGCGTTCTTGACGATAGATTAAGGTCCATACGTGCTACCACAGAGATTATCAGGACTTTCTTATTAACGTATTGCCTACCTTGCTGTAGTATGTGCCATGTCAGTAAAGACTACAGATGTGGTTCATGCATGATGGCATACCAGCACATTTTTTCCGCAATGAGCGTGAACACCTGACGCTGACATTTCAGGACCGCTGGATTGACGGGGGAGGCCCCACACCTTGGCCTGCTCGTTCCCCAAACCTAAATCCCCTAGAATTTTGGTTATCAAGAACAACCAGGTCAATTTCAAAGAGTGTGTGATTCTTTACGCCGAAGGACAGAGGAATGCACTGCCATGAATGGACGTCATATTGAGGACCTCCTGTGGACAAGTGTTCAGATCTCAGAAAGTATGTGTTTTATGACCCATGTTTATTAGATATTATTTTCTTGTTTTGATGCATACTAGCACCTCCTAAAATATTGGCTACCTTTTTAATACCCTGTACATGTGGATGACATGGTTATCGCATCGAACAACAAAGAGGAGCTACAGATCGCCATGGATCTAATCACAGAATGAGCAGAGGAAACCGAAATGGTACTGAACACCAGCAAAACTGAATTAGTAATCTTCAGAAAAGGAGGCAGAGCAGCTAAAACCGACTTCATAACGTGCAAGTGACAAAAGCTAAAAATCAGCAACACGTATAAATACTTGGGACTAACTTTCCAAGTGACGGAACAACATTCACAGTGCATATGAGGGAGAGAATTGTAGCAGCTATAAGAAGCTTCAGTGACATCAGACACCTATCACAATTAGCATTACAGACACCCATGAAACTGTTTGATGCAAAAGTATTACCAGCAGCGACATACGGGCTTGAAATAACGTGGCAACACCTCACCAAAAGACAACTGAAGGAACTGCAGAACCTGAAGGCAAGATATCTTAAACGGATCCTACAGATGTCAAAGTACAAACCATTCTGGCTAGTCTACGTTATGACGAGGGAGACGTTCCTGATAGAAGACTTGAGGACCAAACTCATACTACCCTCCACGACAAGCCACGAGGAGCTCCTGCAGGAACTGCGGACCAAGAAAATCATGATATGGAACGAGTTCTACACGATGGGTGCGATGATCGACCGAGAATGGACACGCGGGGGCTTCGAGCTGAGATTTACAGTCACCAGATTCGCCATACATGGTTTTCACCATAAAAAGTGCAGAACTGTAGGTTTCCATGAACCAAGTGCCGAGTGTGTGTGTAAACGATGTGACCAAATGTGTGAAAGCTATCATGCAATGCACTGTACACATAGACAAGAAACGCTGACACAGCTATGTCAATAAGTATAGGCCTAGCAAACATGCACATTGTGCGCAATTCCTAATATTATATTTTATTTACAACAACGTACCAATGTATTATTTCTGCACACTTGGCGTTTCCGTTAATAACGAAACCTCTGAAATTGAAACTACAGTAGCTCTATAACTTTAGCCGTTCGAAATCTCCATTTTTTAAACATAAATTCACTTTCACATAACAAAATATTGCTAAGCTAATTTCAACAATAATTACTTACAAAATGAACACAAGTACGCTTCTTCATTTCAAATTTTTTAAATTAAAGAAAAATGCGATTTAATAATGATAAGTATACATATGGATAATGTAATAATAGGAATTATTGTAAACGTATCCTTGGTACAACTCAAGATCACATATATAACAGATTGCTCATCCCTATGTTAAAATCGGCAGCACTTTGAAGAGAACAACCGTCAGGATCGCCACCCGTCCGCCGTAAACGAGATGGCAGTGCACTCGCTAATGCAATTCAAATGGGAGTTACGACGTGACTCCTTATGTAACAACTAGGTGACACCATAGTAAACCTGACCAAAGTTATTACCGTCAAAGCCTATAAGGCCGAGCAATCTGGGTATATATGATCTAGGGTACAACATCGACCACTCTGGAGGACATACGGTGGGATTCCTGAGAAGTACAGTGTCTGGCATCTCCATAAGGCAATACAGTACTGACGTTGACAAAAGCAGACATTGATGTCCTCTGAGTCCCATGCTACATTGGAGCTGTGCGCCTAAGCCTTTCACACTCCATTCTCGGTTTCTATGTGTGTCTACTTATTTTAATAATAGCTGTTTTGTAATTAATAGAAGTGACAGAGAGAATGTTTACATAAAGAAAATTTGCAATACAACTAGAGACAGGAACTGACGTTAGCGGGAACAAACCCAGTTCCTTAGTAGGAAAACATCAGTTGTAAACTATTTTCAAGGAAATTTCCAGTTCTAACGTAGTGTAACTCCCCCGATTGATTATGAACTAACCCACCTTTGTGGTGGTTCGGCAGTAGCGCATGCATATTCAAACACAGCGATGCTGAATTTTGTTCCAGGAAACAGTAATGAATGTGTATTTCCCCTCTGTGAATAAAATATACCTCTCGAGGCCATATTTGTTTGACATCAGCAAGTCCAGCAATTTTATACTTCCTTGTATAATATTAATACTTACATAGAACTATGGGAAAATGAAATTAACTCATATTGTTAAAACATTGAAAAAAATAGGAAAATGTCTGTGCGTCTGGTAGTGGGAAATTGTTTTATATAGTGCTCAAAACAATTAGAGGATCAATTCATGCTACTTTCATATTCTTCTTTCTTACTGTATCCACTTTATGTTCTCTTTTTCTTCTTCCTCCTTTTCTTCTATGTTCAGCGTCTCCTTCATTTCTTTCTAATAGTTTTTTAATGTACTTCACTCCCACCCCCTCTATTAGTAAACTTCCACCGTCCTCCAAACAAAACCAAGGTCGCGTATTGAAAGTCGTCTTACGGTCATAGTAAACAGTACTGAGTTAGTGAATATAGTACGTTCCAGAAATATGTTCGCGTTTTCCAGTGACGAAAGAGCTTTCAATATTGAATCATATTTTCGCACAGGTACTGTCGTCCGTTTGCCTACGTCGCATCCTGGTTTCCCTTACCCGCTTCTGCTCACCCCTCTGTAAAGGCTACTGGCTGGGCTGTCTTAGCTCTTTTCTGAAAAAAAAAATTCTGTTAGGAATTGAGCGTCTAAGTAATATTATACAACTGTTTAAAATAACTTAAATAAAAGCGCCTCGTTAGTTAACTGTCACGTGATTTCCCCCCTTTCTACGACCCTGCGACAAAACCACTTGGACGGACAGTAGGTAGCATGTCTGAGTAATTTTATCTTTTCGAATCGGGCAGAAGTGAAGATTGAATTTACGAATTTACAGTACGTAAGGTATTCTTTTATAGAGTAGGTACAGAATTATTTCAACATGAGTTACTAGTACGAAGGACGAAACTGGTAACTGGAATTAGATACAATAGTCTATAGTGCGGTAATATGCACAAAAGAACTGAAGCCTGTGTCGAAATCGACGGCCACCATTTTCAAAAATGTGTCTAAATATCCATATTATGATTATTTTTCAATTTAATTTCATTCTCTATATTGTACGCTAATGTACAGTATAATATAGGCCTACACTGCATAATGAATACGCCCGAATGGATAGCTCAGTTCGTGAGTAAATGCACTCATTGTTAATACAGTACTGTATTTTGATTAAATAAAAACCTAATGAAAATTATCAAAGTCAAAATTGCGATATTTCCTAGTTTACGTAAATGGATGAACTACTTTTCTTCCCTCCTATGTCTAGTGAAGGGATTTGTTTGTGTTTTACGCCAGTATCATCAAACTCCAGACGTGAAAGTGTGTAGCAAAAGGTTATCTTCCGTTAATTCAAAGGTATAGCCAGGTTAATATTAGAAATGTTAGTAAAAATAAAATGATGTCTTTATATAAATTTTTGAGCAGTTT
Organism: Periplaneta americana; assembly: GCF_040183065.1. Classification (NCBI taxonomy): domain Eukaryota; kingdom Metazoa; phylum Arthropoda; class Insecta; order Blattodea; family Blattidae; genus Periplaneta; species Periplaneta americana. The sequence goes on from NC_091125.1 coordinate 32,814,635, forward strand.
ATTTTGCTCCTCTATCGCATGAGTAATAACCGAGAAAAATTCTGGTCTGTTGCTTAGGCTTATCTTTTTCTTGACTTTGCCTCATGAAAACAATGGAAGGCCGCGTTCTGACAGCAGCTGCAGCCTTCGCACTCGGTTGAGTTCCAAAATGCTGAAGAGTACTACGTTTTCTTCACTCTAACCATCTTTTCTCGATATAGTCAGACATTCGACTTGTCATTGCGGGAAAGGGTGGATGTTAACAGATTTCGGTACCGCTATCAGAATTTCGTTCATTTCTCTTTTTTTTTTTGTGATATTTTTATTTCCTTACTATGAGTATAATATTTCTTTACCCTTATCCTTTCTTTATCTCACTTTAGTTTCTTTTGCCTACTTTATTATTCTTAACCTTCACCATTTTCTCCTTTGTTTCTGTCTTTATCAATTTGTTTCTTCATTTTTCTTCATTAGTTCTAGCGTTGTTTCTTTTTCCAGTATTCCATTATATCAGTTATTATTCTTTTCCCGTTTCTTTCATTGGCGCTATTTTTCTCTAACCTTTGTATCTCTCTCTTACCATTTTTCTTTTCTCTGTCTCTCATCCATTCTGCCTTATTTGCTATTTCTCATCGTTACTCTCTTTCGTACGTTATCATTGTACTAAATATAGAATAAAGTTGCCTAATTCCGTGATACCCCTAATTCCGTGATACCCCTAATTCCGTGATACGTTTTTTTTCGCTGACTGTCACGGGGTAGGGTATTTTGCTAGGAAGTACACCGATGTCTCAAAAGTAGGCGAAAGATGCAGGCACTATGGTCGAACGGCAAAGCTTTGACTGACATTCAATTAAAAAAAAAGTATCACGGGATTGGGGGTATTACGGAAATAGGCAACTTTACCCTACTTTTTTCAATAACCCTGATAAGGAATTGGCTGGATCAATTTTTGAAAAGAAATGCCTACTGAAGACTGTACTGGAAGGAAAGTGAACGGGAGAAATGTTATGAGCAGAAGAAGTTATATGCTGACAAATGCTATGAAGACAGTGAAAAAATAAACATTTTTTGCGTTACGTAGTTGATAATGGGAGCGTCTTAATAAATAAAAATTTCAATCGGTTAACGACGGATGCGACAGGTGTACGAATTATTATGGTATACAAATTTATCCATCAAGCTCGACAACTAACCGGCTCAGACTAAAAAACACAAGAAACGAATCGACGACTTTTCTCGTGACCTATTATCATTCCTTGTAAACCCATGCTATGCGTGATTTAAATCATTAAATTAAGCTCTCATATTCATCTGCTTCCAATATTATTTTTGGAACATGAGGTTTCTTGCTTGGTTTATCGAATTACCACAGGTTATTAATTGAGAAAAAGTCGCTCCGGGGCCGGGTATCGAACTCGTGACTCCCAGTTACACGCACTAGGATCTCTAACCACAGAGCTACGCGAGACTCAATCCACAGTATCGGTTCGAATCTCGTAGATTATCGAATTACGTATTTTCTTATTTCAGCATATCTATTCTTTCGGTTATTTATCCAACGTGTCGATTCATGTCGCTTCCGCAACTCATTCTCGTACTTCATGAATGTTTGTTATTAATGAAGACAATTCGACACAACTCATATCTATTTTTCGCCTGTCGCTTCATGAAGTAATGAACATTTGCAATAATTTCTTGGTTCTGGTTATGCAATGCTTTCTTCCTCTTAATTTAGAAAATGCAGGAGGCGAACGAAAGTGATTTACGGCAATCCCATGAACCGGACTGTACTGCGGTGTGTTTATTAATTAGTCTAATAATGACGATACAAGAGGCGAGTGTGAACATATCAACAACGACAGACAGCCTTATCGCAATTCATTCTTGCAGTTCTCACAAAACATTGGCTCGCCTACTGGAAATGTCATTGAGGTCATCTGCCAAAATCGGTGCCTTCGACTATATCAGATGATAGAGTATATTAAGATACATGCATCATATGCGGAGACTAAGAGGAAGGCGGAAAAATAGGGAAGATTTGAGATTGCTGGGTTTGCAGTGAAATATCTACTTTGGGCAGAAAACTTTGAAATGAATGAGTAACCCTGATAAAAACAACTTTTTTTTGGAATAGTCTACCGTCTGTTTGTCTGTTCATCTTCTGAAGCTTTTTGATAAGGATGAGCCGATACCGAAGTTTCTCGATACTAGTTACCGATACTTGTTTTAGAGGTTGGATATTAGGTAGCGCCTACTACAAACTTTAAAACTCAGTATAAGTGTTTATTACTTTATTATTGTAGTTCTCTCCAGTCTTTCTGTTGATCCAGTGTTCTCCGTATCAAAGGCAGGCTGATGGTAGCCAAGAAGAGAGATTAGGCAGCCCGAGTTTCTCCTTCATGCGCATGATGATGTGTGATTATATTTGCACGGATCCCCTATATCATCCTCAGAGTCAGGCATGAAATTTTAATATAGCGGTTCGTATGGATTGTGTAGTTCTTCCTTGGAGTATGCGCCACCTTTCCAGAGATGTCAGAATAGTCCAGTTTTCTTTATGAATCTTCTCACATGATATCGTAACTCAGCAATTGGTGTAATACATACTAATGAAGCTTTCTTTCGAATGAAGAAATAATTAAGAAGGAATTAAGAGAGAAATAGAGAGGTGAAGTACCAATGATAATAATAATAATAGTAATAATAATAATAATAATAATAATAATAATAACAATAATAATAATAATAATAATAATAATAATAATAATAACAACAACAATAATAGTGTGCTCTCAAAAAAGCTGAATGTTAGAATTTATAAACCAGTTATATTGCTGATTGTTTTGTATGATTGTGAAACTTGAGTGTCACTTTGAGAAGGGACAGAAGTTAAGGGTGTTTGAGAATAAGATGCTTAGGAAAATATTTGAAGCTAATAGGGATGATGTTACAGGAGAATGAAGAAAGTTACACAACGCACAACTACACCCATTGTATTCTTCACCTGACGTAATTAAGAACATTAAACAAAATTGAATATTAATATTTTAGGAGAAAAATTCGCTCCGGCGCCGGGGATCGAACTCGGGTCCTTGGTTCTACGTACCAACCGCTCTGACCACTGAGTTACGCCGAATTCAATCCACAGCACCGGATCGAACCTTCCTCCTTCAATATTTCCCTTTGTGACCTGACTCCAAGTTAGGCATATATGTTGACGTATATGTCCAGTGTCAACTGCCATTATACTAGGAGCGCACTCAGCTGAGTGACTTGTTTGGTCGGGATTCCGCAGTTACGTGCATAGTAACCTGTACAAATTTATGCACTGTAGCTATGAGAATATCATAGATTTTTTTATTATTAATTTGACATACAGAATAATATCTGTAATATTGACAATTAATATTTGAGGAGAAAAGTTCGCTCCGGCGCCAGGGATCGAACCCGGGTCCTTGGTTCTACGTACCAAGCGCTCAGACCACTGAGCTACGCCGAATTCAATCCACAGCACCGGATCGAACCTTCCTCCATCAATATTTCCCTTTGTGACCTGACTCCAAGTTAGGCATATATGTTGACGTATATGTCCAATGTCAACTGCTATTGAATATACCTATTGACAGCTTTTGTTCTTTCATAGGGAATCAAATCTCGGTGAAATGAATGATTTATCTAGAGACGAAGAAGGTTATACTATATTTTCTCTTAACAATGTTACAATAGCATTTCCTAAATTCAGCTTAGGTGTGTCGCCACTGCAGCTGAATGTAAATATTACCAGAGTGGCAACTCTCGAGTTTTATACTCAAAATAAAGAATGAAGCGCCTGTTATAAGAGTCGGAGCACGTACATTGTGTCAGGCAGAGACTTCATTCGTTGTAGTTAAATCTGAAAACATCCAGAACATTCTGGAAGGATTACAATATCACTCGTGTTAACTGTTGTAATGACAAGGTGCTTCCTATATTTTTATTTTTTATACGTTATCATATTGTCATTATTATTACTATTATTATTATTATTATTATTATTATTATTATTATTATTATTATTATTCTGCGGGTTGTACAATGTTATCACATTTTTCTGAGCCCATTTAGCTTATCTTCATCCTCCCGTTGTTTCTGTCCACCCTATCTCTCTCTGTTAATCCTTTTTGTCTCATCATTGAGCCAATTCCTTGTTGCCAATTAAGTATAGGCCTTCCTTGTTTCCGTCTTTATGGTGGATATCATTCCATAACTCATTTGGTAACCTATCCTCTTTCATCCTTTTGAGATATCCATACCATTTCAATTATTTTCTTTAATATATTCCAAAGGGGACCTATTTACGTTCACTTTCTTATTTAATTAATTGTTGTATTCTTAATTTTGTCCTTTCTAGAAATCCAAGCTGATCGTCGTCGATAAAAATATATTTCTGTTATGTTCAATTTTGATACATTTTTTGCTTTTAAATTCCACGTTTCTGATGCATACAATTATTTTTTCCGTAAATAGAGATAGCAGACATGAATACAAATAAAAATAGAATAAAATAATAATAATATAAAAACAGAGTATGTAATATTGTGTTTAATACATTTAAGAGCCAAATCGTCAGTGTTCGTGTTCGGTCGCAATTCAGAAACATTATTTATTACAATATGAATATACAAATAAACTAGAAACTAAAATAAGATAACACCTACAATGAAATTATATATTAAATAATATTAAGATAGAGTTCAATAAATTACATAATTTTGTACGTCAATCAAATAGAATAATTTATGAAAAATAAAATTAAAGATAATAAAAAAATATTAAAACATAAAATCGCCTAATTGATTTATACACATATATAAATTTACTTAATTAAACTTAAGTCATTAACACATTCATTTTCTTATTATATATCAATGAGTTAAATATTAAAAGTTATGGGCGTACTTTAGCTATAGAATTATACAACCGAGGGCCAAAGTCAATCCTGTACTTTAAACGAAGAGATATGAATATTTAATTTCTAGTTAATTGTCATCATTTCTCCTTGTACCATGATCATGTGGCTGTAACATATCTATTTATTTCGAATTTTATGACATAATAATACATTTCTAAATTATAGACATCAGCTCAAAGAATTTTAAGTAACCACAAGGGTCCTGAATACAATAAACATGTACAATAATGTGATGTGATACATTAAAGAAAAAATAAAGTTAATTGTTGAAGGCAAATATAAGTTGATTAATTGAAATAGAGATGATGATGTAATATTTGAAGAGAATCCTTGATAATATTTATAAGAATAGACATTACATAACCAAAAGGAATGTGAAGTTCCTTAAGATAATTCCACGTGAATTTTGTGATTGAACCTCTACTGCCAAACAGCAAACCAATGACGGACCATTGTTTAAGAGGGACGTTGTATTTTTGAGAAAAATACGGCAGACAAGGTTCATATATGGACTTCTTCTCAATATCAACTTCGGTGGCCTGATTTAGGTTTCTTTCGAAACGGATAGTAGGGTCAAGAACAAGAGCCCGTTTTAAGCGTCCGTTGATAGTAATAATGTCTGCCCGTCTAAAAGAACCATCTGATGATACACAATGTACTTCCTCATGAATCTCCCAATTTAAAGTTTTTAACGATATCGCCAAAGCATGTCGTACACGATGAATATCTAGCATTGATCAGCAGCTCGCCTTTGGGGCATTGTCCAAGCACGTGTATTTTATGACACACACACACACACACACACACACACACACACACACACACACACACACACACACATATATATATATATATATATATATATATGCTCAATTTTTAAATACATTAAATTTAGGATCATTAATTCAGTTGGATAATCAAAACCTTTCAATCAACATGTTTTATAGCATATATATATATATATATATATATATATATATATATATATATATATATATATATATGCTCAATTTTTAAATACATTAAATTTAGGATCATTAATTCAGTTGGATAATCAAAACCTTTCAATCAACATGTTTTAATTATTTGTTTTTGTAATAAAGTTAATAGATTAAGATAAATTGTACTTTTAACTACAGCATGAAAATTTGATACATATGAGTCTTTGTTTATGAAGAGAGATCTCACAAAACACTCTTAGTTTTGATATAGCTGCTAGTCTAAACGGTCATTAATTTCTTATTTATGATTCATCCTGGTCTATTTTCACTCCATACAAATATTCATTTACATGACATTTCCTCTTCCATCTTCTAATTGTAAACATCTAGAAGTTTTATTATTATTATTATTATTATTATTATTATTATTATTATTAATTTTGCGAAGTGGCAGTGAGTGCGTGAACGGTTTTGTAGTGCTGTGACCACAGTATCTCGCTGCAGCATCCTGGCGCGTGTAGAGGATCGATTGTGACGTCACCACTGGAGCGAGATGAGAATATGGAGACAGAGATAGAGAGGGTGTGTGTGTGTGTGTGTGTGTGTGAGTGAGGTGAGCGCCCGAGAGATAAAGGACCGAAGCGGAGTTGACCGGGCGTAAGGCACAAGGACTAAGGACAAGAGGAACTGCATTGGAAAGCAGTAGTGAATGTAGAAGGAAGGAAGTCGGAAGGAAGTTTCAAAAGAAACAGAATCAGTATAAAAAGGAAAGAGAAGTCAAGGAGTTTACGCCCGGAGCAAAAGTTTTAACGACCGCAACTATGTAACAGAACGAAGTGAGTGGTTTCAGCTTGTGACAGACAGGGCAGAGCTTGGACTTCTCGTTCTAACAAATCTTTGGAAAGGGGAGGGGAGACATGATTATTTCAGAACACAGATTTGTCTCGGCAAAATTGGCGAAATAATTCTCAAGTTGGACAAAAAGACGGCGAGCAAGAAGTTCAATGAAGTCTTAATGACACAAGGTTCCTTTTAACCCCGACGTGATACATTATATATCCAATTTTCGCTACAGCCTAGCCCAACGATGTCATCCCGTTCTATTACGTCAATTTCGTTCCAGCAACAGCACGCGTTCACACCTTGCCTACCCTTATATCCCTCTCCTACCTGAAGTCTTCACTCGTTGCTTACGAGATTATATACAAGCTGGCGCATAGCACGATCGAGAGTGGGTCTCTGACCGTCATGACAATTTCTGCCGCTAGGTTCGCCTCGCAGTCCTATTAAATGATGAATAGTTCCATTACTAAGCATTGTGTATCGTGAAAATTCTTTGATTAATATTGCATTACTGACCGAGTACGGAGATTATAAACATAAAAAACATAATACAGTCTTATTTGAGATTTATTGATGACTTGTTAAATATCAGTATGCAGATTTTCAGCGTCATTTAATGGAATTTACAATTTCGTTTCCCGAAAGTCTGAATTTGTTCAATTAAAAATTTTGCTTCCAAACTACATTGTTCATCTGGTTCATTTACTTTGGCAAGTTGATTGTTTTCAGTTCCGTGTTTTTCCTTCAGATTTCGTTCCCTCTCATTTGTTATAATTGCTGAAAGTGAACTACCGGTGTCTTTTACTTTCAGAAATTATTATTATTATTATTATTATTATTATTATTATTATTATTATTATTATTATTATTATTATTGTTATTATCACCATCATCATCATCATCATTAAACTAATATAGTTCTTAGTTTGTCTTGCCCTAAGACAATCAGTAGCGTTATTCGAGGAAAAGAGTATGATTTACCATCATCATTTATAGTGGGAAAATATTCCACGACAATGGTTAATTATTTCTGTTGAATATTGACACACATACGGTTTGCATTATTTAGGATACAACATACGCAGCAATGCGAGTTTAATGTTGAGCATCCTCCAAGCAAAATCAAATATTATTACGACATTACGAGTAATAAATAAATAAATAAATAATAATTACTACAATTATTCGTTGTGATAAAGTACAATTATCACTGCATGGTGAACCAAAGATTTTACTTTATGTTTTCATTAAATTGAAATGCCATGAGTGACGACAGAAAACAAGCTCAGGGAAGCGAGATGCAGACATTACTAAAAATAAAATGGGGATCGGGGAGAGCAGATGCGCATGCACCAATGGGCGGCAAAATTCTTAAAAAGAATTGTCCCTGAGATTCCTGAGATATTTGTTTGTGTTTTGGGAAATGGTCAAATTCGAAAACAATTTCTAATCACACATATTGCAGACTAACTTCCTAATTAATTTAATTCTAACTCCTAACTTAAAAACTATTTACACACACTAAAATATATCGTTTGCTATTACTATCCACTACAGGTTAATCAGCAGACATATTAGATACTTATTTCACCATTGAAAGGTGTGCGAGAAAAATCGCACAATTGTACTATCATGTATTGTGACTGCTGTTTGCATTAGTAAAAATCATAACACTTCAACGTCAATATATTTAAAAAAAGAAAGGGATAAGTTAGGTCCACTTACAAATGATTAAATTATGAAGTCAGGGAAATGGAAGATAATACAATACCTTAATTCATTGGAATAATAATAATAATAATAATAATAATAATAATGATAATGATAATAATAATATTAAGTAAATACATACGTGAAAAGGATGGACTACAGTGTTCATGTAAAATATATTAAGCTTCATTAATTATTTCGCAGAGCACAAATTTAATAGGCCTATAGTGCATCATTCGACCTCATGCTAAAGAGTAAAGAGCACTGAAGTCATCATCACAATATCCTCAATTACTCCAATTTTTACTTTCTATTTTACGTAATACAATAAAAATCTGTCTTAGCAATAATATCAATCTTCGGCATAGATGTAAACAGTTTATTTTATGAAACTTAACAAGCCTAAGGAGTTGACTGGTAGATAATAATTTATGTTCAGTTTTAAGGAATGCAATTCCTAAAGTAATATTACCTGATATAGAGAATGTTAAATCTAAAAATAAACGTCAAACGTTTACAGCAGGTTCTTCAAGTGAGAAAAATGAACTTTTGTAATATAAGCAAATGTGTTTCGATATACACATTGCAATTGCAACAAATAAGCAATGAAAATAAAAGCTTAGAAAATAACTACCTTTTTTGTTTTTCAGTTTGTATATGTATTTGGGTCATTTGCAGAATTTGTATAACAAATGACGTCCATCAATTCATACCCTTCCCATTATTGCATTTGTAACGATAGAGTTATAAATTCCTAACAGTGAGTAGTTTCAATACTAATGTAGTAAACGTCACAAGAATTATTTCCATCATGTAAAATATTTCACGAGAATAAAATAAAATTATCTTAATAACAGCTAAAATGTCGTATTAAGTATTTCAAATGCAGCATGATTATGTCCAAATAAAGGTTTGTTTAATAATGTAATTGAGAAAAAAATTAAATAAATATTTGATATTATCAAAACTTCTTCATGTATGTCTGAGTTTATATTTCCTTAAATATGATTGCATAATTACTCTAGTCCAGTAAATCAGTCAGGTCTGTTACACCATTCTGTTCCTATGGATACACAGTTTGAAAATAAATCTCACAGATGTCAGCACAACCCAGGATGATGCACAAAGAGCCATAATCTTGATTGTACTGCTATGTTCACCCATTTTGATTTGGCGAGTTTGTGTGTCATACTCTTGCTTTGTGTTTTAGTATAAGCATGCATTTTTACTTTATGAGATCTGTTTGTGTTGTTTTTTTCCACAAAAAATGACATATAAAGACAAGATCAAGACGGCATAATAGTACACGTGTGCAGTAATGAAGTTGCTATTTTGAAGATTTTTAAGCAAAAAAAATTTAGGTTAGTACATGCTTATGTTTGCTTTGTCATGTCTCTTACCTGTCAGATCTGTTACTCCATGTCATGTCTGTTACATCATTCAAAACAGTGCCTTAATTCTTTTAAATTATCTATCATTAAAGAAACTAATGCTCAAATATCTTCGCCTTAAGAGCAATCTACTAAGATAATTGTTACTGAAAGAATGGTTTTCTGTTAGTTACTGAAGAAGTTATTATCTTCATATTAGATTACAGATCTGATATTAAGATATTTAAAATATTTGTTCATTTTTGATCTGAAGTTAATTCTGTTACTATTCTAGGACCTATGCAATGTTTAAATAATATCTGATATAAAAATAAAGGGATTCTATTTGTATAAAAAATCCATTGTCTTGTCCTGTAACACACCTAACATTTAGTGGTGCCATCAAAGATTCATTGATACTTGTAGAGAATGATGTAAAGGAAGATGAGTATACAGTGGCTGATTACTATGGCAGAGACATTGCATTGTATTAACACATGCATAATATGCACTAAAAGGTATTTTAATTTTGACGTTTTCAATCGACTATTTGTTATACAAATTTTGCAAATGACCCATTTACGTACCAGTATTTGTTTCTTTCTTACAATGTTTCGTGACATAATATAATTCAAGTACAGTGCATACTGTTTTCCCTTATAACAAGTGAAGTGCTGTTAATTTATAAATATATAGTTATAAAATCATAGTTATATTTTTAAAATATTTCAATTTTCAAATAATGTTTGTGTCTTATTCCTTTGTGTTTTGTAGAATTTGTCATATAAATTCATTCCAATTTATTTACTGCTGGTGATTATTATTGTGCATGATGTATCTCAGACACTTATAGCCTACATTGTCTCATTTGTATGATTGTGGTTTTCCCTACAATTGCTGACTTACTGTAACACTTTTTACATCCGTGACTGAACGCTGCGTAGGCGCACAGTTACATTCAGTCTTTCACAGAGGAGCACGTGGCATATCCCGTAACTTGAAAAGTTGCCCTGCTGCTTTCGCGACACCACTGGCCTAGCCATAGACGGATCTGCCAGACCCCTTTCATAAGATGCTATCAGCTGATAAATTTAACTAAGGTTGTGTCAATGACATTGGTATTATTAAGTCTATTCGCTACTACCATAACCATCTTCATCCTTTATTACCGGCCCATTCCGTTCTCGTGTGTTATCCTGAGCGAAAACTGTGGTCAGCATGCACTTGAAATAACACAGTATAATCTAAAGACTCTGGGAATATATCTAGTACGTAAAGATGGAAAGTAAATCTCGACTTTTATTCCAGAAATATAAACCGTATCCACTGGTGATAACAACGTTGGAATATATAGAAAAGTAAAGCGAATCCCATTACAGGCCACATCGGCCCAGAAGGTAGCGATAATTAAGTCTCCCACCTTTATATACAATCGGCATTAATGGTAATAGGAATGACAATTCTACGTCCCCGCCGCCTTCAGAAATTCCCCAGGTATCCATTTCCGTTAGAGGTGAGGCCATAGAATGATTATATCAATGGAGAAACTCCATGACCCCATCGGGAATCGAACCCGCGGGCATCACTTATTTTTCCATTTTGTATTTTACCTCTAATTTTCAATAAATACGAACTTTGTTTATTATCCAGAGCTCAGTTTTATTCATGAATATTTTCACATTATATTTCTTTGAAAGTAACAACACATTGATAAAATAGCAACTGTAAATAGTTAAAAATATTTGAGGAAGACTATATAAGTCGAGATGTATTTTACATAGATTTTACAGACAATTTTCTTTTTCTACATACAAGTCCTGATATTCGAGCCGCATTATAAATGTATATTTTATTAAAGTACATAAAAAACTGTTATGAAAGGATCAACGTTTATGTATACTAGGTACATGATTGCGGTAGGTAACCTTATAAGAAGCCTCCATAGGTACACAGGCGTCCAATTTTTTGGGGAGGCATCGGATACTGTCAACTGAACACATGCAGCAGTGGGTTTCCTTAGTGGAAGTCTTCGTAGCCATTTACACAGACGTCCAAATGTGTGAGGAGGCATCAGCGAAGAAAGACTTGGATGCTGCTTGAATCCTTTATTTATTTATTTATTTATTTATTTATTTATTTATTTATTTATTTATTTATTTATTTATTTAGTTAGTTATTTAGTTATATAGTTACTTAGTTATTTAGTTAGTTATTTAGTTACTTAGTTATTTAGTTAGTTACTTTTTTAGTTAGTTATTTATTTAGTTAATTACTTATTTACTTATTTATTTATTTATTTATTTATTTATTTATTTATTTATTTATTTATTTATTTATTTATTTATTTATTTATTTACACCGACAGAGTTAAGGCCATAAAGCCTTCTCTTTCACTTAACCAGTATAAGAACAATAGCAATTATAAAAAAAAAGGCAGAAAGACAGGAACAATTTAAGCACTACGGCCTTCACGACATCATTTGTACGGAATCTGTAGCCTTTATTTAAGCGTTCTTCTAAATGAAAGTTACATGGTGATAAATCGTGACTGTAAGTTAGATGTTCCAGAACTTTTTCTGTTATTATAACACCTGTTGGTGATCACATTTCGAAGAATTTGAAATACCTAGCACTAAAAAATGTTACCAGGTGCCTAACATGATGTAAATTTCCTCCAAGGGGGGCTGTTTACCTTTTTATGAGTACGTAAATTGTCTCCCATTTTCCTAGAATGTCAAATTTTCGAATCCGCCACTGAATGCATCTCCAACGGTATTACTTGTTCATCCGTCGAAATGATGTCATTCCATAGAGAACTTAGTCTTTTTAACTCCAGAGCGACAACTATGTATCGCTTAGAAGCCTGGCCAAAAGGAATAAATCTGTTTTGCGCAAAGAGGTATTTTCACTTCAGCAAGAACAGATTACTCGACTTGGGTTTGTAAGGGATGTTTGTTTTAAATTCCTGCCTGTTTCAAGGAGGCAGTAAGTAATATTTTAAACACATTTCGAGTTTTATGATGAAGTTTTTATAACTGAAGCTGTCCAACATTTTAACCATACTGAATCACATATTTAACAATACCAGTAATTTGCACGAATTATGCACGTAAGCCTATGCAAATGGAAGGGAAATGTTGATTACAGCGGCGTAATTACAAATGGGAATCATTTTTGCTCTCTCAGGTACCGTAGCTCATGTGAGTAGGAGGTAATTTACGTGATTTTTTGACCGGGGAGGCAGTTTACTGTCTCCGAGGTACCTGTCATCCACACTAGCGCCGTGTATTACAGACCTTATGTTCGGTTCAAGTTTGTCGAGTAAGGCGAAGTTCGATATTCGCCTATGTTTACTCTGCAAGGGAAGCCTGTCGTGTTTGTTCCACTTTTTATAAAACTATTCGCTGTTCTCCGCTCCCATCCCTTCATATTTTAACTGTTTTAGGATTTTAGCATAGATCTTACGATGTCAGTTTTTATTTCCACCTATACTGTGAAGATCATTGATGCATCAATGATCTTCACAGTAGTCAATATGAACAACAAAAAATAATAAGCCTAAAAAACTCCAAAATCTCCAACAACATACAATCCCATACTACAGATAATCAGTGAAAGTGCGTCAGAAAGACAGTGTTTTTTAACCAAGAAACAGTAATAACAACCCAATTTTACGACATAACAGGCTAACACAGCCAATCATAACATGATAAAAGTGCCACAGTGTTTACAGTGTTTTATAGTGTTTTATAGTGTATATTTTATTTGTTTATAGTTATGTGTCATAATATTGGCTTTAACATAATTTTCTATTTACCTATGTGTGCTTTCAAAAAAAGACTTTTAACAAAATCACAACAAGCAACCCCCACACTGTATCAAGTACATTTTATAGTAATTGTAGCTAAATTAAGAAACATAACCAAACGGTTTATATTGCCCGTCCGATAGTAAATTTACGAGCGGAATTACGATGTAACATTTTTGTTCCTCCTGCACAGTTAGCAGATTGTAACATAGACCGTTATTCGGCCCAAAGCTTCAATTTTTTTATTTTTATTTTGATGTGTCTGCCAACATACCTTAAAAACATTTATGAATTGAAGTGTTTGATGCAAGTTGTCATTGAAAAGTTTGGTTATGTCACAAGCACGTGAATAACCCACTACATAATAAGAGGCTAGGTCTTTACAACACATACTGACATATATATCTGAAGATGATACACACTGCGTATCGAAAACGTTAATATAAATCCAAATATATAAGATAAGCATAGGTGGAAATAAAAACTGACATTGTAAAACATTAAGCTTATCGGCATCCCCAAAATGAAACTAATAGATCTTACGGTTAGTTTCTCATATATAATAAGTCGAACTTTGTAATGTATTGATCTTTCATTTTCGAACATTGCAGGACACTAATCAACGTATTTCCTGTCTGTAGAACCAAAGTATTATCAGTTACCCTATACTGGGTGTTCATTTCAAAGTTTGTCATGACGTCACTGTTGATGAGTCAGCGATTTGAAGCGAGTTTCAGCTTTTGTATCAGAGAAGTTGCCTATTAAACAAGGCGTTCAATCTGAACTTGAGAACGTGTACGGTGTAACTTGAACGTCGTAGCAACAGATGGCGGTCTACCATAACCTCTTTCGAACTGTGTTTTGCGCGAGCAAGTCGTAAGCAGGATATTTGTTACCATCGGTTGCGTACGGCAACATTCCACAATACAAATCAAATTCTCCGTGTCCATGTTGACCGTCGAAGTTAATGTCAACAAATACGTAAGTAATCGTCTTAACCCTCTCCCCATATCCCGACAGTAAGAAAAAACTCACCTCAGTACGTGTTTCGAAACAGTTCACATTCCTGCCACTACCGGCGTTACCGTACATATCGGTAAGTACTCTTCTGAATGAACGCCGTACTTGCTAGGCAACTTCTCTGGCACATAAGTAATACACCTCTGCGGAAGTGTAGGAAGATTGAATTCTCTAGGCTCATCGACTAGCCACATGACGGCATACAGCGAGCCATGACACAATTTGAACTGAACACCCAGTATAAGCAAGGAGACTATCACGTTACATATCACGTCATCATACTTCAAGGACAGCAGAACACATGAGGCTGATAAAAAGTGCTTTATTTGATCATGCTTCGTATCTTTCAGGAAATTTGTGTTCATGCACATTTATTGTCCCGCGCGTTGGAGTCATGGTCTAAGCAGTGGTCGTCAGCACTCGCTGAAGTGGGTTACGGGTAAGCAGTGCATGCCGACATGCACCCTCGTGCAGGAGGAAGCATACCCGTTAACAGCCACGAATGCACGCTGGTGCTGCGGGTAAGAGACGCTAGCCCGAGAGTGTAGTGTTCTGATGACCACTGGTCTAAGGCATCGTGCCTTTGATTAGCGTTACGAAAATATTGTTGGTTTGAGCCTTCATGGTGAAAGAAATTTTCTCATGAAATTTGAGCCAGTGAATGGGACCCCTGTCATCCACCATCATGATGCAATTAGGAAGTTAAGTAGATAGTGAAATTCAGTTCCGCGGGCCAGCTTTAACAGCTGAGGAGATCGTTATGCTAACCACTAACCACACGTTACCCTCTATTGGTTGAGATCATTCATCTCTCTGAGACATGTGGACGTTAGGCCAGCAGCCGGCTGGAAGTCTTTTATCTCTTCGAAATTACACGATGTTATTAGTGCGACATATTGAAATTACTTTATATTCAGGCCTATTATAATGTTGTGTCTCCTTTTCATTATTTAATTCATATTGCCCTTCGCACAGGTTCAAATATGCAGAATGCTTTTCAAGAACACTCTTCAGTTTTAGTATAACTCTTTTATTGTTATCAACAGCTGATCGTAAAGAATTTAAAGTTATTTCTTAACGCGAGGGTGAGTATTGTGTACGCATGGTTGTTAGAGTCGACAATTTTCTAGACGTGTTCTATAATGAAGCGTGTGAAGTGGGTATTCTCAAGTTTATGAAACGGAATATTCGCACATATCATCATCAGATACAAGTCATAATAAAAAGTGGACTGATCCGAAATCGAATCACTAAACAATTTCAGACATTTGATGTGTATTTTATAGCTACTATGGATGTTATTCATAGACATTTCGCTAGTCCCGCTACGAGCATGCTAAACTAGCCCCGACTTTGCCAGAGGAGGGACGAATTATTCATATCGCTAAAATTGGTTTATGAATATGAACAACGTTAGTTTCGCTGATCATCCACCGGAAGCCCGCGCTAAAAATGTCTATGAATAAGGCCCTAAGATTTTCTAGTCCCGCGCCCTGGCGTCGCAGTCTAAGGCATCCTGCCTAGGACTCGCGTTACGGAATGCGCGCTGGTTCGAGTCCTCATGGGGGAAGAAATTTTCTCATGAAATTTCGGCCAGTGTATGGGGCCGGTGCCCACCCAGCATCGTGATGCCCTTGGGGAGCTACGATATGTAGCGAAATCCGGTTGCGAATCCCAGCTATAACGTGCTAACCACACGATACCTCCATTCTGGTTGGATGATCGTCCACCTCTGCTTCGACATATGGGCGTGAGGTCAGCTGCCGGTTGGTCGGTCTAGGCCCTTCACAGGCTGTAGCGCCACTTATTATTATTATTATTATTATTATTATTATTATTATTATTATTATTATTATTATTATTATTATTATGGTTTTCTAAATCACGACACTTATTAACTTTTATGTCTCACTTAGCCTACATACTTTACACTATAATATATTTATATTTTTCTCCTAGACTGAAAAATAGTCATCTCCTAAGTCATTTACAAGCATAGGCAAAGTTGCAGATTTCATTGGCGGCGTTTTAATACATCTTCACAATACCTTCACTAGATCACAACTGAACTCCTCACAAAAAGTTTACTTTTCAAATAGAAAACAGGCCTACAGTATCGAAACTACCTAATAGAATGCAGTAAACAATACAAAACTCGCACCCATTTAACTTCTAATGAATAGAGCTCCCTTCACGCGACGTCTTTCATTCTGAAGGTACGTAAATAACTAACGTCATCCTATAACCAGCGTTCCTTAAACCTGTAGCCGCTTATATGCAATATTTTCGTGTCCAAACTTCGTTCCCTAATGATGTTACATGAGGTTCCTAGAAAGCAGCTAGGAAATATTCTACTGAACACTGAACTAGGAAGTTAGTTTGAGAAGTTGTGCGTTAGCTTGACCAAACGTTTGATTACAATTCATTTGACTACATTTAACACTTGTTGTCTATAATATTTAAGCGGAAGTTATTTGAAATTATGAAATATGAATTCCTAGAAAATGTTTGCATTATAGAAGAAATAAATACAGGAGCGCAGAAACAAATGGAAACTAAAAATCACATGAAGGTGCTTCATTGTCCCGTAAGCTGAATGGCATTCGAGTGTGTTTCCAACATCGATATTTTCACTGTGTCAACTCATTTCGAACTGATATTAGAAAGCAATTTATGGTTTTTAAATATAAGTGATTGATACGAAAATAAATCTAATTTTCAGGCACGGTTATTTATTCTCGTCAATGATTTAAAATTTTACTCTGCAAAATATGTGTTAGGGAGGGGCCGTAAAATAATAAATCACGTATATAAACATTGATAAATTGCATGCATCACTGTTCCCTGACCAGTACATACAAACCCATTGTGTTTGCGAACCATTTTAATGTTGACGGAAATGAGAATGAAACGGAAAACGTGTGACCGACAATTCTGATAATAAATCACAGAAAGAATGCACGGTAATATTCATAGATGACTTTCATCTTTACATACATTGTAATACGTATTTTATACAGTGTTTACGTCTTCTATTGAAAGGTTTCGAAGTCGTTTAAAATGGAATTGGAAATGGGTCGATTAAACATAAACACGGATTAGGTGGTGAGTTCTCAGCTAACTGAATCTATTGCGTGTAGTTACAACTGATATCTAAGACTATTAAATGAGTTCGAGGACCTTGCAGAAGTCTTCAGAACAATCGCTACGAAAATTAAAGAATATGTTCTTATTGTTATTACTCGAACAATAGCGACAGCTTCATTCTCATTGGACATGTAGAGATATTTTTTCACGAAGTAGGAAATATTGGCAAGAAGGTAATTTCACCTGCAGCCCTCTCATTCAGGACAGTGTTACTTTACATATCAGCGGGAAGTGTTAGTTAATTTTATTATGTGTTATAAATTTACAGAAATATTATCCTTGTTGTGGAACTCTTATGTGAAGTCAGTTTCAAACTATGTCAACATAGGGCATTCTACTGAAATAGACATCCTTACCGTAGCCGAGATTTGAACCCACAACTGTGACTTCCACACAGTGCTAGATCTGCTCAGTAACAGTAAAAGTTGCTAAAACCATATTTGTCTTGGAATATAGGCTACTAGTTTACGTGTTGTAGCAAGGGTCTAACATTTCAGTATCTCCATCCAATAAGGTAGGCCTAAACATAGTTTATCCACTTTGATTATGTAATGTGGACTTAACATAACATAATAAAAACTAGTTAGGTAATGATACTCACTAAAGTATGCCAGCATTACCTTCTCCGACACACTGTCTACATTGTTCTTGGAACACCAGTCTTCAAATTTTTTATATTTCACTTCATATCCTACGGGGGATTTCGATGGTACTAAACATTCAATTGCTGAATTTTCAGCATTTTTAATATCTGAATGCTCGTTTGAACTCATTTTAACAATGTTTGTTTATTTCTCCTAGTACTAACTGTTCTGTTAAAAACAAAAACCTATCGTGTTCAAAAGTAATAAAACAAACATAAACGAATAGCCTCTCGCAGAAAGATACTAATAATAATACAATCGCCTCTCCAGAAAAGACATGTTCAAAACTAATAAAAATAATACAATTACTTTTATTTAAAAAATATATAATTTTTTTATCAAAGTGGATAAAATGTTGTCCGATATACTTATCGTAACTTCATATTAAGATATTAGACTGATTTACCAAACTCGGTCTGCGGTCTCTTTTGACAACTTTCCAGTCCTGTATTGTACGAGTAATATAAAACTTTACGATACCCATATCCTAAATAATTAACTATTTCGTAACATCTAACTGTAAATTATTCTGTGTTCTGATTAAATTTCATTCCGATTATGTGTAAGATTAGCTTTTTGTTAATTTTTATCGTGATACATCTCCGCACATTCAGAAAATGCAATGTAAACGGGAAATGGTCATAGAGAGGATTTTAAGTCAAAATCGTAGAATGCACGTAGTTCCGATAGGAGGAATTAATGGTAGACTATGCAATACGTAGGCCTATTTATGTTCAATTGTTTGTACTTATTGAAATATGTAAACAGAAACGTGTCTAAAGTTAAATCTACTTTCTTTTTTTAAGTTAAGAATTGGATAGGAGCATCCTATTCTTACATGCCGCAAATGCCGTCAACAGTCCCTCTACCTTACCTGAATATGAGAATGCAGATTGCAAGAATTTTAACATATTTTTATGTCAACGACAGCGACGTCAGACTGCAGTGTAGAAGTAATATGATTCTAGTACGAGTTTCTAGGTTGGTCGGCAACAATCGAAACTAATCGAACTTCGTTCTCATCATAGTCAAGATCGCCCATCGCCAATAACCATGCTAGCTGATAACCGGTTTCGTACGCAATTGAGTTGCTGATTGTGGTTCTAGTTTGACATGTTATTTCTTAGTGCGTGGTCTATTGTTTATAAGGAAAATATCGAATTTGTTCGCAAGACTTGACGTTGGGCATGTCTCAGATATGACCACTAGATGACAACAAATGTCTACGGAAGCCTGGTAGATGGCAGTAAAATAGAAATCCATCCTACCATTCCAAACAGAAAATCTTGACATGACCTCGCAGTTAAAACGACTATAAATAGACGTGAAATGAAAATAATTAATTGCTATAACAATCTTATTTCTCACAGTTAAATTTCAGTAAAAGTTATTCATGTTCTATTGTAGTTACTTTTCATCTTTAAATACAAAGAAAAACATTCATTGTTCAATTTATGTACTTTAGCAACTTCGTGCTATAGATAAACTACTGTTTTTTTCTGTAACTCTTTCAATGGAAAAAGTAGAGGTAGAGGTGGAAAAAGTTATTTTCTCGCAACAGTTACAACTGTTCCAGTTTCCTGAAAATTCTATATTCCAAAGATGCACGGTGATATTTTGGAACACATAATATGTAGTATGTAATGTAAGCGTGGTATTTTAGACGCTAAATGATCACATACTTCCTTGTCCCATATTATATTATAATCCGCTGAAATTAATTGATTGAAAAGAATGTTTTCTAACACCAAGCTCAATTCGTAGATAGGCTTGTTCGAAGCAAGTTTAATGCCATTATAAATTACTGCATTTGTAAATTTGTAACGAAATCGAATTTGATACTAATAATAAATAAAACTAAATAAAACATAACCTATTATTCCTCTTTCGCCCAGCTCAAGTTCACACAATGGTGTTCAGTTTCTCAAATAATTGGTAGGAAAATATGAACATTTGTAATGAACATACTTTGTACATAAAAACCTACAATAAATTATTTTTGGCTTGCTAAAGTTCATAATACAGCCATAATTGTAATGTAAAGAGTAACAATCTAAGCATTGCAATGAAATAGGAACATTTATATGTTTTGTAAATAAGAAAACCTTTAATATACTCTGCAATCCCACTAAGTTTTACAATAGTCATATTTGAACAGACTTTAATTTCAAGAATTGGTAATGAAACTAAAAATGGAAAGCATTTGTAAATTAAAGTTAACGTATAATAATTTCATTTCCCCTGATGAAATTCTATATTGTAATAATCTAATACGTTAATACGTTTCAGTAACATCGTTTCAAGAAAGTGCCATCTTTTTGTATAAGTTCTTAGTAACTTTACTATTTATCTGCTATTTTAGTTCCTGACAATTTTTTCAGTGTGAGACAGGATTCCCACTTCTGCTGCCAATAGTGCCGAAGATGATCCGTTCTATGGAACAGGCGTTGTCAAATAATGAAGTTCCGAAGTGAAAGCAACATCAAGAGTATTTCGTACTGTATTAGTTCAGAACGACTATTATTTTGGAACGTGGTATTCTAAGGTAGTTACTTTTTTAAACAGTTCCTTGCTTGAACTGTTCCAAAATAACAGGTCCAGAAAACAGTTCCGTAAGATCGCATCCACAAGTATGTTTCAAAGGTTTAAGGTTATGTTTTATGTAACGACGCTCGCAACTGTCGAGGTTATATCAGCGTCACCAGTGTGCAAGAATTTTGTCCCGCAGGAGTTATTTTACATGCCAGTAAATCTACAGACATGAGCCTATCGCATTTAAGCACACTTAAACGCCATCGACCTTGCCCGGGATCGAACCCGCAACCTGGGCCATAGAAGACCAGCGCTATACCAACTGAGCCAACCAGGCCGACAGTATGTTTCAATCGATTCCAATAATGTAGATAAGGTATTTGTTTCAAGTCCGTATTTTAAAGTGGTGAAACGATTTATGAAAAGTTTTGAGAAACTATAGTTGCAAGACACAAAGAACACAATAATATCTGCAAATATATTACTAAACTTATACTTACTTACTTACTTACTCACTTACTTACTGGCTTTTAAGGAATCCGTAGGTTCATTGCCGCCCTCACATAAGCCCGCCATAGGTCCCTATCCTGAGCAAGATTAATCCAGTCTTTATCATCATAACCCACCTCCCTCAAATCCATTTTAATATTATCCTCCCATCTACGTCTCGGCCTCCTTAAAGGTCTTTTTCCCTCCGGCCTTCCAACTAACACTCTATATGCATTTCTAGATTCGTCCATACGTGCTACATGCCCTGCCCATCTCAAACGTCTCGATTTAATGTTCCTAATATTATGTTAGGTGGAGAATACAATACGTGCAGTTCTGTGTTGTGCAACTTTCTCCATTCTCCTGTAACTTAATCCCTCTTAGCCCCAAATATTTTCCTAAGAACCTTATTCTCAAACACCCTTAACCTATGTTCCTGTCTCAAAGTGAGAGTCCAAGTTTCACAACCATAAAGAACAACGGTAATATAACTGTGTTATAAATTCTGACTTTCAGATTTTTTGACAGCAGACTGGATGATAAAATCTTCTCAACCGAATAATAACAGGCATTTCCCATATTTATTCTGTGTTTAATTTCCTCCCGAGTATCATTTATATTTGTTACTGTTGCTCCCAGGTATTTGAATTTTTCCACCTCTTCAAAGAATAAATTTCCAATTTTTATATTTCTATTTCGTACTGTATTCTGGTCACGAGACATAACCATATACTTTGTCTCTTCGGGATTTACTTCCAAACCTATCTCTTTACTTGCTTCAAGTAAAATTCCCGTGTTTTCCCTAATCGTGTGTGGATTTTCTCCTAACATATTCACGTCATCCGCATAGGCAAGAAGCTGATGTAACCCATTCAATTCCAAAACCTTTCTGTTATCATGACTTTCCTAAAGGCATACTCTATATTACTAAGCTTATAAAAAGAATAAGTGTAATTTGATTTAAATTTATATTCCAAGCTTGTATTTCCGCAAACTAATGGATTATGCTACTAATAAAAATAAAATAATAGAAAACACGTCACTCTGAAAGCGAATAGGTTTGAGAGAGATTTATAAAACAATATTACTTTATTGGCATTCGCCGCCTAATAGAAATGTAGGGCCATATTCATAGACATTCTTAGCGCTGGTTTCCGGTGGATGATCATCGAACTAACGTTTTTCATATTCATAAACCAGTGTTAGCGATATTATATGATATGAATTCTGTACAAGTAACCAGTCGATAGCCGGGGCTAGTTTAGCACGCTCGTAGCGAGGGCTAGCGAAATGTCTGTGAATAGCACACGTAGAGTCTTGAGTGCTAGTCTCTGAGCTTGGAAGATTGTAGTTGAATGACAGTGTATTGAACGCATTGAGAGAGACAGCTTAGTTTGTTCTTTTTAATATAATTTTTATGAGCGAACACAATTTTGCTACCGCTCTGCAGGAAGGTGCCTTGTGTGCAGCACAAGTTGTCCCTATAAACTGACTGCCGTACCAAGCTCGGTTTCGTTCGTAAGCAGTGCAAGTGGGGCATTTGCTTTTGCCGAGCGAAACGTGAAGTTTTCTGTTTCCAATAGTACAGTTCCGAGCAGATTTATTTCTTGCTTTCTTTTTTTCTTTCTTTTCCACTTGTGGTCATTTTACTAGACACACTTTACACGTGGTAGAGAATAAGAGTATGTAACATCATCTTCGCAAGTGTTCGCATCTTTCCGCCCCAGTAGGCTATTGCAATAAGAATGTAGTATTTCAAACACTTCTCCTCGAGTGCTATATCCTTTACATTACTTCGTCCATACGAGGGCATGTTTCATCAACTAAAAGCATTATACTTCAACATGAATGAAAGCTTCACATTCTTTTTCTATATGTTCCATATGTTCATGAAGTACTTGCATAGACTGCTACTCGACTACTGTGTGAATTCAGAAGTGGATCGATTTCTCCATGTTCCATATGTATGCAATGTAGCCTATGTGATTGAAAACAAAACCCGAAGAATGTAACATCGAGTTAGAATCACAATCTAGTATATACAGTCACGAAGCTTGAGTTCATTAGGTTGCTAGGAACAATAGACTGTGCAGGCACTATTTCGCATTGTCTGTAATGAAGCGATAGTAGCGATCCTAGTGGTTAGCAATTATTTATGGATGCATATTTATTACATATTGAGCTTCGTGACTGTATATACTAGACTGTGCTAGAATATTGAATTAGGGTACAAAGATTCGAATTTCCTATCTCCAAGTCCGGAAATCCCTAGTCACATCGTAATTTTTTGTAGTGTCTCCAGACAAATGCCAGTATGTTACTTAATAAGCAGTGACTATTTATTTCAAAATTTTATCTTAAATCACAAAAAATTGTAATTTTATTCTATAAAATAGTCCACCGCTGTGGAGTAATGGTGACCGTGAAACGAGCGGACTCGGGTTCAAATCCTGGTTGGGGCAAGTTACCTGGTTGAGGTTTTTCCGAAGTTTTCCCTCAACTAATTGAAGCAGAATTGCTGGGTAACTTTCGGCGTTGGATCTCGGACTCATTTCGCCATCATTAATTCACATATCATCATCCAAACTATAGCCCTGATTAAGTTCACGGTTCGGAGTGCTGTACTTGTACGACAGCGCGGCCGTTTGGCTACCCAGTCATTCACAGAATAGGAGTGGTAAACACTATAAGCCTCAGGCTGCAGTGTAAGCCTTGGGTTCCTCCTCCGTACAGGAAGGTGGGGGGGGGGGGGGGAAATTCTATAAAGTAACATACAATAACCTCTGCAAGTTAAACTATTAAATAAATATGTCAAAGCAAAGGAAGATGAATAGACTATAATAAAGAGCGTAAAATTGAATGAAGAGTAAAAATTAAATTAAAACAAACAAAATTTATATTCAAGGGAGTTGATTTCACTTATAAATAAATAAATAAATAAATAAATAAAACTGGAAAAAATTAAATTGCCAATTTTTAAATTTAATATAGTCCTATTAATAATCACTTGAATTCTTCATTATTCTATTTTCTTCGTTTTTAAAGACATGCGACATTTTCATTCGGAATTAAGTAAATTATTTTCTTCTATCTTATTGGATACTTTTCCCTTTCTTTACTTTACCTTTCTTTATGTTATCCTTCCTGATTGTATGTATTTATTTACACTGCAAGTGGGCAAGCACCCGGTGGCAGTGGTATATACAATATAAACAATACACAATAACAACAATGATCTTTCCTCATATTTTTGTTCTTCTTTCTTTTGCATTCCATTCCCATTATTTTCTTTCCGCCGTCATAAGTAGATATGGGTCTAAATTGGCTTGAAATTTAGGCCAGTGTATGGCACCTGTGCCCAGCTAGCATCATGATGAATTTGGGGAGCTACATCGAATCGCGAAATCCGGTTTCACAAGTAAGCAGTAATGGCAGGGGCGATTATCGTGTTGACTACACGTTATCCCCAAACTAGTTGTAACATAATTTACCTACTCATGCTGAGATATGCGAACATGATGCTAACAGTTGACTAGTAGACTTTCGTTCTCCATGTGATGTTGCGTTACGGCTTGGTATATGTTTTGTTGCTAAGCTTGATCTAATTTTATTGTTATTTCGAGTTTACTAATTTTAGTTTTAATTAATCGAAGATTTATACTCCTCTTCTCTTCTCTTCTCTTCTCTTCTCTTCTCTTCTCTTCTCTTCTCTTCTCTTCTCTTCTCTTCTCTTCTCTTCTCTTCTCTTCTCTTCTCTTCTCTTCTCTTCTCTTCTCTTCTCTTCTCTTCTCTTCTCTTATATTAAACTTAGGCCTATTTCTTCTTACTGACCGCACCGTTTGCGGAACTACTACAGGGACATCATTTTATTTTTACTTCAATTTTTATTGTACCTGAGTTTTTGAATGTACTTCACTCCCACCCCTTCTACTAAGGAAGTTCCAACTCCACACAGAACCAAGACCGCAGATAGTAAGCAGTACTGAGTTACTGGGTATAGTACGTTCCAGAAATATGTTCGCGTTTTCCAGTGACGAAAGAGCTTTCAATATTGAATCATATTTTCGCACAGGTACTGTCCGTTTGCCTACGTCGCATCCCGATTTCCCCCACCTGCTTCTCCTCGCCCCTCTGTAAAAGCTGGGCTGTCTTTGCTCTTTTCTGAAAACATTAATTTCTCTTAGGAATTGGACGTTTACGTAATATTATACAGCTGTTTAATTTAACTTAAATAAAAGGGCCTCGTTAAGTAATTAACTGTCACGTGATCTCCTCCCTTTCTACAATCCTGCGGCATAACCACTTGGACGGACAGTAGATAGCATGTCTGAGTAATTTTATATTTTCGGGTCGGGCAGAAGTGAAGATTGAATTTACAGTACGTAGAGTAGGTGCAGAATTATTTCAACATGAGTTACTAGTACGAAGGACGAAACTGGCAATTGGAATTAGATGCAATAGTCTATAGTGCGATAATATTCACAAAAGAACTGAAGCCTGTAAAGAAATGAACGGCCACCATTTTCAAAATTGTGTTTAAATATTCTTATTATGATTATTTTTCAATTTAACTTCTTTCTCTATATTGTACGCTAATGTGCTGTAGACAGTATACACTGCATAATGAATACGTTCGCATGGATAACTCTCTTCGTGAGTAAAAACACTTATTCTTAATACAGTACTGTACTTTGATTAAAGAAAAACCGAATGAAAATTATCAAACTCAAAATCGCGATATTTCCTAGTTTACGTAAATGGATGAACTACTTCTCTTCCATCCTATACCTTGTAGATTTGTGTTTTACGCCAGTATCATCGAACTCCAGTCTTGGAGGGGGGAGCAAGCGGTGTTTCCGGTTCTCTAAAGGTATAGACAGGTTAATATTAGAAATGTTAGTAAAAATAAAATGATGTCCCTGTAGTATCGCCATTGAATACTGATAACTCGAGTTCGAGTCCCGGTGGTCCAAGTGGAATTTATTGGTGAAAAAAGACGATGCTTAGTAGTAGCTTTTCGCGGGATTCTCCCTTTTTTTCTACCTCCGTGCTACCATTGCTCCATTAATCATTACAGGGCGATATGTTGTTCGCCTCCCATAGTGCACTAAGGCAACTCCAATGGCCGCAAAAGAACTACAGTAGGTCTATAGCAGTGGTCGTCAGCACTCGCTGAAATGGGTAGAGTGCATTGAGGGTAAGGAACTCTGCTCCGTCGTACACAAGCGATAGGGAGACAGCATACCCTCCAGCAGCGACGATTGCACGCTAGGGCTGTGTCTTGTCCGCGGGTAAGAGACGCTAGCCCGAGCGTGCAGTGTTTTGATGACCGCTGATCTATAGCTTCGGCGCGTCGCTCCCAGATCGACACCCTTGGTGAATGACGCAAATTCACGTGCCCACCACTGGCACCGCTGGATAATATAACTTTCGCTGTATTCCGAATCTCACCGCTGAGCAATCCGATGGCATCACGGTGTTCCGAATTCCACCGATGACGTCATTGATGCTCCACCGGTGTCGCACCGGTGCCATCAGCTTGCAGAGGTGGTGGCAGTCTCCATCAGCCGCCATCAGTGAATCTGATTGGTTCTTGTATAGGGCGGGAATTAGCAGACGAATAACATCGTGCACTGTTGTGTCATGGCGGTGTGTTCTGCTTTAGTTCTGCTGTATTGTTTGTAATGAGCACAACGTAAAAGCAATATGTTAATGGCTTTTGAGCGAACATGTCAACGGACCAGTTATTACTATTGGTTCAAGAAATAAATTGTTTATGCTATCTTTTCTTTGAACGAGATGGGAGTACGAAAATTTCGCAAAATTTTGCTAGCGTAGCACAGACAACAACTTGTACAGTCGCCATGACAGCATCGATCCTTCCAGCAGTTTTGTTCCTTATTTCGCTGCAACGTGACGTCATTGATGCCACCGAACCGGTGAGATTCGGAATATGCTGTTTTCTTCCTACAAATTTCCACGTTACATTTTCCTGTCCCTCCCTTTTTTTAAATGAACTTACTGTAACGTCCTCCCGTTATAGTCTATCCTTTTCTCTTTTGTCACATTACCTTCCATTGCGTTAACATCTTTCTTACCTTAGCTTACCCTACCATCTTTACTGTCTGACTGTTTAGTTGTGCACGATAAAATGTCCAGCTTGAATGTTACTGACGCTCGTGTGTGTGTTCGTTTTGTACACCTTTCCCTCCGAGATGCTTCCCTTGGGAAGCGGATTTGCCTGGCACAAGCCATGCTGAAGCCCAGTGTCTATACTTTACGCAAAAGCTATCCTGATCCCTAAGTTGCTGCCACAAAACCCACACCACCCACTCCTCGCTGTAGTTTCACTTCTCATCCAGTCTATAGCGTCTAATACCAAGATACGGGTACCATTCACTAGTGATCAAAGCTTCATGCTGGAACAAGCAGCATTAGAGGCGCCGGCAACCACTAAACACCATCAAAACAACTGCAAGAGTCCTCTCGCCACAAGTTCCTGGGAATCTCTAGCAACTTGCCGTCCTGCACTTATATTCTCGATCAAGACACGAGCTGCAGTGCCTACGTAATAACCCATTAACAGGGAACCGGAACGTGCAAAGTTCTGGAAGCCCGAGTTCATAAGGGGTGTCGATTTCACCTGAAAGTTGAGAAACTATTCCGACATCGTTCATACCCTATTTCACGTACAGACCAGTCAAGTACTATTTCTTACAGACGAACAGGCAATTCTATGGGGCAACGAATACACACCAAGATAAACATTTCAGAAATTAATTATATTATTATTAATTACAAACTTACTTACAAATGGCTTTTAAGGAACCCGTATGTTCATTGCCGCCCACACATAAGCCCGTCATAGGTCCCTAACCTGTGCAAGATTAATCCAGTCTCTATCATCATATCCCACCTCCCTCAAATCCATTTTAATATTATCCTCCTACATCTCGGCCTCCCTAAAGGTCTTTTTCCCTCCGGCCTCCCAACTAACACTCTATATGCATTTCTGGATTCGCCCATACATGCTACATGCCCTGCCCATCTCAAACGTCTGGATTTAATGCTCTTAATTATATCGGGTGAAGAAAACAATGGGTGCAGTTCTGTGTTGTGTAACTTTCTCCATTCTCCTGTAACTTCATCCCTCTTAGCCCCAAATAATTTCCTAAGAATCTTAATCTCAAAACTCTTAATCTCTGTTCCTCTCTGAAAGTGAGAGTCCAAGTTTCACAACTGGTTATGTAACTGTTTTATAAATTCTAACTTTAAGATTTTTTGACAGCATACAAGATGACAAAAGCTTCTCAACCGAATAATAACAGGCATTTCCCATATTTATTCTGCGTTTAATTTTCTCCCGAGTGTCATTTATATTTGGTACTGTTGCTCCAAGATATTTTAATTTTTCCACCTCTACGAAGGCTAAATCTCCAATTTTTGTATTTCCATTTCGTACAATATTCTGGTCAAGAGTCATAATCATTTACTTTATCTTTTCGGGGTTTATTTCCAAACCTATCGCTTTACTTGCTTCAAGTAAAATTTTCGTGTTTTTCCTAACCGTTTGTGTATTTTCTCCTAACATATTCACGTCATCCGCATAGACAAGAAGCTGATGTAACCCGTTCAATTTCAAACCCTCTCTGTTATCCTGAACTTTCCTAATGACATATTCTAGAGCGAAGTTAAAAAGTAAAGGTGATTGTGCATCTTCTTGCTTTAGCCCGCAGTGAATTGGAAAAGCATAAGATAGAAACTGGCCTATATGAGCTGTGCTCTAAGTTTCACTGAGACACATTTTAATTAATCGAACTAGTTTCTTGGGAATACCCAATTCAATAAGAATCTTATATAAAACTTCTCTCTTAACCGAGTCGTATGCCTTTTTGAAATCTATGAATAGGATAACTGATTTACTGTACTCTTATACTCCCATACTTTTTCTCCAATATATTTTTTTTCTTGGGTTATTTTACGACGCTGTATCAACATCTAGGTTATTTAGCGTCTGAATGATATGAAGGTGATAATACCGGTGAAATGAGTTCGGGGTCCAGCACCGAAAGTTACCCAGCATTTGCACGTATTAGATTGAGGGAAAACCCCGGAAAAAACCTCAACCAGGTAACTTGCCCCGACCGGGATTCGAACCCGGGCCACCTGGTTTCGCTGCCAGACACGCTGACCGTTTCTTCACAGGTGTGGACTCTCCAATGTATTATTATTATTATTATTATTATTATTATTATTATTATTATTATTATTATTTAAATGCATACTTTCAGAATGCTGAAAAATAAAAGAAACATTTTGTTCTTCCATAGAGGAATAGATAAATGCGTTTTGAATTGATTATAAATAGTAATATGTCATTTGAATAGGCCTAAGTACTCGCAGATCATTTTTTATTTTTAACATAATCTATTTTCTGTAAGGAACAAGTTAATATAAATAACGAGACAGGAAAACAAATTCATTTGTGTGACACCATGAAGATAACGCTGCGTTTTTTAAGAAAAGGGAAATGATAGTATATCTAGTCCTATTATAAAACGATGATAGTACTTTGTCTGATTTCTAGAGGAGAAACTTAGACATACACAAAGGGATAGCAATAGGCCTATATTAATTACAAACAGATTTATTTATTTAAATTTAAATATACAGAATAAAGAATATAATTACAAAACAAACGAGGGAAATAGAAATAAAATAATACAAGCAATATAAAAAGAAGATAGAGTAGTATTAACAACATTTGAGACCGAATGAGCAGCGCTCGTGCTCGGTCGCAGTTCAGATATAATATTAAAATAAATAATAATAATAATAATAATAATAATAATAATAATAAAAATAAGTAAAATAAAATAGGAACTAAAATATAACTACAGCGGCAATGGAATTATATAATATAATATTAACACTAGAGAAGAATAATATCGCACGTGAAAAGTAGGACAATATATATTTCAAAATTATAGAATACAAATATAATATAGGTTGATTAATTCATACACATAGGCTATAAGTTTATTTAATCAAATTGAAGATATTAACACGTTTCTAATTTTCTTGTTATGTTAATGGGTTACATGTTAGAAGTTCTGGGTGTAATTTAGTTAAAGGATTGTACAACCGAGGGCCAAAATTTATGCTATGCTTTAGACCAGCAGATGTGAGACATTTAGGTTCTACTAATGTTGAATTAATATTTCCTCTTGTGTCATAATTGTGTGTCTTTAATACAAACTTATTACGATTTTTATGATAAAATTTTAACAGCGTATAATTATAAATTTGTTCAATATTAAATACATTAAATTCAGAATAAATTAATTTAGTTGGATAATCGAAACGTTTCTTCAAACAAATTTTAATTATTCGTTTATGTAGTAAATTTAACGGACTAAGATTAATTTTTGTACTTCCACCCCAAACAATTATACCATATTGAATGATAGACTGAATAATGGCCAAATAAACATTTCGTAGAACTCTAATGGGTAAGTAGCATCGAAGATTAACGAATTTAAAATTGTTTTACGAAGCCTCTTACAAAGATAAGTAATGTGATGAGGCCATTTTAAATTCTGATCAATAATGATACCCAGATATTTGACATGCGTGGCTTCTTTCAAAGGTGGACATTTACAACTTTTGGGATCTAAAAAATTTTCACTGTGTATTATTAGTCTATATTTATCGCTAAATTTTAAATTTTGAACATTGGCAGCTGTTAACGAAAAAGGAACTTACATTTTTAATATCTACTGTATACTATAGGTTACATGAAAAGATAATCTAATATCTCCAAGAGAGTTGTGGTTTAGACTAATTATACGTTACTTTAGTCGCAGCATTTCATATCGGTTAATAGACAGGGTTTTTAAAGCTCTAGATTTTTTATTCTTCGTTCTAAATGGAAAGCAGCCATGTAACTTTGCCATTTGTGAAGGATTTAACAAGTAATAGTATATTATATTGGACTCATCTCACCGGCCCTATGAAGAATGCAAAAGGAATGCATCACTCACGCCAATGCTACTTGAAACCACGCCCCTATCCACCAGCTTCCGAACTGATAACGTCAACAGTATAAGCTTCATAAAACATTAACTAATCACTATACCTGCGAAAGCTGAATGGTTAGACGTTTAGCCTGTCCACACCTCTTATCAGTCCCATTAAGGAGATATGAAAACACTATCCACTCAAGTTTTTTATCACTGCTCTCTATGCTGACTAACATGCTACTAGGTGTTGTCATGAGGCAAGAAAAGTTTTCTTTTGCCGATGTCGAACACTATGTAAATTAGAATGATATTCCTTAAGAGTTCTTACTTAGTCTATGCGTTGGGATTAATAATTCATAGTGGTCCTTTTGACATGATATCCGAGAACAGTAGCCTTTCCGAGTTCCAGAAAATAATTGCTATGCCTTTTCCTGTATAAGGAGCAGACATGAATCTCTTCATCCTTGATGAAGTCATATGATGCCATTTCATTGATTGTCTCGGTTTCTGGCTCAAAATGGAGATGCCACGTTTCGTCTCCTGTCGTTACCCTTGAAAGAGGTTAATCTCCTTGTCATACTTAGTGCTGCTCATCGGAGTGACTACTACCGGGGAGGAATCGGAGATTACGAATAAAGCTCTTCACCGGTGATCTCCGGTACTGTCGTAGGTGGAACAGGGAACATACGGAGGGAAGCGGTGGTTCGGAGCGAAGCAAAGTTGGAGGACGTAGAGCTCAAGGACGACCGACGCGTACGGACTGAGGGTAGTTGTGAGTGGAATAGAATGGCACCAAATCGTATATCCGTCGCATGGAAATTCTTTAATTTAATTGGAGATAATAATAAAGTCGCACGGCGTTAACTTTGTCGGCGAATTTACTCTAAGGGTGGAGGTACTTCGAATTTGTTAGACCATTTGAAGAGATCGCACAATCGTGAACTTGAAGAAACTAAGCAAGTAAATTTAACTATTCAAAACACTTTTGAACTCTTTTAAAAAGCGTGTTTACTTTGATTTATATATAAAAGTTCTAATAAATAATTTCGTGGTTTTGTGTGCAGACAGAGTAACATTGCGAATGAAAAACTGAAAAGCAGAAGAATTTCAGCAAAAAAGGACCCTCTAAAATTGATCCAGCATATTGTTACGAGATGAAACTTCAAACTTCAGTAATGAGCCGCTTACTTGAAACGAAATATGAGTTGGTGATTGTGTTGCCAGAAAAGCCAAACGCTCCTAGGATGCTAACGGGTCCGTATTTGGAAATCTCTATGGCGTGGACCAGGTTAGATACATTCTCTGAGTAGGTCTAAATTTTAAAATATAGGTATGTAAGTGTTCAGGCTAACATTAAGAGCCGCGGTTGTGGTACTAGTACTTGCTGTCAAAAATAAATTATTACCATTCAGATACACATTGACGGTTATTTAGTGATATCATCGTTTTCGTAATTTTAAGATTACGCAAAACATTTGATACGATTTTTTAACTGCTTTAGTGCTGTTGTTCTAGGAAAAAAGTCTTGAAATTTCTATAAAACGTAACTTTCGAGGCAATAAAAATCGTACATTTATGGAATATTTAAAAGGCAACTTGAGTTATCAGATTAAAATATTGAGTTTCATTCTGAAACTAAAGAAACGTGTGGTAATAATATAATTACAATTATCCTTAAGTCGCTATCAGCTTATATTTTATATTACAGAGGAAGAGTGGCGCGTTTTAGAAGAGACAGTTCAAATACTGACACCCTTTAACACAATGATCACAATCCTGTCTGGTAAAGAATCTTAATAAATTATTTTGGACAGTAACCTTTAACCCATTGATACCACACGTTTCTTTTGTTCCATTCTGAAACTACTTTAATATATTTTACGTTAAACTAAACCGATTAGAATAATAATTGACAAGAACTGTTTGTGAATAAACGAGTGTTTCCAGGAAAATTATAAATGTTTACATTAGCTACTGAAAAGCTTTACTTCTACGTTAGTTTTCAGTTAATTTTAATGTTATTAATTTGATCAATGACATAAAACTAATACGCCTTTTCACATATCCTATGAATTTCAAAACTAGAAAAAAAAATCTGTCAGCTAACATAGTACTTCAGGTAAAACAAGAAAAAAAGAAGAGCCGAAGAAAGAGAGAGAGAGATAAATAAAAAAGAGAAAATAAACAACAAAAAATTACACACTTATTCTAAAAGATACGCGGACGTCAATCACTACCTGATCCGATTAAAGGAATGCTCAGCGGAAAATGTATGTCTGCGCCACAGCACATATACTACCTGCGCGGAGGTAACCGGAGGTCTCCGATTGAAAGCGCACAAACAACCGCTCCGGAGAAAAACCTAATCATAAGCAACACTAGTCATACTGTTCCAAAAGTTAGCCTCAAATTGCTTTGTGGCTTTGCTCATATGTGTCTATCACTTGCCTTGAGACCTACCTCAAATAGACCTTCGAATATGTCAAATGTTCCAGTATTCTACATACTTTTGCTTCTTCAAAGTTCAGTCGGAGAGGCGTTTCTTTTAAACTAATGCGTCTTTAGGACATCGTAATATAGATGAATTACTTAGCAATCACATCAGTCTAAGCAGGACGCAGTCTGTAATTGGTCAGCTATTCGTGAACATTGGCATACCCACAATTTCCAGATATCTGTGTGCAATCAACGGCATACTTTTCGTACCTCTTCTATAATCCTCTGTGGATGTTTCTAACTGCCTCATTCTCACACGCCAGGAATTGAATAACAGCATGTTTCTTGTGATGGAATTTAGGAACAAAAGTCCTCTTGAAAGAATGATACTAATATGACAGTCTCGGATACAAAACGAACTAGATTTCAACAGAAGTGGGAATTTACTTTTTTGAAATGTGTAAGAAGGCTGTAGAATGTAAGTTGGATTGAGAAGAGAAGTGTCTTTCTTCTGGAGTGCCCACATATAAACTAATCTACATATTTTGATGAAACCGGAACAGGCCAGTATGTTTTAGTTTAAATTCAAGATAATTATAATCATTGATCTCGCACTTTCAGAAGGATATGATTTGTTTGAATAAATAACATATTTAATCTAGAAGGACAAGATAAGTTTTATTTAGCTAAACCAGCAAAATTTCATGTTAAAGAAAACAACGGTTTAAAAGGTTTACTAATTGCATTTATTTTTGCTTAAAATGGTTATCCATGCCATTTCAAAATTAATAATTTGTCTTTACATTTCGTTTTTAATGGACGTTCTAAATAACCGCTTTCATGAAAATTAATTAAACTGCATGAAAGTTGGTAGAAGGGTGGAAGAAAATAGAAGATTATAAGAACGGAAAGACCAACACAAAGGACAAAACTGGCTGTCCACGTTTAATATCATTCCGTTCACAGTTTGGTTAAACCGTTCTAACGACTCATTAACGACACTCAATGTGATTTCATTAATAACATTTAATTATAATAGTGCTATCCGAAGCAATACATTTTTACTTGAAATGGGTTATATGTCTGTTCATACATTTATATTAGGAAAAAAACAGTTCAACCTGTCAGCGTATCTGCCTTCATAAATATTTGTTTTCAAATCCATACCTTTCCATAAACCGTATATCATAAATATATATTTAATGACAATAAATTAATCAAAATTCTTAGAATCAATTAATAATTATTCAGTAGCTTCACTAATTACCCATAGTTTTTGTTTCCTGATTTGTGTATTTTAACTGATGTTTGAGCAGAACACGAGGTGATGGTGATGATGATAGTAATAATAATAATTTTTATTTATTTTAGTAGGTTATTTTACGACGCTTAATCAACATCTTTGGTTATTTAGCGTCTGAATGAGATGAAGGTGATAATGCCGGTGAAATGAGTCCGGGGTCCAGCACCGAAAGTTACCCAGCATTTGCTCATATTGGGTTGAGGGAAAACCCCGAAAAAAACCTCAACCAGGTAACTTGCCCCGATCGGGAATCGAACCCGGGCCACCTGGTTTCGAGGCCAGACGCACTGACCGTTACTCCACAGGTGTGGACAATAATAATAATAATAATAATAATAATCATCATCATCATCATCATTATCAAATTTGCATGGAGTTTGCCATATATATTTTATTTTACCTGACAGATTTAATGCGTTAAGGCCTTCTATTCCACTCAACTAGATCTACAAGTAATACAAATGCATAAATAATAATAATAATAATAATAATAATAATAATAATAATAATAATAATGTCCTTTACCACCTACCCTGTTCAAGATCTACTTGGAGGATTTAGTGAACAACTGTTTTCAGAACTTGGGATGAGTAATATAGAAGGAAGAAGAATAAAGTGTGTGAGATTTGTTGATGATATGGCGTTATTAGCAGAAGAGGAGATGATACTAAGGGATATGCTACTGGAGCTAAATGACAGCTGTGAGCAGTATGGGATGAAGATAAATTCCAACTTGATAATTTTTAAATATAATTTAGTGTGTTTCTATTCTTATGTGGGGTTTGGTAATTTGTAAATATATTTTAAGATGATTATACTCTAATTGTATGTGTAACTTATAAAACTGATCCTGTGGAACTATGCCCATGTCTTTAATGTCTTTTGATCTATCTGTGTAACTTACTGGTATATTATCTTTATCCTTTTGTGGGTTTATTGCTTATTGAATTGAAATCTAAAATGAATACTGTGGAACTATGTCCATGTCTTTAAAGTCTTTTGATCTATCTGTGTAACTTACTGGTATATTATCTTTATCCTTTTGTGGGTTTATTGCTTATTGAATTGAAATCTAGGATAGTGAAAGTGAAGTCTTGATAATTTTTAAATATAATTTAGTGTGTTTCTATTCTTATGTGGGGTTTGGTAATTTGTAAATATATTTTAAGACATATTCTAATTGTATGTGTAATTTGTAAAACTGTTACTGTGGAACTATGTCCATGTCCTTAATGTCTCTTGATCTATCTATGTAACTTACTGGTATATTATCTTTATCCTTTTGTGTGTTTATTGCTTATTGAATTGAAATCTGTAACTAGGAAAATGTAGGAGTGATATATACTTAAATTCTTGCTGCTGATGTAATTTAAAATTGTAACTAGGGAAACACAGGGTCTTATAATCTTCAATTAATAATGCTAATGTAATTTGAAAGTTTGTAAGTAGGAAGGTGCAAGAATTCAGAATTTGGAATGGTACTTAACTATAATTTATTCTCATCGCATATCTTATCACGCATATTTATTGATTGCGCAACTGGCAAATTTGCAATCTTAAAAATGTAATTATCTAGAAATGTCAAAACATGTAATATTACCTATGTAATGGGGCATGTTGAAATATATACTGTAAAAAAAAAAAAAAAAACAAGACGAAGATCATGGTCATAGGAAGAAAATTAAGGGACGTAAACTTGCGAATTCTAAATGAGGCAGTAGACCAAGTGAACAATTTCAAATACTGTACTAGGGAATGTACTATAAACAGTAACATGAGCTGATGCCAAGAGAGTCAAAAAGAAAATAGCAATGGCCAAGGAAGCTTTTAATAGAAAAAGGAGAATCTTCCGCGGATCTCTGGAGAAAAAACTAAAGAAGAGACTAGTGAAGTGCTTTGTTGGAGTGTAGCATTGTAAGGGGCAGAAACATGGACGTTACGACGAAGTGAAGAAAAGCGGCTAGAACCATTTGAAATGTGGTTATGGAGAAGGGTGGAACGTGTGAAATCGACAGACAGAATAAGAAACGAAGCTGTGTTGGAAAGAGTGGATGAAGAAAGAATGATGCTGAAACTGATCAGAAAGAATAAAAGAAATTGGCTGGGTCACTGGTTGAGAAGAAACTGCCTTCTGAAGGATGAACTGGAAGGAATGGTGAACGGAAGAGGAGTTTCTTTGCGACATTAGCGCTCAGCGGTCATGTAACTTGGGATGCGTAGTAAACTAAACTTTGTCGTCTATAAACATTCCCCTCTACAGAACGGACATCTCTCCATCACGGACAAAACGTGATTTCTTTGAGTTGCATTGCATTGACTAGTAGATTAAGTCTACGACGCAGGGCTCCGGCTTTGGCTCTATTGAAATGTCTTAATATGGTTTCCTATTGACATTAAAATCCTTTACTGTCAGTCGGATTTGCAAACGTGAATAACGTTCTAATCTATTGTCAATGACCTATTAACTACAACGGAAGACAGAATTACATAAATATATTTTAACTCTATGTTAAGTTGAAATAATCATTTGAAAATTAATGAGTTTTTCGGGTGATGTTTTGCTGTATAGTTTACCGCCTCGAATTAAATAGGGGATATTCGGTAGAAGTTTTACCTGTCAATATTCATTCCATTATATGTTTCTTCATACAGAAAAATTCTACGTTTTATTCTACATTTTATACAGGTCTTTGTTTAGAGTTTTTCATTATATCATAGAAAGCCTGTTTGACATTGAAATAATTGTCATAATTAGCAGAAAAATAAATTTAGTGTTGTGGCGTTTATTAGGTATGAGGTGTGAAGCAGAAGAAGACTGGAGTAGCTGTTTATACAATTCCGTATTCTGGAAAATGTAACATATTTTCGGTTTTGGAAATGTAAACAAATCCATGTAGCTAGGTGAAATATTCCTAATGTTATACAGGGACATCATTTTATTTTTACTAACATTTTTAATATTAACCTGTCTATACCTTTAGAGAACCGGAAACACCGCTTGCTCCCCCCTCCAAGACTGGAGTTCGATGATACTGGCGTAAAACACAAATCTACAAGGTATAGGATGGAAGAGAAGTAGTTCATCCATTTACGTAAACTAGGAAATATCGCGATTTTGAGTTTGATAATTTTCATTAGGTTTTTCTTTAATCAAAGTACAGTACTGTATTAAGAATAAGTGTTTTTACTCACGAAGAGAGTTATCCATGCGAACGTATTCATTATGCAGTGTATACTGTCTACAGCACATTAGCATACAATATAGAGAAAGAAGTTAAATTGAAAAATAATCATAATATGAATATTTAAACACAATTTTGAAAATGGTGGCCGTTCATTTCTTTACAGGCTTCAGTTCTTTTGTGAATATTATCGCACTATAGACTATTGCATCTAATTCCAATTGCCAGTTTCGCCCTTCGTACTAGTAACTCATGCTGAAATAATTCTGTACCTACTCTACGTACTGTAAATTCAATCTTCACTTCTGCCCGACCCGAAAATATAAAATTACTCAGACATGTTATCTACTGTCCGTCCAAGTGGTTATGCCGCAGGATTGTAGAAAGGGAGGAAATCACGTGACAGTTAATTACTTAACGAGGCCCTTTTATTTAAGTTAAATTAAACAGCTGTATAATATTACGTAAACTTCCAATTCCTAAGAGAAATTAATGTTTTCAGAAAAGAGCTAAGACAGCCCAGCTATTACAGAGGGGCGAGCAGAAGCAGGTGGGGGAAATCGGGATGCGACGTAGGCAAACGGAGAGTACCTGTGCGAAAATATGATTCAATATTGAAAGCTCTTTCGTCACTGGAAAACGCGAACATATTTCTGGAACGTACTATACTCAGTAACTCAGTACTGCTTACTATCTGCGGTCTTGGTTCTGTGTGGAGTTGGAACTTCCTTAGTAAAAGGGGTGGGAGTGAAGTACATTCAAAAACTCAGGCGCAATAAAAATTGAAGTAAAAATAAAATGATGTCCCTGTATATCAATATGTTAAATCTTTCAATCTTATGGCTTAACGCAAAATATAAAACAAATTAACTCAGTGTTTTATATATTTACATTTGTTGTGTTATTCCACAAATGTTTTCACCTTCCTAGGGGCATCGTCAGGTACAATGGTGTTTACAACATCAAATATCTAAAATCAATTATAAAAGAATATGACCACATGTTCGAAGTAATGCATCATAGTACAGTATTAAAATGTGTAGATTATCAAGCATAGTGTGCAATTGAACAAAATGTTAGAATGAACGTGCAAATTACACATTAAGGCATTCCCAGATCAAAATATTAAAATCACAGGCCTAAATTTAGATTTAGATTTAGATTTAGATTTATTTAATAATAACATATACATGAAAAAACCGCTACATGACAGTACTCCGAAAGAGAAAAGTTCGTGTTCGGGGACAGTTCCGTTTTGATAGAAATACTTGAAAATGACATACAATTTTACATTGTTCACCAAACATACCTATATTTTCTGAATTAAAATTTAAGATTCTGATTATAGACTACAGATTATACGTACCAGTAATTCACAAAAATAAAAATATCTACTGTTTCTAAAATAAAATTTAAAATTCTTGCACTAAGATCACATTCTTAAGAAGAGTAGATAGAAACATACATAAATATACACACTTTGTAGACAAAATACTTACGAAAAAAGTTCACATAAAGATGATAATAATAAAGTTAGTAATAATAATACTAATAATAACTGAGTGAAAAAAGAAATGACTCCTAATTGTGTGTTATGTTCATAGTATATAAAGAATGCAATATGTTTAATTATGATTTAGTGCTAAAACATGATCTATAAAAGTTGAGTCATAATATAACCTTATTATACTATTGCAGAAAACTATTAACTATCTCATTTTTTTTGGACACATTGTACTTTACAGCAAATGAAATTTCATTAATAAAATTATATATTTAGAGAAAATATTAGGCGTAAGCATGTGCATTAATATATCATTATACGTCGAACAATAATGGTATGTTATATGTTTAGTTATTATAATGCAGACATATCACTAAATGTTAAGTTGTAAGCAATCTGAAGTCAAATGTTGTAGTTGGCTTGCTGATGGGGCAAGTAAGATGATATATAACATTAGTATTGGGCTTAGCTGACCATATCAAAAATGAATTGTAAAAAAGAAATATTCCTAAGGTTAAAATAAATGTCACTTTAAAATGACATAGTTTATCATGTCTAATAGTACAGTACATATCCAAAATAAAGTATTATTTTCATTGTAAAATTGACGTTTTATCCCCAAGAGACAATATTTTCTCCCTATGGTAACTATGTAGTCATATTTCAAAATTATCTCACTAAATTTTATTAACAGATTAGTTTTTATTATGAAATATTACTTCCCATATCAATATATCAAATCAAGATCTATGGAAATTCCTGAAAGTTTTGCTGTTTTATATAATATTTATTCATTAAGTTGTAAAATATCCTAATCCAAAATTGAGTTTAGCTAAATTATCACGTGAATATATACACATACTGATTTAGAAAGTATTCAATGTGTACGAAATAACTCAAGACGAATGTGTGCTTAATGTAATGATCTTTGGTGTATTGCAAAATCACAGCATTCAAGTTTTCAGAGCTGCATTGATATCATAATCATCTGGTAGCAGCTAGCGGTGCAGAGTTGAAAAATATGGGAATGCACAGCTGTGCGATTCTTTATGATCACGTCATCGCATATATCTACCATTATTCGCGAGGATACTACATCAACCTGTTCTTTGCCGCACCTTCATTTCGATACCGTTTTCTTCAACCCACTTTTTCTCCCCTTCCTTTCCCCTCGAGGCTTTTCTTACTGCCTTAGCACCCTTTAGATGTCACTTTTTCCCACTTTACGAAACTGATGGCTCAATGGAAGAAGGCGTTACCTTAGGACATGGGTCGTTCTCTCTGAAAAATGCTCTTAAATGTTCTATACTCCACTACACCTACCGAATAAAAGCTCTGGAAATGAACATGAGTGAACCATTTAACAGCACATGAATTCGTAGATTTCCCCATAATCGCTCTTCTTAGATTCTATTTAGGATTGGGACGTTTTCTTCGCTTCATAAAGCACGTAACATAATGATCTAAATTTCTTATGGAGATCGTAACATTAGCGGAAAGATAACAACGCCGAATTTGCACACTCAAGTCTCGGCTTCAGATCTCGGCATTTTACATAGAATTTGTGTTGAACTAAAATGTTGGATCAAGTTTCGTCCGAGTATTAAACTTACTGTAGACCTGCTATCGTTATTCCGAGAATTTCACATCACCGCATTATCTCTCGATACAGTGTTCGGTATTATTGGCTTCATCTTTTAGTATTCGTAATTCTATCCTTAAAAATGTCCCGCGCCTTAGCTGAGAGGTTTAGGCCTTGTCGGCTTGGACTAGAGTTACGGAATGTGCTCTGATTCGACTATTCATGGAGGAAGAAATTTTCTCATTTAACTTTGGCCAGTGGATGGGACCGAAGCACACACAGTATCCTTATGATTTGTGTAGAAATTCGATTTTGAAAAACCACCTATAACGGCATGGGATTCATCGTACGAACAACACTTTCCCCTCACTGGTTTGATGATCGTTCACCTCTGTTAGGGCAGGTGAACGTTGGGCGACCAGTTGCCAGTCGGCTTATAATAATAATAATAATAATAATAATAATTATTATTATTATTATTATTATTATTATTATTATTATTATTATTAATTTATTTATTCTGGCGAAGTTAAGGCCATCAGGCCTTCTCTTCCACTTAGCCAGAAACAAAAGAAGCTGATACAATTTTACTAATATTTAAAGAACACTAATATCAAATTTATACAGTCATACAAGCACAACTTGAGTAAATTAATGCAAACATACTAAATAATAATCACAAAATAATATAAGGCTAGAAGTTACATTCAATGAATACGCAAGTGGTAAGTAAACCAATATTGCAAATTACAAGAGTAATACATTCAAAGTAAATTATAACTATACAACACCGAGGAAAATTATACACACACACATACACACAAAGGAGAATTAAAGATGAATACTGGTCACGTGTTTAAACCATTTACTTTTAATTTGCAACATCATTCGACAGTTCCTGAGGGAGCTGGGTAGGGAGTTCCAGAAACGAATTGTTGATACTGTGAAAGAGGAAGAATAGTGAGCTGTTTTATGGCAAGCCATAGATAATAAAGGGTCATTTTTAGAACGAGTACCCAGGCTGTGATAAGAGGACAAGAAATTAAAACGCAGTAAATTAAAAGTTAGGCGAAGAAGTATTGATGATGCGATATAGGAAAATTAGTGAATGGATATATCTTCGGTCCTGTAATCTTACCCATTGGAGCGTTTCAAGGGAAGGTGTAATGTGGTCGTATTTGCGGATGTTGCAAATGAAACGTATGCAGGCATTATGAACGCGCTGCAATGTTTGTGCTAAATTAGAATTTATTCCAGTGGGAGATACGTTGACAATTAGCGCAACAATTGCTGTATCTGTTTCAATAAATCTTTCCATGTAATTGTGTTTTTTTCTGTAAACGGCCCCAGGGAAAATCACTTTCTGGAAGGCCTGGTAATTGCGGTCGAGTGGCCAAAATTTGTATAAGCACTTCTTTTGACAAAAAAAAAAACTGTTAGTAGAATGTGGCAATAGTCAAAATGTGGCAGCACCAATGTTTGTATGA
Organism: Periplaneta americana; assembly: GCF_040183065.1. NCBI lineage: Eukaryota > Metazoa > Arthropoda > Insecta > Blattodea > Blattidae > Periplaneta > Periplaneta americana. Next base: position 32,857,588 of record NC_091125.1, read on the forward strand.
GAATTCTTTTTAATTGAAAAGGTAGAACATTTTCAGGCGATTTAATGAATGAAAGATGGAGAAGACGGTCTTGCATGTGTGTATGACTTGGACATTCCACTTGAGGTTCTCGACCATTCGTCTTTTAATGCAGGTCTAGGCAATATTGAATATACTGAAGATATATTTCCTGTGATAGGCCTAATGGTATTAAAAATTACTAGTTTACTGATTTGGTACGTATATGGAAATTAATCGTCGGAAAAATTTCATTTCGTTTTACTTTTTCTCGACCTATTTTTGCTTTGCTCAAGAACATTAACTTTCTCTGACAACAAGGAGTGAACTTCCAAAACGGAGTTTTGTAGACTTTATATTTTCAAGAAAAATGCAGAAATCTGCTATATGGAAAAAGAAAGCTGTCCAAACTAACTTCATATCTACAATATATAACTGTTGAAATTGCTGTATTTTGACGCAAAAATCATGTGTAATACGGAGGCCTACATAAAAAAATTACATTGAAGCAATTTTTGTAATTTTGTACAAACCACTGTTTGAAAGTATATTTTTCCTATTATTGAATTGTATCCGTTCTTAATTGTAGCATTACAAGCATAATAATAATAATAATAATAATAATAATAATAATAATAATAATAATAATAATAATAATAATAATAATGCTTTTTCAATTCACCGTGGGCTATAGCAAGGAGATGCACTATCACCTTTACTTTTTAACTTCGCTCTAGACTAGAATATGCCATTAGGAAAATTCAGGATAATAGACAGGGTTTGGAATTGAACGGGTTACATCAACTTCTTGTCTATGCGGATGACGTGAATATGTTAGGAGAAAATTCACAAACGATTAGGGAAAACACGGGAATTTACTTGAAGCAAGTAAAGCGATATATTTATAAGCAAATCCCGAAAAGATAAAGGTTATGATTGTCTCGTGACCTGAATATTGTACGAAATGGAAACATAAAAATTGGAGATTTATCCTTCGAAGAGGTTGAAAAACTCAAATATCTTGGAGAAACAATAACAAATATAAATGTCACTCACGAGGAAATTAAACGCAGAATAAATATGGGAAGTGCCTGTTATTATTCGGTTGAGAAGCTTTTATCATCTAGTCTGCTGTTAGAATCTATAAAACAGTTATAACACCGGTTGTTCTGTATGATTGTGAAACTTGGACTCTTACTGTACTTTGAGAGAGGAACAGAGATTAAGAGTGTTTGAGAATAAGGAAAATATTTGGGGCTAAGAGAGATGAAGTTGCAGGAGAATGGAGAAAGTTACACAACCCAGAACTACACGCATTGTATTCTTCACCTGACAAAATTAGGAACATTAAATCCAGACGTTTGAGATGGACAGGGCATGTAGCACGTATGGACGAATCCAGAAATGCATATACCGGTAGTGTTAGTTGGGAGACCGGAGGAAAAAACATCTTTGGGGAGACAGAGACTTAGATGGAGGATAATATTAAAATGGATTTTAGGGAGGTAGGATATGATAGAGACTGGATTAATCTTGCACAGGAAAGGGACTGATGACGGGCTTATGTGAGGGCGGCAGCGAACCAGCGGGTTTCTTAAAATCAATTTGTAAGTAAATAATAATAATAATAATAATAATAATAATAATAATAATCTCACCGGTATTCTAGTAACCTTGTTAGATTCAGACGAGAGTATGCGTGTTTGTATCTTTTGCTATATTATCTTAAGTGGAAGTCTGTCTATCAATTTCTAAAAGCTTGTAATGTAGCTTTGAATTGAACATTTAAAATTAGTAAAACGCCATGGCAGATAGATTTAACTTGCAGCAAAACTATACTCAATCCAGAATGTGTAAGGAGCAGAAATAAACAGCCATAAATATAATCTGCCTCATCATTATTTCGTCGCGTCAGCAGATAATGGTTGTTACGGAGACAGATTTACCTACGTATATAGCTTTAGTCGACTCTTTACTTCTGCCCCGTACACATCCTGGATTGAGTGTAGCAGCAAGATGAGTGTGTATTATAAAAACGGTATCTCTAGTGACCTTGGAAACTAGGAACTGAATGTAGCTGAAAGCTCGAAAATGACGTGACTTACGCCAGCAGAAGCTCTCTAAACCCGGTCGCGTTCGGATGTACGTGTGTAGTTAGGTTTATTTTCTATGTCATACATAAGTCCTTGATAAATCGCTGCAATTTTAGTGTTCCATTTTAGACAAATGCCGTGTTTCTGTAATACATTTCCACGGTAAGAAGTTGCACTGGATAATGGACATTCTGTCTCCTGTTAAGTGTGGAAGAAAGAGGTTAATTTGCTGTTGCTGTGATATATGCCGATACACAATAACATTCATGGTCAAATGTAAGTAAAAGTAGAATTTCTCGCAATTAAGAGTAATGTTTCGAATGGAATTTTAGTATTAAATTTAACATTGTAGTCATGCCATTCTGAGTTATGTTTGTATAGACTAGAAAATATTTTCCTTTCCTCTGGTGTAGTTATAAAATGTTCTATTACTCCAAAAACTCCAGTGATTTTTACTTCCGTCCTGACATCTGAAATATAACCTCATTCCGCTGTTGAAATTTTGAAAAAATGTGTAGGTTATTTTTACGCATATTTATCAGCACATTTAACACGGATAATGTATGAAAGCAATTTATTCCAGATACACGAATTACTTTCCCTGTTCCTGTATACTTAATTGTATTCTATCTCCCCTAGATTTTACCACACCCTCTTAATAGAGGGATTGTGAATTAGGTTTCTTATAGCAGCTGCAAAGAGTAACCTGATGGTTGCTAACGGGGAGGGTTATGCTTTATATATCGGAATATTTGTTAGTTACGTCATCGTTAGCAATTTTGGTTGGTACTATGCAAACGCTTTCCATCTGAAGAGCCTGACCTGTCTACAACAGAAGAGTTCGTTAGTGGGAGAGGAAGAGAGATAGAAAGAGAGCCCCTCCTCTGTAAGAATGAGGGTTATTTCCCTGGGGAGAATATTCGCATCCCCTTTGAAGATTAGAGACTGGGGGAATCTTTCCTTTTCTTGTTTAACTAAGCCATTGCGAACAGTGCATTGTTGCTTTATTTCTGAAATGACATGGAAATTTATAAATGGTTTACGGACATTGTGAAACACATTTAGTTACACAAAAGGCACGGAAAATCTCAAAAGCTTTTATGAATTCTGTAAGAACATTATATTTGACAAGAATTTAAATACTAGCAACAAGATTAGTCTGAACTTGGCCCTTTGAATTCTACTCTGATTACTACAACATCTTAATAAGTGGGCGCAATTCTCTATCGGTAAAAGTTTTATAGGAATGTAAGCGTAAGTCAACCCTTGCGTGGATGAGTGGTTAGACCTTCAGTCTGTTACGAAGGTGGTCCGGGTTTGAGTCCCAGTCAGGCCTGATATTTTATTGAAAAATCCAATGCCACTTGTGGCGGACATGGTCTCTGGTGACGCACGGAGTGGCTCCTAGGTACGAGTGGGTTGCCTGCTCGAAGCCTGGTTACGTAGCGAATCTTAGTGTAGTCAGCTGATTATGGGTTGGAAATGCGTCTAGCTCAGTCATGTCAAAATCAGGTGAAGGGGAAAGTATGTCGTCTACCTCACTCCAAAGCTTTGACACTATTGACATTCATGCTTCATTCTCAATCTCAAACTTGCTTCAGTTGCGGGTAGTACACCAACTCACGATGTAAAAACAATCACCACTCTAAACATAAAGAGAGACAAACAAGATCAGAGACAAGATGATAATCTTTTAACCTCGAGAGTGCATATAATTTACACTGATTCATTTTTCATAAAAGAAAACTGATCACAACGATACTGCATATCTAAATATTACAATTATACCACTTAGACTACAGCATTTTTAATGATAGGCTACACTTCTATTGGCAATAATTGATGTAAATATCGACCACTTTTCACACTTTTCCCTGATGCTTTTATGAAACTATTGGCAATAGATTGTTTAACCATTTTGTCATTTATGAAATGTATAAATCCAGAATGAAACAAAATTTCATAAAATAAACGATACAATAACAATTTTACATAATTACATGCCCGTACCTGTAAATTTGTTTCCCCCCCATTTTCACTATGGGCAGCATTGAAATGACGTCATAGAATACAATGCCGTATATAAGGCAGTTGAAAGGAACATAATAGGCAATTAGCTATATTATCTCCTTCAACAACAAAATAACCATATTCCCATTCCTTATTGAAGCTATTTCTTGGTACTTCAGTCAGTGCCATTTTCAAATATTCTGTAAACTGCTAGACACTGACGGTCTTACTAATAAAAACTCTATATACAGACGTTTAACTGTCTTATACTTATACAATGAGTAGCTCGTTTATAAGTCATGTGTAAATTCCTTACTAATAATCACTACATACGACGTGTATAACAGTATAACTGTTACACAGCTACGTCATAGTTTCGTCATTACTTCGTTACGAAAGGTAATAGAATATCTGAGGTTCTCTACTGGATCCGGTAGAGCGCTCTAGTGTGGCGTGTTAAATATCGATAGTACAACTGGCTCTAATCGATTACCACACTACATTTTGGTCAAAGAGTACAAGCTACAGCAATATTATTCTAATAATTCTATGATCTTTGGTTTTCTTCTTCTGTGGTTACAAGGTAAACATCATCATAAAATGACAGTCGATACGAACAGCTGTTAAAGGGGTGGCCATTTTTTCCCTATATACAACGCTTAAACAAGGGGTTTCGTGTATATAACTACTGCAAAGCAATTCCCATTGTATAGTTACAGCCTGTTTATACGTCCATAGCTTATTCACGGTTTATTAGTAACGTTTTCTGTCTCAACTCTGCATAAGTCTCGTATAAAAACTATACACGGTTTATTAGTAAGACTGTGAATGTTTACGTTCTGCAGCTAATGTCTAACTAAACAGAATGAAAACAGAGGGTGGGAGAAGTAGGGATGGTAATGTTTGCGCTCTAGGGAGCGCATGTTTGACATCCCTGGTCTAGCTTGAGGATTAGCGCAATAAACCTTGGATAGTTCGCAGTGCTGGGTTATAGTGCCCCCTCCAGAAATTCCATTCCATTTCTAAGTCAAAGAAGTAAACATAATTTTGATATTTTTGGCTGTTATTTCAAGAAATGTGGAGAAAACCTGTTGTTTTCTATAAGAATAATTTTTAAGTTAGTGACAATAAATGAAGTGTTATACAACTCTGATGCTGAAAAAGTTGTTTTTGAATGTGCCATCTATTTCTCTGGCCGCGTATGTTCACTTATTCCTATATGATAGCCCTGATCATATGTACAGAGTGAACCGTAAGTAATGTCATTACTTTCAGAAGGTTATTCTTTGAAATAATTCAGACAAAAAAATTTAATACACATTTAATCATTTTTTCTTTCTTTTCTGAGATAAAAATTATTTTATACGAAACATTTCATAGCGTGTTTTGGGAAAACCATTTAATTAATTCCCAATATGCTCAGTTACTTTAAGAAAGCCGAGTGTTATGATAAATTATTGAAAGAATTTTAGTTTTGTTCTTCAAATGTGCAGAAATTTGATCCGAACAAATGTAACATTGTAAAATTTATTTTCAGAACGTAAAGTTACATTTGTTCCGAACTATTTTCTGCACATTTAAAGAACAAAACTGAAATTCTTTCAGTAATTTGTCATCAGATTTAGGATCCGGGACATTTTAGCAACCAATGTACGCACAAAATGGCTATAGAGTTCCTTGAACATAGTAGACAGGCATACTGTGAATGGAAACAACGACGTCAATATGCTGTATTATATTCTACTGTTAATGTACAATATAGTGACGGTGGAAAATGAAGTAGAATACATACTCACAAGCTGTCATGTCCCTCGGCGACTTGAAGACGTTAGCGTTACAATGAACAATAATGTACATACTTGCAACTAGTTAGAAAAAATTGTTCACTATGAATTGAAAATGCACTGTGATGGTCTGAGTTCGTTTGGTAGGGAGAGGCGGAAGAATACATATCTCTGATCACGAACCGAATTGTACACTGATGCACAGGTAAACGAAACTCATTGTGCTATCTCACTTCATCTGTATTCCGTTGCACTATAACTTTACTTCATTCTTAAGTTGTCTCGGATCCTAAGCCTGATTATTGTAATACACTGCTCTCTTAAATTGACTGGGCAAATTGGGAATTAAATCGACGGCTTTCACAAAACAAGCTATAAAATGTTTCATATAACATAATTTTTATCTCGAAAAAGGAAGCAAAAACGAGCAAATTTGTATAAAACATTCTTTTGTTTGAAATATCTCAAAGACTAGCCACTGAAATGAATTTCATTACTTACGATTTGCCGTACATATCAGATTGACCATTTCCATGTTATAAAATGGGAACATATAAAAGGGAACGATTGCTAGGATCTCCACTATCGAAAATAAACTCTTGGTAACGGCTGCTAGATGTAAGATACAGACTGTTAAGAAAAAAGTATCCAATATTTTAGGAGGTGCTAGTATGCATCAAAACAAGAAAATAATGTCTAATAAACATGGGTACTACAACACATACTTTCTGAAATCTGAACACTTGTTCATAGGAGGTGCTCAATATGATGTCTATTCATGGCAATGCATTCCTCTGCCCTTTGGCGTAAGGAATCACGCACTCTTTGAAATTGACCTGGTTGTTCTTGATAACCAAAATTCTAGGGGATTTAGATTAGAGGAACGAGAAGGCCAAGGTGTGGGGCCTCCCCAATCAATCAAGCAGTCCTGAAATGTCAGCGTCAGGTGTTCACGCTCATTGCGGAAAAAATGTGCTGGTGTGCCATCATGCATGAAACACATCTGTAGTCTTTGCTGACATGGCACATATTCCAGAAAGGTAGGCAATACGTTAATAAGAAAGTCCTGATAACGAATCCCAATTAATCTCTGTGATAGCACGTATGGCCTTCAATCTTTCACCAAGAACGCCTGCCCATACGTTGATTGAGAATCGGTGCTGATGCCTTATTTCTTCAAGTACATGGGAATTTTCATCAGCCCACAGATGCTGATTACGAAAATTCACAATCCCATTCCTGCTGAATCCTGCTCATTTCCGCAATCAAACTTTTCTTTTCGGTATTCCTTGCGACGTATCAGAATTCCACGCCAGGGATGTCAACTACGGTATGATTATCTGGTAGGCTGCTGTATTTTAGGGCAGAAAAATTCATTGCCGTAAATGGACGTCCTATGAACAAATGTTCAGATCTCAGAAAGTATGTGTTATAGGACCCATGTTTATTAGACATTTTTTCCTTGTTTTGATGCATACTATCACCTCCTAAAATATTGGATACTTTTTAAACACCCTGTATATTACTTTATACTATTCAGTGTTATAACAAGACTTCTTCTGCAGTCGCTAGATGGCAGCATACAAAAATTGATACGAGTTGTTGTCTTGAAAGTGCATTGGGTTAATTAATCTGTTATATATGATTAGGGATAGTAATCTAGCTAAACACAGATCCCAGTTGAGTGTATGGATAGAACTCTTGAGTAAATTATAAGAGTGAGCAAACTCCGAAGAGGATAAAATGACGAAAAAAGATTTATGCTTGTATAGACGAAATTATAGAATTGTTAAAATAAAAGCCAGAAATAATAATTCTCTTAATAAGTTATATTATCCATTAGTTCGATGCATTGCTCCTGTGTGGGTGTTGCAATCGGTCATTATTCTCGCACACATTATTGTCATGTTACACAAATGTCTGCTCGACGGTATTCTGAATGGATGACATGATCTCTTGTGCCAATATCGAAGGGTCAACACGTGGCGTACACACGTGGACGTGTCTGCAGAATTGATGTATTTGATTTGCTACGATTGTGCGTGCGTGCATGCACGAATAGAATACATTAATGTCCCGTCCTTCAGGCTCCTCCCGACCTGTACAGTGTGTGTGAAGTAAACATTGGGATAAGTCTTTTGCATTGTGAGAAATCTTTGGTACAAGACCCTAGAATTCACAAGTGAATTTTAATATAAAATGTGTGTTTTCTTGCCTTTTATTGTGGCTCAATCTGGAATGCCCACTTTTGTTTCGGGGCAAAGAAGTGAAGATAAATCTTCCTCACGTAGGTTTTGCGTTGCATCCCTTCTCTTTGTTTTCTCTTGTGCTATCCTGACCACATGCCACTACGGAGCTCCTCAAGGGTCCCTTGTTAGCTTTCACCGCTGATCTAAAAGTCACACAACCTCAGTTTGAATAATTCTATTTTTATATTTCGCCTCTGAAAGTTCATAGCCATACAGATAGCCTGTTACTACAACGTTCTAATAAAACGCGAGTATATTTTTCAAGTTCTCTTTGAGAAAGTCGTTCACATTGCATTTCTCATCCTCATTATGCGAAGTGTGATGCGACTAATAGTCCATTTCCAGATTTTCGCAGAAATATCTCGTTTAGAAAGCTATTCCTAAAGGTAGAGCTTTTAACACTAGGCAAGCGTGTTAAAAATTGACTGTTACACGTTAGCGAGCGAAATTACCTTTAAAACTGACTTTCAACTGTTTGCACCGATTGTAAATTTTCCCCACCAGATGTCACACGTTAGCAGTCGCAACTGAGCAATAAAGCAGTTCAAATAGTTCTTTTTAATTTTTTTATTTTTTTACTTGGTTATTTATAAATAAGAAGCAAGTATAATTGTGATTAAATTTGTTGGTTGATTAGTTTTGTTAATGAATTTACAATTTCATTTTGTTTATTATAAATGTTTTCATGGTTCATAATTTCTATATTATTAATTATTATATCTTTTAAAGGCTCTAAGTTAATTTTAAACTAATATCCTTCAAAGCTATAAATAAAGATTAAATTTCTGCTGTATCAACTACTAGGTTATTTAGCGTCGATTTTTTTTTATTTTAGTGGGTTATTTTACGACGCTTTATCAACATCTTAGGTTATTTAGCGTCTGAATGAGATGAAGGTGATAATGCCGGTGAAATGAGTCCGGGGTCCAGCACCGAAAGTTACCCAGCATTTGCTCATATTGGGTTGAGGGAAAACCCCGGAAAAAACCTCAACCAGGTAGGCTAACTTGTCCCGACCGGGAATCGAACCCGGGCTACCTGGTTTCGCGGCCAGATGCGCTAACCGGTACTCCAAAGTGTGGACTTTAGCGTCGATGAGATGGGTAATAGCGAGATGGTGTTTGACGAAATGAGACCGAGGATTCGCCATAGTTTACCTGCCATTTGCCTTAGGGTTGGAGAAAACTTCGGAAAATAACTGAACTAATTCGGGAATCGAATCCACGTTCGAGCGTAACTCCGGATCGACAGGCAAGCGCCTCAGTTCAAATAGTTGCAGACCTGCGTTTAAAAATGACTGCTTTCAGTTAATAAAATATGTACACAAATTAAATAAATTGTTTCAACACCTGTTTTATTGATAATCCTGTATGAAACAATTAAGAATTACATTACATTACATTTAAAAAAACAGGAGGCACTAGGGTTTAGCCAGGGACCACAGATATGCAGTCCATTGCTCTACCACTTAACTATAATACCTCTTTGATATTATGTGTTAAGGTTTCGCTATTGGAGTGAACGCAGTGGAGAGGTCTTGAAAGTTGTTTCTATACCAGAACAAGGAACGGTTATTTAAAAAATATTGTACCTAGGATGCACATGTTAAAAATTATTTTATTTTGTTCATACGGTTTGCTTCACTCGTCATACTGCCCCGTTTCGTAAACATCAATACACACAAAATAAAACGTTATTTTTAACATTTGTATCGTAAATAACTGTTTTAAGCATGCCTTTATCGAAAAATTGGTTTTGGGTATGTTGTATGATTTTCTGTGTCTGTCTATCTGTTCACCAGTCGGTCCATCAGTCCGTACGCCTACCCGCCTCTCCTTCCGAATATGTACGGTAGGTATATCGGCTGAAAAACATTTTTCTGAAATAAATAAAATGTTTGGTGAAATAGATAAATAAATAAATTGATAAATGAATGAATAAATAAATGCAATGTATATATTACCTCCAATATTTTTTATTGAATAATGATGTTATTGCCAGATCATTAACATCATTTCCCACTGTTAGTCAGTAACGTCAATGCCCGGGGATTGACTTCAGTGACCATGAACATTTCGTCATTGTTGTGGGCCTAAACTTGAGATGAAAACAAAACGTTATCACTTGACTTGCTTGGCTTGGTTTTTCGAGGTCCGAAGTCAGGACGGATCCTTACACTTAGGCATGTGTTTTCCCATTGTACGCTTAATATTATATGCGATGATTGTCCAAGTCCGACAGGTGGCCTGGTAGCATTCGTGAATCCGATATCCTGACAAGTGGGCCATCCAGTCTAAGTCCTGAGAGCAAGTCGCATCCTGAGAAGAGTACCTGATAAGTCCCAGGTGCCGAAGTCCCAAGTCCTTTCTATATTATCGGGAACTCGTACTACTCTTACGATTTCGCAGTGGTCTATTTTTAACACTATTGCAGATGGTAGATGAAAAGCAGGGAGACAGACTGTTAGAATGAAAGACGGGTACGGGAGTACCCAGGGAAAAACCTATACAACTTCTGCTTTGTCCACAAATTCAATCACTACCTGGCCGGGATCGAATCCAACGTCCTACAAACGCGGTCGAACATTATTACACATTGCCAGGTAATTACGTTAATGGCTATTTCTAATTGGACAACGTTGGTGAATTAATAAAATAAACATAATATCATCTAAGAATATATCTGTACGTATGTCTGTAGTTTTTGGTAAACAGTATATTCTGAATTTTACTTGTTCTCGCAACACAATATTGCCATGAGCGAACGACATTTATACATTGCTTCTGCATTTAGTTTTATATTGAAGCCTCTGACAAACTTATGATCATGTTATATTGCTAGTTGATTCTCCCCGATATATATATATATATATATATATATATATATATATATATATATATATATATATATATATATATATATATTGGTAATCTTTTGCCGATTCCAAGGATTCCTCCAACCAAAAAAAAATTACCACATGGATTAAATCTGCTTACTTGCCGCCCATATGGAGACCTATTACGCAGGCCAGCGAAATCAAGATTGATAAACCTTTTTTTTAAATATACTGAGTTCACTGTTCCTGGGATTCCTAAATCCAAAATTTAGCTCAGTTTTTCTGTCACATATAATTTTTCCACATTTTTGGATGATAGTATTAGCTAAGGGATGTAGCGTTATTGAATTTAATGTTTCTGTGTTGTTCCTTAATCATAAACTCGCCACAAATAGAATATTTATCTGGGTAGTTTACACAACCACGGCTAGCCATGTTTCACAACTCACTGCAATATGAAGTTAGGTTCGAGATTACAGCATGACACAGTCTTCTAGACTATGTTTGCAAGGATCACTAACTAGCTGCAAACAATCGCCACTAAGAACACTGTTGTATGAATTCTTTAAACTGTGAAACTACCATTTTTTTTAAATATCAATACCAGACAAACATAAATTTCAATTTTGTGAAGAAAAAGAACTGTACATTATGTGGTATTTTAAGTGTCATTTTCTGTTTTAACGCAGAAAAATATCTAGGCTAAGGGACAGCTAAATTTTCCAAAAGTTTTTCATCGCAGACCTATGTTATTGTTGACATGAATTGAGTTGAACTAACGAAATAGAGGACTTTAACAATATTGACTAAAGATATTTTGGAAACTACGTAATTTACCGAACAGTGATGCTATCAACATCTCTCAACTACCTAAGACATTGTCCCTAATAATGGAATTATCGCTGTTTTCCAATGTTTTTTATATTGACGCTAAAAACCAGCCATTGACTTCATTCCAAAAATTTACTTCAGTCTTCACAGTCCATAATATTTATATAAGCTATAGCCTACAGAATGGATGGTACCCTCTGCACCAACATTTAAGATATGATTCTTCATGTTAAATATAACAAAACTTTTATTACACTTTTCCTTCGATGGAACACCGTTAAACATGAAAAAAAAATAGTCTTTGCCCAATGTTTGCAGCTCTCTATTGCGATAATGGCCCGAGAGAAGTGGCTCATTGTTATACACGCAGATAGCTAAAAATAATCTGAACAGTTAATGTCTTGAATCTTTTTTTGAAAATTAAACCGTTTAGCCATGAATAATAGCGAGAATCGTTGAAATAAATCTTGCAACGCAGCGCAAGTCGCTTGTTACAGACTGAGTACAGCAGAGGAGGAGGGGAAGGTAAGGAGTGTGCAGGCCGCGCTTAGGCCCGTAACACATTTGCAGAGTTTTCGCCAGAGAGAAATGTGTTGCGAGAAAATTATAAAATTGATAACATGGATTCAAATGGACGTCCACACACTGGAAGAGATTCTCGCTCGAGGCAAAAACCTCGCGCGAGTTTCTCGCTGGAATCGTTAGCTCAGCGAATTTTCTTGACACATTTATCAAAGATGCTTGACATTTATACTCTTTATGGCGATTGAATGTAGAAAAATATATCATAAGTGGCGATGAATTTTATTGTTTTTATTTGAAAATGACGAAAGATGGCTGTTAATTGCAGTCAGAAACTTAACGAACTTGTACGATGTCACCCGTAGGCCTATTTATATGATACACGGAATGAAAACTATAAAAAAAGAAGAAATCTGGAGGCAAATATCAGATTATCTGAATATAAGTAGGGCTATATTTTATTTTGATGAGATTTAATAGTATTAATTAAACATTTGAAATAATGTATCTATATGTCTTAACAGTTTACATAATTTTAATCAGAACATAGCAAAGAATCCTCTATCATATCATGCATGGCAAACAACTGTGGTCCATTCAACCTGAAATAACACCTAAACGTATCATTATTCAAATCGAAACCAGTGTCCAAAACTCGCCCTTATTTTCGTAAGATAGAATGTGATTTTTAGATATTTCTGGCTTTAATTTTAGGCCTACGTTTTCTTTTCATTAACAAAATACGTTCATGTAAGTCCATTTCCTCATCATCTGAATACTCAGATTCAACATAGCGTTCGTACGTAATTTGTAAAGTACGACAATATACTTACAAGTTATATGACAATATACGTAAATACATAATCTATAATATTTCCCCCAACGAGTCATTACTATAATCAGAAAAATGCTTTCTGCATGAATGCAGTGCATAGATGATCATAGCGAGGTGTGATCTGTGATAGAGAGAACTCGCCAAGTGTGTGGAGGAGGGCTCTTCGCCTCTTTCTCGCAACACATTTCTCGCTAGCGAAAACTCTTCAAGTGTGTTACGGGTCTTACTTGGAGTTAGTGCAGCAGCCGTGATGTTGCCAAATGCTTCATAGAAACATAACGATTTCCTCTGAAACGATGAATGTTAGAATCTTATTTAGAGTTTTCAAATCTCTCCTGATGATCTATTACCATCCATTCTGTATATACAGAGAAGCCCAGTCACATATCGGCCGGTCCCACGCACACAAACGGTAACAGCTGCCGACCGACCAACCCCCGGTCTTCTTGGTCCGTTACCTCCCCGTATATTCAAAGTTTCCTCAACAAGTTTATTAATAAATGCATACTCACAATTTTATCTTGTTTTATTTTTATACTATAATATCTTACTTTTATTAAAAGATATCAGCTGTTTAATGCTATTAGTTGTAGTGACTATTAGTTCATTAAGAGTTCCCAACGCTAAAAAAAAACTACTAAATTTTAAAAAATATATCACTTGCAGAAGACTTCATTTTTTCTAGACAAATATCTATAATTACAACAAAACTCCGGAATGTTTTATTCAGTGGACCCTATAGTACCCTCTGTACAGGTTTGTCAACGTATAACCTTTATAGCCTATTCTGTATTTAAATATTCTATACTTACTTACAGTTAATTTACGTTGCACTAGTAAGGATCATCTGAATAACAGTTGCAGTTATCTGCAAATCACTTCACTTAAATACAAAATGTGTTTTCAGAACTAAGTGTCATTCGAATTTGAACTTCTGATATGGGACTTGCCTTTATTAACCACATATGTTGGGCCTACGATAGTATTCACGGAACGTCAGGTAGAAAATTCCTGGAAGAGTATGACAGTTGTCCGTTCAATAAATATTACGGTGATATATTTTATTTCAAGAGTTTGGATGATGTGAGAATTTTGAAGAAATTAACAAGTAGCAGGACTCCTGGTAATATGATCAGCATGGTGGAAAGATATACGCTTAATACAGCAAAAGACATGGTATTGTGCACACAGTCGTTGAGGAAGGAAGATAGGCTATGTGTCTATTTCTGTGTTGGGAATCGAACCATGATTTTGTAACTGGATAAGTTACTCGATGATGTTGTTTCTGTAATAAATCACATGTGCAAGTTTGTATTTGTGCTGGAGGTCCAACAATTTAGTTTCGTTATAATTATTAATTATTTCATTCGATTTGTCAACAACACGAACTTAAAACCCAGAAACTATTTTTATTTCCACTTACTCATACTGGCGTTTAAATGGGACGCTTTTAGTTTTTATGTTTGCACGAATGTGTTAATGGAAAGAGACTGTGATTATTGTACATAGAATTTTGAATATTTCACATCGAAACATATTCAATAGCATTTTTAAGTAAACAAAATAAAAAATGTTTATAAAACAAGCCGAAAAAATAAATATCCAAGTTGGTAAATGTTTTGTGCTTCTGTTTCTACTAGAAATTCCGATAAAAGCATTTATGCATATTTTCGACATTTTAAAATAATAAGCAGTGCAAGTCTTCCGTACACATGTGATTTCTCTTTGTTAGTATAAACGTTGGACTAACTAGGGGATTAATTTTATTAATACAACGACAATGATGTGTGGTACGAAATAATTAATGTAGGTTTATTCAATATTGGTGAGATTCGATTTCTAGTTAATTTTTCGTTCACATTCATCTAACCCTCTTTTTCATTTTTTTTTTTTGTTTTTTTTTCCTTTCTCTGTGCCTCCTCATTCTTTTCATATGAATACTTCTTGTTCTACCTGTTTTCTTCTTTTCTTTTTCTCCTTTACTTTATTTATTGTATACTTCTTCAACTCCAGTTTTCTTCTCATTCTTCGCCTACTTTTCTTATCTTCCTTTTCCCCCATTATTATACTATTTTTCACTCACCTCATTTACACTATTTACTTATTTTTCTTCCTGTGCTTTGCTCTCTCCCATTCTCATCCCTCCCTTCTTCGTCCTCTTTCTTTTCTCCTTTTCTCTCTCTCATCCTCCTCCCTTTTTCGTCACTTTCCTTCTTCTTCCTTGCCCTTTTTCTTACCCTCCATTTTTCTTCCTCTCCTGTTTTCGTTCTCACTCTTTTTTGTCGTTTTCTATTTTCCGTCCTCCCTCATTCCCTTCTCTCTTTTTCATTCTCTCCATTTTTCCTCTCCCTTTTTCGTCCTCTCCCTCTTTCTTTCTTCTGCATATTTTTACTTGTTTCATTTATCTCATTATATTTTTCCTTCATCTCTCTATTTACTTGTATTTATCTTTTTCCCCGTTTTCATTTTATCAATCTGCCTCTTTCATCTATTATTTTAAAATTCTTTCTTCCTCTTTCAGTTTATTTATCTGTTTTTGCTCTTCATTTTTACCCATCACCTTCTTTCTCTATTTATCCACTTCAACATTTCTCTCTCTGTATTTTTCGTGTATGAAACCAACCTCTTCCAAGAATTGTTTCCTCTTCGTCTCTGTTTCTTCCATAAAATGCTTTTGTTTCCATCTTAGTGCAGAAAACTTACTATGACGCTTTCTTTCAAATTTTTCTAGTAGAGGTCCATTTCTTTTATAGTGCTTACATT
This sequence comes from Periplaneta americana, assembly GCF_040183065.1. Taxonomy (NCBI): domain Eukaryota; kingdom Metazoa; phylum Arthropoda; class Insecta; order Blattodea; family Blattidae; genus Periplaneta; species Periplaneta americana. The sequence continues at coordinate 32,873,508 of NC_091125.1, forward strand.
TAACTTTCTCCATAATTTCTTTATGGTTCAATATTTCTAAATCGAAGAAAAGTCTTCAAAATTCCTCTCTCTTACTCATTATCCATGCTTCAGTAAAAAAAATCCACGACTCAATTTTTTATTACAGCCTATTACGTATCTTATTATGTTACTGCAGTATGCATACGAGTTCTTTTTTGTTATTTTGAACATTCTGGAGCACTTTTTCTCAGTACGTGTTGCATAATTTTGTAGATGTAAGCGATAATATTTTATACCAATATGAATTATAAGTTTTGTTTTCCCTTCTGGTTTAATGTCCAAATATTCTTCATGTATTTATAATTTTGTTCATGAATATTTTAGAATGAAATTTATGTCCTCAGTAACATTTAGGCGATATGTTGAGTTCTGTAATTCTCTCACCTGTAAAAAATAATTTGGTGTTCATGATATGCAGGGTTAACCAACCAAGGCTAGACTCCTAAGAGCACGCACGGCGGCTGATTCATAAGTAACTACGCTACCATATGCGGTGGATTCGTTCCACGCTTTTGCGGTTAGTATTGCGTAATGATGTACTTACAGAATTCACAATTTTTGTTCGAAATTACATCCTTGTGATATCTGGCAGGCTGCACATCTCCTGAAGACATGTTCAGCAACTCGCCGCAGTTCGTTCTCCGAAATCACTGTCCCAGTAACGACTGTTCTGAGTATTCACATAAGCATTGAGGTGGCACCATGCTTCGTCACTATAAAAAATTAAGGTGGGGTCAAGTAGTCCATCATACACTGACTGTTGGAACCACATGCTAACCCAAAGTCTGCTCTGATAATTGGGTTCTGAACTACACGACTTTTTTAAGGTTTTAATTTTAATTGTTTCGTACCTCTTATCACTGAAGACTATGACAACCCTACCTACTGAGTTAGACGGCGGGATAATGTCTTAGAACTTCTGTCTAGTCGGTGGCCAATTTCATCTAACACCTCCTCAGTGAGAACACGCTTCACACATGTTCGTTTCTTATCCAATACTGATCTAGTTCTACGAAATTTCTTCACTGAATTGTAAATCTTTGCTTTAGACGGCTCTGGCGAATCAGGGAATGACTGGCGGAAGTTTGTTACTACTGTTCTCCAAGATTCATACTTTGTCACAAAGTTGTCGTAAATAAACTCTCGTGTCCACACCTGTGGAGTAACGGTTAGCGCATCTGGCAGCGAAACCAGGTGGCCCGGGTTCGAATTCTGGTTGAGGTTATTTCTGTGGTTTTCCCTCAACCCAATATGAGCAAATGCTTGGTAACTATCGTTTCTGGACCCAGGACTCATTTCACCGGCATTATCACCTTCATCTCATTCAGACGCTAAATAACCCAAGATGTTGATAAAGCGTCGTAAAACAAACTACTAAAAATATATTCCATAATGGACACGCTACTGCACTATAATGTACGGTATACAGCTGCATCCCTCACTGTGTGAACGTGTTTACGTAACTAAACATGAAACGTACGCGAGTGAGAGATCTGATCACTGCTTTGGCGCAGCAGTTACTACGCATATGACTTTCCGCTGATGCCGGTCTAGCCCTGACTCACTCTGTACTATTAGATTTATTATGTTTCATATTTTGCTCATTTGTGTAATGGTACGGGTACCGTATGGTGTAAACTGTAAAAACGTACAGCCAAGTAAAGAACTCCTTAATCTGCCTGAAAAGTACAAAGAAATTTGAGACAGTATTAATCAGATGTCAAAGTTCATAACTGTCCTAGAATGCATAAATCTTGTTAGAAAATTCAAGAGATTGGAAGTACACAAGAGAAAAAATATATACATATATGTATGTATATATATATATATATAAAGACTATATTATTTTATTTAGAAACCCAACACATCGTTTTTGTTTAGTCAACTGTCCCAAAATAGGTCTGGACCCCACAAGTGACGAATTTTTTTTTAACAAAGCTATGTGGGGTATTCTATTTTCATTTCTGGTATACATAATATGAATCAGTAGTAATGATAAGTGACTGTCCAAGGATTCTTTTGCGACTAACTCGGCTGCAGCGCATGTTTCATGATACAGTACTCCTTCCACATTATGACATAAAATCAAGCTTCTACACTTCCAGCAATAATTTTCTTTACTCTCCAAGCCTAGATTACTGTTACTGTCGCTATAAATGAAATATGTAATGTCTTAGTTTATTTGCAAACTCTTCTGCAATTTCTGTTGTCTGACTGCTGAAGTACTTATCTAAATTCAGGGTGTTTCCATTGTGTGTGACGCTACTTTTGTACCATTTTTCATTTAGTATGGCGTTGACGGAGTAGTTGCAGCTGCGAGAGTGGCATTCTTGACGTTGGAAAATTGACCCAGTACTCAGTTACAACGCCAGTGTATGGTGCCCACCCAGCATCGTTATGAATTTGGAGAGTTGTGCTAGAATGAGTGGGTGAAGAAAGAATAATGCTCAAACTGATCAGAAAGATCAGTGCAATTAATTTTATTTATGGTTTTAATTCAAATGACTTATCTAACTACTTAAAAAAAACAAATTTTACAATATATAATAATTTGTTTTTAATGTTATTTCTATTGCGAGCGTTTTCGTCTCAATGGCATCTTCAGGCAATTTCATACAATATCTAAACTTTTGTGCATGTCAATTGAAATATTTAAGTTGCATATTATATAAATAGCAATAAAATAATACATTTTAAATATTGATGAAAATAGGCTAATACAAATACTTTTAATTCTTAAAATGTATGGTCCTTATAGTTAAAGTTAAAATTACAATAATTATTATATATAGAATTTCATTATAGCTTAGCCTATGCATAGTAGAGGAGAGAGGGGCAAAGTGAAAGGGAGGGCAAAGTGAAAAATTTGAAATAACTCTCAGTTTTTTAATTCATTTTTTGTAAGTTCCAATAAGTCAAGTATCAACAAATAAAAATAGATCAGATTCAGTCATATGACTTATTTTTTAATGTAAAATAGGCCTACTATAATAGTCACTTTACATTATATTGTTAACATTGTATTGTGAACGTTTTCGCCATATCATGCCATCTTCAGACGTAAATATTCGATATCTTATGAAAACATGGAATACACATTAAAATGTGTAGAAAGATGCAAAAGAATAATACAGTTAAAACGTTGCCTGATGTCGTCGAAAGTATTGAATTTTTGCACTTTAAAATATTATCGATAGAACATTCATTCATACTGCTCTGCCCAAGGGCAGAGCTTTCACTGCAAACCCAGCATTCTCCAATCTTTTCCTATTTTCCGCCTTCGTCTTAGTCTTCGCATATGATCAATGTATCTTAATGTTGTGTGTCATCTGATATTTTCTTCTGGTCCCAACTCTTCTCCGTTCAACATTCCTTGCAGTGCATCTTTCATTTGTTCTTCTCAGCCAGTGATCCAACCAATTACTTTTTCTTTTTGTGATCAGTTTCAGCATCATTCTTTCTTCACTCCTTTTTCCAACATAGTTTCATTTCTTATTCTATCTGTCCATTTCACACGCTCCACTCTTCTCTATAGCCACATTTTTTTTAAATGCTTCTAGTCGCTTCTCTTCACTTCGTCGTAATGTCCACGTTTCTGTCCCATACGGTGACACACTTCACACAAAGCACTTCACTAGTTTCTTTCATAGTTCTTTTTTCAGAGATCCGCAGAAGATGCTTCTTTTTATATTAAAAGCTTTCTTTGCTTTTGACATCCTCCTTTTGACTTCCTGGCAGCAGCTCTTTATAGTACACCCCAAGTATTTGAAGATGTCTTACTGCCTCATTTCGAATTCGCAAGTTTACCTTGTTCATTTTATTTTTTTGATAACAATGTTCTTCGTTTTGTGTTTGCATTTATCTTCATTCCATAAGTTACTTCTCACAGCTGTCGTGTCATTTAGCCTCAATGTATAGAAAAAACAAAAGAAATCTTGCATTTTTACGAATAATATGCAAATAGGCTAATTAATATAATCTTTCATACCTAATTTTAGTCACCAGTCAATAAGAACTTACCTATTACTAAACCCATATTTCAAGTTCCCGATGATTTGATATGTTGAATACATATAACTCTTGTTTTGTGTCCTGGCTAAGTCTGTAACCTGCAAATGCATATAAGTCGTATATTTTTAAGGCTCTTGTCTGTACCTCTTAACTAAGGGGACATATCCTGTAATCTTTACAATTCCGTTTGGATTCAGTCTTTTAAGCGTGGGTTTTCTATTCATCCATTCGTTTAATTACTCATTCTCCAATTGGGTGGATGCCACATTGCTGTCGTATACCCTGGTTTCTTATGTGATCAATTATCTTTCCTCGTTAGTTTTCTTACAGTGTTCACCTCAGCTGTTTCTAGCATTTGTCTTATTCTCTGTCAGTCTTGTCTCCGCGATATAAGTCAAGATAGGTCGTACCACTGTGTCCTATATTCCTACCTAGGCTCTATTGCAAGATTCTATGTATTCTCCAGTAGGTAATACTTTCTAACTTCAATCTATTTGCTGCCTCACCTTATTTACACTTCTACGTTTATTTATTTATTTTAGTAGGTTACTTTACGACGCTTTATCAACATCTTAGGTTATTTAGCGTCTGAATGAGTTGAAGGTGATGATGCCGGTGAAATGAGTCCTGGGTCCAACATCAAGAGTTACCCAGCATTTGCTCATATTGGGTTGAGGGAAAACCCTGGAAAAAAACTCAAACAGGTAACTTTCCCCGACCGGGAATCGAACCCGGACCACCTGGTTTGGCGGCCAGACGCGCTAACCGTTACTCCACAGGTGTGGACTCCTGAGTTTATATTTACTCTTAAAATTAACTATTAAGCCACCGGCATGGCTCAGTCGGTTAAGGCGCTTGCCTGCCGATCTGAAGTTGCGTTCGGGCGCGGGTTCGATCCCCGCTTGGACTGATTACCTGGTTGGGTTTTTCCGAGGGTTTCCCCAACCGTAATGTGAATGCAAGGTAATCAATGGCGAATCCTCGGCCTCATCTCGCCAAATATCATCTCGCTATCACCAATCTCATCGACGCTAAATAACCTAGTAGTTGATACAGCGTCGTTAAATAACCAACTAAAAAAAAATAACTATTAAAACGTTATGGGTTATCTGTTTACTATGTGATTTCAATTTTACCTAAGCGCTAATTACATGCCAAAGTGACCTTTTATTGTGTTCATGTTTTTTGTTCAAATTGTCATGTTAGAGCCTTGGCAGCTAAGCGTAAATTGTCACATCTTTAAAGACTGCCCTTAAACGTCTAAGATAAGAACGACTTGTTTAGTCAACTGTCCGAAGACAGATTCGAACCTTACAAGTGACATCAACAACGTCATGAGATAACTAAACCAAGATATATTGGGGTAGGGTGGCCAGTTCCTTACCCCCTAAGGACGACTTAACTTAAATTTACATTTTAAATAGCTGATATTTCGTTGAATTAATTCCAAATATTCATTTCATTTAATGTTGAATTCTCTTGTATAACTGCATAGGAGATTGACAATTAGGCTTGTTCTCGACTCGGAAACCAGTCTAAATAAATGCTTAATTTTAACTGTGGAGCAGTTTCCCGTAGTTGTTCCAGAATATTTTAACTGTCAACATGAAATAAAACATACACAAAGTAATAGTGTGTAAATACAGACTGCATTTGTGATGAAATTTCTGTTATGATTATGCAAATAAATGCATTATCATATTGATGTTTACAAACAATTTAACATTTTAATTCAATTAGAAATAGAATAACAAATTTGGCGAATGTAAATCAACAATGTCAAAGTTGCAAACAAAAATAAACGAGGAAACCTGATTTGGTCTGTGAATATTACACACATGTTGACTACTTAACAATTCACTGTTTAAACGGTGCAGCTTCTACTCCAATAATTTGTATTCCTCAAAATAGACATGAAAACTGTTCTGTAGTACGTTATACAATTCACTATGTTCACACTCTCTCCTTATTTTACATATTTCACTGCTTTGACCATTTAACAATCTGACAAAGACGCGGATCCATAAAATAAAGCAGAAAAAAAATTATGCTTTTTTAAAAAATATATTTAAACGTCTTTTTTCTAATTAAATTCAAATTAACATGCAAGCCCTGACTGCAAAAGAGCGAAATAGCAAAGTGAAAGTTATTTCTTTCTTTCTTCGTCATATTTTACCTCCTCTGATACCGACTTAACATCCAATGAATTATAGTAGAGGGTCCTTGGACAAATATTTGACATAAATACATTATTGGCCTCGCTGGTCATGTGGTTAGCATGATACAGGGCCACCTCGGAGAAAATACACATCACATGATAACGGACAAATACCGCATGCCCACGCCTGAAATGCAATCATGAACGTCTTGAAAGAGAAGCTCACACTCTTTCCTCAGATATGAAGCGGCAAACCAAAAAAATATATATTTCAGACATATTGTTCCGTTATATCAATTATTATATGTATTCTTAAAACAAAGGAAGTATATACAACTTATTAATGTTATCAAAACTTATCTTCAGGAAGGGTCTTTTGATTCTTCCGTCCTCAAATATGAGTATTTTGAACTAATATTAAGTAAGTATTCATCGACAGGATACCTTCATAGTCATGAGTGCATGACAAATGTTTTTTAAAACGATACAAGGCAAGCAAGGAAAAAGACATAATCAGCCGAGGTAGGAGAGAGAAAGGGAAATATTTACTCTATTTCCCAGAATTGAACACAGTTCGCCTGGATTTGTAATCGTTCTAGAAATGCTACGGGGAAAACCCCTGAACACGAATAAGTTCACTTGTACATTTCTCTACTTCCTTCAATATTCCCTTAGCTAGAGGCCTATACTGTTTACTTAAAAATCTAAAACACCATGTTACCTGATTGTAACAGCTTATATGCAAATCCAACGAAACCATTTCGATTGTCGTCAAGCAAGTAGAGTTTTATCACCTTTCCAGAAGACCTGTCTTTGTCCGTTGCTTTTATTTATTTGTTTTGTTTTGTCCAATGCAACAGCCTTCAGTTTTTCTATGACGGAGTTCTACTATCTTTAAACATCTATTCTCGATTCAAAATTATCTGAATAGTGAGGACTGCACGGTCTGGAAATCTCAATATTTGTGGTTAAGTATGACTATGTTGGCTTTTATGATGTGGCATATTGAAGCACAAATTTCAGAGTAACGTTCATTGTTCAGGATTGTACTCAGTGGACTTCTCAAGACTAAATATAATTAAAATGCAGATAAAATTCAGTTCATTGTTAAAAAAAATACTAACACATGTAAGGAAGAAAAGTGAACGTCTGGAGATGATAGGTAAAATTTCTCTGCTATAAATTGTATGGAAATACCTAGTCAAAGGAGAAATTTGATAAGACTGTGCAAACAAGAGTTATAATCGACTGAAACGATATTTAAAATTCCACTTCCTTGATATTAACACCAATATCAAATACAGATAATTCAATATAATATTTGTTTTATTCAGTCTTATGACAAATCAATTATAACAATGACCTATATTTCATAACATGTAGTCATTGAGTTTTATACAAAATAAGTTATGAACGTTTTCGCTCATTCAGGCATCTTCAGGTTCAGAGTACAATATCTCATTATTAATCTGTATGATAATTACAATGAAAGTCGATGAGATGGACTGTTTAAAATTGATCATGATATATATAAAATGTACAAACATATGCATAATTAAAATGTAATCATGTTACAAGGTCATAAAATTGTGAAAATTGTGAACACGTAGTGTTTTACATTTTAAACTTCATAATACTCAGTGTAGATCTTGTTTTGTAGATTCCATTAAAATGATGAATTGTATGTTATTAAAACGTGGCAACTGCACAGGCTGTTGTGATAATATCATTATGATCTGAAGTAGTGTTTATGAAGATACGAGGCGACCTTGCTGCTTTAGATACTGTGGCCACAGGTCCTGGGTAGGCAGAAGAAGCGATGGTCGAATTATATGGAGCCGGAATCTATTAAATAGTCCAAACCGTGAAGGAGGAGAAAGAGGAGGGGAGAAGAAGAAGGCATGAAAATTATGATGTTGAGAAAGACTTTTTATAAGACTTACTCGTAAGGTTGTTTTGGTACTTTGGTTGAATCTTAGGTTTTGGATTTTTAATTATGCATTGAGATATTTCTCCAAAGTTTAGAAACTTGTACTTTCCAAGAACTGGAAGGTAGATTTTGTTTTAAGAATGAAACCGTTAAGTTGTTTGGAATCGTTGAAAAATTCATTTCATAACACATGCAAATTATGTTCCTGATATTTATTTATTTATTTATTTATTTATTTATTTATTTATTTATTTATTTATTTATTTATTTATTTATTTACTTATTTATCTACTTGTTCATTTATTTAGAGTTCATTAAGACATTTATATTAATTTCAAAAGTCTGCTTTCTCAATTACACGATTTAACAGGGTGTAATACGACGCAAGGCCTTACATTGGGATTCATTCTTTCATTTCAAAAGAGTTGAGCAAGCAGCGCCACATATTTAGTGTACAAAGCACTTGAGAATGTCAAAGCACGAAATTGAGACTCAGGCGAGCTGCATTCACTACGAGGAAAAGACAAAAGTCTTAGTTTCCAACACTTCTCTCTACGCCTCTCCAGGCCTCTTTTGAAGTAAAGGGAAGCATCCATTCAGCAGGCAAACCGCCAAGGGAGGAGAAGCGAGAGATATACAACTGATGGACGAATGGAGGGCAGAAGGGCATATCGTCGCCGGTTTATGGAAATTTATCGAGCGAAAGCACTGGGAGTCATTCACTCATACTAATGCAGGGAGGATAACCCGAAATGGAGTTACGTCAGGAAGAGAGATGAATGATCGATGCTAGGAAATACAGCTCGGAGAGAAAATCATGGCATCTGTATGGATGGCTTATTACAGCTGCGTAATATCGAACACTACTTCCTGCGGAGCGCTGTTGTGCTTCGCTTGCAGTCTGAAATCGATTGTCTCTACATTAAAGTTCATTCGACTCATTGAATGTAGCTGATCTTATTTCACATTCATTATTGTTGCAGCTTGATTACTAACGATTCACATTCATTATTGTTGCAGTTTGATTACTAACGATTCAGTTCTATAAACAGTCGAAGTGATAGAATCTTGTTTTCTTGTTGTTACTCTTCACATAATTATCAACAGCAATCTCACTAGAGGTTTTGATTTATCTAGAGAAAATCAAAACTCGAGTGGGATTTAATTGACTATTACACGATTAGAAGAAAGTATATAAAGATTAGAAGTAACGAAATACTTCAGTACAATAAAATATTATAATTGACTTACGAAAATACAATTTCAAATGTATTATTGTACCATCTCAACATTACAAATATTACGCTAGATGGCAGTAGTGTGTTATGATTAGCTGTTTTCTTGTTATCAGTTGTGCCAACTATGGAATCTTCATTGAATTCTGTGGACTGTTACTAGTCAAGAAGGCCTTGTTGATTCAGTTTCATTTTTATTAAAACAGTTGCATTCCACTTCAATTACCCGGATCCCAGTAATCAACGTCACTTGACAAATGATTTTCAATAAATCTTAGTATTAAACAATCTCTGATACGTGAGCAACCATAATATCATATAGCAGAAGCTATAACATAACCTAAATAATATAAACAAGTGTTAGAAAAGTTTTAATTAGGGATGATGAAATAAACAAGAAAGCTTTTAATTAAGGATGATGAAATAAAAAATAAACATGAATAACTTTTAAAGGAACAATTATTGAAAGTACAATTTTCAAATTTGAATGTTTTAGTGGTTGGTGGTTGAGTTGATGTTATATTGGACGTGTGCATAAAAGAAGTGGAACTCGTTGATGGATATGGTGTATTCCTCAACTTATTCAGGATTTCCGAATGGTGCTCATCATTTATTTGTAAATAGGGTTTGAGGGAAGATGCATAGCTATGACCAGTGATCTTTATTAATTCTTGTTCTTGAAAGCCAATGCGAGTCATATTTGAAACTGCTGTACATCGACTGGAGTGGTTTGTAATTTTCTGTTTTTTGACGTCCAGACCAGTGCAGTTTGAAATGTTGGCAGACAAAGAAACAAATGCTAGTGTAGTGATAAAAACAAACAAGTGCTAGGGAAGCGATAAAATTAAATAAATGCGATAAAATTGTGGGATAAGCAGCCATGATTGATTGAAAGACGTCCTTTCGTACCGTTTTGTTGATCAAAAGTAGTATGACGTAGTAAAAATGTAATAATCATAGTAAAATCCATCATCATAGCCGCATCTGTGCCTCAAGCGCTAGCGCGCTGGATTTCCATCCAGGCGACCCGCGTTCGATCACCGGTGGTGGACAAAGCAGACGTTGAGATTAGTTCTCGGTGTTCTCCCTTCCTCCCACTATCATTGCATCATTACCTCATCCCATTTTATCTATAATCTGCAATAGTTATTACCTGATTGAGGTTTCTTTTCGGGGTTTTCCTCAACTCATCAAGAGCAAGTGCTGGGTAACTTTCAGCGCTTGACCGCGAACTCATTTCCCTGGCATTATCATCTTCATTTCACTCAGATAACCATGGCAGTTGATAAAGCGTCGTAAAATAAACCAATTAAAAATTGTCTGGTTTGACATCTTAGGGTAACCCTGAGTGGTGCAGTCGGTATAGTACTGGCCTTCTGTGCTCGAGGTTGCGGAATCGATCCCGGCCTAGGTCGATGGCATTTAAGACTTAAATTCAACAGGCTCATGTCAATAGATTTACTGGCATGTAATAGTAATATACGTTACAAGAGCGGTATGTTGGCGTTTTCATGTTCGAGGAAAAGATTGAAAAAGCGAAACGTAGTTGAGCTTTTTTCATTTGCGAGAACATGAAAACAAACATACCGCTCGTGTATCGTACATTATTTTGTGCGAAGATCGTTTATTACATACCTGAAAGACGAATTTCTAATTAGTTGCAATGAAATCTTCATGTTGGTTTCTGTTTAATGACGGCAACTTCGGAAAACCAAAATATCTTTCTTCAACATTGTTGCTATAAAATGTTTTCTGTGTTTACTATACTCCAGCAGGCCGTGATATGTCTATCTTTTTTTCCCCCCAGTCTATAAATGAGAACTTAAAACAAACGGTAAGGTTATGTAATGATTTATTTTTCATTTTAATATTTTAACAATATTATTTATATAACATATTGCAGTAATAACATTGGCATCTGGAATCTTGTTGATTTTTTCACGGCTTCCTTAATGTGACTTGTATCAGGAATGCAGTAAGTTTCGTGGAGTAGTAGACTTTACTTAATTTTTGCAAATATTTAAAAACAATAATTAACATTGGAATTTAGGTGAAATTGCAGTGGAAGTTTCCAATTTATAATTATTACTATGTTAAACGTCTCTAAAAATAATATGTTAAAAGCCTAAAGCAGTAAAATGAATGTCGCGCTTAAGCGGTAAGAAGAGGGAAATTGTTACGTGTGTTACGTTGGGAATACTGAATGTGGTATTTCACACTTACCGCGTATTGGTTCTGTGCGGAAAACAAGCAAATACGCACGATCTCGCACAAAAGAACTTTGCGGGACAAAATTCCGGCACACCGGCGACGCTGATATAATCTTGGCAGTTGCGAACGTCATTAATTAAAACATAATTTAAAATTCAGACACCTTAGGGATAGTACGGGTTTTCCATGTTGTTACAGACGATTTGAGTCTCAGGGCTGGAGCTTATCTGGTTCTCTCTTCTGGGGTCTGACTCTGCTAGGGCTGAGGCAGGTGGTACAGGTGCCATCATCTAATTCACTTAGGCAAACAAGATTGTTCTCATTTTCACCTCTGCTTGGTCACTTTGCCTCCAATTCCACTTTCAATACAACTCCTAGCGCTCGCACCCATTACAATCAGTAGGCCTACGGTATACATCTTTCTCACCACAACAAGATTTAAATTTAAATTTTAAGTTTTACTCCACACTTCAACTTTTGTCCTAGTCATAACACTCTCTCTGTTATCTTCATATTGATAACTTTTTAGAACAAATGGCTAAGCCGGGGTTTAATCCTGGGTGGTGACGGTAATTTTCTCTTTATCAAAACTCTCAGAACCGCACTGGGGTCCGTTAAGTCTCCTGCCAAACTGATTGCCAAGTTTTACCCGAGGGTAAAAGGCGGTCATTCTAGTGTCGAGATCGTAAAACTCTACTTTCATATCTCCCATGCGTCTTAGTCGAGTGTAAAAATAAAACCTTTGCCTTATATCGTAATTATTAATTTTTATATTTGTACTCTTTACCCTAGATCTCTTGAATTCCAAGTATTACCTTTATACGTTTGAGTTTTCCCCTCCCATCTTCATTCTTAACTTTCACATTTCTCCTTTTATCTCTTAGCTTTAATGTTAATCTTTTAATCTTTTACTGGTTCCTGATTTACTCTTCATCTTTTAATTTTCACCTTTCGCTATTCAACTTTTGACTTCTGTTCATTTTAACGTTTTACTTATTTAGTTTCTAACTTTTCATTTTAACTCTTTACACTGACGTTTTTCACCTCTCTTGCATTTTCTCTATTTCCTTCTTCAGCTCTCTACCGATTAATTTTTTTTATACTTTTGAAGTTCTACATCTTCAGATTCAATTTTTTATACATTAGCTTTTCAAGTTTTACTTTTTTTTTTTTTGTCTTTTGAATATTATACCTTTAACCTTATCACCTATAATTCTCAAAATGTTTAAAATATTTTGTTTTGTTAACACTCTACTTCAGGAGAATGGAGAAAGTTAGACAACGCAGAACTGGACGCATTATTTTCTTCACTTCACATAATTAGGAACATTAAATCCAGACGTTCGAGATGGGCAGGGCATGTAGCACGTATGGGCGTATGCATATAGTGTGTTAGCTTGGAGGACGGGGGGAAAAAGATCTTTGGGGAAACCGAGACGTAGATGGAAGGATAATATTAAAATGGATTTGAGAGAGATGAGTAGAGACTGGTTTAATCTTGCTCAAGTTAGGGACCAATGGCGGGCTTATGTGCGGGCTGCAATGAACCTCAGAGTTCTCTAAAAGCCTTTAAGTAACACTCTACTTCAACTTTCACCTTTTCCGCTTTTAAACACTTTCCATTTTCACTTTCTATACTTTCTACAATCTGTTTGTTATAGCTGATCCCTTTATACTTTGTGCATTTAGATTCTTCCACCTTTATATATTTTATCTCTATTTCTTATTTAGTATTTATTATTTTTACGTTTATATATTCTTACATTTAAGTGTATTTTTTATCTCTATGTATTTTTACTTTTAAATTATATCATTAACTTCATACTTGTACAATTTTTACCATTATCTTTCACATTTCGTCATTATTATTCTTATTTTTACCTTCATGCCTTGTTATATCCTTTCACCCTTAACACACTTTTCCTTTTCATCGTGTGACCTTCCAGATTTGACCTATTCAGTTACCTTTTTCATTTTCTCATTATGAAATATAGAGAGGAGTGTTGTGAGGCAATTGTGAAATGAACCTTTTCAATGTCGTGTTACCTGTGAAGTGAATTCGGGCAAGCTTCGTGTCTACCTGTGTTACTATACGAATTTTGTTCATATTCATGTCTACCAATCAATTTATCTGGAAATGATGCACCTAAGATGATTATCTTTTATTACAATTTTTATATTGTTGTTATTTTTCCTATTTGAAATCTACAACACACAGAATTGATTTATTTGAAAATCAAATCAGATTATTTCATATATTTTTGTAAGGTTTGAAATTCGACTAACGAAATCGTGTTTTTCGTATAATTAGAAAAATTATTTCTATCGTTACATGATTATCTACACAATTATCTGTAATCTTGGTTGTAATATTACGTTCGCATTCTTTCTCTTGGGCCCAGAAAAACTCATCACAATACACAGAGGCTAAGTATCTGTCCTGTACGACAAAAGAGTCGCTCTTCCCTGTGTGATTATCGGTCACTAATTCCAAGTCCACATGTTATATTATGTCCGTGAATGTTCAGAGAAGCTGTTAGTTTCATAAGCTCCTCTTCTCGCTTAGCAGTACTGTTGGTTAATTGAATAGGAACATTATGCTTGGAATACTACTGATAGTATTAACGTCATTAGAATGATTAGTGTTATGCAAATAGCTATTTTATATCAGTCAATGCAAAACTAATGGTCTCAAAATGGTAGAAAAAAATTCAATTTATAAATGAAGCATCTCGTATTTTATATTGTAAATATATTTGTTTTGTATGAAAACCAGAATGGAAAAGTTTATCTTATTAGTTTGATACATAGCAAAACACTTCTTTCATATTATATGCCTTTGAATAATAGTTAAATGAAATAAACTATAAACTTTAAAATGATTCATATCATGAAATAATTGATTTGTTACGAAATGAGGAAGAAATTATTATAGACAATGACATTTTTTACAATTTATATCATTCATTTTTCACTCCTCTGCATTTTATAGGGTTAGAGGCAAAATTTGCAGGTAGTTCACACACAAATAAAATTAAATTTCGGATATATCACTGTAATCCATTAGGAATGATTGAAGCGTGTACTGGTTCCACTCTCAAGTTGTAATATATTACGTTTTTATTATTATCATTATTAACTTATTATTATTATTATTATTATTATTATTATTATTATTATTATTATAAGTAAAGAAGAAGTAAGAGGGATAGTAGAATTCGTATTACTTCATAAAGTTATAATACAACAGCCTATTTAATAAATTATTAATTTATCACTTGCATTTCCTTTTAATAATTTTTAATTACTGAGATAGTAAATCAGGAAAATTTCAGTATACTCAAAATAGCAGATTTTTTTGTGTGTTTATTATCACGCTTACGAAAAACACACCTCAGTGTCAATCATTTATTTTGTGTGCACAAGATTGGAATTTTTGGGGGAAGAGGGAAAGAAAGGTAACGGAGTTCTGGAGTTTTTCTGTAATTTTATTGCCCGTCAGTGTTACGTAACAGAGTTATTTAAAACAAAAACGGGAGTTACTTTCTTGTAACCGTATTGTTGGATCTTGGTAAGTTTCTGTGTTCTAAATTCTTTGATAAACTATAGTAATATACATTACAAGAGCGGTATGTTGACGTTTTCATGTTCGAGGAAAAGATTGAAAAGCGTAACGTAGTTGAGCTTTTTTAATTTCCGTGAACATGAAAACAAACATACCGCTCGTGTATCGTATATTATTTTGTGCGAAGATCGTTTATTACATACCTGAAAGACGAATTTCTAATTAATTGCAATGAAATCTCCATCTTGGTTTCTGTTTAATGACGGCAACTTCGGGAAACCAAAATATCTTTCTTCAACATTGTTGCTATAAAATGTTTTCTGTGTTTGCTATACTCCATCAGGCCGTGATATACGTCTGTCTTTTTTTCCCCCCGTCTATAAATGTGAACTTAAAAGAAACGGTAAGGTTATGTAATGATTTATTTTTAATTTTAATATTTTAACAATATTATTTACATAACATATTGTAGTAATAACATCCGCATCTGGAATCTCGTTGATTTTTTCATGGCTTCCTTAATGTTACTTGTATCAGGAATGCAATAAGTTTCGTGGAGTAGTAGACTTTACTTAATTTTTGCAAATATTTAAAAACAATAATTAACATTGCAATTTAGGTGAAATTGCAGTGGTAAGTTTCCAATTTATAATTATTACTATATTGAACGTCTCTAAAAATAATATATTAAAAGCCTAAAGCAGTAAAATGAATGTCGCGCTTAAGCGGTAAGAAGAGGGAAATTGTTATGTGTGTTTCGTTGGGAATACCGAATGTGGTATTTCACACTTACCGCGTATTGGTTCTGTGCGGAAAACAAGCAAATACGCACGATCTCGCACAAAATATTTTATGGAAATCTTCATTACATTAATGAAGTTACCCTTCGTATGAAAATCACCTAAATTATATGATATACTGCAAAGTACATCAAAATTATAGTTCTGGAAATGGTAACGTCAGGAATGCAATACAACTTGCTTTTGATATATGTGCAGTTCTTTTTGCTCTAAAATAACGTAGACGTATCTTGCAGCGCAGTTCTTTGCCCTTTGTGAAACACTGCGTTATGCTGTGCATGTTCACAGGTAGTTGCACATTGAAAAGGGAGAGGTAAACTATTCTAAAAGCACTATTTATATACTGGAGTCTATTCTTAAATATCAAAGGCCGAATGAGAGATAGGGCGGCTTCTGACAAGCTCACACACAGGTGCCTATGATGTGCCCTGGCGCATGCGCTTTCGTTTTATACAGTATCATTTGAAACTATTTTGCAAGCTTTTTGTCCCCTTAACATTATTACTGAAGGTTAAACTCTGGGGTTATATGTGATAGAGGGTGGCAGACCTGACACGGTCAACGGTCTCACATAAGCAAGGAACCGTGAAATATAAGTACAGCTACAAAACAATAACCTTCAGGGTGGGGAGGGTGGAAGGCGATCATAACAGTGCGCACCTCCGAGGGAGAATGCAAGCAAGTTAGTTTCCACTGACTGCATACAGGCCGAGTGGGGAAGTAGAGAGAGAGAGATGGCGGCGAGTGGGATAGTTACAAAAAAGTGCTAGGATTGTCGAGGGAGTTAAAGAGAAGGGGAAGATAGCTAGATGCCGAGGGCGCGAAAGATAAAGAAGAAAATAACGGGATGAAGAGAGAGATGGAAAAAAATGAACATCGTTCTTGATGTTCTCCCCCTGGCACGTAGACTGCCCGGCCTGCTCGCTCCTGTAGGAACCAATGAAGTGGAACGGGAAATGAGTCTGCTGCATGTGTAGCCCTCTTTCTTCTGTGACGTGGAATATGAACAGATTTTTGCTATCGAGGCCCCTTTTTATGTTACAAAGCGTTCATTTTTATTTAGCACTTTTTTTTTAATGTTATAACGTTTCAAAATATTTCCGCAACATTGAAAACTTTTATCAGACATCAGCGCCACCTAATAAAATGTCAACCCTAGTTGGCTGTAGTAAGATATAATAAAGTTTACAAATCCAGTTCTCGTGGTATCGAACTGGGTCAGAACGAGGCAGTCGCACAGGAAAAGGATATTGGCGACCCACGCAGCAATCCTTGACGTGTTTTCCAATTACAGATCTTTGTTTTTATCTTGAAGTTGCAGGATGCAATGAAAATGAAATTGCTATAGTTACGGACGAAGTAATTTCCTTTCTAAGTCTCTCTCAAACTCTCGTATATTGTAATTTACATTCAAGAAATGCAGTTCGGGTATATTCAAATTGTTATGTGCAGTACAATATTCCTACAGGGTGCAAGGGGTATAAGTGCTGTCCTTTTCACAGCCGTCGGGGACGGTCTACAGGATCAAATTTGTTAATATTCTGGTTTGAGAGACAGCTGAGTTCAAGTTCCCTATTCATAGGTCTACTGCCGAGCGGATGACAGTTCAGTAGGCTACAGGTATTCGATAAACAACTTACAATGTCATTAACAGTTCAGGAATATCATAGGTTATTAATTTACGGAGAAAGTCGTCGTAATTCAAGTGAGGCAAGAAGATGTACGGTCAACATTTTCCGCAAAGAAGGTTACCTAATCAACGAACTTTTATAGCGGTTTCTCAGTGATTATTAGAAACTAGGAATCTCTTACCCCGTTTCGAAAATCACACACGTAGAAATTTCTTAAAAAATGGCACTGCTTTAAGGTAACGGGAGAGATTAAAATGTGATTTTGTGCAGTAAATAATTGTTTATTTTTTTAGATGTACAATAAAAATGAATCAATAATCTTAAACAAAATGTAAATTTACCATAATGTTCTATTAATAACATTGAAAGTTTATATTTGCTGTTCGTTTTATGTAAAAAAAAAACAGTTGTTCTGCTCCGCCCCTGCATTAGAACAGAGCATTTGTTTTGTACCGGTATGTTTGTATCCGCTTGAGCTGTACTGTGTACTTGTAAACTCCCTCCTCCCCATCCAGCAACGTTGCCAAACGCCTAATACTATAAACGTTAATAATTAGTTAAATATTAGAAAAAAAATGTGAGGACATTTTTTCTTCCTTATGACATGAACAATCATCAGTTCAAATAATGATACTTATACCCCTTATAGCCTGTATAAGTAATAAACGTTATCTTGATTCATTCATCCACACATCATATAGTGTATCATGAAAACCTGAGTTGCTTCAGGGACGGATAGAGATTCTCAAAATAATTCTTTCTGTGAAAATAGGTTTTACTTCCTTTTCCTTCAGAAGTCCTACATTGAAAAGAGCACGACATAAGTAGTTTTATTAATCTGCATGGTGTCGACACTGAAGTAGTATGCCTACTAAGCAACTAGAACCGGCTGCTGGCTCCATAATTTGTATACGTAAGCTGATGAGTCACAGAGTTCAGAAGTTAGAATGCGGGAAGTGACAATATGAGAGAATGGTAAATGCGGAGAAAATTTACTGAACCAGCTGATAATATTTGGACAAGTAGTGAGAATTGAGAACGAGTTTGTATGCGGATAATACGAAAGAGATGTAAGAATGGCAAACGAAACCCTGCAATGAAATGATGAGTGAAGTTACGAGTTACGGCTCATGTCTGCCGTAAATGCTCAACTCGAAGGAACAGAAGAAAAGAACATACGGAGTTCGGAGATAACGAGACTTCGAGTAGCCCACAAAGTCGTGTGTGTATATATATGTGTGTGTGTGTGTGTGTGTGCATGTGCGTGCGTGCGTGCGTGTATGTGTGTTATTTAAAGGCACGTCAAAATATTAGGCTATAATAAGGTAAAAATAAAAATGAACAGCGATCTAAAACATATTCATGACAAAATATATAAGAAAATGAACAAATGCTAGGCCCAAGAAATAGTCATAACATTTATAAAACTAACCAAAAAAAGTCGCGATATATAAAGAATCTAGCGACTATATTCCATTGACCAGTAAATTATTACGATGCAGATTCGGATGAAAATAAATTTAGAATAAAATAAAATTGCTTAACGAAATATCTTCAAATCATATGAAGTCTGTAGAGAAATAAATAATAAAAGAGAACAATATTATACTTTATAGTAGCCTACTCAACTAGATCTGTGCTAAATAACATTTTTAAAACGATCGCTCACACAATTAATATCAAGATTGTCAAGAACGTCACAAAGGCTTGGACTTATTGCACGTTTCTATTTAGGTCTATAACAGATTTCTGCAGTAATGGGAATTCAAGATGTTTCACATTTATATGGAGGATCTGCAATTAAAATAAATCATTTTTTTATTTAGTATTTAATAGGCTATGCAATTATTTAACTTTGTAGAATTATCTCCATCAGGCTTCTCTTCTCCTCTGCCAGGGGCAGTTTTGGGCGACATTGGCCATTCTTCAGTCTTGTAAGTGTGCCATTGCTTCCCGTCGTACAGTTCTTCTATACGAATCTCATTTGAGGACATACATACATACATACATACATACATACATACATACATACATACATACATACATACATACATACATACATACATACATACAGTCCACACCGTGGAGTAACGGTTAGCTCGTCTGGCCGCGAAACCAGGTGGCCCAGGTTCGATTCCCGGTCGGGGAAAGTTACATGGTTGAGGTTTTTTCCGAGGTTTTCCCTCAACCCAATATGAGCAAATGCTGGGTAACTTTCGGTGCTGGCCCCGGACTAATTTCACCAGCATTATCACATTCATTTCCTTCAGACGCTAAATAACCTAAGATGTTGATAAAGCGTCGTAAAACAACCTAGTAAAATAAAAAATACATACATACATACATACATACATACATACATACATACATACAGAGAGGATCACGTAAGAACATTTCCTAAAGGGCTAGTTTGGCCGTCTCTTCAGTGTTGCCAACTAATACCAGATATCACCAAAGAGGGTCAAATCATAATGACATGTATTAAAATAATAATATTAATAATAATAATAAAAATAATAATAATAACCCTAGTAATAGTAATAATAATAGAGTATTAACAATAATGATGTCTTGCTTATTAACTTATTTATCACATCTCATCTTTATGTTGGGGGATGTTGTCTAAATGGTTCAATAATTTATGAAACAATTGGCTTATATTTTCGTGCAGGACCTCTCGCACATTGTGTTTGTAATTAATAGATTAATATGATCTAATATTAAAATGTATTTTGTATGACAACATGAAATTCATTGCTTTGACTGAACAGTTTATGATTCACGAGACCTAACCTAAAAATGTATTTTGTTTCCTCACATGAAATGATTAGCACAAACTCTGAAAACCGAATGATACTTCGAAATATATGCTTAAGAATACTTACTCCTAATAATTTTGCTATTCTAGTTATAATTTCTGTCTTCGTGCGCATAATTCCTTCTTCATTATCTTCTTTCTCTAGTTCATTATACATATGAACTATAGATTCCTGAAGCGTACTCTGAATGACATACACTATTTCCTCTCTTTGATATTGCCATGCTATTTCCTCTCCCTGACATCATTGTAAAAAAATCTAAACACGAAAAAAAATGATTAAAATGCGAAATGACATTTTTATCGATCACCCAAGTGCATATACCACTACATATATTATATTTATTTACACTTATCTGACTGCATTGTAACCGCAACGTGACACATAAAATAACTACTATGTGAGGCGTTTAGAAGTCAACATGATTAACTCCTTTTACCAAAGATTTTGAGATATTCAAGGTTAAAGTTAAATACACATAATTAATTCTGTGATGTAATCAAGAAGAATACTGCATTCAGTGGGCTTTTTACTGAACTATGGAGTTAATCACATTGACGACTGAAAATATGGTCAATTTAATACATTGCCAACTTAGAAACTCTGAAATAACTAAAAGTGGAGTTAATCATGTTGACTTCTGAATGCCACATGTATTAATATTAATATTGATATTAATTAATTATTAGTATGCTCAAATTTCATTAGCTTCCAGTGATCGGCTTAGAAATCTAGAACAATTTGAATTTTCATAATTTATACTACCGACAACTGCTGTTACTGCTGCCAACATAACAGAAAACCACTTCCAGTTGTAGTATTTCTCACTTCCGATATTCGAAACGAAGCGAAGTTGGGAAAAGAAAATTCAACTTTCAAACTATAAAATTACCATAATCCACTAGTATAAATGCAGTAATGGGGAATAATGGTTAGGTTTCACCCTTAGGGTATTAAGTAAGTTGATCCGGGCTCTACATACAATAGGCCTGCAAATATGAAATTGATTTCTTCCATCAACACTATCTCTTTTAAGAATGAAATCCCATTACCGCCATATTCTCTTTCAAGTGAGGATTTTAAACGAATACGAAACAAGAAGAAGTGAATAATAGATTCAGTTGTCATATAGTTAGCTCTGAGTAAGGCCAAAGCTAAATACAGAGCCCGCTAAAAAATGTATACACTCTTTACGGAACGAAAACTATTCATTATGTGTTTGTTTCACAATTAAATACTGATCACACATGTTGTACTGTCTTCAGTTAAACACATGGTAACTTTAGATGTTCAAAATGTTTACCGTTGGCGGCCAGACACATAACGCAACGACGAGCGGTTGTTGCAGCTACGTCGGTCAATGTTTCAATGGAGATCGGTCCTCCAGCGTGCGCGGTTTACGCCTTTAGACTTAATCTTTCACAATTCCCCACAAGTAAAACATCCATAGGAGTTAGATCTGGCGACCGTGGGGGGAACTCAACGGGCTCTCTTGGTCCAATCCAATGTCCCTGCAGATTGTTATCCAGGAAAGTTCGTACGGCTGGGTGGTAGTGTGGTGGCAGTCCGTCCTGTTGGTAGAAGACCTCATCATCAGCTCCATAAAGCGCACGTACACCTGGTAAAATTGATGTGCGTAACATTTCGAGGTACACTTCTCCAGTGACAGTACCATCAAAGGAAAAGGGTCCTACTAAGCCCTTAGATGATAGTACATACCACAAATGAACCCCTGGTAGATTGTCCGCCTTATCCACATGAACATGCGGATTTTCCGGTGCCCAGTAGACGCAGTTATGCCGATTCACTGTTTCATTAAGTTTAAACTTGGCTTCAACAGACCACACTACCTTCGTCACAAATTGTTCGTCTTCGGTTACCATTCGCTGATACCATTCGCAAAATTGCATTCGACGATCAGGATCGTCATCATTAATCGCGTGCAGTAATCTTGGGATGTAAACTTTCCACTGAGCAGCTTTTAAAATTCGCCATACACTTGTACTGCTAATCCCCACTTCACGTGCACATTGCGTACCAGACTTCTGTAGAGAAGTAACAAACCTTTCCAACACGAGAGCCGACGAAGCAGGACTTGTAGCTGTACGCGGTCCTCCCGATCTTTCTTTGTGAATATCACAAATCGTTCCATACGCCTAAAACTTGTCAATAATGCGTTTGTTAGGCGGGTTGGGGGTTCTGTTTCGTACTCCCACCTCCACTGACGCTGCACTTCAACGGCAGTATCAAACCTCATAAACCATTTCAGAATGGTTTTCGCTGCTCGAACGTCAAGCGTGCTCCGGCCATTTGTTTTCTCACTCTCGTGATGGAAGAACCGACATCAGTTGAGCGATAGACCATACTACAACATACTCGTAATTCAAATCAATTGACAATATCAATATCCCAATACAGTCTGACAAAGAGTGTATACATTTTTTTTGGCGGACTCTGTACGTCACAGGATAATGCAAGACAGCGACGAAGTGAGGGAAATCAGTGTGCCTTAACTGTAGCCAAACCGAAGTCCTCTTGGTTCCGATGTCGTAGCAAATTATAGAATTATAAACTATTTAGGCTACCCCTTAATGATTCATTACGTTCATTAGCAGGCTCAGGATCCGGGAAATGTAGCAATCAATGTACGCACAACTTCAGAGTTCCTTGAACATAGTAGATAGACATACTGTGAATGTAAACAACGACGTCAATGTGCTGTGTTATATTCTATAGTTATAGGTATCCTACAAGCAAAACTCAGCTCAGACTTCTTGCGCCGCGCATGCTATAACCCTCTTATCCCCCTTCAGTAGACGGGTTCTTTAATAAGTGGCTACTGGTATAGCTATAACGGCTACGGTTGCGGACATGTGCACTCAAAGAGCAGCTGTACCAATGACCAATTAAGTGAATATAACATTACAAGATGTCAACATCGTCTCTTTCTAAGTCACAATCGGTATCTATCTTCACTGGAACTGTTCTCATATTTAAATTTTAAATATTTAAATTAAATTAATATTTAATATAAAACGCTATGTGACTTCCTGACTCTGTAGCAATAACACGTGTTCAGTTCAGCACAAGAAGATAATATGTGCGCATGCGCATAGTGTCGGTGGTGTGATTGGTGACGGGGAGCATGCTTGGAAAGGGAGCATACGTCATCTGCGCGAGACAGTCACGCCCGCTGGTTCCTGCGCAGTGAGTTTTGTTTGTTGGATGCCTATAATAGTACAATCTAGTGACGGTGTAAAATGAAGTAGGATACATACCTCACAAGTTGTCATGTTCCTCGGCGTTACAATGAACAACCATGTACATCCTTGTAACTAGTTCGAAAAAACTGTTCACTATAAATTGAAAATGTTCTGTGATGGTCGGAGTTCGTATCGTAAGGAGAGACGGAAGAATACTGTATCTCTGATCACGAACCGTATTGTACTCTAACGCACAAACACTAAAGGTAAGCATAACTCAAAGCGCCACCTCACTCCATCTGTAGTCTGTTGCACTATAACTTCACTTCATTCTCAAATTATCTCGGATCCTGTGTCTGTTCATTAGTATTAAATTCACAATCGTCGCTCATGAAACGAGTGTACTGTATTTAAAACTTAATGGGACTTAACGTTCTGTTCATTAGGTTACTTATTTTGCGCTATTCTGCTGTCATGACTCATATAATTGTAACCTACTGTATGCAATTATTCTGTAAAACGAGTCCCAGTTACTTGAACTCCGGCTTTAGAACAAGAATTTACTGTTTCACTGGAGAGCTCTTCACTCATTGCAGCAGTTACACATTTTACGGTAACACACAGCTGACACCACAGATGGAATTAACGATGCAGTGTTTCGTATCTGAGGAACTACTGCAGAAATACTCTGCTTTTCCAAACGCAGTGACCACTTATGGACGTATGGAAGCTATCTGTTCAAAGTTTCCTATTGTTTCTAATGGACGACTGCATCCCCCCTTCTACTGGTGGTATTACAGATGCATTCCGTTTGCAGGCCGGACTCTGTATTAGGACAATGTTCTGCGGACTACAGCGACCGCTTAATGAGTCCTCCGCTGAATATAATGCGCAGCCCGAGGCTGCGACCAAATTCACTTCGTCAGATAAAACTTTTATCTCTCCAGTAATGACTGATCTTGCTTTTGCTCTAAGTATGGCAACTGCTCGAATGGAAGGCGGAAAATTTAAGATAAAATCTCTTCAGCATTGCTTTTTTTAGAGTTTTATGTCACAAAAAATGTCACAAAGTATGGATGTGGAGGATCTAGTGTATCATTACTATGTTCTAGCCAGTAGTTTATCATTCTCAATCGCCAGAGTCGTTGCTGAGCCTCCCTTTCGCCAGGCGGACATGTTCGATTCTCGCTTCAGTCTATAATCCGTGTTATAACTTCTTTCGTACTAGTTTTCTCTTGGACTTCAAGACTTGGAGCACGATAAACCAAATTCCTTTGTCATCCCCAACTCTGACACTTCTCCATTATGTGTTTATCTACAATAATCTCACTAAAAGTTTTGATTTATCAACAGTAATCTCACTAGAGGTTTTGATTTATCTAGAGAAAATCAAAACTCGAGTGGGATTTAATTAACTATTACACGATTAGAAGAAAGTATATGAAGGTTAGAAGTAACGAAGCACTCCAATACAATAAAACCTTAATTGACTTACGAAAATGCAACTGTCTTCAAATGTATTATTGTACCATCTCTAAATTACAAATATTATGCAAGATGGCAGTAGAGTGTTATGTTTAGCTGTTTTCTTGTTATCAGTTGTGCCAACTATGGAATCTTCATTGAACTCTGTGGACGGCTACTAGTCAAGAAGGCTTTGTTGATTCATTTTCATTTTTTATTAAAACAGTTGCATTCCACTTCAATTATCCGGATCCCAGTAATCAACGTCACTTGACAGATGATTTTCAATAAATCTTAGTATTAAACAATCTCTGATACGTGACTATTCATAATATCATGTAGCAGAAGCTATAACATAACCTAAATAATATAGGCTAAACAAGTTTTAATTAGGAATGATGAAATAAACAAGAAAAGTTCTAATTAACGATGTTGAAATAAAAATAAACATTAATAATTTTAAAAGGAACAATTATTGAAAGTACAATTTTCAAATTTGAATGTTTAGTGGTTGGTGGTTCAGTTGATATATTAGACGTGTGCGTAAAAGAAGTGAAACTCGTTGATGTAGGCTACATGGTATATTTCCTCAAATAATTCAGGATTTCCGAATGGTGCTCTTCATTTATTTGTAAATAGGATTTCAGGGAAAACGCATAGCTATGACCAGTGATCTTTATTAATTCTTGTTCTTGAATGCCAGTGCGAATCATATTTGAAAGTACTGTGCATCGACTGGAGTTGTTTGTAATTTTCTGTTTTTTTTTTTTTTTTTTTTTACGTCCGGACCAATGCAATTTGAAATGTTGGCAAACAAAGAAACAAATGCTAGGGTAGTGATAAAAATAAACAAATGTTAGGGACGCGATAAAATTAAACAAATGCTAGGGACGCGATAAAATTGTGCGATAAGCAGCCATGATTGGTTGAAGGGCGTCCTTTCGTACCGTTTTATTGGTCAAAAGTGGTATGACGTAGTAAAAGTGTAATAGTCTAGAGAAAATCAAAACTCGAATGAAATTTAATTATTGACTATTACACGATTAGAAGAAAGTGATATGAAAATTAAAAGAAGTAAAGTACTCTAATACAATAAAATATTAATTGACTTATCAGAATGCTAAACTGTCTTCAAATGTATTATTTTTTCCATCTCATCATTACAAATATTCTGCTAGATAGCAGTAGTGTGTTATGATGAGCTGTTCTCTTGTTACCAGTTGTGCCAACTATACAATCTTCATTGAACTCTATGGACGATTACTAGTCAAGAAGGCTTTGTTGAATCAGTTTCATTTTTATTAAAACAGTTGCAACAACTTCAATTATCAATATATTAAACAATCTCTGATACGTGACTATCCATAATCTCATACAGCAGAAGCTAGAACATAACATATAATATAAACAAGATAAATGACAGAAACGTTTTAATTAAGGATGATAAAATAAACATGAATCATTTTAAAAGATACATTTATTGAAAGTACAATGTTGGCAATCAAAGAAACAAATGCTAGGGAGGTTATAAAAATTGTAGGATAAACAGTCATGATTGGTTGAAACACGTCGTTCCGCACCGTTTTATTGGTAAAAAGTAGTATTACGTAGTACAAGTGTAATAGGCATCGTGTTCTAAGAGTTAAATGAAAAATAAAATTATGCATAAAAGTAAAAGTAATAATTCATTCCTTCATAGTTGTGTGCCCTAAAGCAGATCTTTCGCTGCAAAACCAGCATTCTCCAATCAAATTTATTATCCGCCTTGCTCTTAGTCTTCGTATATCGTTCATGCATCTTAATATTGTCTATCATCTGATAACTTCTTCTGTCTCGAACTTTTCTCCCGTTCACCATTCTTGCCAGTGCATTCTTCAGTAGGCAGTTTCTTCTTAGCCAGTTATTTTTCTCTTCTTGATCAGTTTCAGCATTATTCTTTCTTCGCCCACTCTTTCTAGCATAGCTTCATTTCTTATTCTGTCCACTTCACAAATTATACAGGATGGAAGTAAAATACCCGCAGATATTCAGATCGAATAGTTAATGTTGTATGTAACAAAAAAAAAAGTGTTATACCATATTGGTGAAAAGTTAATAGTTTTGTCAGAAAAAAAAGTATGTTTCCCAAATTTTTAACGCCCTCTTATTCGGTAACTATTGATAGTAGAATCGTGACTTTTCTCCATATCCATAGAAAATCTAATAAAGAATAATTTATCCCGCTGGTGTATTTCTATAGCATGGACGGTTTTCGTGTAAATTTAATTTAAAAACCTCTAATTTCAAGCCACTGAACGTTGCGTACAGATTGCAACGTCGTAGCGAGAGAGGGAGACTTGCGTATAGAGACAGACCTGAGTTCGTTGACCTCTTACATCTTTGTGACTAGAAGAAAGATTACTGTGTTAGCGGCGATGTTGCCTGACTGCTGAAACTTCCAACTTAATTTCCTAATTAATCGCGAATTTAATTACGAAACGTAATATAGACTTTCTATTCCTTTAGGTGTACCCTATCATCCCTTTCAATCTGCGGAGTTATTTCACTTCCACCCTGTATAACTCAATGATTATTCCTATAAAAGCGAAACTTGGATAATAAAAATAGGGATCGAAGTAGACTACATGCAGCGGAGATGAAATTCTTGAGATCTGTGGAGAGATTCATGGGGAAAGATTAAGTAAGAAATTAAATAATAAGACAAAGCCTAGAAGTTAACAATATACTTGATAGGATACAATAATATAGACAAAAATGGCTAAACCATATACATAGTATAGAAGGTGACGGATTGCTAAAGAAAATAATGTTGTTTCACAAACCAACAAGACGAAGAAATATGGGTCGTCCATACAAAAGATGGCTTGATCAGTGTTGAGGCGAAATGAGCTGAGATTCATCACGTGAAGAAGAAGAAAAAGAAGAAGAAGAGATTTTATAAAATATTGTTCTTTAACAGTCTTGTACTGCTCCGAATGTGATATAAACGTATCTCTACCATTGAATGCTATGTAATGTTAGTTGACATTGTTTATTTCAAGATGTTAATATCCCTTTCTTTTGTTTCAGGTAAGTTGACGTCTTCTACATACGTGTTTTAAAGTGACGAATCTGGCACAAAATTGAATCTTCGCAGAATTGAAGAAAGGTATGGTCTCCATATTATTATTAACTTACTCATACTATAATTTGTAGCGTAATAATCCTTTGAAAGTTTATTTAATGATGAGAGATTTGCAGATTTGGGCAGCTATTTATTACACCCACTTCGGTTTCGTGCGGTGCACGACCGTTTTGAAGTAAATACTCTGTATTTAATTATTCAACTGGGATTATTTAATTGATTAATTAAATTACCACGTTGCTATTACTGCCCTCAAATAGGGATCATAGAGGCAGATATATTCAAAATAACATAATGTACTGCATGAAACAACGTGTTTGCGAATTGTTAATATTTTGCATAAATTAAATATATGTTGAATTAGGAACTGAGAAGCAATCTATCCTCATTAATTTCCACATAATTTTGAATGTACCATATTATTAGTTTGGATTATATCCTATACATGCGTAATATTCTATTTCAGAAATTCTATATCATCATTATGAACGAATTTGAATTTAAAACTATTAAGGCCTGTTCTATTAGTCACAAGATGCCTCTTGCTTTCCAAGGTTGCTTCGGTCTTCCCAGATCTCGGCATTTTCTAAACAAAAAATTGTTCATCCTGTGGACATTTTGCTTAACTTTTGTTGATGCTATAATATGATATCGTTCACTACGATTGGAATATACAATTTTTCACAATTTCTTAGTGTAATCTCAATAAAATGGCCATGAAAGTCTCTTTGCTCAGTTTTAGATTTTTTCTTACAATTTAATCGAGATAATTCAAATGTGGAACTAGTTATACAGTAGGTACTGTTATCAATAATATCAATTTTGGACCTGACATGGCTTTTCGCTCTGAAAGCCATTATTTTTATTTTGTTCACGGAAATATCTCAATTATAATCACTTGCTCTTTCGAATAATTGATCCAAGTATTACACAAAGCACGAATTTTAAGTACTCATCCGATTACGTGAATGTCTAACTTCTTACTTGATATCCATTTGATACGTTTTCATGTTTAGTGTCCCCCAGTAAAACAACAAGAAAATCCAGAAACTGTCTTTTGAGTTATCAACGCGTTGTCCTGAAACTTACTGTAACATCTCCAACATCCCGGAACTACATGGAGGTTTCATATTTTAGGAAAATAGATTACATTTCAGGTTAAACCTACTTGCCCTGATGATGTAACCTGTTTGTCTTTCCGAAAAGTTGCAGATGTTAATTTTTAGGAGATTAGTTCTGAAAACATGCACCGTGAAAACCTAAAACTCGTAACAAGAATATTATTTTTACACACCTACATTTTGTTATCCATTTCGTATCATTTGTCGTGAAACTGATACGATCGCTGGTCTTCGTACAAAATATTGTTATTAGATATTTGTATTAGTGTTGTGGGATTTAATTTAATACTAACTCATATCAAAATTCCGACAATATTCTTCTCTCGGAAATTGCTTACTTAAAAGCACAATTGATAACTTCAAAGCAGGTAGCGTAGGAAAAATCTTTACACAAACACTTCAGAAAGAGATGGAGATATGAGGACAGTGACCTAATCTACCTCTATTGAAAGTTGAAACACAATGCGAAACCCTTATTAAGTTTTATGGTTTTCTAAGAAAACTTCCACCTTATTGTCAGCTCATCTTCCTAGCATATCAAATACATTACATACTTGTCTGGTATTCTTTCCCATCTTCCCTTATAAAATAGCCATGTCTACACTGTGTGCAAGTGAGAGCGTAACTATCTTCTTCTTTTTAAAAAATCTGGTAATTCGATTACAATAGGGGCCAATCTTCTGTTTCGACCGCAATAGTTTTGCAGTTGCAGTTTCTGTACTTAGTTTGTATGTGAAGGTTGTGTTTAGTTTGATAAAGATTAAAAAAAAATCATTTTCTGTGGTATGTGAAAAGTGTAAACTCCATTATGTCATATGAGAATTGGAGAGGTAAACTCGGTGAAACGTTTGAATTTAAATTGAACAATCATGGAGAAGTGCTTGACAGAAAAAAGTTTTTTTCGTGTTTAGTGATGCAGGAAACATTGTTACTAAACGTAGAGCGGCAATTAATTCGGAGCATGTGAATGACTCACATGTTTAAAATCATGGATGAAGCAATATTAACTAGGTGAGTCTTCATACTTTTTGTTATTTATGTTTGTCTCAAAAATTCTCGGAGAAATTGACAAAATAAATTATAAGCCTCATAATAAATAAGTTAGTAAATTAATTAAAATAGTTGTTTTGTAATATAACTATACAATATATACAGATATAGAACATTTAATACTTATGCTTATCACCAAACACAAGTTAAATTTAACAATAATTATTGTGTATTACAGTAGGCCTACATTTAAACATTTTTTCAAATCGATCAAAACTCGATTAATCGATTAAATTCAAATATTTAATCTATTAAATATTTTGATCCATCAACAGCACTAATTTGTATTCTTGAAAATATTTATTACATAATTATTTCCTAATCACATGCAATTTCCTTACCCATCTGTTTACTGCATCTTGCATCATACAATATATAGGCCTAAATTATTAGTGCCATATTGATCTTGTGGAAAGACAAACTCTCTCTGCTGTTCGTGTTTTGAGTATTTCATTATAATAGATTACTAATGAGTAAAATTATTTAAGGGTCGTGTATGTATAAGAAGATAGAACTTCCTCCACAAACCCATGAAAATCTATTTGTGCGTAGGTTTTGATGTGGGTGTCGTAAAGAAAAGAAGTAGGTGGGTGAGTGGGTGAGTGTAAGCTTGGAGAATAAGCGAGGAGAGAGCCATGTGAATAAGAACACAATATGTAGGGTGCGGCAAATGGCTGTATAAGTTGATGAATTGGTGGGATATGAATTTATTAAGATAATTATGCACTCAAATATCATCCTAAATTTAATATTGTTATAATGTCAGCATACAAATCTACAGCAGAGAGTCGTATCATATCATAATAACAATGAACTTTTCACAAAATTAGTTACAAATAAGTTTGAAAATATAGTTTAATATTTATGGTGTTTGTATGTATAACTTGTCGTGCTCATGTCTGTGATAATGATCATTATTAAATATTTTTAATGTCGTAATGAATTGGGTGACCTGAAGTTTATATTAATATTAAATTTGACATAGTGTCTTCATAACCTCATATAAACCATTAACTTGAATAATGTTTCGTGGAATTATCTAAAATATTACTAGTTTGTCTCGAAAGTATTTTCGTATAATATTGATCTACGCATTATTGTCTTTGAGTTGATAGGCAACAAAAAATTGTTTATAACTTATCTCTTGTTGGTATTGTTTTAACTGAGTTTTTTTTCAGTTTCGCATATATTTCTAGCTTGTTATGAGGAATAATAGCCTAATTATGCAGGATCTGCCAAAAAGTCTGACGTTTTTAGGTTTGCAGTAACTGGCTAAGACAGTCGCATAGCCGTGAGAGGGATAAGGAATGTTGCCCTGTCAACAATTTTGTCAGTCGTTATCGACCCCGTTTGCGAAATGTTGGAATTACGCTGCTTGTGTTACGGATCAATTGGTAGACAGCTATGATTAGGTACCATATTCAAAATTCCATGAAAAGGAGATTCAAAACGATCTGATTCTCAAAGTCGATACACCTAAGATGTGGGATCGGATCGACTAGATCGTATTCAAATTTGCCTGAAAATGCGTATCGTATTCAAAACGATCTCAATACGCTGCGTGATCGATCGTCATTTATTTGATGTGTCAGCTGCTTTACAAACAGCGACCTCAATTATGTAAGTTGAAAAGGCGTGTTGTAAAACATAATATTTTGTATTCTCCTGAAAGCCATTATTACCACTATTCATTAACAGCCAGAATATTAAGTTTTCATGCGCTTTATTAAGAAAATTCATTAATGCTTATAGCTAAGACCTATAGAGTGACCAACATGCTAACGTAACTACTTTCGAAACTTGAGCTTCCGTATTCGTTAACCTCGTATTCAGATCGTTTTCAATACGTATTGAAAATTGCATGAAAACAGGGATCGGGGACATCATATTCAATACGGAAACTGCTTTCAAATCGATCTGAATACTCCATGAAAAATGTAGTAATTTTAACTAGCACTTCCATAAACACTAACTTCACTATTTAACCACTTTGACAGCACCTTCACAAACACTGACTTTACTATTTACAATATATTATTTGGCATTTTCACAAAACAATACCTTTTACAATAATTTGTTACGTATGTTTGCTGTTTTCAACTAACACTTTCAAAATCACTGAATTTACTATCTACAATATTTAATATCTTACCGGAAACCAACGTAGAAAGACACTGGGACAAGTCGACCTTGACTATCAACTCATATGGAACGAGAACAGCCGATCAGTGTTGCCGAGTCTAGTTTTGAAATCAGGAATGAAATTTGCAATAATTTTTATTTAACTTACATGAAAACCATCCATTCTATTGAAATACGACAAAGAAAAAAATATGTTTTTATTACGTTCTCTATTGGTATTGAGATAAATCAAGATCCTATGCATAGTAATTAACCACAACGACGACGTTAAAGTTTTAGGAAAAAATATTTATTTTGAAAACTATATACTTCCCACTGATATGGTATTAGACTATTTTGTTATACTCAATATGAACAATTCGCTCTGCAAAGCTGAAGAGTTATTTCACTTCCACCTTGTAAGCTTATGCATATTGTGGTTAAACATTTAATTTAAACCGATAAATCATTATACTCCTTTGGGCAGTAATATGAAAAATGCTAGTAACAATGTTATTCGTTTAATGGATGTCTTGTAATACTGATTGGGATATGCAAGATAAGATGTAGTTCCAATTTTTGCCACTTTTGGCTTGGGTTTAACTTCGCTTACAGCGCGAAGCGGAGTCACATGCTAGTCTTGTTGCTTAGCTGCGGATCAGACACTTACTTTCTTTTACGAATTATATTAATTTCTCTTATCATAGGCAGTACTAATGGCGTTCCAACAAACCAATTTAGATGAGACACTGTAATTCTATTCAAAATACCTGGACAGATATAATTATGACATATTATATTCAATAAAAACGAAAGAAAAATAATTCTTAATAGCACAATATATATTCCATAAAATACATGTATTTCTCTTGTCAGAGACAATACAAAGCACCGACGTCGTTCGATCGGCAGAGGCGCTTGCCTGCTGACCTAAGTTGCGATCGGGAGGGTTCGATTCTCGCTTGGCTGATTAACTTGTTCGATTTTTCCGAGGTTTTTTCAACCGTAAGGCGAATGACAGGTAATATATGGCGAATTCTCGGTTTCATCTCGCCAAATACCATCCCATTATCACCAATCCCATCGACGCTAAATAACCTAGTACTTGATACAGCGTCGTTAAGTAACCAACTATAAAACAGATAATACTAAGGGCTTTCCAGCAAACAAATTCAGATTAAACACATTAATATCAGATACAGGAATAATAACAATGATAATGCTGATGATGATGATGATATGATGATGATAATAATAATAATAATAATTATTATTATTATTATTAATGTCCCGCGCCGTGGCGTCGTGGTCTAAGGCATCCTGCCTAGTACTCGCGTTACGGAATGCGCTCTGGTTCGAGTCCTCATGGGGGAAGAAATTGTCTCATGAAATTTAGGCCAGTGTATGGGACCGGTACCCACCCAGCATCGTGATGCACTTTGGGAGCTGCGATAGGTAGCGAAATCCGGTTACACAAATGCGGGGCTCATCGTGCTAACCACACGATAACTCCTTTCTGGTTGGATGATCGTCCACCTCTGCTTCGTCATGTGGCCGTGAGGCCAGCAGCCGTCTGGTCGGTCTTGGCCCCTCGGGGGTGTTGCGCCACGGATTATTATTATTATTATTATTATTATTATTATTATTATTATTATTAATAAACATATATTAGATTAAATTTATTAACATAACTAGCCGTACCCGTGCGCTCCGCTGCACCCGTAGAAATAAATATAAAGTAATTACATAATTAAAATAGGACATTTGATCCAGGGAACATTCGTGTTTGATAGAAGGATAAATCGTTTATTATGTTACTTAATTTAAATTGTATTAAAAAAGTTAAAATGCGATCATTTTGATCCAGAGACCATTCATTTGGCCATAAAAATTATTTTAGGAAATACAGGAAACGAATGCACAGAATAGCCTATCAAGTTTTCTGTGCATAAGAAGCTATTTTAATCTTACCTGTCCTCGATTCACTCAGAAGTTACTGTAATAACATTATAGCATTACGTCCAGCTAGAGAAACTGCACTTTCCAATGGTGAATTAATAATTATTTATACAAATCGGTTAATTTAGCTTCCGATATTACTTCATACAAACACAGAAACATTCTCTGTAGGTTATGTTTCATAGCTTTCGATTGTTGCTGTCCAAGGCCCCTTATAGACGAAGTTATTTGATTTTTATTTCATTACACCTACTGCCTTAGATGGCGTTGTTATTGTAATTTTGAAACTTATTTATCTCATTAAATATCAGTCCTATGAAAATTTTTCACGGAATAAAACTTATCGGAAATTATTTTTAAAGAAACGTTTGCTATGTAAACTTTTTCATGAAAATTAATAATAAGGGAGATATTTCGATTTATTTAATTCAAGCCCCCTTATAAACCCCCTTTTAAATAAAATATTTTGAATACCATATAGCCTAAAATCTAAGTTACAACGAACTTAATTTATATTCCAATTTTCATATAAATCGGTTCAGCCATTATCGCGTGAAAAGGTAACAAACCTCCAGACAGACAGACATACAAACAAAAATGTCAAAAAAGCGATTTTCGGTTTCAGGGCGGTTAATTATATATGTTAGGACCAATTATTTTTGGAAAATCGAAAGTTACCAGAAAAATTTCGGCTACAGATTTATTATTAGTATAGATTTACATTAAATTTATTTCACTCAATGATATTCATAGTTCTTATGAATAAGAACCAATCCCTTAAAGAATCTAAATATCGGAATAATACCTAGCGGAGGACATAAAGATTGCACGCAGTCATTCTGTGAAACCTCTTTCATTCATTTCATTCAATGTGTACTGCCCAAGAACAAGTCTTTCACTGAAAACCCAGCTTTCTCCATTCTGTCCTCTTTTCTGTCTTACTCTTAGTCTCCGCATATGATCCATATATCTTAATGTCGTTATATTTTGACATCTCCTACTGCCAAGAACTCTTCTCGTGTTCACCCTTTCCAGTGCATCCTTCAGTAGGCAGTTTCTTCTCAGCCAGTGACCCAGCAAATTCCTTTTTCTCTTCCTGATCAGTTTCAGCATTATTCTTTCTTCATGCACTCTTTCCAATACAACTTCGTTTCTTGTTCTTTCTATCCATTTCACATGCTCCATTCTTCTTCATAGCCATATTTCAAGTGCTTCTAGTCGCTTCTCTTCACTTCGTCCTAATGCCCACGTTTCTGCCCCATACAGTGCTACACTCCACAGAAAGCATGTCATTAGTCTCTTTCTTACTTATTTTTCCAGAGGTCTGCAGAAGATGTTCCTTTTTCTATTAAAAGCTTCCATTGTCATTGCTATCCTCGTCCACACTTGTGGAGTAACGGTCAGCGCGTCTGGCCGCGAAACCAGGTTCGAATCCCGGTCGGGGCAAGTTACCTGGTTGAGGTTTTTTCTGGGGTTTTCCCTCAACCCAATATTGAGCAAATGCTGGGTAACTTTCGGTGCTGGACCCCGGACTCATGTCACCGGCATTATCACCATTTCATTCAGACGCTAAATAACCTAGATGTTGATACAGCGTCGTAAAATAACCCAATAAAATTAAAAAATTGCTATCCTCCTTTTGACTTCCATGCAGCAACTCATGTTATTGCTTATGTATTGAAGTTGTTCACTTGCATAATTACCTCATTTAGAATTCGCAAGTTTACCTTCTTTAGTTTTCTTCCCATGACCATGGTCTTCGTCTTGTTTGCATTCATCTCCATCCCATACTACTCACAGCTGTCATGCAGCTCCAGTAGCATATCCCTTAGTATTGTCTTCTCTTCTGCTAACAATGCCATATCATCATCATCATCATCATCATCATCAAATCTTAGGTATTTAATTCTTCCTCCTACTATCCCATGTTCTGAAAACAGTTCTTCACTGAATTCTCCAAGTAGATGTTGAACAGGATAGGTGATAAAGGGCATCCTTGACGTACTTCTTTTTGCCTATTTCACTTCTTTCTGACATTTCTTCTCCTATCCTGACATGAAACATCTATGGCTTTATTTTTTTTTTTAATCCAGCTCCTTAAATATTCACAGAGAAAAGTTATATAGGATATTTAGTCTTATTTTAGCTTCTAACTTACACCCATAAAATCTTTATATTTCTTCCATAAAATCTCTATACATTGAATATATAGCCACTAAATGAATGTAGCTGAACGAAGTAGTTATATTCTAGATTGGTTGCATGTGATTTCTGGTGAAATGAACCCTGACATGGCCTCTGTCGCTGCATATCTGAGTTTCAGATTATATAAGCTTACGATTAGGATAGAATTAATGAAGGTTGAGACTTAGATGTTGGGTTGAAGTTAGGTAAACCCTCGCGGTAGTAGTTCCTGCAAAGGTGAAACACAACGTTCATTAATCCGCAAGGGCTTAAGACTAAAGCTTAGATCGACTTCCCTTCCAAAGCCAACAAGATGACAAATAGCGGGCAGAGGCTTCTCAGTTGGTAGGCCGCCAGTGTAAAAGGCTAACCTCTAATATTATTAAGCTCCTGTATCGACGTCACCCATTGACTCTTGTCTCCCTACAGAAACAAAAATAAATACAGCAATATAGGAAAACATAATCATTTATACGTATTTACAAAATAATTGAGCTGCATTTTGCTTTGATTTCATTTGTCCATTTCTTAACTTGAATTTAATTAAAAGCATCTTTATCAAAGTACTTTAAAATACTGCGTTATTTAATTTCAGTCTAATACTTATCAAACTTTATACAAATACAGAATCAATTTTCTGTCATTTCATGTTACAATATTATTACCACGAATATTTTCGACTTATAAAAAGTAATTTTCAGGTGGAAAACATTAATATATAACTTATTGAACACAGGTGACATACAATGCAAAAAGACAAGAACACTTGTATATATTGTAAAGTTAAAAGATGTATAAAACCATTATAGAGTTATGTTAACTAGTGTAGTTCTGAGCCATTTCTAAGATGCAATAAAATAACATTTAATAAAGTTGTGATGTGATAAAATAATCTTTGCAATATAATAACAAAATATAGTTGTCTCTTTGGATGATATCTAACCAGTTTTAGTCAGATTGTAGATGTGTTTAGTTACACGTAATTCTAAGAGTTAAACAAGTACAATTTAATGTTAAATAAGGCAATTTGGACCGAGGGAATGATTAACATAACGATGGAAATTCATATATTAAAAATAAAAGTAATACTTGAAGAAATATCATATTCTAGAGACTAAAGCAGACTTTCTGACAATGGGTTTTGAAAGTAGTCAATATCTGACAGCCTTTACACTATGCACACTAAAATACGCTATTTTCACTATTTACATTATCATAAAAAATGAAGCTGTGAGCAGTATGGAATGAAGATTAATGCAAACAAGACTCAGACCACGGTCATAGGAAGAAAAGTAGAAGGTAAACTTGCGAATTCTAAATGAGGCAGTAGAGCAAGTGTATAGCCTCAAATACTTGCGGTGTACTATAAGCAGTAACATGAGCTGCTCCCAAAGAGTCAAAAGGAGAATAACAATGGCAAAGGAAGCTGTTAATAGGAAAAGGAGCTTATATTTCTTTACATATTGCATATAGACTGAATTGAATTAGCCTACATTACCTCATAATTTAAGTCACTACTTTTTCGTATAGACTTTATCTCAAAGTAAATAAACATGTACTATTCTTTAAAATTTAACTGAAGAATATTGCTGGAGAGACTTTAGTCTATTGAAAATATTCATAATTTAAATATGCATGTCACTATTATTTTAAGGCTGATTGAGTGGAAGAGAAGGCCTTATGGCCTTAACTCTGCAAGCGAAAATAAAACATTCTGTATATAAACATTCTATATATGCCTAAACATTTAAATTATTGACTGTTTCATGAGTAGAGATACTGTACCTATGTATTGAACTTTCAGATTATTATCTATAATTATACGTCTGAAAAACATTCGATATTTAATTCCGCTTGTATTTAATGTGAAACTTCAAACTGTATTAGAATAATTTAACTGTCTTTATTATCCAAAACGAATAGTGTCAAAAAAGCCAATAAGTGGACTACATTTCTTTGCGGATTTTCACCTGTGTCGAAAGTCCGTGTCTAGTGCAAGTCATTGCACAATTAATGTCATTACTTTTATATGAACTGAAGAGTTTCACTGAAGTATATTTCCTCTCTTAAAATATTTTAGCTCCAGTAAACAGGAAATGGTTGAAAAATTGCAACTGGATTGAGGATTCATGGTTGTCTAAATAAAGAACTACCACCAAAAACCTATAAAAAGTATAGATAGTTGCCGTGGTAATACGGAGAGGAACACAGCTATTTCGCTTGTAGAGACCAAGCGGCCGAACGCAAGTGATTTATCGTATCGCCCACTCCCTGACCATCCATCCATAGAGCTTAAAACGTTGATAAAAAGCGTCGGCAGCCAACTGCAATAACTGTTGAGTACTTCAAAATGTTTCACCTATAATTCCTACAAAATCCTTTGCGTTGTCCTCTTACTATACAATAGCGAAATATTCATATTGAAAGATGAAAATCCTCTTTTCAATGTACAGACTCGAGCATATTTTTTTTTTCGCACGCATCTCAACCGAGAATATTTTCAATGAAGGCAGAAGAAATTGTTAGCGCCTATGCACTATGTAATGGAATAGAAGTAAGGATGATATTGACACACTTTGGAAGGTTTAACAACGCGAATTAGAAAAACAATTGAATCATTAAATATGAAAAGGGAATAAGTCCCAGTTTTGGCAAAAGTGAGTTAGTCATACTAATTTAGGTATGCTCCTTCATTCTGCATGAGAAGGGAAGAGGTTCCGCATCTCCTTAGTCTAGATTTCAACATTTTAGTTTTCATGTTTACTTTGAAAAGGAGCTTAGTCCACGATTTGTTCCCTTCTCATAAAAAATTCAAATTTGTTTTTCCTGCCATCTACAGGAGAAGAATACACTTTCAATAGAGTCCATTGGACGAAGCATATCCACCCATAAAAAGATAAATTTCAATATTTCACAGTATTTCATGTGTGTGTACGAGAGCTCATATCCTGACAGAATTGTGGCATATGAGAACTTTGATGGTTTGATCTATCACACTTTTTAGCTCTTGTCAAGGAAAAACGTTATTCCCAACTTGCCTATAGAAAAAGTCTTTGCAACACAATGTCCAATAAATTAAGGACATTAAGAACTTGGTGAAGTACATATCTGAGGAAGTGAAAGAATTCGGGAATGAGATCATAGAGTGGGCCACTATTCATAACACAGAAGATTAATAAGAAAATTCAAAGTACAGTATATTGTTTAGTCAACAGCTTTCACTGTTTCAATACAGCTTTTGCTTTGAAAATAGAAATAAAGATACATTTTGTTCAATATTTTTACAGTATATTTCGTTAGATATAAAAGGGGAACAAGTCTCCCCACAAAATTTTTTTGGCTTATGTAATAACCGACAGTTTTCAGTGTTTCTAAGTGTTACACTCTACTATTGTTCATAAATTGGCATACAATGAAGCTTTTGATTTGAATAATATGGATAACTATATATTTCGTTCAATATTTTTACAATATATTTTGTTAGATATGAAAGGGGAACAAGTCTAAACACAAAAATTGTTTCTATAGGGCAGAATAAATTGAGAAATACACATGTTTTTTACATAAATATATTGTGTAGTCACGATTGGCTCTTAAAAATATTTTCGAAGCAATTTGTTTATATTTCGTTGTGTGCAGAAGTTATTTGTGTTTTTCTCAAAACTAACTGAAAGTGACTTATTCCCTTTTGGTATTTAGTGATTCAATTAATGTTGATCTGACAATAACAAATAGACATACAGGAAGACCAAAAAATTGTGAGAGAATGGTTCTGGAAACCAATAAATTGTCAATTATTGTAATAAATACTAGCAGACTCTTAAATCCCAACATTACAAATGAAGATATTAAAATGTATATGGGAATAGAACAAAAGAAGAAATTATAGGGTCCTTCGAAAGTTTCCCGGGATGGCTAATTGAAAATTGCTAGTAATTCGTTTACCAGACCTTTACAATGTGTAGACTATGCCTTTTAATAAAAACCCCTGATCTCATACAACAGATTAATCAGGCAAATGCACTTTTAAGATCAATTTCACTATACTGCCATCTAGCGACTGCAAAAGAAGTCACGTTATAACCCTGATGGAATTGCATAGCTTGCAACTGTACTTCCATCTAGCGATCATTACCAAAATTTCATTTTCGACAGTGGAGATCCTAGTGGTTGTTCTCTTTTATATGTTGCCATTTTATAACATGGGAATGGGCAATCTGATACACGTATAATATGTGATCTGATCACTGATGAGTGATAAATTGTAGGTATTTTCAACAATTCGTTCATGCACTGTGATAAGTCTGTTATGAATAACCCAGTTCCCTTTTTACTAAAAGAAGTGATAAACCAAGGGAACTAACCCTCTGAATTGTCAATGGAGAACATATTCAAAATATAAGAAGATAAAAGATTAATTTCAATTTATCACGTGATAATTTCTTACAATGTGTTTTGTCTTGGAAACTGTGGCTAGTGTTAATCATTCTGGTAGTCCAATTGTTTGCATATGCATAGTGCGATTCTTTGTTGCAAGGTCTTTTACTGATATTATTACCGGTAGTAGTTTAGTTTCTATAAATTGCATTTCCTTGCCCAAATTCCCAAATTTCATTCATAATTCCCTACAGTAACATGAAAGGAACACATTAGTTACAATAATGTCACTAGTGATGTAGCCTGCACACAATGGGAACAGACAAGTGATTAAACCTGATTGTCTGAAACAACACCACGTGATCACATGTCAAGACACTTTATAAAATGAGCCACCTTAGTTTGATGGATACAATTTCTGACACACAGATACAATCCAGAAATAGGGTCTTCATTGTTGTATCCTTATTGGCAGTGTGCCTATGTGCAGTATTAAGTTTACCTCTTTACTGCAGGATCACCATTATGCACAGTTAAATTTACCTTGGAAAACTGTGGTAGTAGTCTGAATTCTTTTTTGTTTAATCTCTTCCTGTTATAGACCTACAAACTAGTAGTGGACATATTTGTATTCATTGTCGTAACATGTAACAGTTTTTCTTCTGAATCATTACAATATGTGTTATATTAAAATCCAACTGTATTAAAACTCACAACCAGGCTTAGGATCCGAGACAATTTAAGAATGAAGTGAAGTTAACAGTGCAACGGAGTACAGATGGAGTGAGGTGGCTCGTTGAGTTTTGTTTACCTGTGCGGTAGTGTACAATCCGGTTCGTGATCAGGGGTACAATATTCTCTCCCTATGAAACGAACTCAGGCCATCACAGTGCATTTTTTATAATTCATAGTGAACAGTTTTTTCGAACTAGTTGCAAGTATGTACATTATTGTTCATTGTAACGCTAACGCCTTCAATGTCGCCGAGAGACATGAAAACTTGTGCGGTAGGTATACTAATTCATTTTCGACCTCACTAGATTGTACTATTAAAAGTAGAATATAACGCAGCACATTGACGTCGTTGTTTACATTCACAGTATGTCTGTCTACTATGTTCAAGAAACTCTATAGTCAAGCTGTGCGTACATTGGTTGTTAAAGTATCCCGGATCCTAAGTCTGCACATAACAATACAATTAAAATTCATTTGCTAAACATGTGTCAGGACGTGCTGTCTCATCTTCAATGCAATATTAGGCCTATATTAATAAGTTATATAGATGTAAAAAGTGAAAGTAACATCGTATAGGCCTACTGGAGTATTTACGAGCCCGGATCAGCTGTTGTTCATGCTAGTAGGCCTACTGGGTGCTCGTAAGCTCGGAATTGCGTTCGCGTAGTCTAACTACAATATAAATAAATTTAATTGATAAGTTCAATTCACGAAAGAAGATGAAAGAAATAATAAGATAAATTTTCTAGGTAAATGGAAAAAAGCAGCAATGCATTTCAATTCAAAATTTATAGAAAACTAACGCAGACTACACATTTGTTTCCATCACGTTCCAACCACCCTGATCAACATAAAATAGATGGTCTCAACAGTGTAATAAACAGACATTAATATTCTTATGATTGAAAAAGATTACAATAACGAATTGGAAATTATACGTACAATCGCATACGAAAATGGATACAAAAATCGATAATAAAAAATATAATAAAGAGGAGAAATCAAATAAAATTGGTTAAAGATGTTACCACACTTTCTCAGATTACAGAAAATAAAAAGTTTCTGATTCTTACATTCTCCAATAATTTTACATATCGCATTAACAACACATTTAGAAAGTTTAATTATGAAATAGCATACAGAATTAACAGCAAATTACAAAAAAAGTTATTCAATATATTGCACCCAAATTACAAAAAATTTAATTCGTCAGGAGTCTATAAATTAGAAAGTCAATTTCCTATTTGTAAATCCACGTATATACAGGTCGACTGGAAGAACTTTCAATACAAACAACACAGACATATTTCCCATAAAAATAATTTTCAATCGGTTTTCTATGAGCATATTTACAATATCCAATATTATTTCATAAACATAGAATCTGATATGAGTTTATTACACATACAGAATAAAGGCCATACACTTAATATTTTGGAGTCTATAGAAATATAAAAGATAAATTAAGCAATCAGAATAATCTAAATGAAGAAGATAAGAACATTCTCATTGAATTACATATTGGTTAACAAAATGACCACTGTAGTTAGACTACGCGTATACAATTCCGAGCTTAACCGCACCCAGTCAGTCTCGGCAATACGTATTACTCGACCAAGAGCAGTGGAGTTCTGCAGTCCGAAGTCGTGGCGCTACTGCTCCTACGTTCGTAATACCGCCTCGCGATAGTTCACATTACGCCCGCGGCTCCACTCGCCTCGGTCGAGTAATACCAGGAGAATGCATTAACATGAACAACGGCTGACTCGGCCTCTTAAGTACTTCAACATTACGATATCCATTTTCACTTATTAATATAATATTGTACACCACATTTCATTGAATATTCAAGAAATAGTTCAAAACATATTCATTACAGTGTATGTTTTTCATATATTCAGAAAGTTAGTGAAGATGGGATAGCATGTCCTGAAATATGATTAGCAAATTAATTTTAATTGTACTGTCGTATGTCTTTTTAATAGAGTTGGATTTTAACATCATATATATTTTAATGATAAACACTTGTACCTGTAGGCAACAAAACGATTTTATCAATCACACACATACTAGACAAAGATACGAGGGAGAGTCAAAAAGTAACCTTAATAATTGTTTTATTAATTGAATATGTACAATAACACGACAAAAACTTTATCACTTTTCAACATAGTCCCAACTACGTTCAATGTAAGTGTTCCTGTAATACAGGGACATTTTATTTTTACTAAAATATCTAATATTAACATGGCTATACCTTTGAATCAACGATTAAGAACCGGAAACACCGTTTGCTACCCCCTTCCACGACTGGAGGTCGATGATACTGGCGTAATATACAAACAAATCACTTTACTAGGTATAGGAGAGAAGAAAAGTAGTTCATCCATTTACGTAAAATAGGAAATATTTCGATTTTGAGTTTGATAATTTTCATTATGTTTTTGTTAAATCAAAATACAGTACAGTATTAACAATGAGTGTTTTGACTCACGAACTTCGCTTTCTATGCGGACGTATTCATTATGCAGTGTATATTATACTGTCCACAGCACATTAGCGTACACTATAGAGAATGATGTTAAATTGAAAAATAATCATAATATGTATATTTAAACACATTTTTGAAAATGGTGGCCGTTCATTTCGACACAGGCTTCAGTTCTTTTGTGCATATTATCGCACTATAGACTATTGCATCTAATTCCAATTGCCAGTTTCGTCCTTCGTACTAGTAACTCATGTTGAAATAATTCTGTACCTACTCTACGTACTGTAAATTGAATCTTCACTTCTGCCCGACCCGAAAATATAAAATTACTCAGACATGCTATCTACTGTCCGTCCAAGTGGATATGCCGCAGGATTGTAGAAAGGGAGGAAATC
The DNA here is from genome assembly GCF_040183065.1 of Periplaneta americana. Lineage (NCBI taxonomy): Eukaryota > Metazoa > Arthropoda > Insecta > Blattodea > Blattidae > Periplaneta > Periplaneta americana. Next base: position 32,918,113 of record NC_091125.1, read on the forward strand.
ACGTGACAGTTAATTACTTAACGAGGCCCTTTTATTTAAGTTAAATTAAACAGCTGTATAATATTACGTAAACTTCCAATTCCTAAGAGAAATTAATATTTTCAGAAAAGAGCTAAGACAGCCCAGCTATTACAGAGGGGCGAGCAGAAGCAGGTGGGGGAAATCGGGATGCGACGTAGGCAAACGGACAGTACCTGTGCGAAAATATGATTCAATATTGAAAGCTCTTTCGTCACTGGAAAACGCGAACATATTTCTGGAACGTACTATACTCAGTAACTCAGTACTGCTTACTATCTGCGGTCTTGGTTCTGTGTGGAGTTGGAACTTCCTTAGTAGAAGGGGTGGGAGTGAAGTACATTCAAAAACTCAGGTACAATAAAAATTGAAGTAAAAATAAAATGATGTCCCTGTAGTAATAACAATCCATAATTCAAATTATACTTGTTCTACTTCTGGCCTTTTTAACATACTCAAGTGTGCTGTGACATCAAAGTGCATTTATAAATTAAAAGGGAATTAACAATTATTGTTGAGTGCTCTTGTTACGTGTATGAAGTTTCCATTCATTATTTTGACATTGAAAAAAAAAAAAAACAAACAAACAAATTCTCTATAAAATTAATCATTGTCTCCTGATCTTGACAAGAAATTGCCCATTCAAAATTCTACAGTTGTCGTTTCGGTGTATGGCTGTAGCTTACGGTGTTATAGTTTTCATGGGTCCTTAGAGACTTGATTGTGCTTTCATTTAATAACCTGAACATAAACAAAGCTGAAGAGCCGTACTCTTCATTGCAAACAATCCACTTGTCGTTCTCATTATATGTAATATAGGGATATTATTGTGATGCTATGTAGGCCTATATAAATCGATTTGGAATGTTTTTATGAAAATTGAAAATTATCAGCATCTCTCATTACCGGTAAGTGGGTAAGTGTTTCTTGACCTATCTACCTAATTTCCATTCTTCATTATGCAGCTTTATTTTTAAACTACTACTCTTCATTCTCAAAATCTACGAGCCAATAAATAAAATAAACTTAACAAATTTATCTTATTAAGAATAGATAGTATCGTTTAAGAATTAAATAAAGAGCGATTTACTCATAATCGACTGTGACAATTATCAACTTGAAGATTTTATTTTATAAAAATTATTACTCAACGAAACAATATACAGAGTGTTTCCGAATTGGTGTTACAAACTTTCGGGGATGATGGCGAAGGGTACATGTATCAATTTGAGATAAGGTACCATGGCCCTGAAATGACTGAGTCGAAAGCTATAAGCAAAAATAGTTGTGTAGAAATGGAATTGTAATTTGGCACCACGTGCCCTCCTTCCCTTAACCTTTGGAACAGTCGTGGAAAAATGGTATGGGCCGGATGTCTCCTACGTGGGTACCTGCCCGATACAAGCTGTGAGTTTGTCTACTGTTCCCATTGGCTCATCCGTATTCGAAAATCAGATCTGCTTATTCCGCTCCTCCATTTCACTAGGACTGATCGACTGGACACTGCAACTTGTACAGTCGGTCAGTCCTAGTGAATGGAGGAGTACACGAGAGCGGAATAAACAGACCTGATTTTCGAATACGGATGAGGCAATGGGGACAGTAGACGAGCTCACAGATTATATCGGGACGAGTACCCACGTAGGAGACATCCGGCCCATATCATTTTTTCACGACTGTTCCAAAAGTTAAGGGAAGGGGGGCACGTAGTGCCAAATTACAATTCCATTTCCACACAACTATTTTTGCTTATAACTGCCGACTAGTCATTTCCGGACCATGGTTCCTTATCTCAAATTGATACATGTTACCCTTCGCCATCATCCCTGAAAGTTTGTAATACCAATTCGGAAACACCCTGTAGGACTACATAAATTGAAATGTTTGCATTTTATTAGTCAAGCTTTGGAAGTTTCCTTTTGCCGGTCGTATTAGCAAGCTTATTGTCGAGGTTACTGCGGTATTTTGAACCAGGGCTGGAAGTATGTCAATTCTTGATGGCTTTAATCATTGGATGCTGTAAATTCATAAAGTAGTATAAGACTGGTACAAAATATTCTTGCAGTATAACAGTTATTGATCAAAGCAGTTTTACGATTTTAACTGATATGTTCATCATCATCATCATCTCATCATCATCATCTCATCATCATCATCATCATCATCATCATTTCATACTTCAGATATTTTCGCCTATATCAACTACTTTTTTAAGCCATCCGTAAATGATCTTTCTGTATTTATTTTGCCAGTTGAATTGTACTTTTAAAATCTGTATGGTGATGTAGAACGGTTAATACTGATTATGTGATGTATATACTTGTATCTGCCCCTATATTAGCATACACTTAAACATAGTAAAATGCGCATTCCTTTTTAATTAAATTCATACAAAGTTAGGATATTTCGATTTTGGACACTAATACTTAAGTTGTTTTATGTGAAGCATAGAAATGTACGAAATAAATTTATTTCTGCCTCCCTCAGCGATTTCCCTGCCGTTGTGATTCATTTTCTTCTACAGCACTACTCCTCCTCCTCGCACAGCCTTTGAAGTCTCCACACGACACTCCCCATAGCATACCATCCTATTGTATTCTGATTACAAGAACGTGAAACAATGTTCGGAATCATCTTGGTAATAACGTACTCCCATCATTTAAAACATACTTTCCGAATATTCTTTAAAAATAGGAATTGTTTAATACATCATAATAGACAAAGAATTATAAAAATCAACTACTATGGACTCCGCCTTTGTACAATATAAATTCGGTAAATTCCATTAAATTTCTAAGAAAATTACAGGAAATTTCTCTGCCTGGAATTACAAATGAATGTATAATTTTTTTAATTGTTCTGTGCTCTATTCTGAATTACTTTTCAACAGGTTAACCCGATAATAATTAAACTTACAACATTTTGAGAGTATTTTGATACGAAATCTTCAAGAGAGATGACCGTTATTTCACATGAGAATCATGCAAGGAGTCATTTATACAGCTCTTACCAAAAGTTTAAGGACACCTCACAATAAGTGATATTTCATTACTGTCCTTATACTTATGTGAAACCCCATGATATTTACATAGGTTGGATAAAAAGTAATGGCAACACTGCTGTCACGTGACGATGGTGCGTTCGAGAGCTGCCAGCTGTGTGGACATGAACAAGGACTGTTAGATGAGTTAGTGCAGCCAGCGGCGACAGTACTCCATCAATCTACTGCAGTGTGTAGAACGTTCACTTTCATAGGGATAGTGCGAGCGCCCTAAGACCATCTTTACACAACTAGAGCAACGTTCCTGGATCAAAATTGAAATGGCACGAAGTCATAGTGCACAAAAATGTTTTCAGGGACTGCGTGAAGCATGTGGCGATGCAGCGTTTCCATATCGCACAGTTGCACGATGGGTTAAAGCGTTCCGGGAAAGCCTTGTTGCACCGGTACCAAAGGGAAGGCGACGACTTTCTTGGACGAATCGTCGCTATAGACGAAACCTGGACTCGCTCGTATGAACCAAACTTGAAACGCCAATCAAATGAATGGAAGCATCCCGGTTCTCCTCGTCCAAAGAAAGTACTCCCTACACAAAGTACTGTGAAGGAGTTGTTCATTGTGGCGTATGACATTGATGGGTTAATACTGCACCACGCTGTACCTTCAAGGCAGACGGAAAATGCGGACTACTGGAACATCCACCGTACTCACCCGATATGATCCATGCGATTACGATCTTTTCACCAAAGTGAAAGAACCACTGCGAGGGACCCGATACAATACCAGAGATGAACTTATCCGTGCTTTAGGGCGGTCAATACGGAACATCAACAAAGATGGACGCGCTGATGGTGTACGACGCCATCCAAACATTTGGCAAAAGGTAATAAATAAGGGGGGGCGACTATATAGAAGGTACGTAAATGTTGTACCCCTGTGAATAAAACCATGTCAGAAATATCGAACTGTTGCCATTACTTTTTATCCATTATCCAACCCTAGTATACAGGGACCAAATGCCTGTTAAAAGTGAAGTTTTTACTGCAAACCCAATCTGTCTATCTTCCAAACTGTGGATTATATAACAATTTATCTGTTATGAAACTATTGAAAAATTATATATTTTGTAGGAAAAAAATTAAATACTCCAGAATGGGTTTACTTAGATCTGTGAATTTTGGGATAGAGTTAGATATATCTGAAAGATTTCTTGTGCAATCATTGGTTTTTGTTTAAAAAAATTGTGACATTTTTTGCAGGCATTGTATTACAGATTGTTTTGTTTTTCCTTCAGGAAAAATTGTCATTTTCTAAAATTCTTTTGAGCTTGAAATTCGCTGTAAATGGACCCGGATCTGCCACTACCATTTACATCATAACATTGTGAGTTGGTAACATTTATCAATTAGCCTTATTCCCTCCATTTTTTAATAATCAGCTTTGGAGTTTGCTACAAGTATGGAAAGGTTGAATTTCTTCCTTGAAAAAAAAATGTAAATAGGTCAAAATTCAGTGAGCATGGATGTGAAGTCGCAGATTATATTATTGGGGTGTGGATGTTGTGTTTCGGAGTAGGCTGTCCTTCCACTTCTTGAGCGACACTATCGTGGTGATGAAAAATTTAAGTATACAGACTTAGTTCCGTAACGTCGGAGAAGGTAAAATTCAAACACGACTGAAACATTCAGAATCTTTCTCTCAATAACTGTTACCCTCAGCCTACACCTCCTCCTATAGGCCAGTGCTTCTACCCCTAATTCTGTTTATCATTTTGGAATAACTTTCCAAAACTCCTGCGTTGATTATCTTGTAAATAAGTTTATTAATTACAGTAACAGTACCATTTCTCAAGATGTTATGATAATTTTAATATTACCTAAAGGTTGTGTTACTTAAAAGATAGTTCAGAAGTGTAATGGGCTCGAATACAGGCTCTCAGATAAACAGAGTAGGATTTATATCATCAAGACAAAGTTTCTAATAGCATTCACCATAAAAAGTGACTCAGAAGTGCACAAATGAGCATGAGCCTACGGTTGGATAAATCATTTTCTGCAGTAGTATTAAGTACAGACCGATTATTTAGTCCTGACAGCTCGACGACGCTAAATAGGGGAAGTGATAGGAGTAGTGGGGAGAGCTCCGGAGTAGAGATAAGAGCGAGCGGTCAGTAAAGAAATTCAGTACAGCTTAACTGTACTGGAAACATACAGATCTACCTCACGCATTTCATCCAATCGCCCTGAAGGCAAGCGACTGACTAACCCAAACACCCCTTGGCGTAACTAAATGGACTCGCCTGACCCAGATGCACATTGCCAGCGACTGTCAGGACTAAATAATCGTACTGTAGTGATCGTACTTTGTCCCAGGAGACTAAACGATTAAGTCATTGTCAGTAGCACTACAGCCTGGGTCGAGCTTCGGCTTCTTTCAGGATCCTTTGCCATGAGTGCCTATCCTTGGCCACCGTCCACCAGTTAACTCCAAGCTTTCTGTTGTCCTTCATGATACAGTTCTCCCACCGAAGTCAAGGTCGTCCAACTCTCCTCTTCCCTTCAATCTTGTACACCATAACTCTCTTCGGTATCTCATCCTCTTGACATGTCCTGCCCATCTTAGTCTGGAGACCTTAATCGTACGTAAAATGTCCCTATTACTCCTCATCCTCCATGTATATCCATCGTTAACGGGTCTGAAGATTCTTCATAGGACCTTCCTCTCAAATATGTTTAAACGTTCAATAACAAATTCTATCATGGCCCATCTCTCAGAGTACATAAGTACTGGTTTAACTAGTGTTTTATAAATTCTACATTTAGTTCGGCGGGAAAGCAAACTTGATTGGAAGTGTTTTTGTAGACCAAAATAACTTTTATTGGCAAGCTGGATTCTCCTCTTAGTTTCTTCTGTGGTTTGTTAGTATTGCTTACTAGTGATCCGAGATAGACGAAATTCTGTACTTTCTCAAATTTGAATTTGCCAATAATAATATGGGTCTCAGTTGTCCTCTGATTTCTACCTACTACCATATACTTGGGTTTTTTGCTCGTTAATTTTTAGACCCATTGCTTTTTAATAGCCCTAAAGATTCGCCTGATGTGTCTGTCCGATTCTGCCACAATGTCTATATAATCGTCATCAAATGCCATTAATTGAACAGAGTTTGGATGTTTGAAAAGATTAAGTATTACTGGAGTTTTACTGTAGCGAACGACGCGAGTGTATCTAACAAACGAAGTGCTTCTGTCTGCTCACGCGATTCTTGGTAAAATGAAGCGAAACAAAGCATATATCACTTTAACAATTACACTAATATTTACACTATGTTCACTAGAATACGCAATTTTTACTATTTACACTATGTAGGCATACATTGATCAAACATTATCATTACACTATTATGGTACAGTGCCGCGTATTGTAATGCAAGGTACTGTCAGACAATGACTACTTTCAAAGCCGATTGTCAAAAATACAGCTTCCGTGTCTAGAACATATTTCTTCAAATATAACATTTGTAGAATATGATTTTTATTTGTAATATTATTGTCCTTCATATATCGGTTACCAGTACCAAATGTCTTCAATATTTTATTCTAATGAAAGCTATCGCACAAGCTATGACATCCTAACAGTGAGCGGTAACATTTTTCTACAAGAAATCTCTTTAGCTACTCCATGGTTATTACGTACATTGACTGCAAGGAAAATTATTTTATCGCAGAAAATAATTTTCTTTAAATTTATTTATACCTAAACGCTGTGGTCATATCGCTTGTGTAGCATGTTTAGGTATATCAGTAGGCAGTTTTTACTATTTTCTTCTGTTTTTATTGTCGTGTGCTATAGATGGCTTGTGTTCATGTGAGTGATTTTTGAATATTAATTAATGTTTATGATATTGGTGATTGAGGCGGTGATGAATCATAGTATGTGAATTTCCGATCCGGCATTTGCCTTTGTCATTAAGGGAAACAATGAAAAAAAAAAAAAACCAGTCAAATTGGCCGACCATAGGGTTTGAACCTGGGATGTCCCGAATGGGAGTCTCAAACATTACCGCCTAAACCAACTTACTCGGATAAAAATAATAAAATCCTTCTTCACTACAAAAAAGGAAAAACTGTTCCAGAGATTTGTTCATGAGGTTTTGTTAGTAGCTGAAATACCTAAAGGATCCTATCTTATGATTACTTAAAAGGCTTTTAATTAATTAAATGTAGGCCTCTTTTTCAATATATTTTAGAATATCAAACCTGTTAATTTAAATACATTTTAATGAAATTAATTTGAATTTTTTTTTAACATTTAATCTATTTGCAAAGGGGATTGTAATACAGTACTCAACCTTTAGACTTGATATAGATCGCACCTTCTGAACATGAACACATTACAGCCAATCTTTATTCCTAAACCTAAAATTGAACCAAAATTCTGCCGACATATCTTTTCATAAACATAAAATCCCCGTATGTCCATAGAGTTTCAGTAGTACTGTTTTATTAGCATTGTTAAGAGAGTTTAATACCACACATTAAGCCGGTCTTAGCGCACCAAAGCACCACCTCATCCCACCACACATTCCTGTAAATGTATTTTAGGGTGGTGCTATCCCCGCTACTCCAAAGTGTGGCATCATATCAAGCTGTGGTTTGGTAAAGCGCAGTATAGTTAAGTCTGGTATTTTACAACCAATTAAATCCATTAATTAACTTTAGATGAAAAGGATGTGAATTTACGACAAACTTATCTGTGAGTACTTTTTTCTATGTATGTCGTTACCTCGTGTACATTAGCATGCCAGGCGGCTGCTGTGAATTGAAAGAAGACCCCAGAGTAATAATACAAAAGCTGTCTGACTTCTTTTTATTGTGGTTAAGACTGACATATTACCGCGTCATATAAAAATGGAACACTTCCTTTACGCTTGAAGTGTCATATAGAAATGTAGCCTACGAAAATAATAAGCTCCGTGTCGTAGAGGCCCTTTCAACTCAATACGAAATTGTTCTCATTCTAGTATAGTTACCATCAATTATGTGGTTATTTAGGGGACTTTTGAAGTAGATAAATATAGTGTTGCGTGTATAAACGACAGATTAATTTAGATTTACGTTTAAAAGTAGCAAATCAATGTGCCATGTCTTATTTGGAACAGTCCTAGTGCGTAGTCTTTTTCCATTCAAGAGGTCCGGGTTCGACTCCCGGCCTTGTCCTGATGGAATTTGTGGCGGACAGAGCAGACATTGTTGAGAGGTTTTCTTTCGAAGCTCTCGTTTTATTCTTTCATTCCACCACCACTTTCCACCGCTCCGTTATTCTTTCTATTATTTGCAATAGTTAAAAATAGGCAGCGAAGCATGGACACTGAGGAAAGCGGATAAAATCAGAATAACAGCTTGTGAAATGCGATTCATGCTAAGAACAGCGGGCTATACTAAATGGGATCTGAAAAGAAATTGTGAAATTTTAAAGGAACTAAAATCTCAACCAGTTTTAGATTACATTGTTCAATATCAGTCTAATTGGAAACATCATTTGGAAAGAATGAGTAATAGTAGACTCCCAAAGGCAATTTTTAATTATGTACCACATGGCCAAAGATCTGTGGGTCGTCCTGCTAAGAGATGGCGTGAAAATTTTATGTGAGACCGTAACAGGCCTTGTGGCCTAACACTTGTCAGGCAGAAGAAGGAGAAGAAGAAGAAGAAGAATAGGCTTAAGATAAAGTCTCTTCAAACTGATATGTACAACTAATTATTTATTTCTGTTTTGGTTTGTATTGCTTCCGAAAATATTTCCCCTTAAATCGTATGTAGGCCTACTTGTCCATTCCATGGAAGCAATCATCGAAGCACTCCATCCATTTTAGTACAGATACATCAGACTCTATTTCGTCGAAGGCCTCAGTCGCAGCTTCAACGGCGTTAAATGACACCCGCTTATTTTCTTCTTTATTTTTCGCATGGTCCCAGATCAGGACTGTAGGACGAATAAGTACCGTCATTTCCCGTAACTGTGGTCCTGGAACACAACTATGGTCTATTCAAATTCTGTACTCCACTGCAGCTATCTACGAACGATCTATGTTACTTCTGCAGTGTTCTTTGAATAGTTGTATCGTGGACCATTTAGTTGTGTTCCAGGACCATAGTTATGGGAAATGACGGTAATTTATTTTCCACCTGAAAAAAAAACTGTCTGTTCCGCAGTGTGCGACGATGCATTCTCATGGTGCGGGACGATGAGGCTTCGAGATAGTTCTGTAGCCTACGCGCTTTTTCCAAGACTGTCGGTAAGCATATGGTGGTATAGGTACCACTCGGCATTAACCGTACGACGACTTTCCAGTGCAACAGATATGACAGGACTAGAGCGACAACAGAATGAGGCAACCATGTCTTCCCATCTCTTTCGACTTTTGTTGGCTTATCTTCGTCTGCAAAAATCCATTGTGCTGATTACATTTTAATGTCTAGCTCATTGCAGGAAATCCATGTTTCATAACCTGTTCATTTATCCATTCATAGTGTTCTGCCCAAGGGCAGGTCTTTCACTGCAAACCCAGCTTTCTCCAATCTTCCCTATTTTCTGCCTTCCTCTTAGTCTCCGTATACGGTTCAATATCTTCTTCTACCCCAAACTCTTCTCCCGTTCACCATTCCTTCCAGTGCATCCTTCAGTAGGCAGTTTCTTCTCAGCCAGTGACCCGGCCAATTCCTTTTTCTCTTCCTAATCAGTCTATGTATCATTCTTTCTTCACCCACTCTTTCCAATACAGCTTCGTTTCTTATTCTGTCTGTCCATTTCATACGCTCCATATCCACATTTCAAAAGCTTCTAGTCGTTTTTCTTCCCTTCGTCGTAATGTCCATATTTATTCCCACACTCCACATAAAGCACTTGATTGGTTTCTTCTCTTAGTTCTTTTTCCACACAAATGGTGTCGAAAAACAGAATTTTATTGATATCGGTTTGATTTTTTAAAGCATTTCCATGCATCAATAAACACGTGTTTGGTTCTCATATTCTGTCAAATTATGTACAGACCCAGAAACAAAATTTAGGCCAGCCGAATTTTCCAAGTTCCAGTTACAACATACTGCTCATACTCAGTGCTTCTGACCCAAATTTTGTTTCTAGGTCTGTACAATACACCGATCTCACAGATTCCTCACAGAAAGATGATTATGAAGGATCTATAGTATTGCGCTCATCCTATCCATAAGGATGCCCGAAACTTTTCGTAGGTGATTTGATTATCTTTTTTTAATCATTTGACTCATATTGATGGTACTTCTGTCACTGTCCATTTCATACGCAGGTTGATCCTCGCAGAAACCATCGCTGGTGTAAGTACGTTCCCTCAAACCAATCATACAAAATCCTTTCTGGTGGTGCTACATATCTAAAAGCATTTTAAAGTCATTGGATACATTTTTCCGGCGTCAATAACGATTTAAAATCGTAAGAAATCATAGCAGAAAGTCTTGCAGACTTAAATCCACTAATTTGATAGACTGTTAATTTAAAAATATCTATTAGCTTAACTAGAATACTTTTTTATTTGTAAACAAAAGTTTTTTGAGCTGAGATGCATTTATTATCGAAAAATGCAATCTGATTTATTGTTATACATGTATAATAGTTTGCAGAAACTTTCACTGTCAACCGTGTAGTACGGGTTTCCGATGCTGATTTAGGGTGAACTTGGGGCTTATCAGGTTATAGTGGTCAGAGAATGAGACCTGGCTGTGTCAGGGCTCATGAATTGTGGACTATCGCATTCACGAATGACATATAGGCCACTGTCGAATTGGAATAATCATTACATACAGCGCTCACAATGGGTCACTGTAAGCCTACGTGCTTAGATTCATTTTTGGTTCTGTCGTTGAAAAACCAGCCAGCCAACGGGTCACTGTTTGGATACTTATATAGGCTACAGTCTTCGTTAAAATACGTTTCGTTATAGTTCCGGAGCTAAATTATTTTATTACACAATACATCATAATAATTAAGAAATTTTGAAACAAAACTAAAAGACATCTTGATTGCACAACTTTTAACACTATATCACTTTGGAAAACGTATTATTTGACTTTCACGTGTTAAATTTTACGTTACCTTGTTAACATGTTTCAGCCTTCTATTGGCCATTATCAGAACTGGTTGTTGCTGGTTTTGGCGCCTTTTGTTTTGTTTCCTGTGGGGGTGTGTTTGTGTAGTGTAATGTGGAGTTAAAGAGTTTGTGTGTGTGTTCTGAAATTGAGTTGTGTGCTGAGAATTTCATTTGGATGCAAGATTGCAACCTCATTCAAGAAATTAAATTACAACATCGCATACAGAACAAATAATACTCTACAAAAACATCTCAACACACAAACAACACAAAGACATAAATACAACCACACAGGCGTATACAAACTCAAATGTAACACCTGCAATAACTTCTACATAGGACAGACAGGCAGATCATTTCAAAAACGTTATAAAGAACACATCACAGCCATAACAAAATTACAAAACACTTCCATATATGCAGAACACATCACAAATGCTAACCACACATACAGAGACATCAACACAGAGATGGAAAATCTACGTATCTAACCAAAAAGCTAGAAACTAAACACACTAGAACAATACGAAATATACAAACACACAAAAACACATCTAAATGAAATTCTCAACACACAACTCAATTTCAGAACACACACACTCTTTGACTCCACCTTACACTACAAAAACACACCCCACAGGAAACAAAACAATAGGCGCCAAGACCAGCAACAACCAGTTCTGATGATGGCCAATAGCAGGCCGAAACATGTTAACAAGGTAACATAAAATGTAACACGTGAAAGACACATAATATGTTTTCCAAAAACAAAAATGTTACACTTTAGAATTATGATTGATTGCACGTAAGTTAGTTTATTTAACTCATTACATTATTTATAAAATCCATTACTAGTTCTACAAATAAAGAAATAAATACAGTGCACACATAACTAGATAAGTAAATGAATGAATGAATGAATGAATGAATGAATGAATGAACGAATGAACGAAATAATCAGTGAATTAACGAATGAATAAATAAATAAATGAACGAATCAATGAATGAACGAATCGAAGAACGATTCAAGAATGAACGAATTAATGAATGAAGAAATGAAGAGCAAAGGAACGAACGAAGGAAAGTAAAAACGCAGAAACATAAAACGAAGAAACGAACGAACGAACGAAGTAAGGAAGGAACGAAGGAAGAAACGAACGAACGAAGAAACGAAAGAAGGAACTGACAAAGTGACTTAACGAACGAACGAACGAACTAACTGACGAACGATGGTACTAACGAAGAACAAACTAACTAACGAACGAATAAACTGAAGAACAAACGGAGGAAATAACGAAGAAACGATAGAAGGAAGGAAAGAACGAAGGGAGAAACTAACGAACGAATCAACGAATGAACGAAGTAACTAACGAAGGAACGAATGAACACGGAACGAACGAAGGAACAAAGGAATGAATGAATGAAATGAATGAATAAATGAATGAATGAATGAATGAATCAATCAATCAATATTCTATTCGGTAGAATATTTCGAGTTCTTAACTATCGTGGGTTAGTCACGTCCGCACTGCAATCATTTGAGTACATAGCTCATAAAATAGGAATATAATATGACTCTAAGTGTCTTTTGAATATCTGGCGGTAATTTATTTTCTTATTTGTATAATTCTATATCTGAGATATGTCGCTTAACAAGATAACACGTAAATTATTTCAAATTAACCTGAAATTAGTTTCCTCCTGTCTTACGGATAGCAGCTCGGGGGTAACCGTACCACAGAGCGTGCAACATGCAACTTCCAAAACTATAAACCAGTAACATCGACAGTAAGTGCTATTGTTAGTGGAATTTCGTGTTATGCGATTTTATTTCTAAACACTCATTGTTTTCTCTATTTTGATACAATAAAACTGCTCACTAGAGCTGTTTATGAGGTGTGGAAAACCGTTTTCCGCTCTAACGTAGACAGTCCAGTAAAAGAAAGAAACTAGCAGGGAATATTCCACTCAACTATAAATTACGTTTCATAGCTGAGTTAACTGAACAATACACATTTAGTGGTGGTCATAGATTCAAATGGTGGGTAATTATTTTAGATTTTATTCACATGCGATGTACGTAACGAATTACTATTGCGGTAGTTCTGAAGTAACATTGAAACTAGGGCTTTAGCCTTATATCCTACCGGCATAGATTTTGGTCCATCGTTATGTACACTCTTTTTTTTTAGTAATAATTTGACGTCATGGAAGTTCTATTGTTTATCTATCTAGTGTCTAGAGTTTTTAAAGCTATAGTGTTGCTTGGAAACGAAATTTTAATTTTAAAGGAAAGATATACAGGGCTTCTACAAAAGACCTTTCCGATTTCGAACACATGTAATCTATGAATCTGAGGTGCATGAAAATAGTACGAATGGAAAGAGAAACTCAAAAAGTTTAGTTCCTTACTCTAAAGGTGTTCAATGTGTCCCCCCATGGTAGCCCGGCACACACCAAGCCTATAGTCAAGTTCCACGTAGGTACTCGGATTTTTCGACACCCAGATTCTGAGGTTACGTCTGTCCATCTTACCAGAAAGATGAAAAGTGGCTTCGTCAGGAAACACTACGTAACGAATAAATTCATCATCGTTTTCCATTAAAGTCTGCATACTTACGCAGAAATTTCTTCGTAGAACTTTGTCTTCTGATTTTAGGGCTTGCAGCAACTGTATCAGTACGGATGAAATTTCAACCGCTTGCGAAGAATCTTGCCTTAAAATCAGTGTACCATTTACGGATTGTAGATCCACTGGGTGGATATGCACCAGACTTTGTTCGGTAATGCCGTTGCACATTAATAATCGACTGGTTCACATGAAACTTAAGCACACAAAAAGATTTTCTATCCTCTATAGCAGCCTAGAGTTGCCAGATAAAGAAAACGCAATCGTCGTACCAACTTATGAAAAATGTCGCATTTCAGCATAAAATTGTCGTACCGGTACATTTATCATTTTATTATTTTTATAGATAGTGCGCACAAATATATTTCACATAACACTCAAAATAATAATATAATTCTAGAGCACTATGAATGAATTAATAATTATAACAATATTAATCGTCATGATAATAGAGCACCCGATGTTTCCTAACAGTCGAACTAAAAAAAAAGAGGCAAAAGATTCTTGCGCTAACAGAACAGGTATGGAAAGAAAATAAGATAATAGTATATAGCTGTTGACTGTTAAACAAAATGTGTTAACTGGAATGTAAGTATTATCGCCGAATATTCCGTCTGAATTTAACCTAAAATTTCTTTAAATGTTACGTTGAAGAGCCAAGTAAGAGGAAACTACCAATGTTATTTTCACAACAAGAAGCCATTTTTAGTATGTATAATTTTGTAGAAAGTATGTAAATATTATACAGATATTCATAAACTATTATTAGGCCATTCAAATGAAATGTAACCGTCGCTAATAGTAAGAAAGACATGAAACTTACTGCGTACCTAATTAATATCGTTACTACACCATTGTTAACACACTTTTCGCCCTGTGACACGAGGTAACGGGTACCTGTGTCATAGAATGCCTGTAGTGTAGAAATGGATCAATGTTTAACAATATTTTTATCCGCTTCATCCAACATAAATGTGATTCCCTTCATGCTTTTATTCAAATCACCAACAACATGGAAATTGCATGGAGATAAATCTGGGCTGTAAGAAGGATGTGGTAGTGTTCTGTGGATAAATATTTGCCACTCATTCTGGTTACTAGTCTCATTCCGATTTTCGCCATTACATTGAAGGATCATTGGAGAATTTTGATGGAAAAGCTAAAAATGAACGTAACCTAATAGCTACTACATGAGGGGACGGGGAGGAAAACACGACAGAAGAGCAAAAGCAACAGAGCAACGACCCTTTGCACGTCGGCTATACTGAGGCCTATTGTGCACTCCGAATTTATGGGATGAATGAGATGAGGTGTACCAGCCCACCGGCCACATGTGACGCCTCACCCGCTCACCCAATGGGGGCTCCCTTCCCCCCTGCCTCAATTTCATACCACCAAGGTGACCAAGCTGCACATTCCAACTGCCCTTCCAAGGTATCGAAGCGCCCTTAAGAAATGAATCCTGTGACAGATATTGAGGAAGGCTGGGAACCCAGGGACGGTTGCGCATAGGACCGGACGAAGACATGCGACTTGACTTGAATATGTCTATGGAATTAGATAAAGATGATAAATGATATAAAATCTAAATTCTTTTTCTACACGGGAGAAAGGGAAGGGAAATGGGCCGTGGCAATGAAAATTCTAACCGGCATTTGTCTAAGAAACTGTGGAAAACCACGGAAAAACACAACGATCGGTCCGGGAATCGAACCACGGACCTCCCGAATGTGAGTCCCATGTGAAACGCATGAGCGACCTCGCTCGGTGTGTCTCAATTTAGGAGATTACTCAGTAATGAATCTTCTCAAAGGTCTATCTCGACATTTGTGCAGTAAACCGCTGTGAAAGAAAAAAAAATAAGTGAAAAGGAAAGAAAAATAATAATAATAATAATAATAATAATAATAATAATAATAATAATATAGTTGCTAGCGTCTTGACCTTGTTTGTTTGATTTTAAATTTCTGAGGAATCACGGTTGGAATCGCCACTCAGGTAGCACGAAGTCAGGGCTTCAAGTTGACAGTGACAAATGTCGCTGCTAATTGACGGCAGAGGTGTGCACGCACCTGTGACTGTATCTTGTAGTCACACCTGCTTAGTAGTAGGTTATTTCTCTCCTTGTATGTTTTAGCAAGTTAGTGCCTTTTTCTTCTCTTTTTACTTATAAATATTTTACATTCCTTCAATGGAATGGATTGTATCGAAGAGAGGTAAGTTGCCTCCAGGATTGCATTTCATTATAGATCACTCATGAACCGCTATAACACTGCGCACATCGCACGTACCTTTTTTCTTTATCTGTTTATTAATATTTTGTAGTAAGAAAAAGAAACAAACAAAGAATTGCGAGTAAGGGTCTGGATAAGAGAGACTGAACATTTTAATATTACCTTCCTTTGTGGCATAGGCACTACATTCTTACTGCATTATTTTCCCATCTCACACAAATTGGGGCAGAATGAACTCATGATTTTGACTTACGTAATACCCATCCGATAGTTCAGGTGGATTGAAACTAGGCATGGTATAACATTGGTCAAGACATTTATTGTTAGAGTATCAATTGTTTAGGTTTATGTGGCAACGATTTCGTTTTGTTACAAATCTGAATTATTCCAATAAGTGTACTGAATAAACATTCCTCGTTGATCAGCAGAACATCGGGCATTCACTATTGAAACATAAATTAAAACGGACACTCAATGAAAACAATACAGCGATTATTCAGGCGGCATTTCAACGTTGCAAGACATGGAAGAGTTCCGGATCGCAACACAATCAATAACTGGATTGATAAATTACTAACGACAGCTTCTGCAAGAGATGACAAACCTGCAGGCAGAACTCGAACTGTGCGTACACGGGATAATATCGAAAGAGTGCGTGCTGCTGCCATTCACAGTCCAAAACGATCTCCACGTCGACAAGCTGTTGCCCTTAACATATCCAACAGATCTCTTCGTCGGATATTGCACAAAGACTTAAATTACCATCCGTACAAAATTCAAATAGTGCAAGAGTTACCGGACCATGACTTCATCTCAAGAACGGAATTTTGCAATGAATTTATTCATTTAATGAACGAAGATACAGGGATTATTCGTCACTTAATAATGTCAGACGAAGCCCACTTTGCATTGTCTGGTAATGTAAATAAACACAACATGCGATACTGCTTGTGACTTTTTTCTGTGGGGTTATTTAAAGAGCAAAGTGTACGAAACTCGTCTAGCAGTTTTAAATACCCTGAAGCAGAGAATTAGGTTACAAACTGATGAAATTCCTCCAGACATGCTACTGCGCGTCATGGAAAATATCATGACTCGGATGAGAGAGTGCATCAATGGCAATGGGCGACACCTAGCGGGCGTTATTTTTAAGAACTAAATTTGAATTTGCGCTCTGTAAAAATGTCAAACTCGTGCGTCCTAATTGATATGTATTTCAATAGGATAAATGTTAATGGTACTGAATAGTAAATACCGTATTTCAAAATCATGAGTTCATTTTACCCCACTTTGTAGGGGAGAGTTGGGTAGTATCGGACATCGGGTAATATCGGACAGTGCGTTTCTTTCATCTACCAACAGATGGTAGTACCTGAATGACATGGTTACGTTTCTGTATGCGACATCACAGATACTTAACCATGTCATTCAGATACTATCACCTGGTGGAAGATGAAAGAAACTCACTGTACGATATTACCCGATGTCCGATACTACCCAACTCTCCCCTACTCGTCATGTCCTCTTTCGTATTTTTTAATGAAATTTCGGCCACTGTACGGAATGGGTTAATTAAAATTTATAATTTTTAAATGTCATTAAGTGTACAGTAGTTAAAGTAGTTAACGATAGATGTATCTGGTCGTATTTCTAAATAAATATTATTTCTTTACACAGTGCAGTAGGTCGTGACAGCGAATTAAATATGATGCCATGAAAGTAAATAAAATGTCTTGTCTAGTAATAGTAAGTTATGCGTTACTGACTTTATCTTATTAATTACTGTATTTATTTACTATTCTATTCGCGAAATAATCCTTTTAAATACCACAGAGGATTTCGTTTCTATTCAATGAATTCACGAGTGCGAATTAGATAGTATGTGAAGAAAACAAATCTCTGTACTATGAATTATATTCTTTATTCTCTTGAACTCTACAGTGCTCATCGAATAAATAAGTTTAATGTTTAAAACGCTTCTTCGCATTTGTAGTGACGACGTGATCTTGCGAGTAAATAAGCTGCTTTGACTTGCTACATGTAAAAGTATCGTCGTCAGGTACAATCTTCTTCATTACTGATTTATATTAGGATAAAGGCATCTCGGTCCACACCTGTGGAGTAACGGCTAGCGCGTCTGGCCGCGAAACCAGGTGGCCCGGGTTCGATTCCAAGTTGGGGCAAGTTACCTGGTTGAGGTTTTTTCCGGGGTTTTCCCTCAACCCAATATGAGCAAATGCTGGGTAATTTTCGGTGCTGGACCCCGGACTCATTTCACCGGCATTATCGCCTTCATCTCATTCAGACGCTAAATAACCTGAGATGTTAATAAAGCATCGTAAAATAACCTACTAAAAATACTAAAGGCATCTCTTATTACAGGCTGTGGAGGCCCACAGGGTAGTGGAAGGTTAAGTTACCCATCCTTTCTACACACTCGGTATTTATAGTACTGATGTCATCACTACTCACTTTTCGCCTTTACCCCAAGAAAATATGTTGTACTCATTTCTGCTTTTGCGCGGGCGTACGTCAATGTATGCGAATGTGTGCACCCCTGTTTGTTTGTTGAGATGTTTGTAAGAGAAGATACGGGTAGTTGTTGTTTGTTTACGTTTAATCTTCAATACCTTTTTCTTTCAGTTTAGTGTAATCAATTGAGAATGGAAGTCTACACAGTCTTCACCAATGCGCCAAGGACGAAGAGACCCATCGTCTCGAAGACGCTGATAAAGTCGAGCAAACATTGTGTGGTGAGGGTGATTTCTGTTTTGAAACTGTTGCTGGTACATGTGGAGAGCTCTTCTTCCGTTTCCGCGAGCCTCCCCATAACACATTACCATGTCGGCTAACTCGGGAAAAGTGTAGACATCCATTCTCAATTGATGATTAGACTGAACTGAAAGGAAAAAGTATTGAACAATAAACGAAAACAAACAACAACAACCTTCTCGTCTCTAACAAACATCTCGACAAATAAACAGGGGTGCACACATTCGCATACATTGACGTACGCCCTCGCAAAAACATTTTCAACGGTAACTTCGAAACGACGCGTCAAAAGACATAGGTTACTTAACAAAAAGGGGTCCTTATTGTTAAATCTATCATCCCTCAGAGTTTGTCGCAGAGATTTTGAATCACTCTGTATATTGATATAGTTTAGTTAACATTGTTTTGTTTTGAAGAGCAGAGATAAAATATATTAAACAAAAACAAATGTATTTCACTAATGATGTAATTAAAATACTAAATAAAACGTATTCACACAATTACCGGGTTTCGGTGGATCTCCCATCACTTTTCTCTATGCAGAATACAACGAAGAAAGTTAGAATTTATAAAACAGTTATATTACCGGTTGTTCTGTATGGTTGTGAAACTTGGACTCTCACTCTGAGAGAGGAACATAGGTTAAGGGTGTTTGAGAATAAGGTGCTTAGGAAAATATTTGGGGCTAAGCGGGATGAAGTTACAGGAGAATGGAGAAAGTTACACAACGCAGAACTGCACGCATTGTATTCTTCACCTGACATAATTAGGAACATTAAATCCAGACGTTTGAGATGGGCAGGGCATGTAGCACGTATGGGCGAATCCAGAAATGCATATAGACTGTTAGTTGGGAGACCGGAGGGAAAAAGACCTTTAGGGAGGCCGAGATGTAAGAGGATAATATTAAAATGGATTTGAAGGAGGTGGGATATGATGATAGAGACTGGATTAATCTTGCTCAGGATCGGGACCGATGGCGGGCTTATGTGAGGGCGGCAATGAACCTTCGGGTTCCTTAAAAGGCATTTGTAAGTAAGTAAGAATACAACGAAGTAAGTAGTAAGTGTCTAGCAAACGAACGACAGAGATTGACGTGCCATACCACTGGAGTGTATGCGCTGAAGAATTCTGAATATGGTCGTTTCCATAACTGACGACCAGAATATCATCGAATGAGATGCCTGAAACCAATGGGGCTTGCCAGTTACATTCACATAATGACATCCTTTCTCTTGAAATCATAAGAATGGTTTCATTGTTTTCTGACAACACGTACTCATTACTAATTGGAAGCTGAAGAACACATTACATATTCAGTTCAAAGCCCATCATCTCCAGTCCTTCACTTTTGCGATAGAAACGGAAAACCTCCGCAATGATAAGGCAAAGCGGTATTTCCTCATTCAATAGTATGAAACAATAAATGGGATGAGAGGAGGTAAAAATGAGGCTATATTGCCCTGAAGAACATTAGACTATTAATGAACTCACGCATATTCCTGGAAATGCAATATTTTCATGTAGCTATTTTCACTGTTTGCTTTATTGTGTTGATATTTTGTTTTATACGAGTATTAAAATTTATGAGCATATTACTGATTCAATGAAAAATTGATCGTGTACGAAGTCCATATCAAACAATATTCCCAGCATTTACAGTGATCTCTTACTCATTCTTCCACATCACTTTATTTTATTTCTGCCCTTCTTTCTGCCGTATTTATGTATTTCTATCTGTCACTTTTCCTTCAGTGTTGTGCCTTTGTTGTCAGCCTTTAATTAACATTTATATTATAGTTTCAAATTTATTTATTTACTTATTTATCTTCATCACCTTTGTACCACACACCCATACACAAACACACACACACACACAAAATATCTATCATCTATGTATATATATCTTAAGTAATGTCATTAACTTCAAGGAGTTATTCTTTGAGACATTTGAAACAAAAAGTTTAATAAAATTTTGTTCATTTTTGCTTCCTTTTCTTGATAAAAATTGTTTTATACCGGTACATTATTTTATTTTTACTAATATTTATAATATTAACCTGGCTTTACCTTTGAATCAACGGCTGAGGATTGGAAACACTGTTTGTTACCCCT
This sequence comes from Periplaneta americana, assembly GCF_040183065.1. Taxonomy (NCBI): domain Eukaryota; kingdom Metazoa; phylum Arthropoda; class Insecta; order Blattodea; family Blattidae; genus Periplaneta; species Periplaneta americana. Next base: position 32,939,007 of record NC_091125.1, read on the forward strand.
TCCATGACCGGAGTTTCATGATACTAGCGTAAAATAAAAACAAATCACTTTACTAGGAATAGGAGGGAAGAAAAGTAGTACATCTATTTACGTAAACTAATAAATATTACGATTTTGATTTTTATAATTTTCGTTCGGTTTTTATTTACTCTAAATATAGTACAGTATTAACAATAAGTGTTTTTTAATTCACTAACTGAACTATCCAGGCTGACGTATTCATTATGCAATGTATAGTATACTGTGTACAGCACATTAACATATAATATGGAGAGTGCTTTTAAATTTAAAAATAATCAAAATCTGGATATTTAAACAAATTGTTGAAAATGGTTGACTGTTCATTTCGATACAGACTTCAATTCTTTTGTGCAAATTATCGAAGAGGTTTTTAAGCACATCTTCGAAAACTGAGTGCATTGTTTCTTGAATGTAATTCTTTAATTCTTCTGTTGTTGTACGATGTCTAGCAAACACAACTGTTTTACAGTATCTCCAAAATAAATAATGCAAGGCATTCAAGTCAGGCGACATGGGGAGCCATAATCCTGCTCGTGTTGAAATAGTTCTCTACCTACTCTATAACAGAGTACCTTACGTACTCTAAATTCAATATTCACTCCTCCCGATTCGCACAAATAAATGTACTCAGACATGCTATCTATTTTTCGTCCAAGTGGTTATGTCGCAGGTTAATAGAAAGGGGGGGGGGGAAATCACGTAACAGTTACTTAACGAGGCTCTTTCATTTAAATTATTTTAAACATTTTTGTATAATATTACGTAGCCACTAGCCTTTACAGAGAGGCCAGCAGAATTACGTGGGGGAAACCGGAATGCGACGTAACCAAACGACGTAACAGTACCTGTGCGAAAATATCCATGATTGAATAAATGAATGCTCTTTCTTCACTGAAAAATGCGACCATATTTCTGGAACGTACTACACTCACTCACTTAGTGCTGTTTACTATGACCGTAAGACGACTTTGACTGCATGCATATGCGGCCTTGGTTCTGTGTAAGGACGGGTGGAAATTTACTAGTACCTGGGTAGAAGTACATTCAAAAACTCAGGCACAATAAAAATTAAAGTAAAAATATAATTATGTCCCTGTATAAAATATTCTATAGTGTGTTTTGGGAAATACATTGACTTAATTCTCACTGTGCTCAGTCAGTTTAAGAGAGCAGGTTGTTATGCTAACAAATGACTGAAATAATTTTTGTTTTGTACTTAAAATATGCAGAAATGTGGTCCGAATAAATGTAACTTTTCGTTCTGCCAAGGAATTTTTCAATGTTACATTTGTTCGGATATAATTTCAGTATATTTAAAGAACAAAACTAAAATTATTTCAATAATTTATTATCATAATACACTACTCCCTTAAATTGGCTGAGCATATTAGGAATTCAATCAATGGCTTTCCCAAAACACGCTGCGAAATATTTCATATAAAACAATTTCTATCTCGAAAACGAAGCAAAAACGAGCAAAATTGTATGAAACTTTTTTGTGTGAAATATCTCAAAGAATAATCTCCTGAAATCAATGATTTATTTTTATTTAATTGGGTTATTTTACGACGCTGTATCAACATTAGGTTATTTAGCGTCTGAATGATATGAAGGTGATAATGCCGGTGAAATGAGTCCGGGGTCCAGCACCGAAAGCTACCCAGCATTTGCTCGTATTGGGTTGAGGGAAAACCCCGGAAAAAACCTCAACCAGGTAACTTGCCCCAACCGGGATTCAAACCCGGGTCACCTGGTTTCGCAGCCAGACGCGCTGACCGTTACTCCACAGGTGTGGACTGAAATCAATGATATTACTTAGTTAATCCTGTATATAAGGTGGAAGTAATGGTACCTGTGCTGATTTTAACAATAGCTTGTTCCTTGAATAGAAGAAACGGAAAATTTTAGAACCATATTTTTCCCAAATGAATAATTTAATAAAATGAATAATTTTTCCCTAAATGACATCACTATCTTATTCGATAAGTACTATCGTTACGATTCTGATTTTTGCTCTGAAGGAATGATTTATCCCTACAGTATGTCGTTTTTCAGTAAAATGGACGGTTTTCTTGAAAATTAAATTAAAAGTATTAAGATGTATCGTTACTTTCTTCCATTAGGATATCTGGAAGCCCTACCCTACTATCGTGACTGAAGGACGGAACTCAGCTGTTCAGACGAAGTGAGTGTGTGCTTTCGTGAGCCGGCGACGCACAGTTGCCAAACTATGCAGATTTTGAGCCTAATTTTCTAATTAACCATGCACTTAATTACAAAACGCATTATAGGTCCTCAATATATATTGTTATATCACGGTTGTTATATCACTTCCACTCCGTATAGGCCTATACGAATATACTGTGCGGTAGGCCTATTTATATTTGAATATTGTGTGTCCATTTTCAGCCTTATCTATCTGTCTAATGTTTCTCTAGCTGGCTGTACGTCTTTATCTCTTCGCCTTAAATTATGGAACTGTTTTTGATTACCACTCTTTGTATCTATGTTCCTTTGTTTTCTTTCGTTTTACTTAAGTCTCTTTGAGTAGCTCTTTTTACCCACTATATCCACATTCCATCTCTCTTTTCTTATCTCTCTGTATCCATATCTCATTCTCTCCAGTTTTCTTCGATTATCTCTCATTTTATCTGCCTATCCTTATTTCCCTCTCTCTGTTTAAAAATGTCTACTCGCTCAACTTCCAATGTACAGTTCTCCTTGTTTATTTGTTTGTTCATACGTTACATTTTCGTTATATTTATTTATTCTCCGAATCTTCTCTTTCTGTAAGCTATCTACATACCTCTTTTAGAACCTCTTTGTCTTTACCTCTGTCTTTCTCTGTTCTTTCTTCTGCTTTCTACCTATTTTATTTTTCCTCCTTCTTCTTCTATTTGTATTTCCATCCTTTCTTTCTTTCTTTCTTTCTTTCTTTCTTTGTCCTTCACTTTCCTCTTCCTCATTCTTTTCCATTACTTTTATCCTATCTTTATCTGTGACTATTTTCTTCTTATTTCCTTCATATATTAATGTAGTACCAGTTGCTTTCTCAGGAAGCATGAAATAAAAATGATGGGAGATATTCTTTCTCTAACAATTGGGAAGTGTGTTATTAAATGTGTAGTGATACCACAGTCTAGTATATACAGTCACGAAGCTTGAGTTGTGAGGGTGCTAGGAACAATAGACTGTGCCGGTACTATTTCGCATTGTCTGTAATGAGGAGATAGTAGCGATCCCAGTGGTTAGCAACTATCTATGGATGCATATTTACTACGTATTGAGCTTCGTGACTGTATATACTAGATTGTGGTGATACTATTGTCGGAGAAAATCGGTAACAATAAATGTTTGTCAATTTCCAACAGTTGCAGGAGTGTAAATTACAAACATTCCAGCCACTATTTCAAATTATAAGAAAAATATACTGCAACTCCGAAAGTAATAACATCGTTGCAAGTCCTCTGATATAACTTTTGAACATGGCGGTTATTTAAGTTTAATTTCTTGTCTGGAAACCGCAGTATCAATTAACTATAATGAATGCTGTCAATAAACGAAAATAATAGAAGTTGCCTCTGCGCTGCAATAAAAACATAACTTTGTCAAATATGTGGGCATGTAGACCGCCTCAGCCACGTAATCAATGCTTATGTACTAGTTTTTTTTTCTGAACTGCTGGCTGTGAAGGTACAAGAGAGATGCCGCTTGTAAGAATGTGTTCCTCCTCCAGGCCAGGAATCTGGAAACAAAGGCTTGCCGTTTTAATACATTAGCCAATCTCTCAACGACTGACAAAAAAGCCTCGCTCTGCAATACCTTGTATTATTCAGACAATGTAAAAAAAACCGGTCTCTGCTATTTAATTTAATTAAATTTGAAAAACTAAACCATCTTCCAGAGTGCTCCACGATGCTTGCTGAGTTGTTTACCTAGAAGAAGCACTCGCCTGCCGTAGTGATTGTTTTATAGTTCTATTAACCTGCAGGAGATATCTTGTTTTATTGCCGCACAGCAAACGATTCTGTACATAACGACCAGGTGTTTCGAATTTTACGTCCCTTGTTTGGATAATTTTACGAAAACAGCAGAAGCTAATGATCAACAAAAGGGAATAAGTATGGACTTCTCCTAAATCTTGAAGACAGTTTTATTTACTTGCAAAAGTTTCTTAAATTCTTCTGTATCTAAGATTGAAATAATTTATATGTAAAACAAAAACATTTACAACTGTTCTTCTGTAATTGTTGATAAGTTATCGCATGCTTGTTAGGATATAAAACAAACAATGTGTAAATGACCAAACTTACATTAGATTGTTGATTATAGAAATTGTACCATCCATTTATTCGTTTTAACTATACGATTAAGGGATTAGGTACTTATTTTATATACTTAATGAAACCTAGCATCTGGAATATTGTGTGTACAACACTGAATTAATAATAACTTCTCACAAAGAAAGACAAACATCTGCCTGACAAACCAAGTGAGCTTTCAGATCCGGATTACAATACAACACAAGAATTTACTTTAAATAATTAATATGAAAACAGTACTAATTTGGAAACTAGCATTACTAACTGTAATAACATTTTATAGAATAATAACATTAATGTGTAGAATAAAAATAAATATATTAGTATAAGTATAGAGTTCTTAAGAATTTGGAGACAAATAATTTCAATACCATGCTGCAATAAAACTATAGATTTGAAAACTATAGATACACTTGGAACAACTTCCCCGAGCATAAGGAGGGACAGATTTGTTAAATCATCAGCCCTCCAGTGAGAGTGACCACAATGATCCTGAATACAGAACAGTTATATTTTTAAGTCGTTAGTTAATTACAAAAAAAAAAAAAAAAAAAAAAAAAAACTAAATTTTGAATTTGGGATTCAGATGTTGCCAGAATGTCATATTGTCTTGTGAAGGTGGAGTTAAAATAGATCTTTTTTTAATTTTTTACAAGCATGGAAATTGAAGTTCATGTTAACTAATTTTAGTGAGATTGTGATGTATAATTGAAATAAATTTCAAGTCGTGTTAAGTTTTCACAACATTAGTTAGGCAGTCGACCGAATATATTTTGCACTCTTAGATATCGTTTATCTAACTACACTTTAGTGTATCTGTAATGCTCGGGAAAACTGACACAAGTCAGTTTCCACAAACCTTTTTTGATAATTTATTGACAACTTACGGAACATCTGTTCGCTTGGAAAAAAATACATAGGTATTCCTCCCATTACAATAATTCATACAGAAAAAAATCAAATCGACATAAACCAGTGTAAATTGTCAATAAATTATCAAAAAAGGTTTGTGGAAACTGACTTATGTCACTTTTCCCAAGCACTGCAGATATTATACTAAGAAATTTTACTCACCTTTAAAAATCACTTTTCACTTCATATACAGAGTGATTCACGAGAATTTACCGTCCTTTACGGAGGTTATTTCCGAAGACATTCCGAGCAAAAAAGTCACATAAACATGGGTCCTAGTCTCGATATATTCAGAGTTACACTAATTTAAAGTTGTTTGTAAAATACTTTTTTGTTTAGTTCCAAGATAAAAGAATAATACAAATAGAGAATGAACCCTTCAGAAGTATAATTTCTTTAATTGGCAAGTATTATGAAGCTAAAAATGTGCTGTGAACGCCTTAGTTGCTTCGTACAGACATCTTTTTCTATTTTTAACTGGAAAATTACATTATTCTTACGCAGTTATCACAACAATTACGTATTACAAATCACATCACTTCCACCGATTTAATTATTTGCAGTTCAATTTTGCATCCTAATTTACAGTCTTGGAGAGATTACAACACATTTTTAAAAATGTCGCCGTCCGTTTGAGTACACTTGGCCGCACGCTTGTGAACGGCACTCGTCACTCTACGTACAGATGCCTCAAACTAGCAAGCTGTCTCGTTCGCGCAGGCGCATAGAGCACTTCTCCCCTACCACTGTCCGCCTACTGCTGTGCACTGTAGACTAGAACGGTACAGCTCAGTTCTAATAACAGTTGAGAAGGCTGCATAGGGAGGGTACATCTTGAATACATTGTCAAGAGGTCAACTTTTCAGATAATATGATTATACCTGGGTATCAGAGCCTAGGTGGGCCCCCTCCGTTAGCTCTACTACTTCCCCTCTCCAGGCAGCTTCCTAGTTTGAGGCATCTGTAACTGCATACGGCTATCTTTGATTTCCGTAGCTCTCGCGCTGGCTACTGACTGCACGCTGACCAAGATCACGCGTTCACGGCAATGCATTCCAATAATGAAACGTAACTCTGTAAATATTGAGGACAGGACCCATGTTTATATATGACATTTTTTGCCCAAAATGTCTTCAGAAATAAGCTCCGTAAAGGACGGTAAATCCTCGTGAATCACCTTGTGTTTCTTTGAGTATTTGAGGGTTCGAATAGATGAAGAAGATAGACAAGAAGCTGATATTAGGAACAGAATTGCTAAAGGCAGAACAGTAACAGCAATATTGAATGGTATTTTATGGAACAGATATGACAAGGAAAATAAATTGCAAATATATAATTCAATAGTCAAAATACTGTTACATATGGTGCTGAAACATGGAAATTTAATAAAAAGTTAGCATCAGAACTCGTGGCAATGGAAATGGATTTTTTTAAAAGATGATCAGTGAGACTTTTGAAATTAGAAAAAATTAGAAATACAGTTACACCAGATGAAATGAACATTCAACATTCTGTTTTGGATTATGTAATACTATATAAGAAGTTGGCCTGGTATGGACATGTGAGAAGAATGTCAGAAAAAAGTTTACCTAATATGGTGCTGGAATGGTGTCCGCTTGAGAGGAGAAGGAAAGGGAGACCTCGAAATCCATGGTTACAAGAGATCAGAACAGGGATGATAGACTGCAGACTGAACGACATGGATTGGCTGGATAGACAAGGATGGAAAACAATAGTAAAGCTTTGACTTTGGGCACATAAAGATGTATAAACATTAGAAATCTCTATATAAACAAAAATATTTCTTTAGCTGCTATTTGTGTACTTGTGCCATTCTTTAAAATAATCAAAAACACTGAAATTTAGATTTTGTCGTCGCACATTTACAAAACAAACTGAAGGTAATATGTACTGTATACAGAAAATAGATATGTAGTTAAATGCTTTCTTAAGTATGTTTCAAAACAATATCAGCAACGTATATATGAGGTTGAAAAAAATGCATTCAGTGTTTTGACATATAGTATTCCTCAAAATAAGAAAGAAGTCTAATAAACATGAGTCCTAAAATTAATATCGTTCGAGATATAAGTATTTGTTCATCAACATCATAAGAGATGTTCAATGTGATTTCCATTGGAAATAAACGAAGTATTCAATATTCTGAGGTAGTATTCTTCAAAACAACAAAAAAGTGTGAAAAAATATGGGTTCCAAATTAAATTTTATGCGAAACAAGGGCTTTTGAATATGATATTGTAAGAACAGCAAATCTTCTAATGTGAGATCTTTCCATGTTTCTACTCCACTAAATTGTAATCAGAAGGAATCATTCGGGTTTCAAAGATGAGTAGGAAATATTGCTGCTGTCTCTCCCTTTAAACAGCTCCTTCATATAGACTCCTAAAGAGTGAAAGAATCAAATTCCACACATTCTTAATACGTTAAACGAGGGCGGATGCCACTTTATTATCATTTCAACGTAAGGTAATGACACGGAATGTATCAAATTAGAAAACTTTTCTGGAAGAGAGAACTCCTTTTTTGTCGCTACCTCTGGACCCGTAACCTTTCTGTCCACAATCACGTATGGAAGAAATGAAGAATGCATATTGCTGGGATAAGGAAGTGGGTGGGTAGTATTTTATTTAACGATGTTTTCAACTGCAGATATTATTCAACGTTCAGAAACAAAGTGGGCGAAGTATGTGATGGACAAATTTTCTTTAAAGCCTTATATCAGTGACAGGACTTCTTTACTTCCCTTATACCTGCGACACGAAACTTCCAGCTTTATTTCTCTTCAGGAGGAAGCCACGTTAAAGATTTCATCACTCTTAAAAGCACATTATCCTGGGATCAAACGACTAGATAGGTTATGGAAAATCTGTTGTAATGGACTAATGTTAAAATGCAGCTTTATGCTGTCTCTTACATACAAATCTTTGTGTGAACTAAACTTAAGCCTATCAGTGTTTTCGCGTATAAGTCTATTTTCACTTGGCGTAAGGATTTTAAGTTTTTCTGTGTGTTGTGGACAAAGAAATATCCAAATTTTCAAATCTACATGTTGGCTGGCATCGTCGAGAAAGAAACTAGAGGGACATCCATGATGAAAGTTTATGCAACATAATATAAAAAAAAATATCTGAGAAGTTATTTAAATAAATTTCAAATATCTAAGGTACTTACCTACCTTTGGAAGAGAAACTTGCAGTTTTAATCCATGTTTTAAATACTTCTTTTTCCCCTGATTACTTTACACATAAGTAAGGATTTTCACACAATAAACTCCTCAAATATTTTTGAGAGGGCAGAAGGAGGGCAATTTTTAAAGCGGAAACTAAAATTTGTTTGTTGGCCACAGTTTTTATGTTAGGGCAAACTTTCTTTCACTGTCTTACTCCTAAAAGAACGCAGAATAAGCTGTGAAAACAGTTTTTCCCTATCATATCAAATTAAGGAAATATGTATTTTCATTTTTTGAAAATTTCAAACATAAATATAAAAATTTAATATTTTGGAGTTTTAAATTAACTATCGTAAGCAGTAGGACACTGTCTGTAGTTTGCCACTTAGCTACATTAATCAGCTTCATTTTGGTGCAAGAATGATGAAAAGAGCTCTATTCTAAGTGCACTTTTTGTTAACATTAGTGTTGTAAAATGCTATAAAACTGAACATGGAGGAAAATCATCTACATCCTGAGGATGTGAAAAATATTTGTAAACCAAATACACAGCTTCCTGACTGTATGAAAAATAATATAGTCAAACTCTCCCGCCAAATTCGAAATATTATTACACGAAAAATATATAAAATTGACAGAATGTTACGGATTGATATTTACAGAATTGCATTTCCGGTCAATAAAAGCTCAGTCAATTAATTAACCAAACATCATAGAGAGAAAACTGACTTATTTTTGAAAACTAGAAAGTTAAAGTTTTCAGATGGTGTAAAAATAAAAGATAATTTTTTTAAGGAAAATTAAAAATTTAGGTTAGATGAGTACCTACCTTAATCTGCTATTTCTGCTTCAATGACTGTTTCACTACAAACTTCGAAATTTCAAATTAATTAATTAATTAATCCATGCATTCATTCATTCCTAAGTTACATTGTGAAATAAGAGAAAATGTAATAAAGGAAAAGCAATACATTCATAACCGATTACTTAACCGTTACGTAAAACTTGACAGTAGAGTCTGAACTATAAAATACTACAGAGATACTATTGATTTTAAATAAATGTTACAACAGTAACTCATTAAAAGTCTGAAATAAATTTAAAATTACCCTACTTCTTGTTCCAAGCTTATTTTCATAATTTCAGATATTACAGCCAATTTCACAGGTTTCCGTCAACTCAGTAACTCAGTTTATTTAACAAGAGGATGTTTATCTTTCGGTACGAAAAACTATCATTATCACCTTAATCGTATGGGCAGCAGCATTTACAGTAGTTGTAAGGTTTGGGCTATATACAACCGTTTCGGTCCCTGTGTTATATTGTTGTTTAATCTATTTTTCTATCGACTCGGCTGTGAATCATCCTCTTCAATATTCATAAAGTAAAGACCAAATTGCAATTTTTTTTAATGATATTATTGTAAATGCTTTCTTAATTTTTATCTAGGATGACCATAATTACTTAATTAATTTTTAGACAGTATTATTGGAACATACTTTTGTATGGATTTGGTTACTCCTTCTATCGGTTAAATTGTTTGGCAAACAATAATATTTTGATATTGAGGTATGCAGAACGTGTTGTTACGCTACAAAAATATATATCGACAATTTTATATACAGTACACCGTGTCCACACTAAGAATGAACAGAAATAATAGCTTATAATTTCTCAAACGTATGTTGTAATTCCTTAAGATAAAGCTGAATTAATAGAAAAACTCAAGATTTTTTTCGTTTCATACCATTCCCATGGCCATTGTTGTGTGCAATGTTTGTTTCAAGCTTATTTTTGCATGGCCATTGTTATGTGAAATGTTTAGTTTCAAGCTTATTGTTGCATGAATGAAAATTTGCATTTATCAGTCTAGTTTCTTGTCAATAGAGATGTGGACGGTATAGAAAAAAGTTCAATGCGTGCTCTGGTTTGCAGAATTGAATTCAGTTACGTGTGTTCAGCTGCGTATACGGAAGGTTTGCAATGAGGATCCTCCTACACGCAAATCCATTTACGTGAGGGATAGAACTCTACGAGATAATGGAAGCTTGATTTCAAAACAGGGAAACATTCTAAAAAAGCATGTGACCGAAATTACTGTGGATCAGGTGTGTGAATCATTTGCTAGAAGCTCACGTAAATCACATACCTTGATATGCTGGAGAACTTTGCTATTCCACAATTTCCGCCAGGTTTAACATTTCAGCAGGATGGTACTCCACCACACTTTATCGAAATGTTAAAACGTTTTTTGATGTAACCTTCCCAAGAACTTTGATTGGTAGGGGTGGGCCAACTTCCTGGTCGCCTAGATCCCCGGATTTAACTCCTTTGGATTTTTGTGTGTGGGGATTTATTAAAAATATTGTGTATAGTACAGAAGTTCGTAATTTGATTGATTTGAGATATCATATCATTTAAGCAGTTGAGCATGTAACACCTGATAATTATGTTGGTTAACACTTGGCGAGAGGTTGAGCATCGTTTTGGTGACTGTCGAGCTATAAATGGTGCTCATGTTGAAGTGTACTAGTGGAAATAAGAACTTTTTCAGTTACTCTATACAATGCAAAAGAAATTTATTTAATAAACCTTATCTAAGTTACCATATAAGCTGTTATGTCTGTATAGGCCTACTTTTAGTGTGGATACAGTGTATATAAAAAAACGCGCTATTATTTTCTAGGGACTAAACATAACAATATTTCAGAATCACTGTTTGGAGGTTTATTTGTTTTTGCGAACGTCAGATAATTCAACTTATTTCATGAGTTCTTACGCTTTCACGGTGATTGTGTCCAGAAGTAGACTTTTGAGTATTCCACTTAAGTGATATCCAACATTCGGAACTACTAAGGTAATTATTTGGAATAGCCAGACACAAAAAGTCCAATAGAGTAGGTGACTCTTCAAGTCGGACCTATTTTACCCTGATGATGGATACGTTGAAGATACAGTAAGGTGGAATACTCAAGTCTACTTCTCTGTTTATCATGTTTGTTTAACCTTCACTTCCTTTCTGGCCATACGACTACAAAAATCTGCTGAACTTGAAGACTGAATATGTATTTTCGTCAGTCTTTTGATATAAATTTTGTAACATTGTATTCTGAACATTTCGATCAAATATTCACTCACGATGAGTATTTAATAAATTTTGCAAATAGGGACGTTTTTTTTCAGAAACGTACCATTAATTATACCTATGTGGTATTCTAACATGGGTCGCTGCTTCTGTCAAAGCAATATTTACTAAACATACGTAATTTCCCATACAGAGATATGCTTCCTTTTTATTTCCTGTGTTTACCTTTCATCAACTCAGTTACGTACATTAACTAATTGAAAGTTGTGGTGTAACTGTAGGCAAATTTATATTCATAGGAGAGGAAAGATTGCGTAATTTAAATGTACTAATGCACTATACCTAGTAATAATGAAATTTTATCTAAGCTTTCGCTATGTCATGAATAAAGAAATATATTTTGCGCACGAAAAATTAATTATTCACAGCCTTTTTAAACTTTATAATTGTTCGAACTTTGACGTACTATACATTTTATTATGTGAGACACTACGTATGGGGGGGGGGTGCGTGCGCGTGCGTGTGTGTATATGTAGCATGTATGCATGTGTGGCGTATATTTGTGGTATGTATGTATGTATGTATGTATGTATGTATGTATGTATGTATGTATGTATGTATGTATGTATGTATGTATGTATGTCAATGTTAAATATTATGTTTAATTTACGACGCTCGCAACTTCAGAGGTTATATCAGCGTCGCCGGATGTGCCGGAATTATGTCCCGCAGGAGTTCTTTTACATGCCAGTAAATCTACTGACATGAGCCTGTCGCATTTAAGCACACTTAAATGCCATCGACCTGGCCCGGTATCGAACCCGCAACCCGCAACCCGCAACCTTGGACATTGAAGGCCAGCGCTATACCAACTCGCCAATCAGGTCGACTGTATGTATGTCAAATCCTGAAATGATTTACTAATCGAATGGTTCGTCCATTCATATAACATATTATTTTACTGCCTGTAAATCAAATTATTAGTTACCCTGGAAGTTTTCGAGTTTAATTCCGTGTGGTGGTGCGATTTATGTCTCCGTCGGAAATCCAGAATGACTCTCAGGATCAATTATTATTATTATTTTTTTTTTTTACGGATGAAGGAACTGAAGAGTAGCATCGAAACCTGAGGCTTATTGTGCTTTACCACTCCTGTTTTGTGAATAATATTTGCTGCCGAACTGTCATGCTCTTTACGTATATAGCACGCTAAGCCGTGAACTTAACCCGGAGTATGCTAATGACGACAATGACATGTGAATAAATGATGGAGAAATGAGTTCGAGGTCCAATGCAGAAAGTGAACCAGCAACTCTGCTTTAATATACATATATATATATATATATATATATATATATATATATATATATGTGTGTGTGTGTGTGTGTGTGTGTGTGTGTGTGTGTGTTATGTTATAATTATTAGCAAAAATAAATAAATAAATAAATAAATAAATAAATAAATAAATTGATTAGGGGAAAATCTGAGAAAAATTGCAATCAGGTAACTTGTCCCAAGCAGCATTTTAACCTTGGCCCGCTCGTTTCAAGGTCAGCCATGCTGACCGTTACTTCAGAGCGGTGGACCCGAAAATAACTTAGGCTCTTGTCAAGATATGCATCGAGTGTTCTTGGAGTAAAAGACGGACGTAGCTTTGTGCTGAACACACTAACTACTTCATTCTAATGCCGCGGTCATGAAAGCATTTTTGGCTACAATGCTAGTGCTCTGGCCTTCCATTCAGACGGACGAGGTTGGATACTCGGTCAAGTCTGGATGGAATTTGTGATGGACCAAGCAAACGTTGTAGAGGGTTTTTCTCGGGGTACTTCTCTTTCCATCTTTCATTCAACCGACACTCTCCACTTCCCCATCATTTTATCATTCTAACATCTCTAACAGTAAAATAGGCTGAGATGATATCTGACGGTAGTACAGGTTTCCGATGCTGATGTAGGTTCTAAGGGCTTGGGATCCGTGCTCTGGGGTCGGGCTAGTCAGTAGATGATGGAACTTACCCGCAGGGTCCAGGAAGGTTGGCCAACCTGTCAACGTTGGATTCACGATTGCCACCCGGACCATCCGTCAAACTTAGACAATCATCGCATATAGGGCGTGCAATGGACCTAAACGATATAAGTGCAGGGATCTATTCTGGATCCAGCCCTCGTGGAATCAATAAAACCAATCAAAATTAAGATCAAAGTAATTTTTGACTGCCTAATAAATTTATTTATCGGTATTAATCTCTCTTCAATATTTCTTGCGTCCTATTGCTTGCTATCGAAGCTTAGATTGTGCAAAAGAATGGTATATTGTATAATTCATTAAAGCTTTCGTAGCCACCAGCGTAGCTCAGTCGGCTGAGGACCTTGCCTGCCGATCCAGGGTTGCGCTCGGGCGCGGATTCGATTCCCGCTTGGGTTGATTATCTGGCTGGGTTTTTCCGAGGCTTCTCCAACCGTAAGGGAATGTCAGCTATCTATGGCGAATTCTCAGCCTTATCTCGCCAAATACCATCTCGCTATCACTAAATCCGTTAATGCTAGAACCTAATAATTGATATTGATTTTATTATTTATAGTTCACAGAAAAAAGTACATACATATAATCAATGACGACTTACATTTACACACTTTATAATTTTACACGTAGATATACAATTTTTAATACAATTTATAAAATTAAATATTTAATATAAGATGTTTTATCTTGTACTTGCGTCTAGTTTTGCGCAAGACTGAACTCATTTTATAAACAAGCGTATAAACAAATTTTTCTAATTATTTCTTATTTAAATCTTTTGAATGTATACATTTTATTATAATTATAGATAGTACTAAAAATTAATCCATTTTTTATTAAATCTTATCTCGTTCAATTCTAGTTATTTTATTAATTCTTTCCATTTTCTTTTTTTTTTAACCAAAAAGAGATATAAACCTATTTGCTTTGTAATTTTTTCTTATTATTATTCATAAGTTTTCTTATAGTGATTTCTTTATTCATAAGTAGGAACTTTTCATTTACAAGTTTCATCCTAATTTCTTTTGTAGGTTGACATTCCAGAACAATATGAATGTCATCTTCTCTGTGTCCACATAATGGGCAAATACCTTGCGGTAGATTACCTCTATTGTTCCTTAACCTCCAAATCCCCAGTCTGAACCAATCCAGCCCAAAACTTTCTAACCAAGTAATTGATACAGCGATGTTAAATAACCAACTAAAAAAATCTTTGTGCCTGAATATCCAGCTTGATAAGGCTAATAAGAGAAATATGGCATGTCTTGCATTACGGTTTTGTTGTTTATCCTTTTATTTCAGTCAAAAGTTGGTAACGCTAAACTGAAGAAATAATGGAATATTCTGTGAAAAGTAAAGTTGCCAACGACGCCTGGAGAACAATGGAAGGAATCCTGAAATTTAAGACCGTAGGTAGAATATGGAAGAGGGGAAGAAGTGATAAGTACGAAGTAAAATATATTGGTAACTTAAACACTTTTTAACGAGCTCGAGTTATAGAGCCAGAGGTGGATTTTACGCCGAGACACGTGGGCTTTCTCTTCTCAACCATATCCGATGGCTAGAGCTCGGATGGAAATAATCAACCCCACGCACACAAGTAATCATCAAGAAGAAGGAGAAAGAACGAAAGAAAATTGAGAAAAAATGATAGAAACCACCTGAGGCGTAAGGTTAATGTTGTTTTGTAAGTTTGGAGATGCGGTTCTTGTATATTTGTGGGTTTAATAATAACCAGTATTTTTTTCTTGTGTTTGAAACTGCCGCCTCGTGAGCTTCCTCCAGTTGAGCACAGCCCGGGGCTTCTCAAAGCGACAGATTGCGTGATATTAAATCTCGTTGAATGGCATATAAATACAGGCTTGTGGAAGAAGTATGGCATGGCTTGCGACACGCCTGCCACCTGTTTCCATATTCACACACACATACACAAACTTCCTCCTATGTCACACCTCTTACAAAGAAAAACACACGACTGTATTAAAGAGTAACGTAGCTACCTCGTTTAGGGTTGAAATAACCCTAAATTTTGGTAGTTGTGTAAGGTAATGGACAATGTTTCCGCATTTTTTGTATCACGAGCCAAAAAAAAAAAACTGCTTACAAAAACCTATGTCTGCATGTCAAAGAAGTTGGAAGTCTTGTTCAGAATATCAATATAATGAACTTGTTAACAAAAACCTACTTCATGAATTTAATTTTTCCGTCTTATATATATTCTTCTCTTATTTCTTGGGGCTGCAACATTATCTAGATATTTTGGCCTTTCTTTGTAGATTCAGTCACAATGCGGACCTACTTGACTAAAGCCTTGGTTTTTCTGAACCGACGCATGCGACGTGCGAGATGCGAGGCCCGCCTCGCACAAATCCGAACTACACGAGAGATAGTGAGCCGTTGCACCTCGCAACTGTAGAAACCACTCATTATCTCACGTGTTGTCCAGATTTGTGCGAGGCGGGCTTCGCATCTCGCACGTCGCATGCGTCGGGTCAGAAAAACCAAGGCTTGAGTGATGAGCACAATGCAGGACAAGTATAAGACAAAACATGAACATTCATAATCTGTTCTATGAAATGGATTCAAATCTCTGCTATACGAGGGGCAGAAGAAATAGGCGGGTATGGCGAACCCCTCATTCACTACCCCGACTCCTATATCCATCAGAATGTGCTTGGTGTATGATCCTGTCCCAAGTAACTTACTCCTCCATTCACACGTTTTGCACTATAGGAAAACTTAAAAGAAAAATAAAATAGTAATGTGATTTATTGAATATTGTTTAGTCAACTGTCCTAACACAGGTCTGAAACTCATAAGTGACAACAACAAGGCATCACTCATGAGGTAACTAAGCTCGGAGATAATGGGTTATGGTGGCCAGTTCTCTTTCCCCCTCCATTTCATACATCGCTGAATAGTAACATATTACAATATTCAGACTTTAGATATAATTTATAATATTTCGCAAGTTAGCCATTTCACAAAGTTCATAATTATTATAACGTAATAGAAATCGAATACGAGAAATCAGATATTTAGCATTACACACAAGTATTTTGTTTTTATGTGTGTTTCAGAATATTGCATTGAAATAATAAATACTAAATAATGTTTATACAGTTATCAACTTTGTGAATCATGAGAAAATTAAAAATTAAAGTGGAAAAAATTAATATATTTTTACTTTGTATAGAAAATGTACAAGTTATTATAACATGAACGAGTTTCGTAATAAAAAATACTTATGTTTTAAAAGTACACTTAAGAATGGCTTAGCTTAACAAAACAAATAACACAAAAAGTATGTTTAAAAAAATCGTTCTGCACAAATTCTCTGAACCGATCGTAAAGAAACACCACGCGCTTTGGCAGTGGCTGTCTGTGTTAATGCTAGAACACTTTTAATGTCCTCACAATCTTTAAGTTCTTTCAAGAAACAGTAACGCCTTTAGTATAACTTCTGATATCAGGACTCGACTGAGACATAATAGCGATTACTTGCATGATTAGTGTTTAAAAATGCTGTTTATTTTGAGTAATTAGTATTATTTAAAATACTGTTTACTCTAAGTGATTAGTATTTGAAAATACTGTTTATTATGATCATATTTGCGAACAATCTATATCACAATAATTTCACAGACGAGCACTTGTCAACAACCAGCATTCGAACACAGCGACAGGAAGGCCTCTTTGTACAGGACATAAGCCGCTAGAGAATGTGTGGATGAGTAGTTTCCACACAAGACCAAAAACCCGCCTTTTTCTTTTGCCTTTACTATAACTCCAGGAATCGAAACACGGTCCACCTGATTGAGAAGTGTGTTATCCACTGAGCCATAGCGACGGACAGCTTTTATTATACAGGGTGTACTCGGGAGGAAATTAAACGTAGAATAAATATGGGAAATGCGTGTTATTATTCGGTTGAGAAGCTCTTATCATCCAGTCTGCTGTCCAAAAATCTGAAAGTTAGAATTTATAAAACAGTTATATTACCGGTTCTTCTGTATGGTTGTGAAACTTGGACTCTCACTCTGAGAGAGGAACATAGGTTAAGGGTGTTTGAGAATAAAGTGCTTAGGAAAATATTTGGGGCTAAGCGGGATGAAGTTACAGGAGAATGGAGAAAGTTACACAACACAGAACTGCACGCATTGTATTCTTCACCTGACATAATTAGGAACATTAAATCCAGACGTTTGAGATTGGCAGGGCATGTAGCATGTATGGGCGAATCCAGAAATGCATATAGAGTGTTAGTTGGGAGGCCGGAGGGAAAAAGACCTTTAGGGAGGCCGAGATGTAGGAGGATAATATTAAAATGGATTTGAGGGAGGTGGGATATGATGATAGAGACTGGATTAATCTTGCACAGGATAGGGACCGCTGGCGGGCTTATGTGAGGGCGGCAATGAACCTTCGGGTTCCTTAAAAACCATTTGTAAGTAATAGTAATTGATTTGCATTTGTAAGTAAGGAAGTAAGTAAAATGGTAGCTTCATAACATTATTATTTTTATAACAACAAGTTATATACAGAAGTTATAAATAAATCAAGTACCTACACTTATGTCAGTGTTTCAGTATAATATTATAAAGGTAGATAGTGTGGTAGGTATTTACACGTATAAATGTTACTCTATATTCATTTTTACATACTTGAACTCTGCATGAAATTTTATGTTTGAAAATTTTACATAATGGTCAATTTTAAATCGAAATAATTTAGTTTTATTAAATTATAACTTATTTAACGACGCTCGTAACTGCCGAGGTTATATCAGCGTCGCCGGTGTGCCGAAATTTTGTACCGCAGGAGTTCTTTTTCATCCCAGTAAATCTACTGACATGAGCCTGTCTCATTTAAACACACTTAAATGCCATCGACCTGGGCCGGGATCGAACTCGCAACCTCGAGCACAGAAGGCCAGCGATATAGCGATTGCGCTATCCAGGCCTAATTTAGTTGATTAGATGCATATTTATATATACTTACCTATTACTGATCAAATTGTAACAAAATTGTTGTAACACGTTCTAAAACCTTTACAACTTATTTTCTAAATGAGAATCATAATACCAGTTCATGATGAGAACTCTCCATTGTCTTTCTAAGACTCACAGGCCTGAACTATCGCATATCACCTATATTTCTTTCGTTCTGGTTTTCAATATTTTTTGTTTGCCTTTTTTCCGTTACATCCTGGACTCAAATGGTCCAATAGGAAGAAATCAAACGGGTTGAAAAGCCAGGTGATGAAGCCGCCGCTCAATGTTTACATTCTCCCCGATCCATTTACCAGGGAATATTTCTTTCAGAAAACCCGTTACTTCTCTCGCAAAATACACAGGGCAGGAGCACTATCTTGCTGAAACCAGACGTTTTCCTGAAAGACACCGGAAACAAATGCCAGCAAGCTGGTATAACGTAATCAAAAGCTGTAGAAATGATCAGAGTTTAACCCTTAAATTCACAATATATCCTATAGGATACAACAGGTTAATAGGCTATATGCTATAATTTTAATAGAACAATAGAAAAAAAATTGGTAGGAAAATTAAATTTTACCAACATTAAATGTATTGTGAAATTTTCACAATACTGTAATATTGTGCAACATACAAAATATGGACATTGCGATAGTTGTTTTCTTTACAGTCCGACACGGCTTAATAAACTAGTGTGAGAAATTAAGTTTTGCCAATTTATATATATATATATATATATATATATATATATATATATATATATATATATATATATATGTCCGGCTTCACAGCGAGAAGGGTCGCCTTCCGGACCCTAGTTGCCATCTTCTTCTGTCCTCCCAATCACCATCTTGTAACTCTCTCTGTGACATAGCATTTCTTTGCTTAAGTCGTTTTAGATTGAGATTGTCCAGTTTCCGAGGCGCGTTCCTAGGATTTTTAGCTGCTCATGTTTTTCCGAATGACGGGTTGCTGGCCCGACGATTCAACTGATTTTGGTCCGACCCGGGTATTTTAAATTGGCAAATCGGGGAACACTCACCAGATATGGTAGGTACCGGGGAAATAAGAGTTAAATTTCCTTCTACTGAGGAATACGTACTAATTTTTCTTATACTGCTAAACCATCTACATATTGACTTTCGGAGGATACTGTTTTTGCGCTTATGTCGTCCAGTGAATGTTGCAAGAAGACCAATATCGACAGTTCTGACGATGGACGCTATCATTCCATTTAAACACAACATTTCCGGATGAGCTATGATGATTCACAGTGGTCCTATAAATCGGTGATTAAAAGACGAGTGTCTTCTTAAAAAAAAAAAAGAGTATTTTCATAAACCAAAAGTAAAACAAAAATGGAGTAAAAGCTATTATATTAGCGTGGATAAAATGTATGACAAATCTACTGAGGTACACATTGCACACACTTCCGGGATTTATTATAACGTAAGTCAGCTTAGGTTCCCATACATAACTTTCTTCTTTATTTCATCCTGTAGCCTTCAAATGTGCATATGTTCTGACGTAATTTTTTAATCATCTCATTGGTCCCATAATAAACCATGAGTAAACTCAAACGTTTATCACTTTCTCCTAGTCCATTCAAAAATTCTGTTGAACATTAAGTGAAAGCAATGATTGTCGACGAGAAGATTCACGAAAATAGGCTATACTATGGTAGTTAAAAGTTCTCGCTTGCTGTTCGAATCCGCTTCAAGATGAATACTCTGTTTACAAAGAGAGGAATATTTCACTTCGCAAATGTTGTTTTTCTTATTTATAGTTTACCGTGCCACATTTTCAGGATCATTTAATTCTACAGTAGGCCTACTGGTCCTCAACCTGCAGTTCGCACGAGGTCCTTAGAACTGATTATCCTGGTCTTTCCTAATATTATGTATTGTAAACATACGAGTAGGCTATACAGAGTGAATGGTTTATTACTCGATCGAGGCGAGTGGAGCCGCGGGCGTAATGTGAACTATCGCGATGCGGTATTACGAACGCAGGAGCAGTAGCGCCACGGCTCCGGGCTGCAGGACTACACTGGCCTCGGCCGAGTAATACCTCTGCATCAGAATGAAAGTGGTAATTGATCATGAGGAGAGATTTGAAACATCTAATAAGTTTCTTCTCTAACATTCCCCGTTTTAGAGAAAATCGTTATGTTTCTGTGAAGCATTTGGCAACACAACACTGATTGAAAAACATAACTTGACACAATTAGAATGAGACTTGTATTACAATAATATTTCTTCGTAAACAAGTTTTTTTTTTTTTTTTTTTTTTGTATATGCTGTATCACTATCTTGGCCTTCTTTATCCCTCTGCTTTATATAGGCTAAACTTAATTGAAGTTTAAAAGTACTCTCAAAAAAAAAAAAAATACCCTTCAAATAAAAGTTATAGTTATTATTTCAGACGAAAGTAACAAACTCTTTTCACTTCACATTGCAGTCTTTGTTGTGAACAACAGTTGAACATCGTGATAAATAGGTGCAAAGCATATTTTCATTATTTGAACCTCAGCCTTTTCTATAGGTCTACATTACTGACGCTATTTAGGACTTCTGATCCTCTTATGAAGCCATCTATACCAGCTAACTTGCTTCATACCAGCTAACTTCCTATGACTTCAAAAACCTAATAAACACAGCAGTAATTAATATATCAAATTAATACACTACAGAATTTCTTACTAAATGAGGTTAGATAAAGTAAATTTAACAATAAAAAAATTTCACGCACCAGTATTTGAACTCTAGCCCTCTGCGTTGAAATACAGTATTCATTCATTCATAGTGTTCTGCCCAACTGCAGGTCTTTCACTGCAAAACCAGCATTCTCCACTTTTTCCTATTTTCTGCCTTCCTCTTTGTCTCCAGATATGATCCATAGGCCTATATCTTAATGTCGTCTAAAATACAGTATAGAGACCACTGTTATACTAAATAAACTGAAATGTACTTAGGTATACCGCTTATGTATGCTCTGCTGGGGCGGATGCACACACATCTTAAATTGAGAAATAAGAAACACCTTTTCACTTCACATTATAAACTTGGTTGTAAACAACACTGTGATTTAGCCACTATAACTACGACAATATTTAGAATCCTGCGTCACATAAAATGGCGTTGAACGAACGAAACCAAAACCTTCTTGATACGCATACATCATGATGAAGGAAGAAAACTGAATCATTACGAACAAAACATAAGCCTTCTTTATACGCATTTCTTGTTATATTTGTTAAATTATATCATTTATAAACAAATGTTTCAAGTTTTTAGTATTTTTTTTTTTAATTTCTTGAGTTAATAACAAATCGAATGAGACATTTCCCATGTGATACGTGCTGTAGTTTTCTCAAAATTATATATATATATATATATATATGCTTATTATGAAAACTAAAATTTAATTTAGTTTTTTTTATTGACCCTTTTTTATTAAGTTCCGGACACTTCACATCCGGAAGTTATATTAGATATGTAAAATACAAATATAAATCAAATATATAGCCTATGTAAAAGGTCCGAAATGTCAGATATGTAAAATACAAATATAAACCAGACATTTCGGACCTTTTACATCCGAATAGCCTATTTTTTTTAAAATTTGATTGTTTTGAAATTTGCTATACAAGTTATCTCTGGTGGCCTTTGTCTTATTATTTTATTGGTACATTTTTAATAACAGGGCCTACTTAGGGTCTGAGAACTGGTCACTTTTATGAATTTTAAGAATGACCTTGTTGATACTGCATTTGTGTACCTCGGTTTTACTGTGACAACGTTTTTTAGTTCTTTTTAGCATTCTTGTTATTGTATTATTTGTGTTTTATGTTTTGTGAAGAATTTTAGGTAAGGGCGCAAATAGCTATAGTGCTGACGTGTCCTTATTAAACCCCACTAACTAACTAACTAACTAACTAACTAACTAACTAACTAACTAAAACTAAAATTGCGCAAGGGACTATAAATTAGTAGTCTTAAGCGATTGAGCAATAGTGATTAACTCTATGATATTTTTCACGTGCAGAGTAATAGAATTCTGAGAAAGGCCTACCGGTACGTAATTAGCTGCAAAACACAAAACTTTATTTAAGAAATCTATGTGAAATTCACAAATAGCACAGAGTAGCAGGTTTGTTTGTTAGTTTTGGAATAGAAGTTAATCATTTTCCACTCCAAGTGAGAATATTTGCCATAAATTTTCCCCTCACTTTACTTGAATAATTTATAACTTACAACGTCAGAAATTTACACAAAACAACAGAAACACAAGACTAGAGAGAGGTATTTGAAATAAAACACTGCATCCTGTGTTTTGAAACTCCTGTCCATAAGAAGAGGGTGCCCATGAAATAGACTGACCACCTGTCAGGGTTAGAAAGAGAAATACTTTAGTTCAAAGTATACAAGCTGAAAGTTGAAAGTCGCTTTCTGCTCAGGACAATTCAAGCAGCAGCTAAACTGCTAAAGCATTTGCAGTTCCAATAATCGACTCCCCAAAGCCATTAAAATTACATGATGTATTCCTTCCTATTAATGGTGATGTATGTACTTTATCTCGATTTTAAGAATATGTATTATGAGGTTTAAATATCAACAAATTGAACGGTACAATTATTAGATTAGCAATATCATTAAATATGAATGTATGCATTATTCTAATTGCACCGATTTTAGCGTGGGGTAGGGAACAGAAGACTATTTATTAGTCCCTCTTGTGTAAACTATACTAATATCGATACTGTATAATAAACCTTGCTACTTATGACAATGTTATCATTACATATATGGCACGAAGCTGTTAAAGAGGCAACTATGTCATAATATTTATAACATTCTGTCTATGATTTTATAGATCATGGATTAGAGTGTTCCTGTGCTTGTGAATAAGTGTAAGTATGGATCTCAATCTACACTTCGTGGCTTTATTTCTCTTTCGAAAGAGCCATAAGGCGTAGATGCGTAGATTCTCCTTTATCCCATGTAATGTTTTGAATTCTGTATGTAAATTTATTAACAGTTTATTTCATGAAATATAGTGTCTAGGTGAAATTAATCAGAGTAGAATTAAAGATTCTTTCGACTTCTGACAGCTCGCTAGTCACGCGGTTTGCGGATCTGCCATCATAGCAACATTTGCCAACTTGCAGTTACTGTTAGGAACTGGTGAGTCAGTCAGCGATATTTTCGATAATGTGGCAGCATTGTCCACAAGCTTGGGCGAAGAGAGCAGTGGGTGCTAAACGATAATTGGCTACTTCCAAGGTTAACGACAGTTACCATGACAATAAACTTTAAACCACGCGACTAGCAAGCTGTCAGAAGTTGAAAGAAAAGGTAATTCTACTATAATATTATATACATCACTACCAATATAACCACTCATACGTACCATTATCACCACCACATCATCATCATCATCATCGTCATCATCATCATCGTCATCATCATCATCATCATCATCATAAAATTCCAGTTGAGATGCCCCTTGAACAATGCAGTTAAGAAAAGAGTAAACAACCAGATATGACATACGCAGAAAGAAATAGTGAGTTCATACACAATCTACCAAAACGTAATTGGACATTGTTTTTGTCCCTTTAGAACCTCGTGGTACCACCTCTTGTTCCTATAACAGCAGCCACCCTGTCAAAAAGGCTCTCCACTAGTTTGTGTAGGATATCCACTGGAATGCGTCGCCATTCCTCTTTCAACATGGCACTCAGTTGGACAATGGAAGTTGGCAGCATCTCCCGAGACCTCAATCGCCGGTTTTTTTTATTTTATTTTATTGGGTTATTTTACGACGCTGTATCAACATCTAGGTTATTTAGCGTCTGAATGATATGAAGGTGATAATGCCGGTGAAATGAGTCCGGGGTCCAGCACCGAAAGTTACCCAGCATTTGCTCGTATTGGGTTGAGGGAAAACCCCGGAAAAAACCTCAACCAGGTAACTTGCCCCGACCGGGATTCGAACCCGGGCCACCTGGTTTCGCAGCCAGACGCGCTGACCGTTACTCCACAGGTGTGGACCTCGCCGGTTCAATTCGTCCCAAAAGTGTTCAGTGAGATTGAGATCAGGACTCTGTGCAGGCCAGTCCAACCGGTGAACATTATTGTCTGCATACCACTGCATAGTAGCCGCCGAAACATAGGGCCAACTTCCATTGTCCAACTGAGTGCCAGGTTGCAAGAGGAATGGCGACTCATTCCAGTGGATATCCTATACAAATTAGTGGAGAGCATGCCTGACAGGGTGGCTGCTATTATAGCAACAAGAGGTGGTACTACGAGGTTCCCAAGGGGCAAAAACAGTGCCCAATTACTTTTTGGTAGATAGTGTGTTATATTAATTTTAGAAGTCATGTTTATTAGACTTCTTTTTAACATGGAATACGTTTTTCTCCGCACCGAGTATTGCTATTCGTTCCAGAATCCATGGTGAAATCAAAATGGCAGAATTTCAAATGGGTACTGTAACTACTCTATGAACCACAGCCGAATTCTAATGTCATTAGTAGCTGGGCAATGGATCAATATTACTTGTATGACCACGTCCAATGACTTCATATCTAGGCCTATACACCAATGGTATTTTTAACCTCCGAAAGCATTGTAGAGAAAATATGGTAAGTTACATCGACTCTTATGTAGATATTGATGAAAATTCTGCCTATTTGAACAAGCACATTCTTATTTTGTGGTGAAAATGTTTTCTGCCACATTGTATAGTTCATAGGTTAAAGTTCATGTTTAGTGTGCCCACATGTATATCCTTTTTGTAAACTTTTCTTTCTGGTTTCTGTGTAAGTAAAATTTTCTGACTTCGCATCGGGAAAGCATGGTAGCTAAAAACATACGTATATAACTATATTTGCTAACATCGTTTCTCTCATTCTAGTATGTGCTTAGAGATTATTATTTCTACGAACTACCCTAAATGAATACTGTACTTCAACGATTTGGTTCGTGCAATGCACTTTAATGATCCCAAAATAAGTATTAAAAACAGACTACTGTACACACACTTGAACAAAAGCGCAGGTTGCGGTACTCTCAGTACGGATTACAGGAACACACACTTGAACAAAAGAGCAGTTTAGTAACCATTCAGGATAAGTTACGAAGCCCTAATTGCCCGGCTTTCACGTCCAAAATCCTCAGTAGTGTTCGTCGAACGTCCTTATATATGATAAATATTGGCTGCGAAGCAGCAGAAAAATAATCTTACTGCATAATGTGCATTTACCAATTCTAACATTACCGACACTATTTTATTTATTTATTTATTTATTTATTTATTTATTTATTTATTTATTTATTTATTTATTTAACCTGGTAGAGATAAGGCCATCAGGTCTTCTCTTCCCATCTATCAGGGGATTACAACTACAATATTAAGAATATAATTACAATAATAATTATAACTAATATTAAATTTACAATTAAAATAAAAATCAAAGTACTAAAAGATTAACTGATTAATATAGGCTAGACCAGGCCTTCAGAACTGTAGCTCTTGAGAGCGACTGCTTTCCTCCCCTTTCTTACCCCACCCACCTTTTCTACTTATGCGGTCACGGCGTTCTAGTTACGCTTGGCTGCATCAACATTCATTCTCGGGGCGGAAGTCGATCATCCCCAATAGAAGTGGAGTGAGGCTGGCGTCATAGTTCCCTTTCTTGCGAGTTCTGCAGGCCTGGGCTAGACAGTTTATTGTAGAAGTTACGAAGAAAGAAATTTTTTTATTAAGTGAAAATTAAACCTACTCTACAGTAAGAAAATGACACTACTACTACCGCTGCTACTACTTTTTTAGTAAGTTATTTTACGACGCTTTATCAACATCTTCGGTTATTTAGCGTCTGAATGAGATGAAGGTGATAATGCCGTTAAAATGAGTCCGGAGTCCAGCACCGATAGTTACCCAGCATTTGCTCATCTTGGTTTGAGGGAAAACCCTGGATAAAACCTCAATCAGGTAACTTGCCCTAACCGGGAATCGAACCCGGGCCAGCTGGTTTCACGACCAGACGCGCTAACCGTTACTACACAGGTGTGGACGCTACTGCTATTAGTATGCTACTGCTACTGCCATGAGTTTTTTTCCTGACTTGGCCCTTGAACACAAAGGGTAATTCTTCCTTGAGGTCAACACAACACAGGACCCCCAACTCAAGCAACACAAAACAGTATGTTAACAACGAAGGAAGTTCTATTTTATAGACGGGATTTTAACTTATGATCATAGTTTTGCAGCAGAGTTAATTACTATATAGCACTTGTGCATGTTATATCTATCCATTACGTATTACTACCCTACTTTTAATAATGAAGTTGAAATTCTTAGGGTGCTACGCATAGACATTTCGCTGGTCCGCGCTACGAGCGTGCTAAACTAGCCCCGGCTATAGACTGGTTACTTGTACAGGATTCATATATCATATCATATCATATCATATCGCTAACACTGGTTTATGAATACGAAAAACGTTAGTTCGCTGATCATCCACCGGAAGCCCGCGCTAAGAACGTCTATGAATATGGCCCTTATAGTTCAATTATTGTGTATTAATACTAGGGAAGAGACTAGTGAAGTGCTTTGTGTGGAATGTGACACTGTTTGGAGGGAGAAACACGGACATTACTACGAAGTGAAGGGAAATTATTAGAAGCATTTGAAATGTGGATATGGAGAAGAATAATGGAGCGTGTGAATTGACAGATAGAATAAGAAATGAAGCTATGCTAGAAATAGTGGGTGAAGAAAGAATAATGCTCAAACTGACCACGAAGAGTAGCTAGGTCGCTGGCTAAGAAAAAACTGCCTACTGAATGATGGACTGAAAGGAATGGTGCCGGAAAAAAGGATCGAAGCAGAAGATATAAGATGGTAGACAATATTCAGATAGCCTTCATAGTAGATCATAGATGCGGAGACTAGTGGCACTCTGAAAATATAAACCATTGGAGAATGCTGGGTTTGCAGTGATTGACCTGACTTTGGGGAAAAAAATGTGAATGAATGGAATACCAAGCTGAGAAAAATATAGTATGACACTTATTATCTTTCAGGTTATGACGATTAAGACCTAGGTTGCTTCTCTGAACAAGAAACTAATAACTTGAGAATTTTTTTACTGCGTGAATACGTATACAAATTTGTTCCAGTGCTAGGTGCCATTCCAGAAAGTCGACCGACACATTTTCTTGCGAGTATTGTTGCGCCTATCATTTCTAAACTACGTGACATATCCCAATTAAGTTAACGGCGATCGACTGAAGAAGGACCAATAATTTCTCCAACGTGACCTTGAGTTGGAGCGAGTGAAGCTATCTAGCGATTGGTGGGAGGGGACAAGTTGAGCACGAATCGGCGGGTTGCGGTGCAGCCGAGGCAGCGTAACTGGAATATGCGAAGTGATAAAATGTTCGCATTGGTGTCAAACGGTTCGTAACGAACCAGACTACAATCTTAAATGAGCAATAATCAGCATTTGACAAGTTAAGTTAAAAAAAATTCGCGAGTTGAAATTGCGTAAAGAGAGAAAATTAAAATGTCGAATCAAATACAACACTAATGGGAGCGGGAGTGTAAGGAACGGGTAACAAATTGTAGAAAACTATGGTTACTATGGCAACCGTCGTGTTTACTCTCAATGCCTACAACGTGGCTACTCCCAGGAGACCCAGCACAGAGAAGATATACTGGATTTTTAGTGTTTGGGGAAAAGGAGATGTTGATTGTCAATGCAGACGTTTGTCCTTAACAGCAATTCTATCAACGACGTATTCACGAACAAAACATGCAGCTGCTTTTTCGATGCAGCCTACCCCGATTTGTTTATTTTGAAACAATGTACTACGTACCGGTACTGCTTTTTCTTCAAATTTTAACTTTAGTAGTTGGCTGTATGGTTCTTAAAGATGAATGCTAAGTAACATTACATTTATTTATAACAAAATTCAGAAATAAAGGACGAACTACAATAGTTTTATGTAACAATTTATAAGATATAAACAACTACAGTGATATGGGGAGAATGACTGAAGATATGCTTCCAAGAAGACTGCTGGAATGGGTACCAAGAGGCGAGAAAGGAGGGAGAGGGAGACCAGAGTAAGACATGGATAGAAGGAATTGTGAAAAACGTGAGAGAAAGAGATGAACAAGAAGGAGATTGGGATGATAGGAACGAATGGAGAGAAAAAAATTTAATTGTTCATATCTGGAGCAATAAGATATACTAAGCATCTGAAAGTTAAAAGTTATATTACCGGCTGTTCTGTATGGTTGTGAAACTTGGACTCTCACTCTGAGAGAGGAACAGAGACTAAGGGTGTTTGAGAATAAGATTCTTAGGAAAATATTTGGGGCTGAAAGAGATGAAGTTACAGGAGAATAGAGAAAGTTACACAACGCAGAACTGCACGCTTTGTATTCTTCACTTGGCATAATTAGGAACATTAAATCCAGACGTTTGAGATGGGTAGGACATATAGCACGAATGGGCGAATCCAGAAATGCATATAGAGTGTTAGTTGGAAGGCTGGAGGAAAAAGACCTTTGGGGAGGTCGAGATGTAGATGGGGGGATAATATTAAAATCGATTTGAGGGAGGTGGGATATGATGACGGAGACTGGATTAATCTTGTACAGGATAGGGACCGATGGCGGGCTTATGTGAGGGCGGCAATAAACTTCCGGGTTCCTTAAAAGCCATTTGTAAGTAAGCATCATACACTGTATATCTATAGGGAAATGTAGGTGTTTTAATGGACGATAATATCTGCAGTGCTTGGGAAAAGTGGCATAAGTCAGTTTTCACAAACATTTTTCATTAACTTATTGACAACTTACGGAACATCTGCTCGCTTGGGAAAAGAGACATTAGTATTAATTCTTCCATTACAATAATTCATACAGAAGAAAATCAAATCGACATAAACCAGTGTGAAGACAGTTTTTTTCCTTCTTCTGTAAAATTAACATTTTTGACTTGTGTCACCTTTCCCCGAGCACTACAGTTATATCGTATTCAAGTTAAAAGAGACAGAAGGAAAAATATTCTACTACTCGTTGGAATCGTTACAAATGACTGGTGATCAGTAAATACGATATAGTTACTTGTAATGATGCCAGTGCGTAGAGTAATCTGTCCCCATTATTTTATCTTCAGACGGAGCTACAATATCTTCGAAATATGGTGATCTTTATTTTTCGTTAGGAATGGAAAATTCTAATTGAATCTTCTTCTCGAATAATACACTTTTGCTTCTGCCTCCATTTAAAACATTCTGCTCTGAAGTTCAAGCTTGTATTTCGTTTGTAGTAACGAGCTTTCTACTTTATAAAATAAGCATGTGTTGTACAGGTTTAGATCTAACGAAATACAAATCGTTGAGAAGCATACAAAGTAACGAGATAAGTATCTTCTGTCACTACGATGCGGTGACTGCAATTGAGTATTTTTAGTATTTCCGGCCACTTTATTTAATATTGAAGACTACAGCCCATCTTAGACTCTTATGTCGAGGAGGTCTACTTTCTGTGCCGTTGACAGTGATGTTAAAAAAGAAAGAGGCTTCAAGTTCTCAGACCTGTCACGTCACGGTGTACACAAACTATTCAACGCTTCTGGCCAGAAAGGTGAAAGAAATATGAGCTTGGCAAGCACTCACACGGGCCCCCAACCGAAACACAACGCCTGCCCTGAGTCACCGGGACCCTCCTCCCGGGGGTTAGAAAAGAACTGAATTAAGGAATGGAAAATAGGAAACCGATAGAAAGAAATATGCGGTGAGACGAAGGGCCGAGGGAGGGAAAGGTAAAACGCTCAGTGCTGGGGAGGAGAGTGGATTTTTAAACGGCTGCACAACTAAACCCTCATCATTCCCACCCTCTTCCCGCCGAGACTGACATAACAAGGCTATTCTGCGAGGTCTCGTGCTGGAAGACCCCCTGTGGTTCCGGAAAATAAAATGTTGCTATAAAGGAACTATGGAGGTTTTGACTAAAGTGGAAGTTTTGCTATATTTCATTATGATTGAGAGTGAAGCCAGACAAATTTACGTTTTACTGCTATCTTCTTCCGTTTGAGGGTGGACGAACTGTACATCCCCCTCCCCACCTCTTGTTAAAGTTTTCGAGATCCCAAAAGGATTTATTGGCTCAAGGAAATCATCTCTCAGTAGCCTTTATAGCGCAAGGAAGTCAAAACTCCAGTTTTATAATTCTGTGAAAGAAATTTTGATCCCCACATATATCTTCCTAGTAGAATTATAATTTCAAACAACGAAAAACTGCACTGTAGTCCTTTTGGGGAAAGGAATGATGCAGGTTTCAATAACGATTGGAGTAGTAGCCGCGAAACCATGCACAGGTGATAGTCTTCGAGTTGTAACTTGATGTCGAAATGTAAATGTATTATTCTATAAAATAATTAATTTAATTTAGCAATAACTACATTAGAATTTATTCATTTAAATAAGGGTTAAGAGTTTCTATTTACTAATCGATAACCACTAGCATAAAGATGTAGCCTAAGCTTATAATTATAAAAAAATCGGATCTATTTCACGGAGATTCTCTTTCAAGGCAGAAAATTTTAAATGGTAACATATTAATTCTAGAATATTAATCAGAAAGTATTTTTTAAAAAGACATTATTAAAAATTTGAAATTTAAGAAATTTGCTTCCTCGAAAGTCAACGTTTATATCTCTTGACAAAGCTTAACAATCACCTCGAACTGCCTCAATGTATAAACGTATAGTGTTGATCCTGCTGCAGGCTGCTAAATATGAATCTGTATCCATGTGGAGAAGTTGTAAATAGCTATATCTGAAAATAGCACGAAGGGAAGTTATGCAAACAATTTACAAATAACGACGCATTTATAGATGTGTTGAAACATTGAACCCTTTCCTATAATCTGCTAAGAAATGTGGCAAGTTATTTTCGTTCAGTGATAATGTAAGAACTTCGGTATGTTGCATTAGATACACGAATTACTGTTTTAAAAGTTTATACATTAATTTATAATATGTGTTATTAAATTAGGTCTAAATAACTCAAAATATTTATGTGAATGTTTAAAACAGTTATTTGGAATCATATATTAGAATAATTTAGATCAGTTTATTTCTATACGCAGAATTTTAAACGATTATTTTCAAAACGTTCGTGAGCGCTTTTACTAAGTAATAGGCCTAGAGTTTTCTAACGGACATTGCGAGTGTGGAGTAATTTTCTCCAGGTCTTGCGATTTCCTCCCGCATTGTCATTCCATTATTGCCTCTAATCACGTATAATTTCTTTTTAATAGTCTAACGTATATGATTATGTCTCGTGACCAGAATATTGTACGAAATGGAAATATAAAAATTGGAGATTTATCCTTCGAAGGGGTGGAAAAATTCAAATATCTTGGAGCAACAGTAACAAATATAAATGACACTCGGGAGGAAATTAAACGCAGAATAAATATGGGAAATGCATGTTATTATTCGGTTGAGAAGCTTTTATCATCAAGTCTGCTGTCCAAAAATCTGAAAGTTAGAATTTATAAAACAGTTATATTACCAGTTGTTCTGTATGGTTGTGAAACTTGGACTCTCACTCTGAGAGAGGACATAGATTAAGGGTGTTTGAGAATAAGGTGCTTAGGAAAATATTTGGGGCTAAGCGGGATGAAGTTACAGGAGAATGGAGAAAGTTACACAACGCAGAACTGCACGCATTGTATTCTTCACCTGACATAATTAGGAACATTAAATCCAGACATTTGGGATGGGCAGGGCATGTAGCACGTATGGGCGAATCCAGAAATGCATATAGAGTGTTAGTTGGGAGACCGGAGGGAAAAAGACCTTTGGGGAGGCCGAGACGTAGATGGGAGGATAATATTAAAATGGATTTGAGGGAGGTGGGATATGATGATAGAGACTGGATTAATCTTGCACTGAATAGGGACCGATGGCGGGCTTATGTGAGGGCGGCAATGAACCTTCGGGTTCCTTAAAAGCCATTTGTAATTAAGTAAGTAAGTAAGTAACGTTTAAAAGGAATGTTACATGCACTGCGAATAATCCAGTGAACAGAACTCTTACTTCTTTCCTTCAAGTAACGCATACAGTAGGTATGACGCTTCTTCTAAAAATTGAATTCTACGTTCAAATTTGACATATTTGCAGTGGTTAGTCTCTCTACCTTTCACTGTGGCGACCCGAGTTCGATCTTCCTCTGAGCCACGAAGGAATTTGTGGTGGACAAAATGGGCACGGGGTTCTACCGTTTCCCCTCACCATTATCATCTGCACTCCACAATCAGCCATACTCTGCGAGGTTCCGAGCCTGGCCTCCAGAACAAATACAAGAAATGACTGAAAGTCGTAAACTTGTGTTGAATAAAGACTATTAAATAATTATATTCTAAAAAGAACATCACATTCTAGGTTCTTATAACAGTATAGGAGAAACATGTTCAATTAATATTTTTAGATGTAAACAATTCTAGTCGGCCTGGGTGGCACAGTCGGTAGAGTGCTGGCTTTCTGTACCCGAGGTTGCGGATTCAATCTCGAACTCCTGCGGGACAAAATTCCGGCACACCGGTGACGCTGATATAACCTCGGCAGTTGCGAACGTAATTTATATAATTTAAAATATAATTTACATAAACGATTCTAGATATTCTATCCTTAGTTATAAAATGTTTCACATTTGCAATATAACAAACTTCTCATTAAGCTTAAAAATTCGAAAGGAACATTCGGAAGCAATTAACCGTTAAATAAATAAAGAAACCGCTGAAAGGTTCTGATATATGACGAATTCTTAATATTCAAAGATACGTTAATTTTAGTTGCATGATCTAGTGATAAATAAATTAGAGATTAGAAAAAGACTAAGAATTTAAGGAGAGTATGAGTTAATGATTTATGAATTGTGATAGTTGGAAATGTGGGAACAAAATTTAAAATGATGTAAAGAATTATTAAAATTTTAAGCAATATTTAATCAAAACATTAATAGGCCTATATCAAGATTTATATGAACATAACGAACTTTAACGATTAATATTTAAATTATTGTAATGGCAGAGGTGGTCAAAGTTATAATAATAATAATAATAATAATAATAATAATAATAATAATAATAATAATAATAATAATGATTATGATGAAAAATCAGTGATCAAATGGATCATTAATATTAATGTTTTTCTTTGCTACATTCGGTAGCTAATGAGATTTATATATATATATATATATATATATATATATATATATATATATATATATATATATAGAAAAAATGTATCTTCTGAATATAATGTACAACCAAAGTTCAAAAACATAATGTAAGAGTCACATTTTTTAAAACTAAAACACGGAGAGCGGTAATAATTCGAAGCTGCAAACCAATATGGCCACATAAATTATTGTAATGTTGAAAAAGAATTGATTTTGAAATATTCACGCAAAACACAGATTTCTTTTATCTATGTAACAAAAAAAAATAATAATATGTTTAGTATGTTTGTACTGAAAATTGAGGGGTTTTCTTTTTAATCTATTTTCTTACATAAAATGTGTTAGATGGAACAATATAGTAATTACGTCTCCAATTATAATGAGTTCGTAGTTTATTCTACTCGTATTAAATTATAATACTTTTTATTATGCTTGAGTAGAAGGAGCAGCAGCAGCAGCAATAAACAAATCACAGCTTTTACGTTAAATTTCTTGTCAAAGAATGTAACATTATCATAGTTTATAAATCTGAAACTTTATAAACAACAGCGTACCTAGCAAAGAAGCACATTATAGTGAAAGGTAATTAACGTAACAGAAACGAATACGTAAAGTTCATACACTAAAACCCATACAAAATAATAAATATATCTTATTGCAAAAAAAAAAAAAAAAACAAAAAAAAAAACAAACAAACAACTGATTTACAAAGGTCTTAGATTTGTCTTCTTTTCTCCCTCTTTTAATAATATTTTCAGTGGATGGTGTAATGGACTTTTATACAGCGAGCCTCTCTACAGCTCTTAACCTACGAAGTGCAATCAGTTACACTTGCTCTTAATTTATCTTCATTCTTTTCGTTCTCGATATTATGCTTCAGGATCGAAGTTTAGATTGTTAAACACATTAATATAAATTGAAATAATACTACCTAGCCTTACGTCCTTACATAGTACAGTGAGTAAATTTATCCTTTTATCACTAACGATACCTTTAGATTTTTCAACATGAAACACATCATAATGCCGCTTTAATTTATATATTTTCTGCACCTTTCATGTTTTTACAAATAAGATACTGTCCATCTTCCTGCTTTGATTCTTTAAAGAAAGAATAACAATTTCTAGTCATTGTTAAACTCAGTTCCAGGTTTCTGCTTTGCAGAGATACACGTAGTACATAGTTCACCCCTGATCTGTACGAAACGAAATATCTAGTTTCCCCTTCACCGCTACCTAAGAGATAAGGGTAGCAGTCCTGCTCGCGAGGAAACAAACATGATTTCACTTGCCCGTACGAGAAAAACGTTCATACAGGGAGCCAATTGCCAGTCCTGTAATATACTGACTTTGATGTGATAGGTGCAAAGACGTAGAGGAACTGATGATGACCTCTTTCAAAAAATATCTGAGGTACTTATGTATCTGAAGGGAATAATCTCCATAGTGAGTTTCGAGAATTGAACCTCGGACTTGGAAATATCTGGTGGGTGTGCGAGACCGTTTGACTGTTGATTTTCTAATCCTTTAGCATAACGATGTCTTGAATGGTGCAAGTATGGCTGTCGTTATGATGTGAATGCGACACTTGGTGCACTCGGTAGTAGCAAATGTAGGGCCTATGAGAGACATGCAGTAGTAAAACTCTTTTTGTCTTGCTTCCAAGGAGAGTATTAGTTTTATTGCCTCTGTTCCTGTTTGCACGTAATATTTCTTGTAGATCTAATTAAGTCACACTTTGAAACGTAATGGGGTGCCGAAATTTACATCTGCCAGACTGCAGTTTAACGACGGGACGGTCCTTATATTTCATTCCATTCTTACTTTTATGGCCTACACCGTGTGTTTAAATAAGGTAAGGAGATGTACGTACAAAACATAACTAATGTACACTGAGCTTGTAGCAAGCTTACGTCATACATTTCTTCGAATTACACTGAAGCGATAATCCGTGTGTAGGGATGGATGGATGGATGAATGAATGGAATAATGAATTGTATTTTATTCAAGGAGTAATTTCTCCCAGAGCCCCCTTCCTATATTAGGAATTGAATATTCTTTTATGTGACGTCTATGACACGAGATCAACAGCTTTACTTGTCTCCTGGAGGAAGAAATGTTGAGAATTTATCATCCATTAAATGCATCCTCTTCGTCCAGGTTTGGACCGTTAACCCATGATCTAATAGCTAGCATGGAAACCACTAGACCACCATGGACAATAGCTCAATGGATACACGGGCAGATGGATAGATCGAGTGGGCAGGTGGATGGAAATGACACGTGGATCTACGGAAGGATGAGTAGATGGGTCAATGAAAAGTATGAATAAGTAGGTGGACAGACTGATGGCCGGTTTCACCAAACTCCTTTAAATTAGCACAAACGACTTGTCAATAAACGGATCACTTAATTTTAACGAGATCTTTAAAAGTTGACTGTTTCACTATGCCTCGTTTCTTTATAATTAACGTGCGTTTACTAACCTGGGGATTTTGTACTTATATCTTGCATGTTTTATTTCTCATATGACCATGGCTTTGAAATCAAGAATTTCATTGGTTACATATGATTACGGCTGACTTTGGCATGAAGAAACAATCATAGGCAAACGTGAAACAGGCTGTAATTTTAAGAACATCTAAAAGTTCTTATTCTTGATATTTTTCCTAAATACAGTATGTTGTCATACCGTAATTTAAAAACAAAAAAAACCAGATGCTTCCAAATGTAAATAGGAACGTAGAGCAGTTAATTTATAACTTGTAAAGGAAATATAAGAAAATTTTGCGGACGATAAGGTAAATAGCTTCAGAATTAATGCCACAATACAGTTATTATTAGGCCTAAATTTAGGATGGGAAATCGCCTCTTCCATAAATTGCATACTACTTTTATACTATATTTCATGTACCCTGTAACAATTGTGTGGTAGAATTCAGAAGAGGTTTCATTAAATTGGATTTTAAGAGTATTCATTGCATCCTAAAAGCAAAATCTCTTTGCACCTTTTCCATTTAAAAAGGCATCCTCTTATACCTTTGGGATGTTGTGCTATCGTATACTGACCGTAACATTATCTTAAAACGAGAAGAATCTGTTGAAGAGGCATTAAGTGGGCGATTCCTATCTGTCGTATTATAACCCATTACAATTTCAATAAACTAGCGCTGAGGTAATTCTGCTGATTTCGGAATTGAAAATCGTTGAATTTTATTTATTTATTTATTTTTTTTTTTTTGTGGAGATGCAACTGATCGTATATACAAGGCATAACGAAAACCTAAACTAATCAAACCTAACCTGTCACAGTTTCGTATGTGCAAAGTGTATAAGCAGAGCACGAAGGAAACTACCTCAGCGATAGTTTAGCCACAATTTTTATGCGGAACTCTACAAATGAAATTGTTTGAATATTGAATGAAAAATAGGATCTTCTGTTGCAGAATCTTTTGGACATATTACTGACAGGAGATATGACTGGAACATGTAGCCTACTCACTCTATCGTTGTCAATGACGGCAGGAAATTTAGCTGTAGGCCTATTATAAAGATAATGAATGTATTGTGGTCGTAATGTTGATGTATGTCTGATACTTTATTCACATATCTAGATAATACAGCTTTTGACATCCCGTTCATATCACCAATTACTATTTCAAAACTTCCCGTAACATTATCTTAAAGCGAGAAGAATCTGTTGAAGAGGCGTTAAGTGGGTGATTCCTATCTGTCGTATTCTAACCTATATTCAGTTTCTTCCAGAATCATTCTTATTACTTATTTCCTTAATGTGTAGCTTTCGTAAAATTCTTTATCACTTAAATCTTCAAAATGATTATTCCAAGTGTTATTACAACACATAAAATTTCGCCATTATGTTGCAGAATTTCAACATCGAATACGTCCGCCATGTTGTTGACTTCTTAACCCATCGTTACTGCTTTAACGCGACGAATTAGGTCCTAATAAATTAATGACGAGCTTAAAGATGCGTTAGCAATAACGATGTTTGGTGGAACACAAAAATTGACTAACGTGTCATTAAATTATTTAACGAGACGTTATAATGATAACGAAGGTTGGTGAAACCGGCCATGAGTGTTCGATGGATCGACAGATAAAACAAACTGGATGATGAACGGACGAACGGATGAATGGATGGCCGTATGGATGACTTGGCGAATGAATGAGAAGGTTGTTTGAATGGACGGACGAATGAACTGATGAGCAGGTGAGAGGATGGATGAATGGACGGACTAATGAAAAGACAGATAGAGTGGCGGACTAACGGAAGGACGGGCGGATGGATGGATTAACAGAAGAACCGTTAGAGAGACGAATGATGGACTGATAGCTGAACGGATGGTCTAATTGATGGATAAATGGATAGGTGAACGGACGAACTGTTAGATAGACGAATTGACAGATTGATAGACGAACATATGGATTGATAGATGAATAATTGATGGACTGATGGATGAAATGATGATCTTAAGGATGAACAGGTTGACTGGTAGGTGAACAGATGGACTGATAGGTGAACGAATGGACTGAAAGATGAATGGATGGACTGATAGATGAACGGATGGACTGATAGGTGAACGGATGGACTGATAGGTGAACGGATGGACTGATAGATGAACGGATGGACTGATAGATAAACCAGGTGGACTGGTAGATGAACAGATAAACTGATAAGTGAACAGGTGGACTGGTAGATGAACAGATAAACTGATAGATGAA
This sequence comes from Periplaneta americana, assembly GCF_040183065.1. Lineage (NCBI taxonomy): Eukaryota > Metazoa > Arthropoda > Insecta > Blattodea > Blattidae > Periplaneta > Periplaneta americana. Next base: position 32,977,582 of record NC_091125.1, read on the forward strand.
CGGATGGACTGATGGATGACCGAGTTGACTGATGGAGGAACGGATGGACAGATGGAGGAACGGATAAAATGATAGATGAACAGATAGACTGGTAGATGAACAGATAAACTGATAGATGAACGAATGGACTGATAGATGAACGGATGGACTGAGAAATGAACGAATTGACTGGTAAATGAACGGATAAACTGATAGATGAATGGATGGACTGATGAATGAACTGGTTGACTGATGGAGTAACGAGCGAACGAGTGGACTGATGAAGGAACGAATGGACTGATGGAGGAACGGGTGGACTATTTGGAGGAACGGGTGAACTGATGGAGAAACGGATGAACTGATGAATGAACCGGTTGACTGATAGAGGAACGGGTGAACTGATAGATGAACGGATGGATGAACGGGTGGACTGATAGATGAATGGATGAACTGATAGGTGAATGAATGGACTGATAGATGACCGGATGGACTGATAGGTGAACGGATGAACTGATGGATGAATGGATATACTGAAGAATGAAAGGATGGACTAATGGGTGAACGGATGGACTGATAGGTGTACGAGTGGAATGGCAGTTGAAGGAGTAGGCTGGTAGATGAACGAATGAACTGACAGATAACAAGTGGACTGATAGATGAACGGATAGTCTAATTATAGATTGACAGATGGCCTAATTGATGGGTGAATGTATGGATGGACGGATGAACTATTAGGGGAAAGAATAGATGTACGCATGGACTGATATATGATAGGATGGTCTGAATGATGAACAGATGATCTGATTGAAGAAACTATGGACTGATAGAATGGACGGACGGATGGACACACAGACTGATACATGAACGGACATGCGGGTATTTAGTGTTATGTGGTAGTAAAGAGTATTTGGTGAACGGGAAGTGCTCGTGTAATATCGGAAAATTCTAAAAAAAAAAAAAAGATAATAAAATAAACATGGACAACTGATAAAATTCGACACAAGCTATCAAATTCCGGATATCCTGAATGTGAAACGAACTCTTCTCTTAGAATAACACAGGATGAGTAGTCGTCTTTGGACTGAGTAGTGCAGGAGAATGAACAATAAAACTCAATTTACAATGAAAACAGAAAAAGGAAACGTTGATTGTTTACAGTATTATCAAACCGCTCGCACAATAGCCACGTGTTTGTATGCCTGGTTCTCATTTCCTCGGCGTACTAGAGAATACACAATACAAAAAAGTAATTACGAGAATTGTTTTAGGAGGGCAGTTATTAAATCTAATTGCTTACACAAGACACTAGATGACTGTGGAAAAAAGAGAAGAATATGTATGAATGAGAAACATGGGTGCGAATTATACCATCTCAAAAGTTGAACAAAGCTGTGGCACTTGGAAATACCTGGCACTGAAATAAGTAAAATTGCTGTAATTGAACAAAGACTTGTAACATAATTTGTTTTAATCTTTCTTTCTGCTGAAAGCTGACCGTATAATGGATTGCTGACTTTGTAATACGTACCATTGTCAGAGATAATTGACGTCCTAATATCTTTTGAACTATTCTTATTTATGAATTACGTTTCGTAAACAACAATAATAATTTTTATTTTATTTATTTATTATAATATTAATGTGCTGGTCAACAGCCATGGGCCAATGATAGGCCAGGACAATAATAATAATAATAATAATAATAATAATAATAATAATAATAATAATAATAATAATTCAAATTAATAGGATTTAGGGCCTATATATTCTTCCTCCATAGATCGCGATTAGATATCATTCATCATCTTTGTTTCTTTTCTGCATGCTGTCCCTTATTTTATCCTTCCAAGTAGATCGTGTTCTTCCTCGTTTTCTTTTCCAAAGTGGTTTTCAGTGTGGAAGACTTTTCTTTTTTTCCTCTCTTCGAATTACTTGTCTATAACCATTTCAGTTGTAGTTCTGTTTCTTGGAATATATTTTTCTTTCACCCATTTTCCCAAAATATAATATTCTTTTTTACTTTTACTGTTCTTGATATTTTTGTTGATCGTTTTAGGTAGTCTATCTTTGTGGCCAACAATTTATTTTTTATGTCCCTCTTTTGAGTAGGGGAGAGTCGGGTAGTATCGGACATCGGGTAGTATCGGACAGTGCGTTTCTTTCATCTACCACCATATCATAGTACCTGAATGACATGGTTACGTTTCTCTATGCGACATCACAGAAACGTAACCATGTCAATCAGGTACTATCATCGTGTGGTAGATGAAAGAAACTTACTGTCCGATATTACCCGATGTCCGATACTACCCGACTCTCTCCTATATGTACTTAACTGCTTTAAGAATCGTGAAGCAGAATATGTTTCTTTTTGGATTTCGTGGTAACATCTTCAAATACACCTGTAACCTTTTAAAATCGTGGGGATTCAGATTTTTAGTGTTCAGAAAGTCCTTAGAGAAATTCTGAAGGACTCAATTCAAATTTTTCAATTTCATCTCTATTTCAAGTAATATGATTTCACCTTCACTTTAATTTTCTTTTGAAATTTATTGTATGTATTTTCATTGTAAACTTCTATTTATTTTATAAATCCGATATATAGCTCTTCAGCTTTTAGTGCATAGACTATTTGCATGCATTTGGGGCGGGGATTTTTAGTGTATATAAGCTCAATACTAGCGATAATGTTATTGGTAAAAATTGTTCATAATTATTTATGGCACTTGGCATATATGTCAATGTTGACCGAAAAAAAAATTAACTGTTATGAAGAAAATGGTTAGCTTACTTAATAAGAGATAGGCCTATAGTAAATTTTTACGGGAAACTTATTGTAATTTTTAAGTCTCACAAAAGCATGCATCGGCAGTTCCTAGATTCCTATGATCCTAGCATATTGCTATAAAATATTCTCCACCGACATCTAGTTATGACAGAAACCTCTTTGAAAGTCGGAGTTATTTGAAACTTGCCAGAAAAATGTATCTTCCATTTATTTAATAATATGAGAATTACATGTATAGGCTACAGTTCGTTTCTTTCTTTAATTTTCCCATACATAAAATTCATTCTGCATGACATTGGGGTCTACACCTGTGGAGTAACAGTTAGCACGTCTGGCCGCGAAACCAGGTGGCCCGGGTTCGATTCCCGGTCGGGGCAAGTTACCTGGTTGAGGTTTTTTTCCGGGGTTTTGCTCAACCCAATAAGAGCAAATGCTGGATAACTTTCGGTGCTGGACCCCGGACTCATTTCACCGGCATTATCACCTTCATCTCATTCAGACGCTAAATAACCTAAGATGTTGATAAAGTGTTGTAAAATAACGTACTAAAAATAAAAAATAAAAATGACACTGGGTGAGGAAGTTCGAATTTCATACTATAAAATAGATCGTTGTTTTTTGTTTTATTTATACTGCATAGTGTAGTTCTGTTGTGTTTTTTATTTAATTAGGTTATTTTACGACGCTTTATCAACAGCTTTGGTTATTTAGCGTCTGAATGAGATGAAGGTGATAATGCCGGTGAAATGAGTCCGGGGTCCAGCACCGTAAGTTATCTAGTATTGGGTTGAGGGAAAACCCCGGAAAAAACCTCAACCAGGTGACTTGCCCCGACCGGGAATCGAACCCGGGCCACCTGGATTCGCGGCTAGACGTGCTAACCGTTACTCCACAGGCGTGGACGTTCTGTTGCGGATGGTGATATGAGGAAATTTTCAATTAAACGTTCTTTTTGTTGTCCCCAACGGCTCAGTTTTCACACGAGTATCGCACATGAATGATTACAGTTCCTGAAGTGCTTTTCGTATGATCACATTCAACAACTAATTTTTTGCAATTGACCTACATTTACTTTCAAATAACGTGTTACAAAACATTGTTTGTCTGATTTTGAAGCATACGTGAGTTAAAAATGCACACATATTTTCCAAAGCGTGACGTGCTTGTTAAGGCGAAAAAGAATAATAGTCGCATTTCGCCGTCGCAGCAACGATTGTTGTCAGTACGAGACAGCTTACAGTCTACTGCGTAGTTTAAGTGACATTATAAAAAAAGCAGCATGACTACATGATGTGAATGTGGGACATTTAGTTCGTTTGGCAGATTGAAAATTGAGATCCGCAAGATAAATAAAACATAGTACAGTAAAACACCAGTATAAACCAAATCTTAGGGACCTCTGAAATTATTTCGTAATAATAGTGACATTTCGTTGAATCAAATTATGTTATACAGTATTTCTAAAGAAAAAAAAAACATGTTTGTTCATTTACCTTCACTTACACCGTAAATTTAGCATATTTCGCATGTAATTTAGTTATATTCTTAAATAAAATAAAAAGCTGAACTTGTAGTGCATCTGAAAAGAATAAGTTCAAAGGAAGTCATACAAGATTAAAGTGTTATGAAGCACTTTGTAGAACAATACGTGCCATGTTGCTTGGATAACCATGTTGTGAGATCAGTAAATTGTGATTCGAGGCCCCATGTTGCCAGATTAGTGAGCTATGATTGGTAGAAGGAAACTAAATGGGAAGGACAAGGGAACAACTGCATGAAAAAAATATGTATACATTTATCAATTAAAATTTGACGTCAGCGAATTTTACATCGGTGACCTCAGAGGTCCCGAAATACAGTAAAATGTTGGCCACTAAGTAATTGCAAATTTACTATCACAGTAATCTCACTAGAGGTTTTGATTTATCTAGAGAAAATCAAAACTCAAGTGGGATTTAATTGATTATTACACGATTAGAAGAAAGTATATATTCATACTCATTAACATCATACGGCTTTCAGGTAGTGATTTCCCTCACATTTCTGCATACGGTCCACTACTATCCTTGATTACCGAAGAAAGTATATAAAGATTAGAAGGAATGAAATACTCTAATATAATAAAATATCAAGTGACTTACTGAAATTCTATTTCACTAATGTTAGTTTCACCAAAACGTTTGAACGGAGCCGTCATTTTCAGTTGACTGTCTATGCTGTAAACAAATGACAATCGAAAAGCATGTTTTATGGTACAGTAAAGAATTTGTTGGCAAACAAAGAAACAAACAGTAGGAACGTGATAAAACAGGAGAAAATATGTAAAGATTAGAAGAAGTAAAGTACTCTAATACAATAAAATAGATACTAATTGACTTACTAAAATTATATTTCATTAATGTTACCTTCATCAAAAAGTTTGAATGGAGCCGCCGTTTTCATTCGACTGTTTATGCGAAAACAAATTACGATCGCAAAGCATGTTTTATAGTACCGTAAAGAATTTGCAGTTTGAAATGTTGGCAAACAAAGAAACAAATGCTAGGTTAGTGATAAAAACAAACCAATGCTAGGGAAGCGATAAAATTGTGCGATAAGCAGCCAAGACGTCCTTTCGTACCGTTTTATTGGTCAAAAGTAATATGACGTAGTAAAAGTATAATAGTCATAGTAAGAAATGTCCCTACTAGCTAGCGAATTGTGCTCTATATAAAAAATATTTTTTGTTACAAAAAGTGAATTTCTTTTTCTTCAAGGAAGCGAAATTTTTATTTCATTACACTGATTTTTTTTTTTTTTTTTTTTTTTTTTGCAATAACGAAATTCGTTATATTTACAATATATTTTAAATTTTATGGGAAGAAGGCAGGGGACAGAAAATACTTTCGTAATACCGAGTATTTCATTGTATTGGCGTTCATTATAACGAAATTTTACTGTATACACAGAGTAAGTATAGAGAGAGCGCGCCTGGCCTACTACGCAGGGTATCAACATTGAAAACCTAAGTCACGTGACTTTGGTTTTCTGCAGACGATTCTGTAGTGTTTTTATACGTGGGACCTTGCTTCTGATTGATAAATGAAATGTATTCAAAGTAAGATAATTTATTAGGTACCGATTGTAGCCACAATGATGGCGAACTACTGCTGTTGCTATGGATGCAAAGAAAAATACCTGAAAGGAGGAAACATATCGTTCCATTCTTAAGTATCGCACACACGTTGTAAATCTCATACTGACAACTTAATTTCTAATTCTCACATAAACTAAATGATTTATCGTCATCATTTATCCTTCATTTTTATAGTTTTGTATAAATTTATTCCAGGATTTCTTTTTCTCTTCCATGGTACAATTCTAAAATATTGCTGATCTTTTATTCAAGTTCTGAAGATTTTTATGAGTTTTTTGCAGTTAATCTTCCTTTTCTTTAATTATTATAATTTCTAAGTTCAAAATGGACATTACTGATTTGTAAATCAAAGACAAAAATATAACATTTAAACCAACAAAAATAGGCTGAGTGATGTAGTCTACGGGCCTATGTAGGCTATCCCTGATACAGCGCTTTTTTTTATCGTACGAATGTATTTACTTAGTGAATTTTCCCCTTCTCAAGTAATCCCAAATGTTTTTAGTCCCAAAATCATATTGATATTACAAGTTACTCAGGAATGTTCAAATTAGCCATTATTTTTTTCTTATATTTATGATATAATTAGTTAAGGCTGCGTTGAGACAGAACTGGACTAGTAAATCCAATATTTTGTTCATGACTTTCTCAGGATGTCGATAGTTCCTCTCTTTGATTATGCTCACGACAGAATTATCAGTACCGACTTAATAACGTGACATACACTCTCGAATTTTACAGTTTGTAAAAGTTCATACCAATATAAAAACAAGTGCAAAGGACACTCAAAATTTCAGAAAATCGTTTGTTTATATAAAAAAAAGAAAATTCTGAAACTAAACAACAGAATAGCATATAAGAAGGTTACAACTAAAATATTACATAATTGTGCAGACGTTTCGTCGCATTACAATAATGACTAACTAGGGTAAAGAAAAATATTTTTATAAAGTAGTTATAAGACCACCATCAACTAGTTTCATTATAGTGTATACGAGTATGATTCGCCTAGAATCAAACTCCCCTTTCTCCAAATTATGAAATATGGGTTTAAGGGTAATTGGATGTTATCGCATGCAAAGTAATGGTAAAAATAGCTTATCTTCAAGCAGTCATAAATGTAATACTATTTATCACAGCTATTTCATTTTTTTAGTGATATATGTATACACATTAAACTTTAAAATGAAAAAAGAATGGTTAGTCTAGTGTAAATCTTACCCTTAAATAAATTTTTTAATTTAAACATATGTTTTATATAAATTCACTACATACCTGTGATTAGGTACACTCTATTCACTTATCATAGCACACATTGAATTAAAATTTTGGCCACTTACTGCTAACAGATACTAAAACATACCCTACTAAAATTATTAAAATATCTGTAATATTATTGGCATAGGGCTTATACTAATCTTCAATTTTTTTTAATTTATTGACGGTGATGATTACTATAAGCCCTATGCCCATAATATTACAGATATATGAATAATTTTAGTAGGGTATGTTTTAGTATCTATTAGCAGTAAGTGGTCAAATTTTCAATTCTATATGTGTTATAATAAGTGAATAGAGTGTACCTAATCACAGACATGTAGTGAATTTATAAAAAAATTGTGCTTAATTAAAAAAATTAATTTAAGGATACAGATTTACTCTAGAGTCACCATTCTTTTTCATTTTAAAGCTTAATATGTATACACACATAGCTAACAAAAATGGAAAACCACTGATAAATAGTAGACTATTATATTTATGACTGCTAGAAGATAGGCTATTTTTACCATTATTTTGCATGCGATAATGACCAACTCCCCTTAAGACATGTTTGAGTGCAGAATTTTCCAGGGAATGTGATAAACTGCTCGTTTGGAGTCAAACTGCAATTTATCTATCTTAATTTTAGTAGTAAAATCACCGTTTGGAGTCTAACTGCACTAGTTTTTCGTCTTTCTTGAAAATTCAGAATTTTTTATTCTAGGCGGCTCATGTAGTCGATATTACCATTATTATTATTATTATTATTATTATTATTATTATTATTATTATTATTATTATTATTATTATTATTATTGTATAAAACACGCATAACTGTTCAATTTGTTCCTATCCTTATAATGATATACTGTATCAGTCCATGTTCTCCTTTTCGTTCATTCTTCATTAGCATGTGTTTTATACAAAGACTAATATTACGATGAACTGTTGTCATATTAATAATGTAGCGACATGAAAAACTTTGAATACAAGTCTGAAGGTGAATTAAACCGGGAAGTAAAAAGACCAGTGGTCTTATACCAAGTCCAAGTGTTTGGGCGTTAAGTTTAATAAATAATAATAAAGGACGAATAACGGGATTTTAGACAATCAGTGAACTTCATTATATCTAGGTATAATAGGAACAACGTAATATTTCTGCTTTTTGTACTAGATCGAAATAATCACAGTATTTCCTATGAAAAATCTTTACGCGTCAATACCAGTCAACAGAAATCGACTGCGTTCGTCCAAAAGTCACGTGACTCGTCCGTGTTTCGATGTTGATACCCCTCAGTAGCCTTCTGCGCAGCTATACGCGTTTTCTATGTTCAGACCTGCAGAACTGTAGCTCCTCAAAGCAACTGCTTTACCATCCCTTCTACCCCACCCGCCTTTTCTACCAGTGCGGTCATAGCGTTCTAGTTACTCTCGGCTGCATCAACATTCATTCTCGCGGCAGCAGGTATACAATACGCTATCAAGAATTACAAATGAACAGATACTAAAATCCTTAGGAACATACCTTTAGAAAGTAAGAGAAAAATGATTGAGGGAAATAAATAAGTTAAAAGACGTGTAAAATAAATTTTAAAATGTAAGTGTACATATAATGTAAGAAGATCTACCTATGTATATTTTGTCTAAAATAAGTTAAGTACAGTCCCCGACTTGTCTTTCCGTGCTCTGTATTCTACTAAAATTGAATAAGCCCGAAATCTTGCATGCAGGCAACAAATCAATTACTTTATTTGAATAATTTATTATGATTTTTCGTGCATTAATAAAGTTTTAATTCCCGTTTTTATAAAACTTGCATTACTTATCTTAACAGGTTTTACTAGTAATAGGACGATAAATAACTTGTACGCTAATGAGTGATAGCTATATGACGGGATGTGTAAGTCCCGACGCTGTTATATCCGGCGTGACTCCGCCTCTTTGCTTACGTCTTAGAAAGTGAAGGCTCTATAAAGTCTAGGTAGGTAGTATCGTTCGCTATTTTTGTTCTTACGTTGCCGAGCTACCATACGAGGAATCTATTTGCCACACCGTTAAACATTATCATGTCGTAGCTCCTATGGTAATAAATCAAACGCAATGTAATTCAGCAAATAATTGAGCGGCAAATAACGTCTTCGTGTGCTTTATGTAAACGCCAACGAAAGAGCTAAAATGGCGGGCGATTATATTAAGTATTTATCGAGCCTTAAGAAATGAATCAGCGAATCACTAGACGCACACGTTTAAATGTAGCCGACCTGCAACGCGATTGGCTGCCGGAAATTAGAGCGACGGGACGGGACTATAAATGCTGTCATTCAACATTGTAACGCACTCCAGCCAAATAAAGAAATATATAAATAAATAAATAATAAATACACAATACCCATACTGCAGTTTAAAGAGAACTGGAACATGGCAAAATTTAAACCCGTGAAGAAATACTACTTCCAAAGGAAGTGGGAGTATGATTATTTTGTTGTTGAAGACGAAAGAATTGCTTGTTTACTGTGTCTCGTCCAATTTATTTCTACTCTTCATTTCAATATTAAACCACATTTCAACAAAGCCCATATTAAGAATTATGGAATGCACAAACATTCGGGTAAGTTCATTATTACGAACTGCATATATATTATTTATTTATATACTGTTAAATTAAGGACGTCACTCGTTGTGTTCATTTTGAATTGAAATTAATAGTGACTTTCAAGGTTCATTACTTAAATGCTATTAATTTATGTTTCGTAAGTGATGATAGGAGAAAAGTTTTCGAAAATCTAAAGCAGGCTAGGTGCAAAGAAATCTCAAAGAACCTACCGACAGGAAATCTAGCATAGGCCTAATTGTAAACCGTGAAACGAGATAACGCATTGTAAATACAATGAATTTATTACAATCCTTTTTGAAAATTACAGTGCCGCCACTGATGGACCTTGCACGGGAAAAGAATGTAAACAACTCTACGCGGAAGTTGATCATCCCCAATAGAAGTGGAGTGAGGTTGACGTCATATTTCCCCTACTTACGGGTTCTGCAGGCTTGTCTATGTTATGTTAACTCTATGACTGTATATCTCATCCATACATGGATATGCAAGTTCAGGGAAGGTAAGAAGAATATAAATATAAAGATGAAAAATATGTGAACCAAATACACTGAGTAAAGAAGAGAGCATCCCATTTAGATTCAGAAAAACGTGGTTCAGTAGGAAATTTTCTTTTAACACGAGAACCACTTAATAGAAGACCACGAACTGGTCTTTGTTAGCGGAAACGACTCAATCAGTGTAAGTTACATGTTTATTGTATGAGTCGGAATTTGTGCTAACCTTGATAAGGAAGCGACAGAGAAACTTATAACCTATAAAAGTGTGTTCGTGTCCTTAATTATAGCTTTGTGTAGTGCGATTTCCATACACAAAGAAGGGATAATTCAAGTTCTCATTAAGCTTGCTTTGTGGGGCTCGGGTCATTTGCTAGGCCTAGCGCACGTTAATTTGATGTTGATACGAGGTTTCAACTTCTGGTAGCTGAAGCTTTGCTCCTGGTGCATCGATTACTTTCTCTCTCTGTCTCTCTCTCTCACACTGCAATGGAGTTTAATGATGCTCGTATGGTGGGGACAAAATTGCTCGTATTCACTTCCATAAGCTGTTTTGTATGTATTAATGAAATGTCCTTTGGCGGTATGGCATTGCGTCATATGATATTTAAGCTGGCGAAAGGCGAAATAAAGTTTGAAACTTATGAACCTGACATAAATTGCTCGCTCGCGGTGAAAATAATAGCCCATAAATTTAAGGTAAAAACGAATCTAAAATTGTGCTAATGATGATTGTGGAAGTATTTCCAATATAGCTACATGATACTCAAACAAGTCCACAGTTTTAGTCATTGTTTTCCCATCAAGAATATTAAAGGTGCAAAAGTTTACTGCATGAAAATATGAACTGTTTTCTCGCAAACCCACCGAAATAACTATATTTCTTACAGAGTTACCCTTATTTGCTTTACCGTTGGTGCCCTGACTCTGTTAACTATAACTAACAGCTCAAAATTAATCGAAGTTGGAATCATAAAGACTTACGAGAGCTAGCGGTACTCATAAGGCACTTTAACTCGATTCAGGTTTGTGATTTAGGAATATGTGCCTTATGTACTAGTGATTTTGAGTACTTATGAATTAGGTAGTTTTCGAACTATTTTTTCTTTTAAGATTCTCTGTTTTCCTTCAAATGAAACGGTGAATAGTGGAGTGGTGCAAATAATCTACATTCTTCCAGCTTATATAGCTATCGTAAGACGTCTCCAGGACTTTTTCAAGAGAGTAAGAATACACTGTACCTTCCAGTTTTTTCTCTTCAGTTTCCCCCCTCTTTTGAACTCAGAAACTAGAATTAAATTTTTGTCATGCTATGAGCTAATTGAATGTAGGTTTCTGTAGTAATGATTATAATGAAGTTTAGCAGTTAGTATTTAAATGATAAATTAAGCGTGTTATATTATATTGTTTTTTTTCTGCGTTGTCTCTTAAATGACAGCTTTTCTCGCGTCAGATTCAACGAAACCGTTTTCAAGCTTCTACATTCAGAAAATAATATAGCAAAGTCTGAAAAAGTGTCTCGTTGTTGCATCCTACTCCAAGCATGTTGATGTTGACGTAGGGTGCCATGTTAGCTTCAAATGTGCTGACCACTTACGTCACGCAGAGGTTATAATAATGTTAGTTAAGTGCCTCAGAGATTGTACTCTGCAAGAGCGTTTGCCAGAAAACAGGTTTCACTCGGCGTTTTATTGGTATAGACGAGATGTAGTACACATTTTCCCGAATCGAGCGTGGAAAGTTTTTCTATTGTGTAGTAGGCCTATAGACAGATAACACAGGTTTAAGGAACGTCAAGGCTAGAATTTTCAGTGCAGTCCAGCTTAGTTCGTGGCAATGCAGTGTACATTAGAATGGGGAATTTTAATTTATGATATGTATATTACGAAGAAATCCCAACAGTACTATCGTTCATTAATTCCAATAAAAAAAATCCTGGCGTTCAATAACCGTCCGCATCAACCATACAGAATTTAGTGAAAATAGTGAGAGGAACCGGCTTATATTTAAATAAAAAAAGAGCATAAATCATATTGCAATTAAAGAAAAACTAGATGACATAGTCTAGAGACTACTACAGTCTACTATGATACCGTTAGAAAATTTAGTTCAACAAGCAGGTGTATCCAAGATATCGACTTGTAAAGCGACGAAATTGTTAAAACTGGAACATTGTAATACAACAGTAGATCATATATGAGACGAATCGTGTGCCTAGGGTTCAATTCTATCGATAGAGACGAAATCCAGCGTGTGTCTAGAAACGTTTTTCAAAAGATGTGAAATATGCATTAGAGAGAATGGTGGACAATTCGAGCGTTTATTATAAAATAAGCCAATAAATTACATTGTAATATAATGTAAGTCGCGATATTTTATTGTCGAAATCTGACGAGCTCAGTCACGCCTAAGCGGGCTGTTGTTTGCCCATGTTTTTTTCTCGATCGGAGCCGCAATAAGCGAAACCTGTTTCCACAAGTACACTTTTCACTAACGGCGCTCTGATGTGAACAACAGAGATCTGAAGTGAATCATATCACTTCTACATACTGAAGGATTTATTTTCTCCTTCTCCCTCGTTCACAATAAGTTAGTGTCTTCAACATTTTAGATTTCTGCATAGACGAGCTCTTACCTTCATTCTAAGCGAGAATTAGTATACAGGTTATAAATATTTTGCGATAATAGATCTGCAGTTGAAATTCAGTTTCCTGTACAATATCTCACTGAGAGGACTTGGTTTTGTTCCCAAAAGATATGGGATATGTGGAGATCTTATAGGATATAATTTTCTCTATTTGCTTTGTAGATCTTATCCCGTCATTATTTAGCGCCACGACATCGATCTATTCATTCTCATTCACAGGCTTATAACGCAATGTTGTCGTTTAAAAATTAGAAAAGATGTAATTAATTTAACAATTTCGTATAGACCTATGATATATTATCATACAGAATTAAGGAAGCTTCTGGTTATGAAGCATATACTAAAAACCACCGAGTGCTGTAGCCTGAAAAGTAAAGAATTAAAAAGTTAATACTTATGCTGACGCTTCTCTCAAGGTGATAGATTACATCTGTAGTGTGTAGTGTGGCGGTAGTGGTAGCGGTAATAAGAATGGTAGTAGTTGTAGTAGTAGCAACAGCACAGGTGAGGAATTCACTCATTCATACATTTCTGCCCAACGGCAGGTCTTCCACTGCATACGTAACATTCTCCAATTTTTCCTATTTTCTGTCTTCCCCTTTGTCCCCGCATATGATCCAATGTATCAATGTCATCTATAATCTGATATCGTCTTCTGCGTCGGCCAGGTTAGCGTAGTTGGTATAGCACTGGCCTTCTATGCCCGAGGTTGCGGGTTCGATCCCGGGTCAGGTCGATAGCATTTAAGTGTGCTTAAAAGCGACAGGCTCATGTCAGTAGATTTACTTGCATGTAAAAGGACTCCCTGTGGGACAAAATTCCGGCACACCGGCGACGCTGATACAACCTCGGCAGTTGCGAGCGTCTTTAAATAAAACATAACAACATCGTCTTCTGCCCCGAACTCTTCTCCCATTCACAATTCCTTCAAGTTCTTCCTTCAGGACACAGTTTCTTCGCAGCCAGTAACCCAACCATTTTTTCTCATCCTGATTAGTTTCATCGTCACCCACTGTTTCTAACACAGCTTCATTCCTTAATCTGTCTGTCCATTTTACACTCTCCATTCTTCTCCATATCCATATTTCAAATGCTTCTATTCGCTTCTCTTCACTTCGTCGTAATGTCCATATTTCTACCCTCATACAATGCCACACTCCACACAAAGCACTTCACTAGTCTCTTCCAAAGATCTCCAGAAGATGCTCCTTTTTCTATTAAAAGCTTCCTTTGCCATTGCTATCCTCCTTTTGACTTCTTGGCTTCAGCTCCTGTTACTGCTTATAGTACATCTGAAGTATTTGAAGCTTTCCACTTATTTAAAATTCGCACGTTTTCTTCGTTATCTTTCTTCCGATAATCATGGTCTTCTTGTATGCACTTATCTCCATCCCATACTACGAGTGAGGAATAACCGACAAAAATCTGTGGCTCGAGGGCGGTTTTGAATCTCCCGGGTACTTTAACCCTTTAACCCTTAGAAGTCACTATTGCACGCAAATGCCTAACTCTTAACCAGGGGTTCGTATACCTGCATAATCGGGTAAATTCGTGTTGGGTTCGTTAGCAGAGCGGTTTAAGGCGCACGAGATATGTCCGGCCAGCATAGCGTGCCTAAGATCGCAGTTTCGCGTCCCGGCCACTTCTGTCAATTGAGCCTGTGGTGAAGGACGGGGAGGGCCCATGTAAAACAATCGGTGTAATGGTACGCATGGAAGCTGACAGGATTTCAGTTGACTGCAGTTGAAATGATTTTGCTCCTATTTTAAGAAAAAAAAATACAAAAAAAAACTTTTTGTTGTTTTAATCAAGTGCAATGTCCTGAATGTTATATAAAATTAAAGAATATCAACGTATTTTATATATAACATACAATTTATAACATATTATATCACGTCATGACCATAATACTAGCTGGTCACTATAATGAACGCACGGCTTCTAAACGTTAAAAGGTTATAGTAATTAGTTGGCGACAAATGACTGTAGTGGATATTGCTGGGTGTCACATTATTAATATTATTACTACTACTACTACTACTACTACTACTACTACTACTACTACTACTACTACTACTAATACTGCTACTACTACTACTACTACTACTACTACTACTACTACTGCTGCTACTACTACTACTATCATTACTACTACTATTATCATTTTGTTCAAGTTCTTGTCTTATGATAGGCTTACAATCATTCATGGTGTGTGATATTTCAACTTCAGATAAGAGGAAGAGATTAAGACAATTTTATTTCGGACTCCATGAAATCCAGTTGATAAATAAATTTTGTATTTTTTTCTGTAGAGTGTTTTGCAATAGGCCTACTTATTTCCTAACAATTTTATCAACATACTAGTATAGACTATTTTCACTCCTGTTGCAGACATGAATATCCAATCTTCTCTAGCGATAGATGTCTTACCATTAGTAACTGTGCGATCCCAGCACAGACGATGTTATTGCTTTCTAATGCAGTCTTCGAAGAACGTTCATAACTAAGCGTTCCTGCTTCCAAATATTACATTCTTTAACAGTGCGACCCAGCTCTTGGGTAACAGATCCTAGTAACGGATTCAACAGAGAAGTTCCCTTTCTCCGCTTTCTCTGGTGATGGAGTCAATACTTCAGTAATTCCGAAACATTTGATGTCTCTACAGTTATAATCGTAGCTGAAACACCCATAAACTTGCACCAATGTGTGTGTGTATGCCCTTAGACTTACTATTAAGCATTATAACTCATTGAGACAGTTTGCCATTGAAACTAATTATTCAGATTCCGAAGAGACCTAGGTATTCACACAGAGTGTAGGCGAGAACCAAGAAAGCTTACATCGAGATCCTATTAATGGGAGATAACTGCAAGGCTCGAAACCAGGTTCGCTGGATTTGTAGTCGGCAGCGTATCTAATTTAGTTGCAGTGAAGGACTTAACTAAGACTACGCTGTCAACCCGTAACCAATTATCGCTAAGCAATCTGCTTTTCTTGTAGTCGGAACAGACTATTGAACCAAACCAGTACAGATATAAGATATAATATGTGATGATAACTATTTATCTCAACTTACAGTGCCAAGTTACTTTAATAGACTAGTTTCATATGAAATCATACAGTAATCCAACTAGTAGCTTCATTCATTCCTCAATCCCCAGACTATTGAATCGTTTACTTCGTTGGATAAGAAGGGTAGCAACAATTTCATTCAATATAAGTTACCAGTGAACGCTTACAATTAATTCCGAGAACTGTATCGCATTATAGATTTACGACACTTTATATTCAACATCTGTAGATACTTTCTATCAGGATTTGAGCATTAAATATCACTAACGAATTCTTAGAAGAGATTCTGCCTTATAACGAAATAATTTCTTAGAAATGTAAGCTATAAGTTAACTGAAAACGTTGGTCCTTTGGCACATTCCATACTAAAGCTATAACAATAATTGTAAGTTAAGTAAAATTAAAGACACGAAAGTATGAGGCTTTCCGGATAGTATAATTAGCAACGATCAAGGTTGCCGCTCGGGACAACATAGAACAAACTCAAGATAGTGGCAATGGAGGAGAGGAAATGAATATCCACTTTTACACAGATCAAACCCAGGATCACTGGATTTGTTGCTACAAATGTAGGCCTACCGTTTCAATCACATGTAAGGGTATTGTGGATGCTGCTACTGACAATGGTGGTGATGGTGTTGGTAGTAGTAAATTACGGTTTATTTAACGACGCTCGCAACTGCCGAGGTTATATCAGCGTCGCCGGAGTGCCGGAATTTTGTTCCGCAGTAGTTCTTTTACATACCATTGAATCTACTGACATGAGCCTTTCACATTTAAGCATACTTAAATGCCATTGACCTGGGCCGGGATCGAACCCGTAACCTCGAGCACAGAAGGCCAGCACTGTACTGACTGCGCTACTCAGGCCAACAGTAGTAGTAGTAGTAGTAGTAGTAGGCAGTGGTGGTGATAGTAGTAGTAGTAGTAGTAGTAGTAGTAGTAGTAGTAGTACTAGGTGGTGGTGGTGGTGGTGGTAGTAGTAGTAGTGATGGTGGTGGTACTAGTAGTACTAGGTAGTGGTAGTGGTAGTAGTAGTAGTAGTAATAGTAGTAGTACTAGATAGTAGTAATAGTAGTAATACCAGATAGTGGTGGTGGTAGTAGTAGTAGTAGCAGCAGCAGCAATATTAATAGTGGTGGTGGTGGTGGTGGCGATGATTGTTAATCACTACAGAGGTCACTTTTATTTGCAATTATAACACCGACATAACGAGCATTTGTGTAAAGCTCTAGTGCAGTGGTCGTCAGCACTCGCTGAAATGTGCAAAGGGTACACGGTGCTGTCCCGTGTGAACTGTCGTGCAACAGGGAGAGATAGAGAGCATACCCGCTAGCAGCTACGGAGTGCACCCTACTGCACTGCGTTTTCCGCAGGTAAGAGAGACTAGCCCCAGCGTGGTCTGTGCTGACGACCCCTGCTCTAGTGCCTCGGGTGAATTTCTATTTTCATTGTTTTACAGACTACAATATTATAGTCTTCGCTAAAATATTCCTGATCTTATTTGAGTCTTAAAGGCTGATGTAGAGAAAGTATGTTCACATATACCATACTTTTGCTAATCTTCTCCCTACTACCTTGTTGTTTTATTGTTTTTCTTAAGACTGCCCTCCACCTCGTTAAGGAATAAACTTAAACTGTGTAACGGAATTTTACTAGAATTCTTATATTAATTCTACAAACTAATCTAATTTGCTGTTATACCTGGAATATTTCATTGTCTTTATAAACGAAGGAAACTGTTTCTTGAATAATTAGTGCAACTGGTTTTAATTTTATATTTTGTAGTTGCGGTTGGTGGTAGTTGCGAGTAGTTTTCAGTGGAGAGCACATGATAAATTGATTGCAGCTTCTCAGTGCATCTCCAGTTGTCTATTACACAACTCCTACCAGTAAATTGGCGGACATCTTTACCCTTCATATGGAAGTTTCTATATCAGTCAAATTCACTTTTTTCCATCAGAGATCTCCTCAATTTTTATTGAAGTGATATTTATTATCAAGAGTCAGGAACAGATTGTCGGCTCTGAATATAACTTTGGGCTTATGAGACTTTATTCATGAACACAGGGATTGTTTAAATTCAATATAGCCCCATTTTTCAATTTTATATTTAAGCTTTATTTCTCTCTGTCGGAATTGAACCCATGAATCTTGGGTCCACAGAAAAGTACGGTAACCACCAGAACACCGAGATCATATTATGCTTTGTAATTAATAGTAAATATATGAGAAGTAGAACATGTCGGCCTATATCGAGAATTTGAGAGAAAGTGATATTTTGAACTAACTTACTGTCGAAAAGAATGCACTATCTAAGCTAATAAACTGTGCATTTTTTTGTTGGACAAGTGTGTTTCGTATTTATTATTCCTGACACCGTATGAATATTATTATTCTACCTTATGATTTCTAATATCTTCCCCAAATTATTATGTATGTCCTCAAGGAAGTTCTAATTTTACAAAAAGTATATTACATACATTAAATAATTTCTGCTATTCCGCAGTTTATTCTGCCAGATTCAAGGCTCTCTTATTCCGTTTTTGACGAGACTAATAATTTTCAGAGTAAAGTGGAGCTTATGATCTTGTTTGGTTGATTTATAATTTATAGAGTAGACTTAATAAGTAACGCGCAACAATTTTTGGTGGCAACGTATTTAATAGGTACGCAAAACGAAATAATGCAAAAGAAAGCTACAGGTTTTACCTATTTTTCAACCCTGGAACAAAGCCTCTCGACACATTTCTTCAATCTTGACACCAGATTCAGAACACCTCGTTCATAAAACTCTGTTTTCTGGGTGTATAGCCACCTGCGCAAGACTGATTTCACTTCTTCATCCGAACCGAAGCGTTAGCCTCCTCGGAATTTCTTCATTGGTCCGAAGATGTGAACTTTAGACGGTGCGAAATCTGGACTGTAGGGTGGATGATTGCCGTCTCAATACCTCTGACATTGGGTGGTGTTGCAGCGGTCACTCTTCGACCGGAACATGCTTCGTCGGTGGCCCTCTTCCAAGAACCTGCACCACTTGGAGATGTTGCTACGGTCCAGACAATCAGCAACATACACTTTCAACATTTCCTTGTGGATTTCACTCGAACTTTTTCGTTTTGCCGACAAAAAAAAAAAACGGACTACACAAGTAGACGATGCTAGCACACACGCCATCTTTACTCGGTAGTTACCATTCGTTGCGCCAGGATGACACCTGATCTATCCATTACTGTCTCTAGCGCAAGATTCAAACTATCTGCCAACTTTGAACGTCCTAAACGAAATCTTATTCCGTAAAAAAATTGCTGTGCGTTACTTTTCGATCCTCCCTCGTACTACACCAAAATATGGCACGTAAGTGCAAAATATCAGGATCGTCCCGACTCAGCCTTATTTCAGTCTTTTGTTCTAAAGCAGATTGTATAGGAATTATGGTGTGAAAAAGTTCCTGTAGGTCAGGTTCTAGTCAAATTATTCTGAGTATTCTGCCATTCTTGTCTCAGCTTTACCTCATTATTACATAATAATAATAATAATAATAATAATAATAATAATAATAATAATAATAATAATACCCTGATGAGCTTATGTGTTAGAAAGTCTAAGTCAAATAAATAAGTAAATAAATAAATAAATAAATAAATAAATAAATAAATAAATAAATAATAAATAAATAAATAAATACTTATCTTGTCCACAGACTTTAGTATGTTCACAATATCCGCGTTCGTTTCGTTTGTAACATTAGAAAATTCGATCATGTAACACCGTCACTAGAACTGTTGTCTTGGAATCGACTTATAGAAAGAAGGCTCTTCAATTCCCTCTTTTCATTATTTAAAATCATCCAGACCTCCACACCCCCTTACCTAGGCTCTCGTTTTGTTTACCTTTCACTACCTCGAACCCGGAACATGTACCTTCTCTCTATTCCTTTGCACAGAACGTCCTTCTACTCATCTTTTAGCACATCGATTCCACGCCTCTGGAATTCTCTCCCTGACAATGTCAGAGACTGTCGGACAATATCAGAATTCCAGTTTAAATTAAAGAATCACATTCTAGTTCATGAAATTGCTTGTTAAACACCTGTCAGGCTTCGCAACTTCGGCTTAACCCATAGCATATAATATTGCAACTGTGCTATGATCAGTTTTACTCTTAATATGTAATGTATTTATTATTATTTTTATTATTATTATTATTATTATTATTATTATTATTATTATTATTATCATCACCATCATTATCATCATATTACTATCATCATTGCTACTACCGTTATTTCGACTTTCTTTTTTCCTTTTATTGGCTTAATAAGTATTCTGTAGTTTTCTTTGTCCCCGTTGATCCTCTATTGGACTTCAATCTAATTTGTACTATTGTACAGAGTATTTTTGTCACTATTTGTATTTGTTTATTTGTACTATGTGTTATCTAGTAGGATGGAAGAAAAGGCTATATAGCCTTAATCCTGTCAGAATAAATAAATAAATAAATAAATAAACAAACAAACAATTTGAATTGAATAAATAAATAAATAAATAAATAAATAAATAAATAAATAAATAAATATTCAACGTTATCTAATACTTACAACATATTATTCTTCAATATGTATATTAATCTCTATTTTCTATTCTCCTGTTACTTACTTACACTCACATAAGCCCGCCATCGGTCCCTATCCTGTGCAAGATTAATCCAGTCTCTATCATCATATCCCACCTCCCTCAAATCCATTTTATTATTATCCTCCCATCTACGTCTCGGCCTCCCCAAAGGTCTTTTTCCCTCCGGTCTCCCAACTAACACTATATATGCATTTCTGGATTCGCCCATACGTGCTACATGCCCTGCCCATCTCAAACGTCTGGATTTAATGTTCCTAATTATGTCAGGTGAAGAATACAATGCGTGCAGTCTGCGTTGTGTAACTTTCTCCATTCTCCTGTAACTTCATCCCTCTTAGCCCCAAATATTTTCCTAAGCACCTTATTCTCAAACACCCTTAACCTATGTTCCTCTCTCAGAGTGAGAGTCCAAGTTTCACAACCATACAGAACAACCGGTAATATAACTGTTTTATAAATTCTAACGTTCAGATTTTTTGACAGCAGACTAGATGATAAAAGCTTCTCAACCGAATAATAACACGCATTTCTCTCATCTATTCTGCGTTTAATTTCCTCCCGAGTGTCATTTATATTTGTTACTGTTGCTCCAAGATATTTGAATTTTTCCACCCCTTCGAAGGATAAATCTCCAATTTTTATATTTCCATTTCGTACAATATTCTGGTCACGAGACATAATCATATACTTTGTCTTTTCGAGATTTACTTCCAAACCGATCGCTTTACTTGCTTCAAGTAAAATTTCCGTGTTTTCCCTAATCGTTTGCGGATTTTCTCCTAACATATTCACGTCATCCTCATAGACAAGAAGCTGATGTAACCCGTTCAATTCCAGTTACACACTCAAAATCAATAGAGCCCATACAGTGTTTTCTACACCGTGTCTCGCTTAGAAGGATCGAGAAATAAATGCCCACCACTTAAAACCAGATAAAGGTATCGTTGAGATTTACATCTGACAGGATAGAGAAACAGTAGAAGTTAGAAAACAGCTACATTCGTAACTTTCGTTTGTTTGTTGCTAAAACAAGCCTGGCGCCATTTTGTAGAACAAGAAGCCATGGTCAACATGTGGACACCACAACAGAAAGTTCAGTGTGTGCTATGACTAGCAGAAGAAAAATCTGTTATGCGAGTACAACGCCGTGTTCGTCGTACATGTTTAGGTGGATCGGAAGACGAGGACCCATTGCCTGGCCAACAGGTCACCCGATCTGATCCCCTGAGGCTTTGTGAAGGATACTGTGTACCAAGAAGGCAGAGCTAACACTTTGGAGGAACTAGACAACGCATCAAAAGTCCAGCTGCGCTAGTGACTCCACAAATGCCTCAGAAGAATTGGCGGAAGGTTAAATGCCGTCGTTTAGATGTCTGCAGGGCAATTCAAGGCGCACACATCGAGTTGCATTCAGCATTCTCCGAAAATCGGAGAGTTTTTACATCAAGTTATGTTAAAAGGTATGTTAATAAACCATCATTTACACTTGAAATTATCACTTATTTCTCGATCCATCTAAGCGGGATACGCTGTATTATATGTCCATAATTGCAATAAATGAACATACATTCTTTAATGTGTTTCATCATTGTCACGTAATTGGATCATTAAAGCCCTTCGTTTTACGACCTTCGACATGTGAAACAACACTAAAATAAGTTTATTGCTTGAGACAATACATTACAACATGAAATAATGAGTGTTCTCTATTCAGTCTGTGTGAGGAGATAAAACTATCGTTTGTCTTGACGGGAGTCGTTAAAAAACTTGACTTGTTACACTCTGTTCCACAGAGATAGTGTCGTCTGAATGATATGCAGTAGTTATTATAGAACATCTCTTCAACTCCCATTGTAACATCCATGAAAACTCAGACTTCAGTGCCATCTGCAGAGTTACATATTATTGTGTTGTACTTGCTGTAAGGATCCCATGTTCATTTCGCCAGAAAAATAATATAATGCATTCTTTTCCAGGGGAGTGAAAGAAAATTGTTAACTATGAACAAATTGTGGAATGATAACAATAAAATTAAGAAACACGGCAAATTGATCAGAGAGCCGGCTTCATTCTTCCATATTAGACTGGATCCTTTTACCGAGTTTCTCGCACGTGCTAAACTCATAACACTTTAAAGATGTTGTTCTTAGGGAGTTCAAGAGCGCCGAGATTTTAGAACGTCATCTACGAGAAAGGTTTAAATATTTATTGGGAGCCACGACTTTTACTAAATGAAGTAATTTTTAAAATGGTAACCTGAGTAGTCATGTAAGCTATGTTTGGAAAAAAATCTACCACTCATGAGCATCAGTAATGATTTAGTGTTTAGGCGATTGAAAATTAAAATGAAACTTCCTCACATATTACGTTCCAACACCTTTTCCCGTATTGGAGATAAATACTTTTGAAAATGTTTTTCACTTCTCAGATTTTAAAAGGAACTACATTAGAAAACGTATACTGTACATGTTTATACTTGTTTCAGGGTTGCGTATTCAATTCCAATAAATGGGATCTACAATGTTCAAATTAATACATTTACATACATTTTATCTTTCCACACTAGCGGAAGTAGAATCGAGGTGGTAGTTCACAGAGCATCTGCAAACACACACGGCTCCCTGAGCTTTCGCTTACGGTCTAGAACACGTGTGTAAAACTTTAGAAATTAAATTTTTTCTACAATTTGAAATTTTGAAACTGTTAAAAAATGCTTATCTTTTCAGAGACGATGTTAAAGTGTTCCCCAAGTATTCATTCATTCATTCATTCATTCATTCATTCATAGTGTTCTGCCTAAGGGTAGGTCTTTCACTGCAAACCCAACTCTCTCCAATTTTTCCTATTTAACTGCCTTCCTCTTTGTCTCCACTTATCTTAATGTCATCTATCATCTGATATCTTCTTCTGCCCCGAATTCTTCTCCCGTTCACCATTCCTTCCAGTACATCCTTCATAGGCAGACTTTCTAGTCCTTAGCCAGTTGTTCTACAGTCTGAGCTACCCAGTCGACAAAAATTGGTACATATCTTTAATTGAATAGATGTTGAATTTAGAATGACAGGAAATTGAAAAAAGAAATGCTTATTTAGTGAATATTTAAATACTTATGTAGTCACAATCATGCCAGGCACTCTTAGTCAGTGACCCAACCAATTCCTTTTCCTCTTCCTGATCAGTTTCAACCTCATTCTTTCTTCTCCCACTCTATCCAACACAGCTTCATTTCTTATTCTGTCTGTCCACTTCACATGTTCCATTGTTATACATATCCACATTTCAAATGCTTCTAATCGCTTCTCTTCACTTCGTCATAATGTCCATGATTGTGCCTCATACAGTGCTACACTTCACACAAAGCACTTCACTAGTCTCTTCCGTAGTTCCCCATACATTGTAGCATCTAAATACATTTTCATTCACACGTTGAAAGCTCTGCTTGCTAAATGTTAGTTTTATTTTATAGCAATAAGTACTGATCCCTACTTGTAGTAACTTCGTGAGAGATTTTCGCGGTGATTGTTATAACCTTGTACCGATATCACCTAGCTTTTCCTCTGAAAAAGCATGACGCCTTCGTCTTCTTTCTTGTACAATGCTGTTCCCATAGTTTTGAATTTATTCACTATTTTATGAACTGTACTGTAGTTCTTTCAGATGTATCAGTCGTAGGAAAACGTTCTTAAAATTCTCTACGATACTGAGCATGTGATTTTTGTAAATCATAACAAATAAAAATTCCTTCTTCTTTGTTAAATCCCTGAACTGTGACTCAAGCAATGACTCATGCAGAAAAATGAAGCTCAACACGAACACAATAAGAGATATACTGCTCTAAAACTGAACTCACTACTGCACACAATAACAGATAACCGTCTTATCAGCGATTGTATGTGTCCTTGAATGGAAATACTTGCGGTTCCTGGTTCCGTACGCGAACGTGGAAAGATAAAATGTACACACTTTATATCAAAATGGCCAAATCCACTTTACAGTTGTCCTAACAAGAAGACGTTTAGGTTAGACTATTTCCATTGCTTGTGAAAACATAATATGTTATAATGTAATAAACGGTGAAGAGTACAAAATGTTTCGATGTACAGTATGGAGAGAAAAAGTACGTTCTTCTTAACCCATTAGTGTTCGTTTTAATTTTCTACATTTTTTCACATATTACTGATCCATGCATCGCTCATGTAATGGGAAAAATACTAAAAAAAAAATCTATCGGAATCAGAAGATGAAAAAAAATTTCATGCCAACTTTATTTGCCACTGAGCACTAGATAGACCATTTTTATGGTATTTAAAATCTGGCTCACAGTGAATAAATTATCATCTGACATGTGGGACGAAATGCTCACAATTTTGTATACTGTAGTGCTCACTGCGAAGTTAAGTTGCCACATGATTTCACAATACTGTAGTGTATATCCACAATAAAACCATTCTCATAAACTACCTTTAAATATATTAATTAAACACTCTGAAATGTATTGTAGTGAGAATTTGAAATGATGAAGTGAGATTTAACAAAAGTAATTACTTTTTGTTTCATGTAATGTAGACACACTCAAAATCGTTACAGAATGTAGCCGGGTTTGGACTCACAATCCTTGAGTCTAGAGGAGATCGGTTTACCCCTATACAACTGGGAGCGACTTTCACCAATTCTATAGACACTAAATAATCATTCAGTTGATACAGCGTTGGTAAAAGATGAATTAAACTAATCCGGCACATGAAAGTTTCTCTTTATGCGATAATAAAGTAGACTTTAACTCTTTTGAATTTTAAAGCTGGTATCATCTGTTATTTTAATGGGTTATTTAGTTTAACGACGCTGTATCAACTACTAGGTCATCTAGCGTCGATAAAACTGGTCTTTTTCGAGATAATCGCGAGGATTCGCCATGCTATTATGTTACATTTGCCTTACAGTTGATATAAACGTAAAAAACCCCAATCTAATAATCAGTCCAATGCGGGATTCGAACTCACGCCCGAACGCTGTCTTGGATCAGTAGGCAAACACGTTCCCATCCGAGCTACGTCGGTAGTAACCTATATTTTTAGTAGTCTTATATATATATATATATATATATATATATATATATATATATATATATATATATATATATATACAGAGTGTTTCAAAACTACGGGGCATAATTTCAGGTATGTATTTCCCACATGTAGACAATCAAAATAGTTCATTACAACATGTGTCCGGAAATGCTTTATTTCCGAGTTATGGCCTTCACAACATTGAAACTCACCGGAACGTTTTTCTTTCCGCAGGTCGTTGCCGTCGAAGGAGGAGACATTAAGAGGGCACTCTGACAGTTCATTCCGAGGCGAAGGTTACATTCAGTGTTGTGTAGGCGTTAGACTGTGCGACATGTATTCAAATCAAGAGCTGGCAGAGATACACTTCATGTACGGTAAGGCGGACGGCAATGCTGCGCTGGCTCGTCGTTTGTACCAGGAGAGGTACCCACAGCGACAATGTCCAGATCGGAAGACATTTGTACGTCTCCATTACCGTCTGTGCGAGTATGGAATATTTAACTCTCCTGGTTTGGGAAGGGGACGACCAAGATCTACAACTCCAGAAGTACAGGAGGAGATTTTGGAGGCTGTGAACATGACTCCTTCTATCAGCACACGAAGGGTAGCGTTGCAAGTCAATGTTCCTCATACTACTGTCTGGAGACTGTTGAAAGAGTATCAATTGTATCCTTATCATTTGACACGTGTACAGGCCCTGTCACCAGCAGATTACCCTGCACGAGTTAGGTTCTGTCAGTGGTTCTTGCAGCAGTGTGGTGTAAATCCCAACTTTCCTGCCTTAGTATTATTTACAGATGAAGCACAGTTCACACGAGATGGCATAACAAATTTCCACAATCAGCATGTATGGGTGTATGAAAACCCACGTGCAACTGTTCCATCTCATCACCAGGTGCGGTTCTCCCTCAACATGTGGGCCGGTATCATTGGTGATCGATTAGTTGGACCCCATGTACTTGTAAACAGACTTACGGGGCAGGCGTACACAAACTTCCTGGAAAACACCATACCTCCTCATGTTTTAGAAGACACTCCACAACACATTCACTTCTTGCATGATGGCGCTCCTGCACACTTCAGTAGTACGGCTCGCCGGTACTTGGATCGAAGGTTTCCTGATCGTTGGAAAGGTAGAGGTGGCCCAATTGCTTAGCCTCCACGCTCACCTGATCTGAACCCTCTCGATTTCTACTTGTGGCGCCATTTAAAATCATTGGTTTATTCGTCTCCGGTGCCTGATTTGGAATCCCTTCGGAATCGAATTGTGGCATGTTCTGAGGACATAGGCAATACTCGTGGAGTTTGGGATCGTGTTCGCAGGTCAATGAGACATCGATGTGAGGTCTGTATTCAAGCAGGAGGTGGACATTTTGAACATCTTCTGTAATGACAACGACCTGGGGAAAGAAAAACGTTCCGGTGAATTTCAACGTTGTGAAGGCCATAACTCGGAAATGAAGCATTTCCGGACACATGTTGTAATGAACTATTTTGATTGTCTACATGTGGGAAATACATACCTGAAATTATGCCCCGTATTTTTAAACACCCTGTATGTAAGGCAGGGGTTCCCAACCGGTGTGTCGCGCAGTTCCATGGAGTGTGTTGCGAAATTTTGGATTTGAAAAATAAATTTTATGCCATTCAGAAAATCTCTTTACGACGCATTTTTTTATTTGAAACGAAGTCTTTCATATGGAACATTTTATTTTGAGACAGACTTTACCAATGAAACGTGAACACCTGGAACAATGATCAGTTCAGTTTTTCAACCATTATCGACACGTATAGAGAAACACTGTGCGACCCACCAAGCGCAGACTTCACATTAATTTAAATAGGCGAGTCTTCAAAAACGATAATTTTTTATCGGACATCCAGCATAGATAGGTTGGGATTTTTGACACATGCTTCCCCCCCCCCCTAATGCCACTGAAGTTGCTGATTGTTCTTTCAGAATTTTCGATTGCCTGTTAGCATCGACCTATCTACAACACTACATAGAAGTTATCAATGTTTTTTTTTTTTCTGCGGAGCGCGCTGAAATGGCGTTCCGGCACCTTTTTGTTGCTTTTTTCATCATGAAACCGAAATATGTGTGAATAACCTATGTTTTTTATGTAATTTTTCTTTGAATTCCGCTTAGACCTTGAAAGTCTTAATTGGACGAAAAGGAGGTTAAAAACGACAAAATTCCCGTGCAGTGAACAGTAATTATCTCCTCGTCCGCTATAAAATATTCTACATAGAGTTACACCACCTTTTTCTCCAGAAGAAATACACTATATATTATTATTATTATTATTATTATTATTATTATTATTACTATTAATAAAGTCAAATAAGTGTGTCGCGATATCGTGGGTGTTCAGTGAAGTATGTCGTTAGTCAAAAAAGGTTGGTACTGTATATTCTTTCATTTGGAACTGCGTTTCATTCCGTTTTCTGGAAACTAATAATTATTACAGTTTTTTGTCGTCTGCAATACCTTAGAAACAGGAAACAACTGAAGCAAAATAAGAATTAGATTGCTTCATTATTGACGTCACAGAGTTCATTGCCCTCCGGAGACTGCAATTGATGGCATCTCTTCAGCAGCTAGTTCTTAATGATCGATGCCTACGCTGACACAGGAAAAGTTATTGTGCAATTAATATTAATGTGTTACGAAGTTGTGGTCAATTTATTGGCATAATTATCGTTTCCTTTCCTTAATGACTAACATTATACAAGTTCCCAGTATTTGTCCAGGCTATTTCCATGTAGAAAACTCTCCTATTGACATTCTTCCTGATATAATCTACAATGCATTTAGTAGGAACAATGCGACTCTACTTTTTTTTTTTTAATCCTGTAGGCCTGCGAAACGATGGGCAGCTGTTGATGTAAACAGTATTCTTTTTTTGTTAATTTTGGTGTGTGAGATTCAATATCGAGCATTCTAATTCTGTTCAACAGAATTTAAAAATTACATTTGTGACTGGGTTCTCGTTACTGAGGTATTTTGTGAACGTTGTTGATTACTATGAGGAAACTTTGCTTATTTTTATAGCAGTACATATCAGTGTAAATTCTCAGTGGGTTGTTATTAATTTAGAAACAATGTGAGCAGCAGAATCAACTTCAGTCCCTCGTTCTCCATCTAAAATCAGAACTGCCACTTGCTTGGAAATCGTATTATACACAATGGAAAAGGGAAGTTTCTATGTATGAGAGTGCCTGTTAGGAGTAACAGAATTAGTCGCCAGGGAAACTGACATTATTAAAGTTAATATGAATCTACATACTGCAAACAAGGTCAATTTACATCTACCACATTGTGGACTGTGTAACAGTTCTCGAATACGGGCTGATTACATAGAAAATGTCTCGTTTCTATTCAACGTAACTACTAAACTAGATCTAGATCGCTTGCTGTAAGTATTGAACAACATTAATTGAAATGCTGGGTGCTAATACTAATTTAATTGGCATATTTAACATCATTCATCGGCTTTAATGTCATGATTGGTATGAAGATCATTACGAACATAACAATGGCATTAGAAAAATATGCCTGGGGCTACATAGTAAATTAAAGTCATGAGTATTGTAAATTATATAGCTAAATAATATTTTATTTCGTTATTCTTCGTTACAGTTTCTATTGAATAGGTGGAATGAATTCTAAGACCGGGAGTAATGAGCGGTCATAGAAGAAGTATGAGAGTTGGCAAATGCATTAGTCATTCCAAATGTTTTACAAAGACCATTTTCTATACAGGATCCACCGGGAATGGTTGGTTCTTTGGCTGATGTCTTTTGTACACTAAACAACAACCTATATCTCTCATGAAGTTTATAAATCCACAGTAAAGCCTTGGTTTTTCTGAACCGACGCATGCGAGTTGCGAGGCCCGCCTCGCACAAATCCGGACTACACGAAAGACAGTGAGTGGTTTCTGTAACTGCAAGGTGCGAGGTCTGCGTACCTCGCAGTTATAGAATTCACTCACTATCTTTCGTGTAGTCCGGATTTGTGCGAGATGGGCAACTCGCATGCGTCAGTTCAGAAAAACCAAGGCTTTATTGTTACAGAGTGAGATTTTGACATCTTGTAATTTAACTCACAGATAAATGGTATTATTATTATCATTATTATTATTATTATTATTATTATTATTATTATTATTATTATTTTATCCACTAACATGCAAGGATGGTATTATTATTATTATTATTATTATTATTATTATTATTATTATATCATCCAGTTATAGCGTTGTCTTATAACTACAGAACGAGGTACCGTATTATAAGTATGCTTCTAAAGTAATTAATTCTGAATTCAATTTCTCTGTTGCTAAAACTACTCTCGAGCGCGGTCTTCAATCAGGCCCTGTACTCTCGTCTTTGTTAGGTCTCCAGCATATGGGTCTTTCTGAATCCTCATACCCTCGGCCACCCCTCTTAGTGCATTTTGTGTTATGGTATTTTGCTTCCAATTTCTTGGACATGATTGAAATTTTTACTACTGTTCTCGCAAACTGGGTCTTGTAACTCTCATAATGAGAAATGACATTTTTTTATCAATTAATAGCGTTGTATTTAAACTATAGAACGAGGTACTGCTCGCTTCTGTATCTCAAGTCGCCCTGACACAATCGACCCTGTCTCATACCGCGGCGCCACCACCGAGATCCAAAAATACGGCCATTTTCACTGCGACCCCTCGTGTCTCACGCTTCTGATCGAACTAGTTTACGTATTTTTAAGAAGCGACACATATTATCTATCTAAATGTAAATATATCATTAATGTAACTCTTGTAGTTTCCATGCAGTAAACGTTTCAATTTTTTCACTTTTTGGGACGGCCGGAATTCTGTACGTATCTCCTCATCCACACTGAGGGAAGGACGTAGTTCTACATAAAAACACGTTAGGCTAAATTACCCGTCTGCTGCCTATTCAAGGTTTTTTTATTATTTTTAGCGAAGTTCAACAGAGGCCCGTATATGGAACTTTTACGAGTAACTGCCACTAGACTTACACACGTCGGGACTTCTATGACATGGAATTAGCACGCTGCCAGTTGTTTTCCATATAGGCCATGACAGGATATGAAATTGACAACGAATAAACATCGTGCCATAAATGGAATTCGAACGCACGACCATGGTGTCCAAGCGGTGTTAAAAACAGCGGCACTGCTGCTGGAAAACAACAGGCATAAACACGAAAACAAAGGCTACAGAGAGAAATATTTTGGTGACGGATGTCTTAGATTTGATTGTACTCTTCAGAATTTAGGACAAACACTGCGACAAGAGGAATGAGGCATGCCCACCCATTAGATGATAACTTACAGTACTAGAAATTCAATTCAGAAATAATATCATTTTGTGAGTTCATCTGTTCAAAATTTTGCAATTTTATTATTATTTCGCCTTGGTAGCTCAGTTGTTGTAATGCTGACATAAGATGCTGCGGACTCGAGTTTGAATTCCGGCAGTAGCAGAACAAAGCCAAGGTCTCTCAGGGTTTTGCTCGGAGTTACGCCTTTTTCTTCTATTATTCCACTCTCATTTTCTATTTCAGTATTCATTGGTATTGTTTCAAAATTATTTACCCAAAACAATGTGGTGTTATGTATTCTAATGCTGGTCTAAAGTTGATGTAAAAAGAAGCACGATTGCTACTCTTTTATCACAAGACAGAATTTTCGGTCCCATTACTGAACTTTAGGTGCACTTCAGTTGCAGCAAGGTTATTGAACTCATACTAAGCTCCCTCCGTAAGCCGAGGGAACTGACGTCTTGTCTCTGTGTAGGGACGGAAAATCCGCTGTCTATCACTGCTATGTTATTCGGATTTCTAGAAACAAATTTGTAGCATTGCTCTTTGAAATATGGTACCGGAAGAGAACCTATCGTTTTTATTTACATCTAAGTAATTTACAACGTGTGGTTGAAAATATTTTTTTTCTGGAAAGCCTCAAAAGGATTGTAGATATAATTGATTTAGATGTGATTATTAGCGGGCGTCACAATATGGGAATGTCTGTTTCTTTCCGCTATTGGATACATACAAGGTATACACACATTGCGTTAGACTATATTATTGTGATTTAATTCTAATGTTAATTATATACGAAGGGCATGGAGATACAAACATATCATCCTCCTCCTCCTTCCCCTCCTCCTCTTCCTCATCACCAAAGATCCGTTTTCGATCACACAAGCTGATCATCTTCCTATCTTTTTTTCTGTTGTCCGCCGTCTCATCGCGCAGTAAGCTTGTAAGCGAAAGCTTGTTTGGTCAGGCGTCTAGGATCCATTATAAAATTATGACTTAATCAATTCTTTTTATTTTTTATTTCTGCTTTTAAAAATCAAATATTCCCAATTCATTTATGATTGAGTTTACTAATGTCATCTCATCGAGTGTAGCCTGCAACTTGACCTTGAAATCTCATTTTGGCTGTCTCAATTTTTCTTGTATCTGATCTGTTCAGTGTCCAGTTTTCAGATCCTTACACCAGCATAGGTACTGCCATGGCTTTATAGCATTTAGGCCTAATTTGTATATTCTTTCTAATTTTTCTTAACGAGAAACCGTTCTATTCTACCACACATGTATTGAAATTTATTCAATTTAGGTTTACATTTTTCTCTATGTCATAAGTTACTCTGCGGCTCAAATAATTAAAATGGGTGACTTGTTCTATAATTGTGTTTATTATTATCTTTCATCACATTGGATACTTTTATAAAATGCCATATTTTCAGTCTTTTTAACTAAGATTTCTAAATTATATTCTGCAATAACCTTGCATAACTGCTGAGTGGCAATCTGTGACTTATCTTTTGGATTGGCAAATATTATTTGATCATCTGCAAACATAATGCAATTTAAAATCTGTAAACCTAATTTAAAATATTGTGTTTTGAGAGTGTACTGACATTCGGTCATCACTGCATTAATATATAGGTATGTCAAAAGGAGCGGGTGCTAATGGATATCTTTGTCTAGTTCCTTGTTGTTTGTCATCTGTTTGAAAACAGGTGTGAATCTCAGTGACAACAATAAAGCATCACTCATGAGAAACTAAGCCAGGAGATTAATATTCTTGTATCTAGAACTAACTGTTTCATCGCCAGTAGTAAAATATATCTTTTCGTGCATGCTTTGTACGGCTTGGATTAAATATTTGTTATATCCTTCATTACTCATAGTCATAATATATCATAGCCCGTTTCTTAACACCTTATCAAATGCCTTACAATAATTTAATAAAATATGGGTTTCAAGATTATATTCTCGCCTCTTTTGTATGACTTGCTTCATTGTGAATACGCAGTCCATACACGACCGACCCCTTCTGAAGTCATGTTGTTCCTCTACCAGTAGATGGCTCAACAAAAATATATATTCCCTCGAAATAAAGTTTAAAAGTCAAATATACAATAATAGTAATTACCGAATATTAACATTTAATTAATTAAAGGTCGGCCTCGGTAGCGTAGTTGGTATAGCGCTGGCCTTCTATGCTCGAGGTTGCGGGTTCGATTCCGGCCCAGGTCGATGGCATTTAAGTGTTTTTAAATCCGATAGGCTCATGTCAGTAGATTTACTGGCATGTAAAAGAACTCCTGCGGGCCAAAATTCCGGCACTCCGGTGACGCTGATATAACCTCTGCAGTAGCGAGTGTCGTTAAATGAGCCATAATTTTTTTAACATCTATTGGATTTATGGTATATTTAATTCATATTTGAATGTACGTTATTTCTAACAACCAAAATTTCTAAATAACATGCTTGAAACAAAATTCTGAAAGAATATTCTGAATACGCATCTGACATGTCGTGTTTTCGGTAACATTTTAATGTGACATTCCCTGTGATTCATCACGTGACATATGCCAGGAGTGCTGAGTAAGCACCAATCACCATATTTGTTCACGGATGAATACAGTTTCTTGTGTTTTTGTGAGGATCAAAATCAGAACTGCTGGTGTTCAGTATTAGGACTGGTTTACAAACGACATCAGTTTGAGGAGACATATTAAGAGGAAGGGCATTACAATGGGACACCATCGGAACCTTAAGATGTGCAGGGCGACTCGACAGATAGCACCACATAGCTGAGTTACGATAAAGCGTGACCGTTAGGATCGGAAAGTACATTCCTAGAATGTAAGCAGTAAGGCACTACTTTAGACTGCAGTGGTAGTCTTCGGAATTCTCCTCCATAACAAGGAAAAAACTATTTTATCATCGCCTAAATCGCCATCATCAACACTGTCAAAATTTGTTTCCGTTTAGACCAATTCCGATTCCAGCAAAATTGTAAAGCTGTCTTTCTCGTTTTGGATTGTGGTAAATTGCAAACTGTAGTATTC
This sequence comes from Periplaneta americana, assembly GCF_040183065.1. Lineage (NCBI taxonomy): Eukaryota > Metazoa > Arthropoda > Insecta > Blattodea > Blattidae > Periplaneta > Periplaneta americana. The sequence continues at coordinate 33,011,664 of NC_091125.1, forward strand.
TTACAATACATGTATATAGCACGTGGTTTAAACTGTTGAATTTTATGTTTAAATTCTTAATTGAATTTTTTTTATTTGTATTTATCTTTCTATTTAATAACTAATAAGATTCTACTGCTTTCAGAAACTTTTTTACCTTTCGTTTTTTCATGACCAATGCCTCGGAGGAATTTAGGCTGTTATTTTATATAGTCTACTTCTATTTGCTTGTCTTTTTTGGTTTCGTTTTAACGGAGTAATAATGTTCTAAGCCATATTAATTGTATAATACACCGATCACTTTTGTGATGTGCTGTAAATCTTGTAACTTACTGTATTTTCATAATTCAGGGGCTGGGTGCAAGAAGGGCATTTTAGAGGATGTGCCCTTTTTGTTTAAAACGCCTTATTGTGTTCTGTGATCTGTTATGCATATGATCACCAAGTTGTAGTTCAATACAGTGATCATACTGTAGAGGTCAGGAGTACCCAAAATGTAAAGGCGTGCATAGATAACTTTTATTACGGTTTGAATTTTCAACATCAATTTTCTCAAAACTTGCATTTGAGAGAAGTGCCTTTCTTGCACCCAACCCCTCAATTTTATTTGTAGTTTCTTATTTTCAAATTAATTTCATACTTAAAAAAGAAAGAAATACTTTTAATTGGAACATGTCAGTATTGTGAATTATGGCGATAACGATGTTGATGTATTGGAAAAATGAGATGAACTTTTAGTTCTAATTTTATTATAATCAAAGCAGTGGTTTTCAGATATATTAAGGTATGTGTTCTTTTTCTTCTTCCATTCAAATAACCCATATTTAATTAGGGAAGTACAATTAGAGCTTCGAATATCCATGTCGGAAATTAATCCTCTAGTCCTGCATAGTACGATACTACTGCAATTTTTTTTAGGTATTATACGGCATTGAATGTAGAATAATCTGTAGTGCTCGGGAAAAGTGGCACAATTCAAAAACGTTAATTTTACAGGAGAAAGAAAGAAACTGTCTTCACACTAGTTTATGTCGATTTGATTTTCGTCTGTATGAATTATTGTAATGGGAGAAAACTTATGTCTCTCTTCCCAAGCGAGCAGGTGTTCCGTAAGTTTTCAATAAATTAATAAAAAATGTTTGTGGAAACTGACTTATGCCACTTTTCCCAGCAATGCAGAATTTCTCTATATCCTCACTCTTTAACTGGAATCACTACATTGCTCTAGAGCCTAATGTAATGGAATATATGAATGGAATAAATCGAATAAGAGAGAATGGAGTGAGCGGATGTGTTAATGGAGTGACGGGAGTGAGTGTATAAAAATATGATTGAAATACGATAATAAAAAAATTGAGGTGTAAATTAAAGAGAATTTAGGTGGGTAACTAGACAGACATACAGACAAAAAATTAGTACTCGGTAATGGATTTGTATATTAGGTCTATATGATGCAATTTAGTATAGCTATGTACCGGATGGTTATAATTAAACTTTCCCTCTAAACCGTCTCTGTATGAGAAACGAGCGATCGCAAGAACAGGAAAGCTAATGTGAACGTTGCCAAGGACATGGGGTAGAGAAATAATGAAGAAGCATTTCGTTTGAAACACTTTTAATTAGTTATATCATACACTATGTCTAGTTTTTGTGGAAATAGCCCCCTTCAGACTACAAAGTGTGCTCGAAAGTGTGCGTATTGATGGAAATACATTAGAGACAAAATAATAAACCAGGAAATATGAGATAAATACAACATTACTAATATAACAGAATGGGTTAAAAAAAGAAGAATATAGTGGAATGAGCACATTAATAGGATGACAAACAGCAGAGTGGCCAGGATAGTTGGAGACAGGATCCCCGCAGAGAAAAGATCAATTGGTCGCCCGCGGAGACGATGGTATGACGACGTAACCGTGGAACATTGAAGAAAAACGGGCAATATTGCCTGTGTGTAAGCGAAGAAGAAGAAGAAAATTATATTTGTTTAATTAGTCATATTTCAGTGTTGTAATTCCATCAATCACTCTGAATGAATATCTTAAAGTAAGAAATAGTTTTCTAAAGGACTGCAAGGACGCATACACAGTCTAGTATATACAGTCACGAAGCTCAATACGTAGTAAATATGCATCCATAGATAGTTGCTAACCACTAGGATAGCTACTATCGCCTCATTGCAGACCATGCAAAGTAGTACCTGCACAATATATTGTTCCTAGTACCCTCATAAACTCGAGCTTCGTGACTATATATACAGGGACATCATTTTATTTTTACTAACATTTCTAATATTAACCTGGCTATACCTTTGAATCAACGGTTGAGACCGGAAAAACGTTTGCTACCCCTTTCCACTACTGAAGTTTGATGATACTGGCGTAAAACACAAAACAAATCACTTTACTAGGTATAGGAGGGAAGAAAAGTAGTTCATCAATTTATGTAAACTAGGAAATATCGCGATTTTGAGTTTGATAATTTTCATTAGGTTTTTGTTTAATCAAAATACAGTACAGTATTAACAATGAGTGTTTTTACTTACGAACTGAGCTGTCCATGCGGACGTAGTCACTATGCAGTGTATATTATAGTGTCTACAGCACATTAGCGTACACTATAGAGAATAAAGTTAAATTGAAAAATAATCATTTTTTTTTCAAATCGTGGCCGTTCATTTCGATACAGGCTTCAGTTCTAATATGCATATTATCGCACTATAGACGATTGTACCTAATTCCAATTACCAATTGAGGGGTTTGGTGCAAAAACCAGATAAGTCCACTTTTGGTCAAAAATGAGATAAAGTATGCATGATATATAATACGACAGTGCGCATCTTTTGATGCAAGAACCAGAGTTGTGTGGACTTATCTGAATGAGATACGCTTAGTTGCCAACAGAGACCATGGTTGTGTTTGGAGCAAGAATCAGACCAGTCCTGGACTTGTCTGGTTGTTGCACCAAAAGATGGCAGCACAAGCGTAGCAGCTGTTTCCTGTTAGTGAAATGACTGCATGAACGAGATGTAGTGTAGTCTTTCCAGTTTATTGTGTTTTTCAAAGATGTCATCTGATAATTGAAGCAGTGATAGTGATAATGGTGAACATTCCAGGAAAAGAAAACGTGATCCCAGTAAATTGAAAAGAAATAGGGACAAACTGAAAAGATTAAGAGGTGAATTATATGTCTCAAGCAGTGGAAAAAATGTACCAGTTGTAGTTTCCCCCAATACTACTGAACTTGTACTTTTTTCAGACAACTGTGCTTCACAAAACAAAAATAAAATACTGGTACAATATCTTTTCAGTCTTACACATTCAAATAGATTTCAGATAATTACACATCATTTTCCTGAACGAGGCACTCGTTTTTGCCCTGTAACAGGGACTTTGGCAATATTGAAAAGAAAAAAAGGCTTATAACTAGATTACATAGTCCTGAAGAATGGCATTCACTTGTCAGGAAATCATCTAAATTATTTACAGTTGTTCCTGTCACTCAAACCATGTTCAAAAACTACAGAGACCACTTCAAACCGTTTTTTAAAGTAAACATGAAAACAAGACACAATGAGCTTTTCAAAATTTCTCAGTATAAAGTATTCCAATACAGTTACCAGCACAAATACATATTGAAAGTCAGCCAACATCAACAGACAACTGTTATTTCAGAGTTCTGTCCACTGAAGAAAACAACCAATGGAGACCTTGGTTTTCCAGAGATATTATCGTGCAATGGGCCATTGCCTATTAAAAAGGCTAAATATGAAGATGTGATGAAACTGGCAACGAAATACATTGCTTCAGCAGACATGGGGTTCTACGAGAAACTGTATCATGCTCAAGGTAGTGCCAATGAAGCTAGTGAACATAGCTCATATGATTCTGCATAAGAAGTCAAAGACTTAGACTGGATATTGTACTCCAATTAATTTTATTTCCTGTTTGCTCTATTTCATTGTCAAGTTAACCCACAATTTTTTCATTAACTTCTTACTAATATTGAATAACCTGTTAAACACAATACTGGCGTTTTCTTCATATAATGCATCTTTCTTTCTACTAAATTCTCAAGCTACTATTTTCTTATATATTGTAATGTACTATATTTATTTATGTACAATATTACCAATTCTGTACGTCCTGGTATTCTGATAAATTTATGATTATTAGTATTATGGTACGTATTAAGTGCAGCATGAAACCATACATATAAATTAATCATCCAATTCAACAGAACTTATTGAGAATGTAAACACTGTAATTTAATAATAATTCGGATGGCGTTTGTACATTTAAGTATCTAAATATTGAACAGAAGTTATTGTAACTGTAAAAATTTGCACTTTGGTAATATAATATGATTCACATGTAAAAGATATTGTAAGATTATTGATAGGTACTAATAAAAAATGATTCAGTATTGTTTATATTTTGTGTTTCATGATATTTACTTACATAATAATGATCTTTCCCAAATCATATGTCAGATTTTAAATGTTTGGTGCAAAAACCAGGTAAGTCCAAATAAATATATAATTAATTTTAAAATGCACATATATAATTTTATAATTGATATTCATATGTAACACACATAACACATACAGAAATCGTCCAGTACAATTACAATTTCAAAATTCCTAAAAATACATGCCTTTAATGGATGCCAAACTTTGTTTTTGCATTTACTCTAAAAGTGTTTTTCTGGACTTATCAGGTTCTTGCACCAAACCCCTCAATTTCGTCCTTCGTACTAGTAACTCATTTCGAAATAATTCTGTACCTACTATATAAAAGAGTACCTTACGTACTGTAGATTCAATCTTCACTTCTGCCCGATCCGAAAAGATAAAATTACTCAGACATGCTATCTACTGTCCGTCCAAGTGGTTATGTCGCACGGTCGTAGAAAGGGGGGAAATCACGTGAAAGTTAATTACTTAACGAGGCCCTTTTATTTAAATTATTTTAAACAGTTGTATAATATTACGTAGACATCCAATAATTATTAGGAATTATTCCTAACAGAAATTAATGTTGTCAGAAAAGAGCTAAGACAGCCCAGCCACTAGCTTTTACAGAGAGGCGAATAGAAGCTGGTGGGGAATACCGGAATGCGACGTAGGCAAATGGACGACAGTACCTGTGCGAAAATGATGCAATGTTGAAAGCGCTTTCGTCATTGGAAAACGCGAACATATTTTTGGAACGTACTGTGGCGGTAAGGCTACTATGACTGTATATGCGGGCTTGGATCTGTGTGGAGGACGGTTCAACTTCATTAGTAGAAGGGGTGACAGTGAAGTACATTCAAAAACTCAGGTACAATAAAAATTGAAGTAAAAATAAAATGATGTCCCTGTACTTTTGGTCCAGAGAAAATACTCATTTTTACTCGCACGTAGTTTTACGGTGTCGCCATCTATGAAATGAAGGATTAGAAATAATGTTGACAGACTACATGGGAGACAGTGCGACCTGGAGTTTAGCTGTGGTTCCTTATTGACTACGCTAGCGGACGATTGTTTACTGCGTCGCAGCGTATTGAAGGTAATGGTAGATTAATGAAAAATGTTTACGATTTAATATATTTAAAGTTCTGAAGAATACAAACGTAAGAACAAATAAATACATATAGGGTATCAGTAAAAAAATACATACATTTACACACTCTGTACAAAATGAAACATTAGACCTACTGTTTAAAAATATGTGCAAAATTTGTTGATTTACTCTAAAACAACTGTCACACATAACATTTTTAATAAAACTAAGTATTAATACAAAACTCAAAACACATTACAAAAACATCTTAACACTCAGACAAGACACACAAATAAATACAACTTATCAGGTACAAACTATCATGCAATAAATTGTACAGACTGGAAGATAATTTCAACACGTTACAAGGAACATATCACAGCCATATCCAAGTTACACAACAAGTCAACCTATGCAGAACATACTATCAAAAACTCTAATCACAACTACAGCAACATAAACACTGACATGAACATACTACACATCCAGCCAAAAAACCAGAAACTTGACACTCTAGAACAATATGAAATATACAAACATACAAAAATACACCTCCAGCACATCCTGGACACTAATCCAATTTCAAAACACATACCCTTTTCGACACAATCATGAACACACCTCACCACAACAGCAAACCAGAAGATAGCACGGGACCTTCACTAGGTTTTAGAAAATGAAGAATATCACTTCGAAACTAGTCACCCAGGTAATTTCCTCGTATTAAGACAGTAAAGAGTTATAAAGTTAATCAGGTGTTATTATTAAGCAGGCTTAGGATCCGGGACACTTTAGCAACCAATGTATACACAACTTGACTACAGAATTCCTTAAACATGGTAAATATATACATACTGTGAATGTAAACAACGACGTCAATGTGTTTCGTTATATTCTACTGTTAATAGTACAATCTAGAGACGGTGGAAAATGAAGTAGGATACATACCTCACAAGTTTTCATGTCTCTCGGCGATATTGAAGTCGTTAGCGTTACAATGAACAATAATGTAGTACATACTTGCAACTAGTTAGATAAAACTATATATTGAAAATGCACTGTGATGGCCTGAGTTTGTTTCGTAGGGAGAGACGGAAGAATACTGTACCTCTTATCACGAACCGGATTGTACTCTAACGCACAGGTAAACAAAACTCACTGCGCCACCTTACTCCATTTATACTTAGTTGCACTGTTAACGTCATTCTTAAGTTGTCTCGGATCCTAAGCCTGTTAATAAGTTATAAGCAATGTACGTTTAATTCGTTATTTAACGACGCTGTAGACTATCAACCACTGGGTTATTTAGTGTCGATTGAATTGGCGATAGTGAGAAGGTATTTGGGGAGATGAGGCCGAGGATTCGCCATGGATTATCTGAAATTCGCCTTACGGTTTGAAAAACCTCGGAAAAAACCTAACTAGGTAATCAGTCCAAGCGGGAATCGAACCCGCCCCGAGGACAATTCTGGATCATAAGGCAAACGCGCTACCATCTGATCTATGCCTTTTACTATAATAATAGGTATAATAGTAGTAGTAGTAATAATAATAATAATAATAATAATAATAATAATAATAATAATAAATGAAGCTTTGTACGTTTTTGCGCAGGCATTTGAAATAATATATCTCAATATACATTCGCATGTTACCTTAAGTTTGTAGTAGAAACGTATATTAATTGCTGTGTTCTGTGTTTTTGATGGAATAGTTACTATTTCCACCGTTCCAAAATATGGTATAGTAACAAAGAAAACAAGTTGATTATTGCGCATGCGCGCACGAAATGTTTCGCTGTGTGGTATTCCGTTCAGTAGTGAAGGGATTATCATACAGTGCAGAGGTGAATGTTTCTAGTCTTCTGTAGTGCATCAAACAATAATATTTAAGTAGTTCATTATGGACAGAAATCAAAAGGGAACCTGCTGTGGTTACCTGTTGCAGAAAATGGAACACCAACGCAATCAATTTTGAATGTGACATTTAAGGTACAATAGTCGTATAAAAACGAATTGTAATTTACTTATTTATTTATTTATTTATTTATTTATTTGTTTATTTATTTATTTATTTATTTATTTATTTATTTATTTATTCATTTATTTACGTAACCTGGTAGAGATAAGACCATCAGGCCTTCTCTTCCCCTCTACCAGGGGATTACAACTACAATATTAAGAATACAATTACAATTATAATTACAATTAATATTAAATTTACAAATACATTAAAAATCAAAGTACTAAAAGATTAACTGATTAATAAAAGCTAGACGGTTTATTGTAAAAGTTAAGAAGAGAGAAACATTTTTTCTTATTAATTAAGTAAAAATTAAACCTACTCTACGCAGTAAGAAAATGCTTAATAAGCTTGCTTTTGAACGCTACTAAATTCCGACAGTCTCTGATGTCACTGGGTAGGGTATTCCACAAGCGCGAGAGCGAGATTGTGTATGATGATGAATACGATGATGTCTTATGTGTTGGTATGGCTAGTATGCGGCTATTTTGCGTGCGTGTGAAGAGACTATGATATTATGATGACAGGTAACTGAAACGGGAGGCATGGTAGGTAGGTGTAGAAGTGCGAAGGACTTGGAAAAGGAGAACAAGAGAATGAAAATTTCTACGTTCGTTAAGCCGTAGCCAGTTTAAAGTTTGGAAGGATGGAGTAATGTGGTCAGCGAGATGAACATCGCAGACGAAGCGAACACAAGAATTATGAACACTTTGTAATTTTTGCGACTGGTTGACATTGAGGTCAGTCAGTAGAGAATCACAATAATCGAAGTGGGGCATTACTAGTGTTTCCACTAGTATTTTCTTCAGTGATAGAGGAAGGAATTTTCGAATGCTGTTTAAGGAATGTAGTATGGAAAGCACTTTTTTGGTAATATGGGATACTTGGTTATTCCAGTTTAAAAGATTAATTTATTGCAGTTTTTATGTTAATTTGCCTCTCTCAAAACAATATTTGTTTTTCTTTTTTATGTTATTAATTTGTCATCACATACAATGAAATGTACTTTATTTATTAGCTTTCCTTATGTTAATTTATCATGCAAATAAGTATCTAGAACATATCTGCACAAACAGCGCTCAACGAGCGCGCGAGCCGTGTTTTCCGCTCGCCGAAACGGAGAGGAAGATACGTCAGAGTGACATAGACTTGCTATAGGTAGAGGAGAGGGAAACGACCACTCAGTTATATAGTGGAGTCCAGTGTGTAGGCCTATTGTCAGTAACTGTTTTACGTTGCTCCCCCTTGCTGCTACAGTACAGTATGGAGGAATCTAAAAGACGGAACATAACATTTAACATTTAACGATTTACAGCTCGAACTTATTGATCTTCAATGTGACCTAAGGGCTCAAGATCCTTTGAATACTACTACTACTACTAATAGTCTGGTTGAGTTTTACAAGACTAAACATTAGCAATAATATCCACGACTACACAGGCTGGCTATGAAAATGATTGCTATATTTGGCTCAACATTTATATTTGTGATTAACTGTTTTCTATAGTCAATTTTAATAAGGCAGACATCGAACATCTGTAATTGATGTTTCATTACGATCAGTAGGCTACTGTTCCTTTCAGCTGCCAACAGCATAAAACCCCGTTTTGATGTACAGACAAATAAAAATATAACAAAATGATATTGTACATTTAAGTAGCTATAGAATTTCTATTATTCCTGTAAAATGAATATTTTTTATTAATTAATAATAGTCCAAGATAGTTTTGCAAACACTGAACGGGAATTCATTTCATAAACACTCGTAATAGCATTTCCTTTTGTGTATATTTTGTACGAGACCACCCCTTCTTTCAGCTCACTTTTATACAATATCTGCATTCCGCTCATGAGCTGTGAGCCGGCTCGGAGAGCGCAAACCTTGTGCAGGCTTGATCTAGAAGATGTATTAAAGTTACATTATATTACTGAGAACTTTACTAAATGTATACCATATTTTGGAACTGAGGGTGTATCAAATAATACGCAATTCTAAACTAAATGAAATAATCATGCGAGAGCTACCCAGAAACTCATTGTGCATATTCTGTAGCAATTCTGTGAAATACTTGTAAATACCATTAGGTTTATTTCCCTCTGCTCTTTTTATCTTCGTCTGACGGAGTGGGAACTCGGAGACTGACAACTGCTCCCCGCCTCCCAGTGAAGCAGCCGGACAAGGCAGCATTTGAACACGTACCTAGTCCACAACTCTCATTTAGTCGGAGCTAAAAGAGGCACAATTCGGCGTAAAATAGTATATACGGGCAGCTAGCCTGTCGCCTGCCTTGATCTATTGTCGACAACGCCAAGTGAGATTCTGAAACAAAAGGAAGGAGGAAGCGAGGTGGTGGTCTTTAAAGAAGGTAGTTCCATTACCATGCGCTACAGCATAGCCGCATTGTGCGTATATCGTGTAAGATCCATCTTTAAAGGGAAAGCGGTTTACTTTTTAACGAAAGAATTACGACTCCCGCATGGCCGTAAGAGGAGGTTCCCCAATTCCAGAGATGGATCGTTTGGTCATCAGAGAAATCAGTGTATCGCAGGCCAAAATCTTCTAACGCCGATTTTAACGACAAGGCAGTTAAATGTATCGTGTGAAGATCTTGTTGGATTTCTCAACAGTGCATTGAGATTTAATTTTTTGTACTTTTCGGATCAAATGTATCGTGTGAAGATCTTGTTGGATTTCTCAACAGTGCATTGAGATTTAATTTTTTGTACTTTTCGGATCTATCAGTATCTACTCTGAAATCAATATCAATAGCGTTTTTCAACCTCTTTCAAGATGTGGTACATTACAGGTGTAATTCAAAATCTCGCGGCATAGTCATATAATCTTAACCAGTGGTTCCCAAGCAGGGGGAATTTTGGGGGTTTTAGTAGGAAATATGTTTACTGAATGCTGACTTGTGCCACGTTCGCTGAATGTTGCCTCTTGTGGACCTATGTTTTGTACTACTCTCTTCACTTTTATTTTTCTAATTTTTGGTACGACAACCGTTACTATTTTCATTTTCTCGCGGACTATAAGGCAAACATGTAATTCCTGTTCTTTACATACAGTAGGTTGTGTCATAGGCCAGTAGATCTTTTACTATCATATGGAAATGGATTATCGTCGGTTTACAAGCGAAACACATTACTCCAAATTACATCTGAGAAAAAGATGTTTGAGAGTTCTTGATAGAACTGAATCCTCATAATATTATTTTTAGTAAGTTGTATATTTAATTTTCCAATTATAAGTTTATACACATACATTATGTACAGTAGTGGCAAAAAAAAACCCGGACCGACCCTTGTAGCTGATTTCAGAGCCTTGTTCACTCCAGAGCACGATAGACTGGTAACTAAGACTTTCGTCGTTCGAATCCTGCTAGGAGGGAAACTTTTTTTTGTTCCTTATTCAAATTTATTTCCAATACTTTTCGATTGCAGCGATATTTTACTACTTATTTAACTCATTATTGCCAGAACATGAATTTTTCCAGCAATCGAAAAGTATTGGGAATAAATTTGAATAAGGAACAAAAAAATGTTTCCTTCCTAGGCCACGGAAGTCTTAGTTACCCGTCTATCGCGCTCTGGAGTGAACAAGGCTCTGAAATCAGCTACAATGGTCGGTCCGGTTTTTTTGCCACTACTCTACATAAGATAGGTCTATGCCTTTTTATCAGAATTCATATTTTTTACTCCATGTGTTTTGCTTTTAAACTGACATTATGCTAGAAAATCGGTCTCTTTACGAGTATATTGATACGTGGTTCATAACATAGGGCTACATATGCTCAGTTTTCGTTTACCAAAGTCGTGCATGTTTTACATCACTTCCCACTATTATACTCGGTGTTCCACAGTCTTATAGATACGAGTACAGATGAGAGGACTTAACTTATTCACTTCACTTCCTCGGCTTCAAACATCTCAATGTCCTTCCCCTCCACCAGCTATCGCGTCTTCTTTTTCCTTTATCCCCTTCTCTCTTCCTCACTATTTTCCCTTTCCTCGACTTCTCTATAAGTATTCTGACGTTTATCAAACCTTCATACTTAGTTCACTTTCTCCTTCTGACTTTCATCGTCTTCCTCCCCTCCTCCCATTCCTCAACTTCTCTTTCTCCTTCCTTTCCTCAACTCCTCCTCTTCCATTTCTTCAGCTTCTCCTTCTCCTCTCTTTCCTCAATTTCTTCACCTCACTTTACTCAAATTTTCCTTTTCTTATTTCTCAATTTCTCCTCCTCCTCCTCCTCCGCCTTCATTTCTTCAACTTCTTCTCCTCCTCCCTTTCCTCAACTATTTCTCGTACTCTTATCTTTCCCAACTTCTCCTTGTCCAGCTTTTCACTATTTTTTCTCCTCTCCTTTCTTTACTCAACCTCTCTGTCTTCTCTTTTCTTAGTGTTATTCTCCTCCTTTCTTTTCTCAAGGTCTTCTCTTCTTGAATTTCCTCAATTTCCTCTTATCCGATTGTCTGTCTTTTCTTCAGTGCTTCTCTTCTCCCTCTCTCCTCACTTTACTTCTTCCTCCGTTTCCCAACTTAACTCTCATCATCTTTATTTATTTTGATATTCCTCTTTATTCTCGTTGCTCTTCTTTTTAGAATCTTCAGAATAATTATGAACTCTAGAGGGCAGTAGGCCTATATACATTAAAGCAGAAAAAGCATAAATATGTCTCAATTAGAAATTAGATCCAAAATTCTTATAGAGGAAGAGTAGAAACTACAGGAATACACACACATATATTTTTTTTTCTTATCCATGAGGATGTTGAAATATCTACTAAGCTGCTAAGTCACTTGTAGGAATGCAATGTACTTGCAAAATTATTGGAAGATATCCATCTAATTTCGTATTTTTGAAAACAACTTTATGTCTCGTAATTACACCAATTTCATATTCTCTGTTGACTAGTTGGCTAAGATTTCTTTTGTGTGCCAGAATGAATAGTCTACCATTTTCCATTTTTCCACATGTTTGAAAAATTGAATTTGAGATTTGCTAACTTTCTCTTCAAATATGAACGAGTGTATTCGTTCTTCACGTATTATGGTGTTGTATAGGCCTATATGATCTGGTAAGGAATGACTTCATATGCCTTGAAACAAATTTCTACAATTTCTGTTCTTCGTCTAGTTCTATTTAAACCCCAGCTTTCGCTACCATATATGTTAGAAGTAATTCTGTAATATTTTGTGAAATCTAGTAATTGTAATTATTGCTTCTATTCTTATCTCATTTTGAAATATTTTATTTATAGTCACATATAAACATGGAAATCTATTCAATTTTAAATCTTTCACTTCTTGTTTGTAAGATATTAGGTGGCCTAGGTAGGCCTAATTAAATATACTGATCTGTCCTATTACCAGTGGCGGCTGATTGACTGAGGCAAGTGAGGCCGGGCCTCAGTCACTTGGCTTAACTGAAATCAAATTTTGTGTTTTTATATAATGTGTTATTTGAATGAAGCATATATCGCTGTAGAAGTATTTGAAAACTTTGATGTATATAGACCTGTTTTGCAGTAAAATTTGTTCCTGAGGCCGGGATCGCTCGTGCCGGGTCTGGCTTGTGATGTATATAGACCTGTTTTGCAGTAAAATTTACTCCTGAGGTCAGGATTGCTCGTGCCGGGTCTGGCTTGTGATGTATATAGACCTGTTTTGAAGTAAAATTTGTTCCTGAGGCCAGAATCGTTCGTGCCTGGTCTGACTTAATGCATTTCATGTCCTTTCGCGGGCTTTGAGTTTATGCTTAAAACGTTGTAGCTGAGGCACAATTCGGCTGGCCTGGTCAGGTTTCATTCGTCCCATCCATGGGCCGGCCTCAAGGGTAGAGTGGGGTGGGAACAGCAGTGGTGACTTGTCTTCCTAACTAGGCCATAAATAACAAAATTCCAGCTCTTTGGCAGGCAGAAACCCACTCGATTCTCTCCCGTTATGTCTCAGTTTATGACATAAGCGAGGGTGTTCTATTGTACTTCGTAGTACAGTAGTGAATCTGGGCCAATGTTGTTATGTATTTAGGGAAAATATAAACAGAAACAAATGAGAGAAATAATGCTGGTGCAGTTAATTCATTGTTAGTGTCCTTTTTCGAGAAGAAATAATACTAAAAGAAAGGAAGTTTTAAATAAAGAGAGAGACTACCGAGGTACCTACGGCGTCGCTGAAAATTTTTCTGACACATAATCTTAAAACGCGAGTTTCTATTGCATCCTGGTATGGGCAACATAAATGGTTATATGGTAATGTGATGCAAAATGAACTTCTCTTGGCCTTGTTTGTTGCTGTCAAAGGAAAAAAAAATAAAAAGAAAAGAAAGAAAGGGGAATTTCAACACATAATATGGGTTGCTTCATCACACTGAAACAATCACTGAAACTCAGAGCATAACAGCTTATTTGGTGAGTGAAATTATTATTATTTTTCATTGATAGTAATAAGAATAGACTAATAATAGTAACAATAATAATAATAATAATAATAATAATAATAATAATACAGTAATAATGATATTAATAATATAATAACAATAATAATTAATATCATAAACATTTCCTATCGGAGGCACTTAAACTAGTTGCATCTGGCCTCACCGAGGATTTTGATCACCGGCCGCTACTGCCTATTACATCAGTGGTTCCCAAAGTGGAGATCGTGTAAAGAACTGAAGGTGGTTGCGAGATATTTACAAAATAAAAGAAACGCCTGATTAACATATATTTATGTTGTATTTAGAAACATAACATAATCAACGTTGAACATAATAATAAAAAAAATGTTTCAGAAGATAGTTACTGCAAAAAGAAAAAAATAATTCATGCGAATAATATGCCTGTTTTTCAGAAAGTAGGTTCTAAAATCTGAACTTTGTATTCCATACATACACATACACGCACACTGATATATTCAATGTTCCGCTTTTATTTTGATTGCATTCATAGACAAGAAACTTATTTTTCATAAATACAAGGTTGAAAATGCAAGCTCGAAGCATTCTTGCATTCTTTTGATCCAAAACTAGTATAAGCTGTGCGAAAAAAAGGTATGGACTCAACAGTCGATCAGTAGGTACATCATTATTTCAATGACCCGTTCCTTACTATTTTTTAGAATTTCTGAACTGTCTAAAAACGAATTCAATAATCTTCTGCTGCTACCATAATTATTTTAATTTATTCCAGAAAATACTACAAAAATCGTTGTTGAAAATTGTGCAAACTTAATTGCATGTCTAGAAAAACAGACAGTATTTGACGTAGAATACAGTATGTAGCTAAATTTTTCGAATTATTTTAATATATTGGAAATCAAATTTCTTTTTTTTCAAATGATGTAGACCAGAAATCAAGTTACCTTAAAAAGCCGTCGATTTTATATCTGGCTATTATCTTAATATCATAGCCCTGAAAAATACTATTCTAAGGTGTTTAGGTTCTCGAAAAATATATCAAAAAGGAAGGTCAGACTAAGAAACAAAAGAGAATGGGAAAATAGGTTTTCATATTTCGATTTCTCGTCTTGTACGTACCGGTACATTAAAAATTGGGTAGTACTCACTTTTGTTTGTAAAATTATCATTGTTTTCGATTTTACAGAGATTTGTCTTTTTTCGAACAAGGTTAAGTACCAACATGGTTGTGGGAAAACGTAAACAAAATTCTCGCACCTTCAAAAAAATGTATGAATCATTATATTAGGGCTACATCATCATTTAAAAGTATTTTCAATCTCACTGAGAATTTATTTTCTTTATTCTTGGTGGAAATTTGGAAATTATATTGATACATTTTCTACTGTAATTTATATAGTTCTCTAGAGCGTCATTTTCTGAAGCTGAAAAGATAACTTGATCGTCTGAAAAATGTATTGCATTTAAGGGGTTAGGTACAGCTTACAGCAGTAAAATTTTGGAAATATGCAGCATGTTTTCCCTCCATTACTGTATCTTCTACAATAATGAAAATTAGTATGTGTAAAACACTGTCCTTCTGTTATATGAAAAAAAAATATTTTTTCGATTAAAAAAAATTATATATATATTTTTTTTCAAAATTTATTTCACTGTGTAGTGATGAAGCGTTTCCCACATAACTCAAAAACTATCCAACATTCTGTAACGAAATGTTTTGTGTATATTTATGCATGTCATATCTACAATATTATCCAAGATCACTTCTCTAACTTTGTTAGATTGTTTAATAAAAGGTAAATTCTTTTAAAAGAATAGTCAAATATCAGTATTTCCTTCTAACACAAAAAAATATATATATATTTATTAAGGAATGTAGTTGAAAGAGCAATATACTGTAAACATGCGTTTCAGCAATAAATTAAAAGAGAGTGAACATGATAAAGTTAACAAAATTATGACTTATGAGGGAAACGCTTCATCACTGCACACTGAACTGCTACCGTTTTGAACTGTGAAAAAATATATGTATGTAAATAATTTTTTTTTAATCGTAATTTTTTTTTTTTTTTTTTTTTCATATAGCAGGACAGTGTTTTACACATACCAATTTTGAAGTTTGTACAAGATACAGAAATGGAGAAAAAGAAAAACGTTTAATATTTTCAAAAATTGTATTGCTGTAAGCTGTACCTAACCCCTTAAAACTGAATTTCCTATAACATATACTATTATATAAATTTTGTATGAAATTTATTTTATATTAATGTTCTATGTATACAGTAGTCCCACATGCACGCTGGAATACAGTTGTTTTCGAATCTGCATCACTTTTGAGTTAGTTAAAGTACTGAAATATTTGATTATATCATTATTCATAAGTATTTTGGATCTGATTGAGAATTTACCTTTTTAACTGTTGCGTATTTTTTGTCTAATTGATGCGGTATTTTTTTCTCATTTTTATTTTTATAAGTCCATTTCATAGTTCCCTTATACATAATCTCGATTATCATTATTAAATCTAGTACATATTCTACTTCTCTCATTAATTACCACAATTTATGCCTCAGAATCTTATCAAAAGCTTTGATGCAAGAATTAAATAAATTCGAGGATAGACCTCATCTTTCGCTGGTAAATCGGAATCGTTGAGATTAGGCCTATATAATTTTACTTCTCTACACTTGTTCTACTTCATTAACTTCTACCTGAAACGAAACTATAGGCCTAAGTGTCTCAATTTTTCTTTACACGACACATAATTTGTACTCTAAAAAAAAATTGCAAATGTGATAGTTGGAATATCTAACGTTAAAACAAGCGACTTGCTTTTGGATTTCATTTTATTTAACTTGACAACATTACAGCATTTACACTGCTCCTGAGATAAAACATTAAAAGACTACTTAACACTCACACTCAGAGTGTAAAGAAAAGGAAATGGCGTTAGAACACGTTTAATGTGTCGTCATAACCCGCGGCTTTAGCGACAGCAACACATTCTTCATCTTCGTTTGTGAAAGTGTTAACTATCTATTAAAAGATTTGACTGTAAAAGCATGTATGAAAATTAGTGCACGTAAAATATTTTACGCGGCTTCTTTTAACATTTACCATACTCACAGATATAAACAACATCCAACACATGTTATTCATATTTCTTAAACCATAACTACATCTGTTATTGCTTTGTCGTGTTGTGACTGAAAACATTGCTGCGCGTATTTTTAAAATACCGAACTTCCACTCAGAGAATACATGGACCGGTAAAGTCGATCACTTATCTTTCTCCTGGTACCTTATCTTATTCCAAATATTGCGCAATGCCAGAAATTTCACTTACATTATTTGTTATTCCAATGCAACGTACTAAATTCGACGGTGGATAATAATACCGGGTGTGTACAAATTTACTCCCGATTTCTATTCATGCAAGCATACCCTGTGTACAAGAAATTATTATTATTTTATTTTTTTATTTTAGTAGGTTATTTTACGACGCTTTATCAACAGCTTAGGTTATTTAGCGTCTGAATGAGATGAAGATGATAATGCCGGTGAAATGAATCCGAGGTCCAGCACCGAAAGTTACCCAGCATTTGCTCATATTGGGTTGAGGGAAAACCCCGGAAAAAACCTCAACCAAGTAACTTGCCCCGACCGGGAATCGAACCCGGGCCACCTGGTTTCGCAGCCAGACGCGCTGACCGTTACTCCACAGGTGTGGACAATTATTATTATTACTACTACTACTACTACTACTACTACTACTACTACTACTACTACTACTACTACTACTACTACTACTACTACTACTACTACTATTTTGTGAAGCTGTTGTTGAGTGTGAGTAGAATTACTACGTCATATTTATGTTATAGTTCGTTTCAGATTACCTTGGTGTTGAAATGAATGAATGAATGAATGAATGAATGAATGAATGAATGAATGAATGAATGAATGAATGAATGAGTGAATGGATGAGTAAATAAAAGTTCTTGCATACAAAATCAGGCGTAACTGTTTACACACTCGGTATATTAAAATAATGTAAGTACAGTATTATAATATTTTCTTTTACTACCTTCAACGGTAATTGCTAGTCTACTATTTACTGTTGTTACTGTTACTGCTACTAATAATTCCAAACACAATGCTCCACATCCTTCTTCTTGAGGCATTCCGCGAAACCTACGTCTACATTGGAATCGAATATCACGGACCGAAGCGCACGAGCTATGGACTTACACCACCACCACCACCACCACCATCACCACCACCACCACCACCACCACCACCACTGGCCTTCTATGCCCGAGGTTGTGGGTTCGATTCCGGACCAGGTCGATGGCATTTAAGTGTGCTTAAATGCGACAGGCTCATGTCAGTAGATTTACTAGCATGTAAAAGAACTTCTGCGGGACAAAATGTGCGCCGGATGTGCTGGAATTTTGTCCCGCAGGAGTTCTTTTACATACCAGTAAATCTACTGACATGAGCCTGTCTCATTTAAGCACACTTAAATGCCATCGACCTGGCCCAGGATCGAACCCGCAACCTTGGGCATAGAAGGCCAGCGCTATACCAACTTGCCAATCAGGTCGACCTGCACTGTATATGTTAAATAATTATGTAAACGTGAATACTTATTTTGTGCCCTACTGTGACTGAATGTTTACATGTTAAGGCAAGGAATAACTGCGTGCTCTATCCCCCTACTCCTCTTCATCAGCACAACACAGTCGTCCGTGCGTTCGTAACTTCAAGCGTTTCGGTATCTGGACCGAGGCCTGGTGATAACAAATGCCGACTAATCTAATCTAACATGCATAGTAACTTTAAAGCAAGCAAAGACGCAATAATAAAAACCGTTAATAAAGGTAGTAGATATAACTGGAACAAAAATAAACACTACCCAATAAAAAATGCGAAAACAAACGGCGATCGAATGATACGATACGCGGTGTCTGACCTACTAAGCACTACAGCATCACTACTGAAATCAATGATAGCATCTCATCTCGGCAGACGGAAAGCAGGTTCGCGGAAGCACAGTTGTATCGGTCCAATATGCACAGCCTCCCTCCTGCAGCTGGGCTTCGGCCGTAGCTGTGCCCTGCTACTTGCCTAAATTGCTAGCGTCTCTGTAGAAAATTGGATTCGTGAGGGTCGTTTGTATAAGAATTTGTTTCAGGGGGCCCGCGCCTTCCCCGGCTGTAGTGACGTCTGTGCAAGGTCAGGACTGCCGGAATATATAGTGAGGATCACATAAGAACAGTTCCTAAACAGCAAATATTGCCGTCTTGTCAATGTTGCCAACTGTTACCAGATATCACACGATCCTTCGTACTAAATGACTTATTTACTTACCGTACTTTATGTTGGAAGGTTATTCTAAATAATTCAATAATTTGTAACATATTTTCTTAGGCAAACTATACGAGAAAGGGATCAACATGTCAAGTATTTTGTCTGGCAATACGAAATTCATTGGCTTGACTAAACAATTGACTCACGAGATCTAACCTAAAAATGTAATTTGTTTGACCACATGAAATTATTAGTACTAAATCCGAAAACTTGCCTGACTATAGTCTTGAATTATGACCACAACGCAACACATAAAATAACTATTATTTATTAATTATTATTAATTAATTAATTAATTATTAGTATGTTCAAATTTAACTAGCTTCTAATAACAGGCTCAGAACTCTAGTACAATTTCAATTTCATGGAACCGACAAATATTGTCGATATCTGTCTCAGCTGCCAACATACTAGTTACAAAATCACTATCATTTGTACAGGGACATCACTTTATTTTTACTAACATGTTTAACATTAACCTGGCTATACTCGGAAACCCCCCTTCCATTACAGGAGTTTGGAGTTGCTAGCGCAATATGTAAACAAATCATTTTACTAGCTATAGGAGGAGAGAAAAGTAATGTATCCATTTATGTTACAGGGAAATATAGTATTACGATTTTCAGTTTGGTCATTATTTTACAGTATTTTATCAAAAAACAGTAGAATAGTAACAACTTTTTTTCACAAACTCAAGTCTTCAGGCGGTTATATACATTATGTAATGTCTACTTTATTCAGCATATTACTAACCTAATTTATTCCTGAGAATTTTGTGAGCACTTCCGTAAGAAATCCAAATTTCTACAGTTAACTTCCTGACCGACTTATTACGACCTCGCTGCATCCTTTCTCTAGCATATTCTACAGCATCTTCTGTCACCTTTGTTGCCCATCTTACACTTTTCTTCCTTTCTGTACACTCTGTTGCTCTAAATTTATCTACCAGATTAATGGCATTTCTACGAAAATATTCCGTAATGATATAATCAGGAAATTGTGAAAAAAAAGAAAAGAAAAACTGTTGTTCACATTCGGTTACATTGTAATTCCAGTTTCCATCATCGTCCTTCATACCTACAAATAGTAAAACAAAACTCTTGTTTAAATAATGTTGTTAAGTACCCTACCATATTATAGGGTACCGTACTTTCGGTAACTCTAATCTTCACTTGTGCTAAGTCCACACAGATAAATTCAGTTATGCTACACACCATACCTGTGTGAAAATAAACTTCAATAATATAAGCTCTTTCTTCTATAGAAAACGCAACATATTTCTGAAGCACACTGTACTTTGCACTGTTTACTTCACTGCTAGCAACAGCGGCCGTAAGTTTGTGTGACTGACGTTAGCAAGGACATTAGTGAAAGGGGTGGGAGTCAAGTACATTCAGAAACGCAGGTACAATAAAAATTGAAGTAAAAATAAAATGATGTCCCTGTAGTATTTGTCAGTATCGAAATTCGAAACGAATTTGGCAGAAGAAAATTCAACCTGCAAACTAGAAAATCACCACAATCCACTAGCATATGTAGTAATGGTGGAAAAATGGTTAGGTTTCACCCTTACGGTATGAAGTAAGCTGACCCGGACTGTAATAGAGTCCGTCACAGAAAATATTCTTAGATAGAGTGCACAGTAATACATCATGCTAATATTTTTTTGCCGAGTCTTGCCTCACGCCGTAGAATATTACATTTATACATTCATTATTAAAATGCATGAATGATAATTGCTTAACAACTTAGGAGGAGAGAAATGACGGCATTCATTAAAGCCTTAGAAGAACGTTAGATGTAATTTCTGCTTGTGTGTACTTGGTTTTTTCTTTTTCTTTTTTAACAGTGTTAATTACTGTGGATGCCGAGTGCAGTGCAGAAGATAGAATTCTCTCGCTGTAATTCAAATACGAAATAGGCCTACCTACTAAGAACTTTCACTTTGCATTACCGAGAACATGCTGATGAATGTGCGATCTAGACAAATTATGAAAATGTAACAGACAGCGTTCGGTGGGATTGCCTTACTTCTTTGTGCGAGATAAATTAACACCTTAATTACTAGTAAAATTTACAAGTCATCTATTTGTGTGTACATTTTTTGTACAAGAGGTAATCATCATTATCATTAATAGATGTTACTGCTATTACTACTGTTGCTATTACTATTATTCAGGTTTCAGTTCTGTTGTTCAGCTAGTAGCTATAGATGGTGTTCGAATATTTGAATTTCAACAAATTAAAATTTGATTTATTGGATCTATATTTTTATTTAATTGTTTTTATAAATTTATTGATTTTTTTAGAATTATATTTTATTATAAACAAAGTTTGAAGAGTTCATAGTTTTATAGATTGTATTCCAATATTTAAATTTCAACAAATTACTGAAATGATTTCCAATTTATGTTATAGTACTGTGACATTCATAGCTTGTAGTTGTTTTTCCACGACGTCAAAACTATATATTGTTGAGGAGTTTATCTTGAAATAGGCCTACACGGGAGGCAAGTTTAAATTTACTGTATACCAGTGTGTTATCTTATAGTGCCACCAGTAACATATAGGTATAAAGTACTTTAATTTGGTGTACAGTTTTCTTTGGAGCGGGATTTTTTGACTATCCTGTATTTTTTTTTAAATAGGAAGATTATTTTACATTTTTATATCTTCTGGAGGTTTACAGTAATAATATATAAATTATTAAATATTCCAAATACTTAACAAATGTTGGTGTATGATTTTGATGGGGGTAATTGTACTAACCCCTTGGTATTAGTAAGTTGTAATAAACCTTGGTAGAAGGGGGTTAAAGAAAAGGAAAGGAAAGGAAACGCCAAAAGGAAATAGGAACAAAGAAATATAGTACAGAAATTAAAACAAAAAAATAACGAATAGACTTGAAAAGACAAGAAAATTTACTGAAAGAAAGAAAATATATAGGCCTAATCGAAAAGTGACAGGGAAAGAAATCTATACTAATAATAAATCTGTAGCCGAAATTTTTCTGGTAATTTTCGATTTTCCAAAAATAATTGGTCCTAACATATATAATTAATCACCCTGAAACCAAAAATCGCTTTTTTTGAAATTTTTGTTTGTATGTCTGTCTGTCTGTATTTTTGTTACCTTTTCACGCGATAATGGCTGAACGGATTTCGTTGAAAATTGGAATATAAATTAAGTTCGTTGTAACTTAGATTTTAGGCTATATGGCATTCAAAATACATTATTTAAAAGGGGGGTTATAAGGAGGCCTGAATTAAATAAATTGAAATATCTAGCTTATTATTAATTTTTGTGAGAAATGTTACATAACAAAAGTTTATTTTAAAATAATTTCCGATAAGTTTTATTCCCTGAAAAATGTTGATAGGACTGATATTTAATGAGATAAATGAGTTTTAAAATTAAAATAACTGCCATCTAAGGCCGTGTAATGAATTAAAAAACAAATGACTTCGTCTATAAGGGGCCTTGGACAGCATCAATCGAAAGATAGCCTACAGAGAATGTTTCTGTGTTTGTATGAAGTAATATCGGAAGCTAAATTAACCGATTTGTATAATTAATTATTAATTCACCATTGGAAAGTCTAGTTTCTCTAGATGGACATAATGCTATAATGTTATTACAGTAACTTCTGAGTGAATCGAGGACAGGTAAGATTAAAATAGCTTCTTATGCACAGAAAACTTGATAGGTTATTCTGTACATTCGTTTCCTGTATTTCCTAAAATAATTTTTATGACCAAATGAGTGGTCTCTGGATGAAAATGATCGCATTTTAATTATGCAAATACAATTTAAATTAAGTAACATAATAAACGATTTATCCTTATATCAAACACGAATGTTCCCTGGATCAAATGTCCTATTTTAATTATGTAATTACTTTATATTTATTTCTAACGGGTGCAGCGGAGCGCACGGTTACGGCTAGTTGAAATAATAAAAAAGGATAAACGGAAGCGGGAGGTGAGAAAGTAAATATAGAGGAAAACATAGTGTGTGAATAAAATCAACACAGATGTGGTAAATACAGAAATCAATGTAATATTTGAATCTTATAGTTTTGAAAGGGCATCAGTCATTTGGAAATTCAGAAAATTCATAGAAAAATAAATCATTAATGCATTACAAATTCTTCTCAAAATATCACGCACATATTAAGAAACAGAAAAGTATAAATATATATTTTTTTAAACTCTTAATAAAGATTTTTGTTGTTTTCTTAAAATTTACGTCAATTGTTCCCCTTTTGAAAAAAGAATATAGACTATATATAAAGTGTACTGGAAGAATTTCAAAGTTGCTTCTACAATCGTGTTAAAATGAATTTATCTGAGTTTTAAAATGTATTCTGCAATAACTACAAGTATGAAATATGTAAACCAAGAACTCGTAAATTAAAAACCGGCGGCGTTGGTTTAACGCAGTGATAGTTACACAAACCCCCAACCACGGCCAGTTTCTCAGAAGAGATATTTTTAGAATTCTCTGAATGAGCCATAAATCAAAGCAGTCACTCGTGTTCCTTTGAAGCTAAGCATGTTTTCGCGTCCATACTTTTATTTTCATAAAGTTGATTTTAAATGGCCTGAACCATTTCAGCAGCAATTTAGTAAACTAGTCCACGGATTATATATTTTAACGATGTGATACTCTTTTTTATTATCTGTTTTAAAGCGATGGTCGATGTTTGATGCTGTGTAGAGAAAATTATCATAAACATTTCACACCTATTCTTATGAGAATTATGTAGTGGCTGTGACGAGGAGGCTCTTAAATTGCCAACGTCGTTGAAGGAAATTGGTTTCGTGAGTTGGGCCTGCCTGCACCGCGGAATATCGTTTCAAGTCTGCCGCTTGCGAAGAGGCCAAGGCTGTGGGAGAGGCTAGACTACGCTTCACGGACGATGTTAAACACCATAAATGCGTAATGTGTTTGAGTTTCCATACCAGACAATGATATCCGGCTTCCGAGAAAAGTGACCCTAAAGATGTAATCATAACACTATTGTATATATGTGACACGGCGCATCTCTGCCGCTTTCAAAGAAGGCGCGAGAAGATAAGCATCCTTTTTCTTCAAATTAGACTTAAGTAAGAGAAGGAATCTTTGTCATGGTTCGTTATTTCTTTTGATTAGAAGATGTCTAGATTCTGTTGTCCTAGGTTTAGTCTCTTGTTTCTGATTGCGGTCTTGCTGGTATTTGTCTTTCTTCTAAATAATTGCAATATTATGTATTGTTCTTGAAGAATGTACGTCACATTGAGAGGAAGCAGTACGCTTTTCACAAACCAGGAGTTAACTTTTGCTATATTTGTGGAGGTTCTTTCTAAATCAGGTTCTCACGGTGCACTGTAAAGTTCTGTTGTGAACACTTTATGAATGCTGGTGACTTGCACATTTTTGTCCATTAAGACTGATAAATCAGCAAATACGTTAATATATATTGATGTCTTTGAAATTCAAGCTTGTACCTCTATTGCCCATTACCATTAGCAGCTAAAATGTATATCGATAAACTCTACCAATGCATACTATGTGTCAGTATACGTTTCATTCTGAAAACGCACAGGCGAACTGGAGAGGTCTACTTGTGAGCTAAAATGTTTTTCTAAATACATTTCTTGATTACAGACGTAATCTGAAGATAATCTCCCGATCTAAATATTTTTTGATACATGCCGTGTACGTTGCTTCAAATATAGTTTTATTTTATTTACCAGAAATCAGAAAGAAAACTTACAATAAATTTCGAGTAATTTGTCATGTTTGTATAGGATTAAAGTAGCCTACATCTACTGTAATGTAAATTTTATTGTTGCCGTATATGATTATATTTCATATGCATTCTGGAATGAACTAACACTGGATATGAAGGAAATTATGTAGGATAAATAGCTGCGGACAAGACGGGCAGTATTCATAGACAGGCAGCTCTGAGCATCATACATAAATAATCTGTGGTTTGTAGAATTAGTTCTCCACAGACCGATCTTCAAAGACAAAGTAAACAAACTTCTGTTTCGAAGAGATAGACTTGATTTTCTTCCTTTTTTCTTCATCCATCTTTCAGGAAATCTTTTTTTGTATAAAAAGTGCAAGGAAGAACAAGTTCATTGGGCAAGACGATATACAGGATGTTTCCGAGACGGTGTTGCAAACTTTCAGGGATGATGGCGAAGGGCACATGTATCAATTTGAGATAAGGAACCCTGGTCCGGAAATGACCGAGTCGAAAGTTACAAGTGAAAATAGTTCTGTGGAAATGAAATAATTTTATTCCTCTGTACACTTTATTTATGTGTATTTATCTGTATATCTTACACATACTGTATTAATCTGACGTTTTTTACGTTGTCTACTTACAGTATTCCATTCAGTGCGCTGTCTGAGGGATGGGGACAGGAAACTACACTAAAGCAATGCAGATAGCGTAATGTGTAACGGACATGGTCGGTCCTGATATGCACGTCTGTAGACAGCAGTGTATGTGTACAAGTTGCAGTGTCCAGTCGATCAGTCCTAGTGAAATGGAGGAGTACACGAGAGCGGAATAAGCAGACCTGATTTTCGAATACGGATGAGCCAATGCGAACACCCTGTAGTTGAATAAGGGTGAAGTAAACAATTGAATCTGGGACAAAACTGCCTTAGAATGAAAAATTAGGTTCCCGAAAGACGTGAGTGCGTAAAGAAATCGAATAGCTACATTCTGGTATATAACAAATCCATTGCGCGACAACCCATGGAGGGTCAAGAATTATCAGCCGACTGCTCCCGCTGGCCATACGTCCACGTGCTTCAGCATCCAATTAGTACGAGGGTAATGTGTGCTAAGTATAATGATTCTTCTCCTGCCGTTATAGTTCGCTTCAAGAACAGGATTTCGCTACTCACTGTAGTTCCACATCAGTCATCAGCTCATCACTATTCATAGGTCATATATTTGTGTGTAGGTATATATGTATATACGTAATAACATATCCCCTTTAATTTGTTCCGAAATAACAGTATGTTAAGAAAAAAATAATGAGCCTCATAATAAACTATTGTAATTATTCGCCCCATGCGGGTTGCGCTGCATATGTGTAGAAATGACAACGTCTGTTTCATATCTTGATAGTAATATTGGACACATTAGTGACATCTGCTGTATTAAATTATAATTATAGTCATTCCTAATTCTTGGTATTAATTGCGTGTACATATAGGTATAAAGTTATGGAAATAAAAATGAGTTTAAATTTCTCCTTGTCCACACCTGTGGAGTAACGGTCAGCGCATCTGGCCGCGAAACCAGGTGGCCCGGGTTCGAATCCCGGTCGGGGCAAGTTATCTGGTTGAGGTTTTATCCGGGGTTTTCCCTCAACCCAATACGAGCAAATGCTGGGTAACTTTCGGTGTTGGACCCCGGATTCATTTCACCGGCATTATCACCTTCATATCATTCAGACGCTAAATAACCTAGGTGTTGATACAGCGTCGTAAAATAACCCAATAAAAAAAATTTCTTCTTCTCCTTATATATTCATGCATACATCTGTATTCATCGCTTTCTACGGCATACCAGAATTACTTTCTAATTATTACAGAATCGTCCTTGGCGATCTAGCATTTACTTGCTAGCAGTTGGATGAATGGTTTGCTGACCCAAACTCGGTAGAGACCGGTGGATTTAGGGTCATAGATTTAGAACAGTGGCATTCAATCTATTGTTTGGGGGCACGAGGGGTTGTCTCAAGAGGTAAGTATCCCACTGACCCAATGATTATGTGTATAAAACATTTACATATTTTATTATATTTGTTGATAATTACACTGCTCTGTCGATATAGGAGAGCGGTCATCAACACAGAACACCCTGTGTTATCGTTTCTTACCCGCGGAGAAGATACTGCACTATGGTGCATTCGTAGCTGCTAGCGGGTATGCTCTCTACCTCTTCTTGCTGCACGACGGGGCACACGCGACGGCTCCGCTTACCCTTTACCCAATTCAGCGAGTGCTGACGACCATTGATATAGGAGCAAGTCAATGTTCACTTACTTAGATACAATACGCGGCAAGCGTCACGTTTACGTAGAGCATGAAATTGAAGAATATTATGGACAGGAAAACATCGATCATACGGGAATGGGTATTTAAGAGTTGTTGATTCATTACAAAAAGTGAATCTGATACAATGTTAATACAAATTAATTTTATTTGTTAGAATATATCTGTCTATATAATACATCAAGAAATGAGTAAATGACATTAATGAATTAATCAAATAATGACATAAGTAAATAAGTAAAAAGTAAATATGTACATAAATAAACAAATAGACAAATAAGTAAATAAGTAAGTAGGAAGTGAATGAATAAATGTATAAATAGGTAGATATATAAACAAACAAACCAAATAATAATTCTCATTGGAATCTTGTAGATTTATTTTCAAAAACTACAAATAATGCCCAGTATATCTTCTCATTAATAATCTTCCTCTTATGTAATCGTGAAAACTTTGTAACTAATTCAACAGTTCATAGCATAAATACACGTAAAAAAAAAAGACTTTCATATTCCATCGGCAAGTCTATCATGCTATCAAAAAGGAGTGTGTTATATGGCAGTAAACATTTTTAATAGCCTCCCCATCGATATAAAAAATTAAACTTGACACATAAGATTATTTAGGGGTAAATTAAAGAAGTACCTAATTTCTCACGCCTTCTATTCTGTAGGTAAATTCATGACATTCAGTAACGCTTCATGAAATTGATACTAAAACTTTGTGTTGTACTACTAAATCTCTTTTGTATATATTTCATCTAGACTGTGACTATAAATTAAGGCTTTATAATAGTATTAAGTTTTTTGACTTGTTCCATATTCTAGATGTGAAGCAATGTATGAATACCATGAAATTTTAATAAATACAATACAATACAATACAACAGACGTCACGTGTTACTGTTTTCTACTTTCTTTAGACCAGGGCCGGGCATGAGAGCGGCTTCGTTTAGCCGGCCAAAGCTGCTCTCGCTCCGCAAGGCAAGCCGGAGCAGAACGCTCACGCAGTGGCGGACTCACATTACAGTTACCTTCCCTGCATTGATATAACAAGAGCCACGGTTGTTCTAGTCATTCAATCTGTCAGTACATAACAGTTTATAAGGATATTACATCAATCCGTTGTACAGTACAGACTTTGTAACACTCTTATTAATTTAATGAAATAAACCCCGCTCTATGCATACATACAAATCATTAGGCTTATTTACATAACCCATATGCACAGTGCTTTAACAATTACATAATGGTAGGTTATTAATAATATAAACATAAAGGATTACAATCAGACATAATGGTAGGGTATTAATAATATAAACATATGTAATAAAGGATTACAACAATATAATATAATATAATATAGTGTAGTGTGATATGGTATGGTATGTAACTTTATATAATATGATATGATATGATATATCATAAACTGTAATACACCATACTATGATATCACTTAATACTTGTATTAAAATTATATATTACTAAATGTATAATAACTTATAATGCAATATAAATATCAAATAGATACTCTTCTTAATCAGTTGGAGTGTTTTATGACAAATTAAACACTTCGCTAATCCACTGCCCTCTACCAAAAAGAACTTCTCCCATAATACATTAAAAGCAGTGGGAGTAGCGGGCCGCTTTAGTGTATGACCGGAAGCTCAGTCTTCAAAGTTCGCCATTATATTGCAGAGTCACCACTGCACCGACACTGAATGACGTACAGTATGCATACGTTACAGCGCTCATAAGAACCGCTCTTTAAAGCACAATAGCGCTCATTTCTCAGAATCACGTAATGTGCCCAGCTCTGCTTTAGACTAAAACTCATTCTACTAAATCGGCGGAGTAGTGTATTGCAGTTTACATATTTTCATTGTCATTTGTTATTTCTCATAAAATGCATGTTGATGGTGCCAAGATAAAAAAATATTTTTGGGGGTACTCTGGCAAAGAAAGATTGAATACTACTGATTTAAATCATGTAAAACAAACCTGTTTCTGATAAGTAAAATTTGTCGGCCGTTTCCCGCTTACGTTGAATTTTGATACTGAATAATCTTTGAACTTAAAAACGTTGTCTCCACACCTAATTGTTAGCTCTGAGTAACTATCGGTGCTGGACCTCGGACTAATTTTACCGGCTTTATCACCTTCATTTCATTCAGACGCTAAGTAACCTGAGATGTTGACACAGCGTCGTAAAATAACTCACTAAAAAAAGTGGTTGAATAAAATGGTACTGGTACTACTACTACTGCTACTGCTACCACGGACGATAGTAAATTGGACCGAAGCTCAAATTTACGGTAGGCCTATGTAAACTGTACTGATTTTATATGTGGTAAATTTCACACAAAAGATAGTAAAAAAAGCATTCCATCCCGTTTCATTAAGTTTTGCAGAAAATTTTGTTCAGACTGTACCCAAGAACGTACGGTTGCATGAAGTTGTACTGTCTTCCGGTGAGACAAACGCATCACCTTGCTTACAAGTATAGTCGACAGTGGCGTAGCGTGAAATTTTAAGCAGGGGAAGCTAACTCAAGTTGTCTTTCATGCAATATGAGAAAACGTATTACAAAAATACAGTCTTAAAATAAATAGTAGTCAATTTCAAGTCAGCAGTCGAAGATTGGTTGGAACATCGTAAGTAACACCAATAAGGTATGACCTCAAATGATACGTAATAAAATATGATTTCACGGTTTACACATATCTCTTAACAAATAGACACGTATACGTATAACATTAGCTCACTCCCTGTCATACTTAGAGAAATCACAATATTAGTATCATTACGTAAGTATGCGTCTGTCTTTTGGTTGTGTCCTTCATTGACAGCAAGGGAGTCGGTCATTTGTTTTTTAAATCACACTTTTGTTCGTAAGTCAGTTTTGATAATACAATTGTCCTAAAAAATTCAAGTAAATTAGTGTCAGGAACTTATTTCGCTCATTATTTATTATATCAGCCACAATGCACACTAACACTTGAACTGAACACAACTAGACGAAAAGGGATAACGCGGAAACTACTTATTTTAAATGTTAAAGCTAGCTTCTTTGCGAGCCTTGCGACTAGGGTAGCTTAGGAAGGGATGGAAAATCTGCGGGGTGGATTACACAGAAGAAACCGGTCTGCTTGGAAGCTGGTGAGTGCAGGCTTCTTGTTTACTGCTGCATCACAAATCATCCTGAGCTGCCGCATCACAATATTTAATGCGTAAATATAAATTCTATTAAAACTAATAAATAATTTTCTTCATAAACTGCAGGTTTATTATGAAATTATTATTAACTGGGGAAGCTAAGCTTTTTAGCTTACACTGACGCTACGCCACTGATAGTCGAACCTGCCTAAGTCGAAATCGTGAATAATTCGAAATCTTCCCATAGTCCCTTGACGTTGTTATACAACGCAGTGTTAAAAAGTCGTCTGCAATTCGATATTTTCAGATAAATCTGCCGAAATTCAGTTTCAGAATTACGAACATCAGCCTGCATTATAGCACGAGGGAGAGTACTGGGGATTGGAAGTATTCAGGAGAAATGTACTGTATGTGTCCATTATCATGCATGCATTCAGGAATTACAATAGGCTAATATGGTCAAGGACAACAAAATGTGATTGAAACAATTTTCCAATCACTCAGTAAAGTCGAAGACTTTTGCATGACTCAAAGATTAAATTCTAAAAACTAAGAAAAGTGTTAAGGTTTAAAAAAGAAAACTTTGAATGTCCTCTATTTTGACAATGTTGTTCAAAATCTTGAATAAATAGTTCTGTTCTTACTGTGTCGCATTGAGGTTTTGTACAAGAATTTCCTCGTACGATTTCCATCAGGGCTTCATAAATTTAGTTCGTTGGTTGGGCAATTTTTCTCGGAAAACTTCGATATATTTCAATTAAAATGTCTGGTATAGAAAGTACGTGATTTAGCTTTGCCAAACTGTAATAGTGTTTAACAAATATTTAATAAACGCAGAATAAGCTATTCGAAGTACTTTTAATTTGTACTGTCTGTGAAAATAGCACCAACGCATTGCTTCAGTGCAGTTTACATAGTAAGTGATTAACCCTTTAATTACAATTTACTATTTTTCAGTGCAATTTACAATCCCCCGCTGCTGCTACAACTATTACTACAACTACTACTATTATAACTACTGATGGTGCTACTACTACTACTACTACTACTGCTGCTGCTGCTGTTGATACTACTATTGCTTTTATTACTACTGCTGCTGCTACTACTACTACTTCTGATACTGTTGATACTAATAGACCTACTTCTACTGCTTCTATTAATACTACTGCTACTATTACTACTACTGGTGCTATTATTACTACTACTGCTGCTACTACTACTACTGATACTGTTGATACTAATAATACTACTGCGTCTATTACTATTGCTACTACTTCTGATACTGTTGATACTAATAGGTCCTACTACTACTGCTTCTATTACTGCTACTACTGCTACTATTACTACTACTGCTGCTACTATTACTACTGGTGCTATTACTACTACTACTACGTCTATTACTACTGCTACTACTTCTGATACTGTTGATACTAATAGGTCCTACTACTACAACTGCTTCTATTGCTACTACTACTGCTACTATTACTACTGGTGCTATTACAACTACTACTACTTCTGCTACTACTACTACTGCGTCTATTACTACTGCTACTATTTCTGATACTGTTGATACTAATAGGTCCTACTACTACACCTGCTTCTATTGCTACTACTACTGCTACTATTACTACTGGTGCTATTACAACTACTACTACTTCTGCTACTACTACTACTGCATCTATTACTACTGCTACTTCTGATACTGTTGATACTAATAGGTCCTACTACTACAACTGCTTCTATTGCTACTACTACTGCTACTATTACTACTGGTGCTATTACTACTACTACTACTGCTACTACTACTACTACTACTGCGTCTATTACTACTGCTACTACTTCTGATACTGTTGATACTAATAGGTCCTACTACTACAACTGTTTCTATTGCTACTACTACTGCTACTATTACTACTGGTGCTATTACAACTACTACTACTACTTCTGCTACTACTACTACTGCGTCTATTACTACTGCTACTACTTCTGATACTGTTGATACTAATAGGTCCTACTACTACACCTGCTTCTATTGCTACTACTACTGCTACTATTACTACTGGTGCTATTACAACTACTACTACTTCTGCTACTACTACTACTGCGTCTATTACTACTGCTACTACTTCTGATACTGTTGATACTAATAGGTCCTACTACTACAACTGCTTCTATTGCTACTACTACTGCTACTATTACTACTGGTGCTATTACTACTACTACTACTGCTACTACTACTACTACTACTACTACTACTACTACTACTGCGTCTATTACTACTGCTACTACTTCTGATACTGTTGATACTAATAGGGCCTACTACTACTACTACTACTACTACTACTACTACTGCTTCTATTGCTACTACTACTGGTACTATTACTACTACTACTACTACTACTACTATTACTTCTGGTACTGGTACTGTTGATACTAATACTACTACTGCTACTACTTCTGATATTGTTGATACAAATAGGTCCTACTACTACTGCTACTATTACTACTGGTGCTATTACTACTACTACTGCTGCTGCTACTACTACTGATACTGTTGATACTAATACTACTACTGCGTCTATTACTACTGCTGCTACTTCTGATACTGTTGATACCAATAGGTCCTACTACTACTGGTTCTATTGCTACTACTACTACTACTACTACTACTACTACTACTACTACTGCTACTACTACTACTACTACTACTACTACTACTTCTTCTGATACTGTTGATACTACTACTACTACTACTACTAGCATAAATGGATAATAATGTGAGTTATTATGATGTTGCAAAAGTACGGTACAGTTCGATTTTCAGAGAAAAACATATTTTCCACTATCTCCTATAACAAAATAGTCGCTTTCGGCATGTCATCTGTCTATTCGTCTGTGTACAGCAATTTATTGCCATTTCTTGGGCCGATTTTTTTACATTCTGCCTCTATGAGTCAATGAATACAAACAATTTACAAAAAAATATATTCATCTTTATTTGAAAAGTATCACAAAACGGCTATTTACTATAAAACTGTTCTAAAATTTCACTTTCTTATAGGCATAAGGTAAAACCGATGAATCAAATTCCTCAGGAAAGTTACGTTGAATAAAAAATGAAGTTACGCCGTAAATGCAAAGAAGTGCATGTGAACGTGAAAATGATAATAATAATAATAATAATAATAATAATAATAATAATATAATAATAATAATAATAATAATAATAATAATAATATACCTATTTCTGTTATGCATTTTAAGATAGCTTATCCGTGTTTCCAACCGTAATGTAAACACAAGAACAGACAACTTTTATGATACATGTGTAGGCAAGGAAATAAAAATCCGGATCACTGCGAAATTAGTAGGCTACTCTTCTGTTAAAAATGTGAAAGGCATGTTACAAAAAATTAGTCTATATATACACACATTGCCGGAGGGAAGTATGAAATAGTCTTGTTCAAATCATAACCAAAAGAAGGAACTCCATTGCTTTTCATTAGGCAACCTAAAAATTTACACCGAACCGTAATTTAGTCGTATGCAAATGTATTACGTAATATCTGAAAATTAGTTTTATTTTATACCATCACATTACGTCAGCATTCATTTCATTATCTGCTAATGACCGGTGGGCATCGTTTTCCGAATTGTTAGAATACATATCAATTACGAGAAAATGGACTGTACGCATTACAAAATATCTAATTACATAGAATGAAATAAAATGAAAAAAGGAAATGTAAAAACATAATTAAAACGCCGTTGTTATTAATTGAGAATGGCAGAAATATATGATATAAAACAAACATTGAGTAGAAGACTCAAAATAGATATCGGAAGAGAAATCAGAAGGAAAAAGTTGGAATGGAATAAAGGATGATAGAAAGTAAGGAAGAAGAAAGCAAGCAAGTAAGGAAGAATGAGGGGAAAGAATGGAAGGAAAATGGGGAACGAAGAAAAGAAGAAAATTAAGTAAACGAAGAAGAAGGAAAATAAGGAAATAAAATTGAACGAAATGATAAGAGAATTAATGATGGGGAGTGAAAGAGAAATGGATAGAAGAGAAAGAGGACTGAATTAAAAGAAAAGAAGTATGAGGTGAAGCAATGGAAGAATGATGGATTGAAGTGAGGAAGGAAATAAACTAATAAATGAGGAGGAAGAAAATAAAAAGACGGGGAGGAAATGAGCAAAGTAAAAAACGAAGAAAAAGGAAAAGATGGAATTAAAAGGAACGAAAAAGTTAATAAATCAATGAAAAGGGGAGAACACAAGCAATGGACGTAGGAAAAGAGGATTAAATAAAAAGAATTGGAGAGGAAGAAAGAAAGGAAGGAAGGAAGGAAGAAGGAAATCAAGTAAAGAAGGAAGAAAAAGAGAAAGAAAAAAGTGAAAAGAACGAAGGAAAGACGAAACATAATGAAGAAAGGGAAAAAACAAATATAATTAAAGAAAGAATAAAAGAATTAATGTAGGGGAGAAAGAAGAATGGGAAAAGAGAAAGAGGAGTGAATAAAAAAATCAAATGAAGAAAGGAAGTAAGGACTGAAACAATGAGGGAATGAAAGATTGAAAGAAGAAAGAAAGAAACTAAGTAAACAAGACGTAAAAATGTTGGATGGAGGAAAAGAAAAATAGTAACTAAGGAGAGAAGAAAGTAATGAATAAAGAAAAAGTAGGAGAAGGAATTAAAAAAGAACGGAGAGAATAGAGAAATTGTGAAGGGGAAAGAAAGAGAATTACACTGAATGGAAGAGGAATTTATGAAAGAAATAAAAATCAAATGAAGAATGGAAGTGAGGAATGACAGTGAAAAGTAACAAAGGGAACAAAACACAGAGAAAGAAAGAAAAAGAGAATGGAGGAATGGGGAAAAGAACGAAAGAGAAAGTCAATAAGGAATAATTAATAATAAAAGAAATAAAGAAATGATTTGAAAAAAAAAAATAGGTAGAATGGAAGAAAAATTGGAAAGAAAAAACACATTTATTCATCCTATGGCAGCCGTACGTAGGAGCCTGTGAATCGTTACATTTTCGAAACAAAGAAATATAATTACATATAGGAGATTTTATTGTTTGATATATTACTATTTAAGTTATTTAATGAGCAAAAATCTGAAAATCGATAAATATATCGCATAGGAGTTATTGCAGGAACAACGACGAAATAATGAATACAATAAATAACACAACGATGCACGATAAAAGGGAAAGGGTACTCAATGAAAGTAATAAATATAATGTTATTTCGATCTAATGTTCACGCAAATACCTTGTAATTGTGGTCGATTCTTGTGCTTTAAATATAGGTCACATATTATACAAGATTGCAAAGCGAATTTCATAACGCCGAATTAGTATATTGTGCAAGGTCTGGGGCCGCAATACATTCTCCATGCAGAATATTGTACCCTGAACCCAGCAAGAAGTTGAGTAGTACGGAACCTCAAGTGATTTTTCGTCTCATTCTGTAGCTCTCTCTATTTCTTATCTCTTTCTCCTTCTGCACAAACGACCTTACCGTTCTTATTGAACCTTGTATAAAGAAACGAAATGGGACTACACAAAACCCCCCTCGGCGACAACTGGAAATGTGAATAAGCCCCCTTCATCCTAACCATCCTACAGTCTCTGCTCAAAACTCTCTTCCGAGCTCTTTGTAATACAGTCGTGTTCAAAATAATTACGTTTCATTTTTAATAAGCAATACAAATTATGTAGTCTGGTTCTTTACAACTGCAATAGTCTTCTTCTTCTTTTTCTTCTTTTTCTTCTTCTTCTTCTTCTTCTTCTTCTTCTTCTTCCTAAACACGGTTTAGGCCTTTACGACCTGTTCCGAGGCTAATTAAATGTTTTCAGTCAAATTGGTCACTCCATCTTCTCACCGGTCTCCCAACGTCTCGGCCTCCAAATGGTCTGTAAAAAAAAAAAGCTTGCCGTGGAAGTCTTGAAGGACTCATTCTTAATACATGTTCTTTCCATTGCTTCTGATATCTTTGTATCTCTTCCACCATATTCTCCTGTTGTAGTTGGTTTCTAATATCTTCATCACGTAGTCTAACTCTTCGGGTAACTCCCATTGTTGATCTCATGAACCTCATATGTGCTGCTTCTATTCTTGATTTATCCTTAGCTCTTAAAACCCAATTTTCACTTTCGAATTTTAGGGCTTGTTTTGAAGTAATATTATGTAGACCCTATTCTTAGTTTAATTTCTTTTCTCATCCTTTCTCAAAATGTCTTTTAATACAACCATTTAATTTATTATATTTTTGTAAATTCTCTTCTATATCTGTTTGTGCGCTCATAGTTAAGATTTTAGTACCTAAATATGTAAAATTTGAGACCTGTTCTATAACTTCCTGATTAATGACTATTTTTATTCGTTTTTGTATCTTTCCTTTGAGGGCCATTGATTTAGTTTTTGTATTAGATATAGTCGTGTTAAAATCTTTTGCTATTTTATTCAAATTATTAACCGCTCTTTGTAGTTCTTCCTCATTTTCCGCTAATACCACCTGATCATCTGCGAAACATATTGTGTCGATATTCTTCTGATTTAATAAAATACCTTTTGGTTCGATTTTTCTCCACTCTTCTATTATTTTGTTCAGATATAGATCAAATAATATTGGGAATAGTCCACATCCTTGTCGTAATCCTATGTTGACATCAACACTTATCTTTTTTGTTGTATCTTGAGCTAGGTTAAAATTGCAATAGTAAGATACAAAATACAACAGATTATAGGAGTAATTAGTATTACAGTATGATGGTCTGGGTTGCCTTAACTGCGGACGTGAAGTTGTGTTAAGTTCGCAATAAGGAGTTATACGTCTCGTGGGGATAAAAATAGGGAATAAAAATGTTGGACATTGCAAAAGTAAGAGAGGGTGTACAACGAATTAACTGGTTTAATAAGACAGTGAAGAAGCAGCTTTATCGATGCAAGGAAATTCAGATAATGTATGTATGTATGTATGTATGTATGTATGTATGTATGTATGTATGTATGTATGTATGTATGTATGTATGTATGTATGTATGTATGTATTTACACTGCAGTGGGTATATACCCGGTGGCAGTGGTAACTAATTACACTCAATAATGACAATAATAAACTTATTAATTAAAAATACAATTAATAATAATACTAATAATTAATACTAACAATAATAATAATAATAACAACAACAACAGGGAATATACTAAATTAAATGAAACGATCACTTAAAATAACATTTGAAATAAATCTAATTTGTATCTTAAAACTAAGATCGAACTAAAACCCACGAGTTCATATCTGCACAAGTACCTTTCAAATTACACTCATTTCGCTGTCAACTCACTCACTGCAATGGAACTACGACACATTTCACTGATTCTATCCTAATTTCACTAACACTTCAAAAACATTTCACTGTTCAAATACTATGCACTGCCACTATAAACTATAAAGCTTCACTGACAGGAACACGTTTCACTTACACAGCACACTTCACTGACACGACATACTTCTTCACTGAAACAACACACTTCACTGACACAACATAATTCTTCACTGATACAACACTTCAATAACACCATATCATTTACACCCTTTAAATACTGTGTATAATTACCGTCTATTAGTAAGGTCCTTAAGCCTATTTTTAAATACATTTTTGGTTGTTGGTAAAGCCTTTAGTAAGTCTGCAGGTAAAGCATTCCAGTCCCTGATAGTACGATTGAGAAAAGAAAACTTTCCAGTGTCCGTCCTCTGCCTTCTTTCCCTCAATTTATATGAGTGGTCGTTCCTTGAAGAGTAATTTGGCGGCTGCAACCTATTTTTTATTTCTCTCCAGGCAGGCTCACCTCTGTATGTTTTGAACAGTGCGCATAATCGAATTCGCGTTCTCCTGTCCGTGAGTGTGTCCCATTTTAATGGTGAATTTTTCCGACAACACTTAAGAGCCCGTTTTTTTTAATCTTTTCCAGTGTCTTAATATGTTCTAATCTGTAAGGATCCCAGTGAATTGGAATCTCGCATAAGATATAAATGTTCGCTCGTTATCACTTCTGCCATGTGTTGCTAGGTGGAAACCCAATGTCGTGTTGTCAAAA
Organism: Periplaneta americana; assembly: GCF_040183065.1. Lineage (NCBI taxonomy): Eukaryota > Metazoa > Arthropoda > Insecta > Blattodea > Blattidae > Periplaneta > Periplaneta americana. Next base: position 33,050,344 of record NC_091125.1, read on the forward strand.
TGGTATATAAATTAGTCCCATTCTGTATCTTTTCAAATTATCGGACAAAAACCTGACGCGAAGTACTAAATTTAATCCAGAATTAATTATCGAGTTGTCATTTAAAAGAAAATAATAAAACAAATTTATCCCCTTTAGAAAGCATGAAGGCGTATGGGAGGCAGTGAGGTGGTGTCTTTGGCATCAAGCTCCGACCATCTTTTTACACCTAAGAAAGTCCCAGTGCTCTATTACATAGGAATCGAAATGGGCTCAGTGGCCGTTCCTAAGTTTTGGCAACGAGAAAAATTCCACCATTATCTGAGAACTGAACTCGGAATCTTTTAGTCTGTAGTCAGTTATACCAACTGAGGTAGCCTGTTATTTATAGGAAAATGTGCAAAAATAGATCTATAATTTAGTAAACAAACTTCTGAAAAAAAAAAGAATGGTAGGCCTATTTCTGTTCAAATAGTAGGGATAACCAAGTTTGTCAGACTTTTTCCTTCCAATACAATGGTAGGATATTTGATTATTGAGCATTTTACCTCTACAGTCGCTCTCTCTAAGTAATGTAACAATATTTTAAAATAATTGTCCGACTTCGATATTTTCCAAGTATCACAATGGGCTGCGAATCTAATACCGTCACTTTTGAGCAAAAATTCTACTTAGAGACACAGAGATTTGAACTGATAGGCCTATCTCTGGGTGGAAAGCCGGCGTTCTTTTCATTCAACTGAAAAAGGAACCAGATCGTTACAATATTATTGTCCATAATTTATATCCATATCTAACGTCGTTAAGTAATCTTGGTTATCAATTTTTAGATTCAATATAATCATTCAATAGCAGTGTCCAGAATTGGGTTCTTACGGAAATGTGGGAAAGCCGTAATGAGAAAAGCGAGCAATGGGCTTGAAACTTACTTAAACAATGTCATTAATAACAGAAGTTTGTTTGAGAAAGACGAGTTCAGTTTCATATCATCAGAATCTTCTCTTCACATAGTTCACAAAATTATAAATGAATCGCGTTTTAGATTCTGAATTGATTCCGTTGTAGTTGCTGTGGGTAATGTAGCATTTGGACAAGTTTATTCGAAGATTCCGAATTCATCGTGTGGTAGTTGTTCTGGATAAGTAACAGTCAGTAGGGAAAGTTTTCTCTGAGATTCCAAAATTGATGCTCTGATATATATAGTGAATAAGTAGCAGAGGGGAAAATTTTTCCGGTATTACAGTTTACCCTGATAGTTCTGGTGAATAAGTGAGAGTGAGGAAGGTTTTCTCCGAGATGAAAGTTGTGCTGAATGAGTAGCAGTGGGAAAAATTTTATCTGAGATTCCTACTTGGTCCTGTGATAGTTGCAGTGGAGAAAGTAACATTTGGACAAATTTTATCCAAAATTCCCAATTGATCCTGTGAGAATTGTTGTGGCTGAATTACAGTGAATAAAGTTTTCTCCGAGATCCGAATTGATCCTATGATAGTTGTGGTGGATAAGCACGAGTTGGGCATACTTTCCTCCGAGATTCTGAATTGTTCCAGTGATAGTTGCGGTGGGTAAGTAGCAATAAGGAAAGTTTTATCCTAGATTCCTAATTGATCCAGTGATTGTGTGGTTCAATAGCGGTGGGAAAGTTTCCTCCGAGATCCGAATCGATCCTGTTATAGTTGTGATGAATAAACACAAGTGAAGAAAGTTTCATCCGAGATTCCGAATTGTTCCTGTGACAGTTGCGATGGATCTTATATAAAAACGAGAAAATTTTTTTCCGAGATTCCTAATTGATCCAGTGAGAGTTGTAATAGCAAAGTAGCAGTGGGGAAAGTTTCCTCGAGATCCCAGTTGATCCTATGATAGTTGTGGTGTATTAGGTAAATATGAGTGAGGAAAATTTCCTCCAAGATTCCGAATTGTTGCTGTGATAGTTGTGAAGGGTAAGTAACAATGAGGAAAGTGTTTTTCCGAGATTCCGAATTAATCCAGTGATCATTGTAGTGGCTAAGTAGAATTGGAGAATGTTTCCTCCGAGATTCCGAATTAATTCTGTCATAAGTGTGGTCAATAAGTAAGAGAGGGTAGTGTTATCTCGAAGACTCCGAATTGATATTGTGAAATTTGTGGTGGATAAGTAACAGAGGGAAAGTTTCCTACGAGAATCCGAATCGATATTGTGATAACTAATTATGGTGGAAAAATAATAGTAATAATTAAACTACCTACTGCATACGTCAAAAACTACCTTTTCGATGTCAGATGCTGGAAATGGGTATTTCCGCGAAATCCTGCGAAAATCTCGAAATATAGTCTACTATTTTTCGCAGCATCCCTGTACTTCTTATAATGATAAATTAAATCCTGTTTAGGAAAACATTTGAATGTGGAAGCATTCCTTAAGCTATTCTTGAGTTTCTTTGCAAGAAGAATCGACCGTAGAGTTGGCATGAGCTACACACCTTTGTTGGAACTTAATTTCTGTTTCCTCCTAAACGCTACTAAACATTTAAGTTACTCTAGCTACGAGTCATTTAACTTTCAAATGAAGTCTCTTATATGTCCTTTGTACTTCAGAGAGGACGTGTCTTGTGTTCCTGTAATAAAGCTCTAGAGTCTCATGTACTGTCTCATTGACACTTCATTGCACGGGGCCACAACGCTCTTACAGCGTGCCCACAAAATTTTAGACTACCCCTCTAACAGTTACCCTTTCTCTTAAATAATGAAAGCACCTGCTACGTATACTCTACAGCAACACAATTTAATTTAAAATGAAATATGGATGGAATTTAGTTTCCCAGACAGAGTAATATTATTCTGCTCCCTAGGTCAATATGGTCTGCTGCTGTGGTCAGCATTTTGTAAACCGTTCTCATTGCGACTCAACGACTGGGTGACCCAATGTTTCCAGTGAAATGTCTGGCTGCACCAGTTCCCGTTCACAGCTTGAAGAAGCAAATAAAATTTCTGTACAATTGTACAAGCAAGAATTCACAATATGAAGTCTTTGATTGTTACTTGAGGAAAAAAAATTCGCTCCGATGCCGGGGATCGAACCGGAGTCCTTGGTTCTACGTACCAAGCACTTGGTACGTAGGACCAAAGACTCGGGTTCGATCCCCTGCGCCGGAGCGAATTTTTCTCCTCAACTAACAATAATTGTTACCATATCAAATAAATTCTGTAGGACCAAAAAAAAATCTTTACGTATAAAGTCTTTGATTTAGTGCTTAAAACAACAACATTAACACCATTATTGCTCACATCATGTATAACGGATCATCTATTCTTGTCACAAACAGTTTCCTCGAATTAATTGATTGATTGACTGTTATGGGAGGAAGAGATGACTAATAAATTTTGTCACTACACGTTAATCGCAATTAGTATCAATTTATTTTTTTATTTAGCAATTGAAAATATTATTACAAAACAACCCTTGTCAAAGTTGCTATTTTTCAGGAGAACAATAAAAAATAAATAGAAGAACACATGTCAGCTGTTTCCGTACAACTGGTGTATATCCTTGTGGCTATTGCACCTGACATGTGTCATTTTTGGAGTCTATAAACATTTGAAATTGTAGAAAATGTGTTCTTAACTCAATTTTATTAAAAGTGACAAGGGCTGTTTTTGTAATAATGTTTTCAATTATATTTCTGTTTATGTTTTACCTACACTTATTCAAATGAAATATCCTACATTTATTAAACCATTTACTTTGTACTTCATTAACAAAATAAACTTCCGTTATATTATTTGCAGACAAAAGTTATATAGCCTACCTGACGTATTATTATCATCATCGGACTTTTAGGATCTAAAAAACTAACTTTTAGGCACCTGTAAAATAGGCCCTGAATTATCAAAATAGGTACTAAAACATACATTTAAGAACTTAAAAATACAATTAAAATCAGCTTAAAATACTATTTTATGCTGCTAAAATGTAATTTCTATCCACACAAACTACAGTAACTATAAAAATGCAATTAATTAGCCAGTATTAAGCATTGCGGTTACATTGACAAAAACAGTAAAAAAAAGTATTGCGGTTAGAAACTTTATTTTCGTTAAGTCTTAAATAATGAGTACCGGTACGTAATTTTTAACGAATTCATCGGCCTTATTGTTCTAAGGCTGCTAATACACAAGTGTTCATGTATCAATTAAATTAATTAATTTACCAATGAATTTACAATTAACACATTATTCATAATTGGCATTTCAATACATAACATTTTTCTCTAATGTTATATTGTGAAACTTTGTCTTTTCATAGACAGAACCATTTTATAAGCGAAAAAACTTATTTCCGATGATACCGAAACAATGAATGCATATTTAAATCTAGCAATATTTGCCATGCTGATTTCTTCAGGGAGAACTGCATCCTCCCGATTCATCACATTCCTACTGTTTGCTTAAGTGCTCAACAAAACCAGACACCTTCCAGGAATTTCTTCGTTTCTACCACCAAACTATTACAGGATATTTGAACCATACCCACTCCATGACATTCAAAACTTTCTCTTTCACTGCTACACGAAAATGTAATAACAATAAGTTACGTAATAAATAGAAAGAGGCAATTTTAGGCTCTAATACCTTAAAAATAGGTCTCAATGGGCAAAATAGACATTTTAGACAACACAAAACATCTTTCAAACGTCCATAGTTTATTATAAATATGAAGATATTTAATTAGTTTTAGTTTATCCCTACAGAAAAAATTAGCATTTAGCCTAAAATCCGAGTTCTACTTATTATATAAATTGTACTCTTTGAATATAACTAATTACATTTATAGTTCACTTTTTAAAAATTCATATCACAGAAAATGATTTAGGCCTATTCCTTTATTCCTCGCTGGCTGTTTGGAGCTATAAGAACCTTGGTTGTATTAATACAACTGCACATTCTATTCTATCCAAAGCCTTCTGTCGCCATCTATTGCCCCCAAGCACCTTCGTTTTGAGGTGTTCCCATAGGAAGAAATCACATACCGTTAAATCAGGTGACCTAGGTGGACAAGCGACATCACATTTCCCAGAAATGATGCGGCCTGGGAACAAAACATTCACAGCATCCATCGAAATTCTTGCGGTGTGGTTTGTTGCCCTGTCCTGTTGAAACAGTGTGTTTTCATTCACTGGAAAATGGGCGAGTTGTGATGTAAAAAAGTTCTGTATCATTTCAACATATCGCACTGAATTAACAGTCACTGCATCTCCGGCCTCATTCTCAAAAAAGAAGGGCCGATTATTCTAGTTGATGAAACCGCGCACCATACCGTTACCTTTTGGGCATGGAGAGATTTCTCATGAAGTGAACGAGGGTTTGCCTCCGATCAATATCGAAAGTTTGGTGTATTCACAATTCCACTGAGATGGAAGTACGCCTCTTCACTCATCCACAAGTTATTCACAAGGTCTTCATCCTCTGTCAATCTAACAAGCAAAGCCTCACAAAATCGAATTATCTGTTGATTATCACCAGCATGAAGAGCCTGAACAGTTTGAATTTTGTATGGGTGAAATCGCAGATCCTTATGGAGAATACTTCTCAATGATGTACGACTTATTTCAACAGTTAATGTACGACGTCTGGTCGATCGTTGTGACTTCTTAAAACCCCTGTAGATCTCTTTCAATGTTCTCTGGGGTTCGAACTGTTTTAACACTACCTCCTTTTTTTTTGTCGTTGATCCAGTTGGCTCCGAGTTACTCACCCAAGTTCGAACAGCTTTATCCGACGGTACAGGCTGGTTGCGCCGTATGTTGAAATGCAGACGGAAAGCTCGTCGGGTTTGCACCAAACTCTCGTTATGAAGATATTACGCTTTAAGTGCGTAGCCGCGCTGTTCCCCGGTCCAACGCTCCATTGAAATCAATTAATTGCAGTTTGCAGTAACGATGAACACCATTTAATAAAACATGGTAGAGACAAACAACTTGGTTACTAGGGAACGCGGAGATAGTGAGTCACCGCCTAAGGCAGTGATGTCAAAGCAAACGCATTTTTCTGACCTTGACTCGTGCGCGGGCAGCAAGCGCTAAGTATGGAAAGAGGAAGGATTGTGTATATGAATAAGCAACCTGTTGGATTAAGAAAACAGTGGTGCACAAACTTCAAACGGAACGTGAAATTTTATGTCGTTATTTTTATATGGCTTCTTTCTGTTTAATATTCTCTATATTGTCTGTAAAACAAAAGTACTAACACTGATTTCTTAATATTGCACTTGTGTTTTAAATCTTAATAACATAATAGAGAGTTAAGAAGGAATATTCACTTAAATTCCATAGTAGTATAATATTATACTGTATTAAGTGGATGAAATACATCATTCATTAAGAAAGTGATATTCCAAAGAAAGAAATTGAATATGAAATGATAAGTTGGAATTTATATTGATGGTATTTTTAGCCTTACAAAAGTAATCAATAAACTAATCAAAACAATATTACAGTACAAATCAAAGTTACCTAGGTATTGTATCTGTTTTAAGTGTAACTAATATTACATAACAAAACTCTTATCGTATTATGCTTTTAAGGTGATATTTGTGAGCAACTTCCTATCATCAGAATATTAAATTATTTTCTCGAAATGTGCTGAAGCTATAGAGCTGACATTTTTACAACACATGGGCACGTATCTTTTGCTTATGATGTAACAGTAGTTGCTTTGTTAATTCATTTCCTTACAAACAATTTCCATGCGAATATTTTCAAAATTTTCAATAAACTATCTTCAGTAATACGTATATACGGTATATTAGATTTACGAAAACATTCTGTAAGGCTACTAAATAAATAGGCCTATATCTGAAAATTTCACTTTTCTATACGAAAAGTTGAGAAAATATTTCTTTTGAATAGAAAAATCAAACTTGTGAAAAATGAGCATTAAAATTAAAACTTGCATTCTTATAATGCACTTATACTTCTCAGGCAAATCTAAAAATTAACATGGATACAGTTTTAATAAGTTCTCTTCCCTTTATCTATTGAATCAGTGCTGGCCATCCCTGAATATAGCTCGACCAAGCGGTATAAACCACCTCTTTCGCCTGTCTCTTTCCTTTCCGCTGTAAAGCGCTCAGGCTCTCCTGGGCTCTAAAGCACGCGCTTGCTCCTGTGGGCATCAATTGACATGCCTGGCCTAAGGAGTCATAAATTGTAAAGTAAGTAGATAAAGAAGAGACGGTTATATCCATTCTCACCCTCTCCATATGAACAGTATACTCCGATAAAATCTTTCCGTTTGACTGGCCCACCTGTTATACATGGAATGTGATAGATTTTACTCTAAAGCAAAAGAATCTCATAAAGCTCTTCAGATAAATGAGAAATTTGCTCGAAATCATGTATAAAATATTTCTGCTTAATATTTTCTTTGATAAGGAACCGCGAGGAGCAACATATTCTCCAACTTCTCTACGTCGTGTTCATTTTATTTTAGTTACATATATAAACGAACTCAGAATTCGGTATTTGTGAAGGTGACATTAGCATTGTTTTAGTATGTCACATCAAACGTGAAGAAACGCCTTAAACTCAGGCAGGATTCGACCCCAGGGCCATAGCGTGAAAGCTACACCTTTAACTATTGTATAAATCGTGGTTTATTTGTTATTTTTTACTATTTCTTAAGTAAAATCTAATTCCCCGCAACCAAGAATATTTCCAGATTTCTACTGAAACACACACTGCGGTGTAGAAGCACTAAACTTCTTTTACTCCCATACTATGCGGAAGATTGTTTACATTTCTGAGGCTGTGTGAATATTAAAAGCTGTTTTATTTGATCCAGGAATTTTCTGTGTGGTCTAGTTCGTATCTTCATGCCGGTTCCCGGAAAGCTTACTGTCTGGAAGCATTGTGGCTGGATGTAGAAGTTCTAAATGCTCAGCAATGTATGAAAATGCCAGAAGATATCACGGTAATCTCTATGTAATGGGGCAATGGTCTGTATATAGTATTGTATGCTCACTGAAGCAAGTGAATGCTAAAAAAGAAAGACACACAGATTTATGTACGTAGTGTACTTTTCTTCAAGTTCCTTCCTTTTATGCATTACATTTCTTTTTCCACTTCCCCTTTCCCCTTATTCTTCTGTTTTCCAAGCAATGGAACCTTCAATCTTCTTCACCAACCCTCCTTCAATGCATTCAATATAGTACCTTTTGTCCCTTTTATACTATATTCTCCTCCCTCTTACCCCTTATGTTTACTCAGGCTAAGTCCATAGAGCGGTCGGTTTAATATGGAACTGGACCGCTCGGCTTAGCTAACATTGAGGTAGAAATATGCGGTGGTCCTTGCAGAGGGAGTGGCGAGCACAGGCGCCAAGGGGACCAAGTAGCTAACTCACTTCCTGAACTAGAAAGCCGGTGAAATGTGACCGAAAAAGCATATAAGTTTCAAAGAGAGAGATAGAGGAGAGAAAGAAAGAGAGGTTGTACTTCTTTGAATCCAATATCACTTACCTTGAAGCGATGCTGGTATTGTGCATTGGACAGAATGGTATTTGGGATCTGGAACGAAATCTTTCTGTACATCTCTGAACCGCTTAACACTATGTAAAGAGAAAGAATACTACTACATCTACGCTAAATATTGATCTTTGGTCCTAAAATATTTACAGTTCCTGTATAGAGATTTTTCTTTTACTTTTCTCATACCTGTATTACTGTATTTTAAACATAGCCTATCTATTTAGAATAGATTGTCTCATTACTAGATATGATAGATTTTCGCAATAACGATAAATGCGAAATATCCCAAATGCTGTCAAAATGAGTAATTTTATGTTTAAAAGCATTTTAAGTATTTTTAATCCACAATAAAATTAGAAATTTTATTGTTTTTTTTTTAATAAAAATTAAAATCAGAATCTATCTAAAAGCACCGCCACATACAGATTTCTATATATGTTCAAATAGTTTGATGATCCCCCTCCATGCTATCTTTTACAGTAGACCTATGAATAGCACATGAATGTAACCTATTCGTTGATATCTGTACCATTTTCTCGAGTTTTTAGTTAATTTGTTCGGTTCTGGCGGTAGAATATGGGTTGCCTATGCGATATCTGGTCCTCACAATTTCACTATAATTTAATATGCTGCTTTACTTTATAAGAATTTTAAATTTAAAAATTTAGTAAATGCACCTGTTAACACATTGATGACATTGAATTTCTACCACTAAACTTTCTATAAAAATGTTCCATCGTAAAATGATACAAAATGCCAAATTCTGACATTAAAAGTAATATGAAATTCTAAATTTTATTTTTAAAGTATTAAATATATCATTTTAAGTTGATAACGTCTACTCATTATCCAAGTGTAAAATTTTCGCAGATTGAAACCTAATCAAGGATAATGAACTTAAATTAAGAGGACAAAGAAAATGTTTAAGTCTGGCCAGTTTTGGAATTTAAGTAGTGTTACATGTAATGGGTTTATGCCTAGAACATATAGTAGGATAGTAGTGTACGTATTTTGTGAGTTGTGTAGAATGTATATGAAACTAATAAAATTATTTTAGGTAATATTCAGTCTATTAGTGTGGTTATAAAACAGTCCCCAGAATCCAGAATTTAATAGTAAATCTTATCAGGAGGATGTAATCTAATATGAATGCAATCAATAGCATCAATGGCTTTAGGACACAGCAATTTGATGAAATTAAGTCTTGGTCGCAGAGATCTCACTTTCCTCTTGTGAAAATATGATATACTGTGGGGCTACAGAAGCTACCACTCGTGCCACACAGAGTACAATGCGCGTTACAGTAGATTTATGGAACCTCTGAAATCTTCTTTCGTTAACGTTATCAGCAAACTACCATCGGCAAAAAAAAAAAAAAATCGCAACGCAATAAGTAGGACTAACTGATGAAAAGGTTTAAAGGAATGATTTCTGAAATAAAAAGGAAATAGTTTATCTTTTCAAATAAGTTTTTAATTCTAACCCTAAAAACAAATGTTTTTGCACTTTCTCATTTTTTTGTTGCATGTTGTATGCGAGATTCAACTTTTGAAACAAGATTAGGATGGACTGATTCGAAAGTCTGAATCTATTTTAAAACTAATGTTCGTTGCATATTTAAAAGTTGCCCACTCTATTTCGAAAGATTCTTTGCTGTTGTGGTCATTGTATAATAGTGATCATCTCCTCTTCGTCGGGCGACGCTGATATAACCTCTGCAGTTGCGAGCGTCGTTAAATAAAAAAACATAACATCTCCTCTTCGTTATTCATACTATTTGGAAAACATCCGTAATATCCATGTGTACAGCGGAAACAGCCATCTTGCACTGTTAAGCCTTGAACTGGAGAAGACCACCGATCAAGTTAAACTCAAGTTCACTGAAGATTTATTGGTAGTTAAGTTTTGTAATACGAAACAGAACGAAAAACTTGGAGTTTTAAACTCAACGTAAGGTGCAAACAGCGTTCGTAGGCCTAATACCGGTCCTTAAGTGATAAACCAATGCTCCTTTTGGGAGTAATATGAAAAATACTAGTAATAATATTGTTTCTATTATGAATACCAGAGAGAAGAATGCCAGAAGATAAGTTACCTAAAATGGTGCTGGAATGGTGTCCGTCTTGGAGAAGAAGGAAAAGGAGACCTCGAAATTCATGGTTACAAGAGATCAGAACAAGGATAAGGGAGTGCAGACTGAACGACATGGATTGGATGGATAGAGAAGAGTGGAGAACAAGAATAAGACTTTAGGCACAGAAAGATGTGTAAACATTATAAATCAGTATATAAATAAAAGACAATTATGAATACCTGTAATACAGATCGGGATGAGTTAAATTAGATGTACTCTCGGCTCCACAAGTAAAGAACCCTGGCCTCACACTACTTCTACACAGATGACAGTGATTGGCAGGCCAGCTAGGGGAAGTTGTCTTGCTAAAACTTTCAGCTGTTGCCATGTTTGCGCTTGGCTTGACTCTTTAAATGTATTTTCTTTTGCAACTGGTTGGATTCTTTCAAAAATGGAAAATTCACAACACAGCATTCTCGGCGGTCTTCTGGCGGTATCTTTGTCCACAATTTCACTAATTGGGGGAGCGTGTCAGTCTGATTTATGGCTTCCTGAACCCAACCCTGCAACGAAGGTTCTTTACTTGTGAAACCAAGAGTAGTTCCGATTTTTCCCACTATTGGCTTGAATTTAACGTCACTTCAATAGCCTCTCAAAAGTATACATTGAGTTGGAGGTCTTTTTGTGTTATTTGTCTATGGCTATAATATTGTCATGAGTCAAAGCGTTCAAACGTGTAGCCATGTTTCTGCCTCATTCTGTGCACGAAATGGTAAGCATTTAGCGAGAAGATGCATGTTTTACACTCTTTTCCGAGGCAGGATTAAAAATGTAATAGGAACAAACATCTCTTGTGGCGTCGGCGCCTCATCCACTTGGTGATGTTAAGGGATTGCTACAAGAGAATGTAACGTATAATTTGATGGCTTAAAACAACCTTAAGTAAACACAGTCCGGTAGACTCGCTCTGTGGCCATTCGGCTGAATTGTTGCTCCGTCTCTGTCTACCTCTAATGCAATAACTGCTAACCAAACCACACATACTTACACAAACACACACGCAGTCGCTTTCTCTCTCACACATACGCACACACGCACTCAACTGAGTGTTTTATGTTTGCGTATAAAAAGTATTGATTAGTTTGTTACAAGACCTGGAGCACGGGGCCGAGGGCTCGCTAGTTGAACGGCCGTGATACTGGGAATCTCATGATATATGATTAAAGCGGAAAGTTTGATAGTTCAGGTTGAAAATGTTTACAGCATTTTGTCAGGATGAGGATGATAAAAAACCAGATGATATCATGCGCATATAAATCCACTAAAACTTTTTATAACGTTTTCAGAAGAGCTTAAAGTAGTAGAACAGGATGAAAGATTTTGAAGGCATCGAAGCTTTCCAAAGTAGAATTTTTAGATTAGAAAAGTCGCATGGCTGATTTCCAGACTTATTCTTGTAAAGAATACATTTTGTGGTTGTAGTTCCTCAGTAATATTGTCTTGAATCTATAAGAAGCAAAGTAAATAACTGACAGTATAATAACCGGTATGGAAAAGTCAAAATCTTATGCTTGCTTTCGAACTGCACGTGAAGGGAAAAGGTCATCATTAGATTAATAGTAATTTGAGTCAAATTTTAAAAAATAAAGAATAAACAAATACTGTACGGAATAGTGGGATAAGAATATAAATAATAATAATTAGAAGGCGGATTTTAGCATATTTGCATGTCTTATTCCATGGTTACAAATTATATGCTACCAATATATGAGGCGTTCCGTAAGAGAAGGGCGAACCCGCCAAATATATCTGTAGAGATAATCGATGTTCAAAGTATTTTAACTGTAAACGAGATAAGGGCGAAGCCGCCAAGGACACGTCTGTAACTAATGATAATTACTTTGTACACTGAAAAACGAATAGGCCTACCTTTATTGAAAATTGCAATTAAACGTCCAATTTAATATTCCAACTTAATAGTGATCATAGATGACATCATGAATTCATCAATATTATGGGAATAACTTGAAAACAGTATATTAGAAAAAGCAAAGGGCGTAGAAGGAACTCAGTAGTGGCAGAAAATAATAATAATAATAATAATAATAATAATAATAATAATAATAATAATAATAATGGTTAACTTAATCTGGCACAGTTAAGGCCATACGGCCTTCTCTAACACTCAACCAGGAGTAAACCTGCGACAAAAAAAAACACTACAAATTTACAAAATACAGCACACACATAACTGAAGTAGATAATCATAATATTCTAGATCATATACTCGTATGTAACACATAACTCCTCGCTACGTTAAAATCGGCAGCACTTTGAAGAGAACAACCGCCAGGATCGCCACCCGTCCGCCGTAAACGAACACGAGATGGCAGCACAGTCGCTAATGCAATTCAAATGGGTATTATGACGTGACTCCTTATGTAACAACTAGATGGCAGCGTAGTAAACCTGGCAAAAGTTGTTAACCTCAAAGCCTATAACCCCGACATATTTGTTACATATACGAGTATGATCTAGGATAATATAATGTAAACAAGTCGGTAGAAATCAGACATAATTATAACATACAGAAAAGAATAAAAATGCGTGGTAAAATGTGAACAGTAAGTCAAAATAAATGAGACATACAAAGTATAAAAATGCGAGGTAAAATGTGAACAGTAAGTCAAAATAAATGAGACATACAAAGTTTAAAAATATGAGATAATAATAATAATAATAATAATAATAATAATAATAATAATAATAATACATCAGACTTTACTTTGGTTCAATCACTCGTAACGAATCTGTTTATGGGAAGAGATACAAATTTTATAACAATGAGACGCTCTTCGCTAAGGTTACTGGCGATCTGGCTTCACATGAACTATAGAACTGTTACAGAATTTGCAAAAAAAAAAAAAAAAAAAAAAAAAAAAAAAAAAAAAAAAAAACTATAAATAATTCTCTATTTTATAATAGAACTACTGGTTGGGAACACAAGCTATTGGATACATTTAATTATTCTCTCTCTAACTCATGCAAGAAACAGAGTTAAAAAATAATTGAGGATGGATTTTGGGTCCTCAGCCATTTCGTGTTTTTATTTGAAATAATTATTTATTTGTTTATTTTACAATAATCTACTTATGTATATTCATGTGTATCGATTCCGCATAAATTTATTTCTAGATGCTGAATACGAATGGCACATAAATGGAACGCCCGAAACTACTTTCTCGATAAGATGGATATTGTAAATGTGTATTTTCATGAAAATCTCGAAATAAATTTTTAACGGGATCTCAATATTTTCTTTATTGAATAAGGAAATACATAGATTAAAATAAATTCTTACGATATGTGAAACACAACGGAAGTTTAATTTCAATCCCAATTGATTGAAATTAAGTAAAAAGTAGAATAATTCTGTTTCTAAATCATACTAGTCCCATTTATAGTGTCTCGATAGCTACATGGAAGAGCTGACTAAGAAATTATACACACACAGGATGATTCACGAGAAGTTATCGCCATTTTATGAGGCTTACTTCCGAACACATTCTGAGCAAAAAATGTCATTCAAACATAGGTCCTATTCTCAACATTATCAGAGTTACACTAATTTGAAGCTGTTTGTAAAATACACTTTTTATTTAGTTTTAAGAGTAAAAGAATAACAAATGGAGAATGGACTATTCAGAAGTATCATTTGTTGTCTTCGCTAGTATTCTGAAGCTAAAAATGTGATGTTAATTCCTAATTTTCTTTACACAGATTTTTTTTTTTTTTTTCAATTTTAACTAACAATTGCATTATTCTTACGCATTTATTCACAACAAATGGTTGCAAATCACAAGAATTCTAGCAACTTGATTCTTTACAGTTCGGTTTTGAATCCTAATGTACAATCTTAAAGAGGTTACAAAAGTGGCGTGATTATAACTATTGTGATAAGTGCGTACGAAAAATGTACTTTTGTAGTTACAAATCGAAAAAAAAATGTAGGAAGCAACTGTGGAATTAACAACATTTTTAGCTTCAGAACACTAGCCAATTAAAGAAATGATACTTCTAAATAGTTAACTCTCTTTTTGTAATATTCTTTTACCCTTAAAATTAAAGAAAAAAGGTATGTTTCAAACAACTTCAAATTAGTGTAACTCTGAAAATACTGAGAATAGAATCCATGTTTATATGACATTTTTTGCTCAAAATGTGTTCTGAAATATGCTCCTTAAGTGACAGTAACTCCTTGAACTCCTTGTGAATCACCCTGTATATGCATTTTTTTTCTGTCCGAGAAACAAATACATGTGACAAAGTTCGTAAGTAAATTGTCGTGTAAATAAATTAAGATTTGATATTTTTTGTTTTATTAATAATTGTATATAGGGCTATTACAACAATCTCTCTGCGAGTACGCCATATCTTAATGAGCCTCAATTTTCTGACATATTCGTTATCTGACTCTCCTTCCCTTACCTTTATGATCGAAACTGCTGTACACATTCACAGTTACAGAACATACAGAATGGCTTAATACTGCATGCCACAAATTCGTGACATGTTACATAGTTTTAAACGGATTATATAAATTCAGAAAGTGGATGGTAGATATGGATCCCAAACCGTGAATAAATAAGTGTTAACGAATATTTTTACTGAATTTTCTCGTTTAGGATATCTCTACGTCGTAACGTGGTGGCTACAGCAGTGTGATAATAACAAGTTAAAACGAGAGCGTGTACGAGTACAGTCAAATTACAATCTATATGCAGCTAAGTACGAACTAAAAACTTCATTTGTGGTATAATGGAAAAATTATTTAAATGAATATTTCTACTCTTATTAGTCTGTTAATATAATTAGTCTCTTCATGTTCATGTCGTAACATCAGTTGTAGTCAGTGAAGATGTAAATTTTTTTCATCTGTTTAACAAGGTTAGTGTAATGTTCATTAATGAGAACACAGTTCAACCACAAAGTAGGAATAGAGAAGTAAAAATTTTTAGGCGCATGAAGACGTGAAACAGAGGTATTTAATATTATAAAAATTATATTTAAAGAATTACCACAAACATTTATATGATGTTATATCTAGTTTAACGCCGTAATGCTACTTAAAATTAGGAAGACCACCTTCAAAAGTAGGCTTAGCTATGTGACCCTATTTCTGAATACGAGTAAAATAAGTTATTTACATTTCTTGAAAAGCATATTTAGATATATTTATAGCTTCTTCAGCAGATTGCAGTATATTCAGCTGCTGTAACACAGCATAGAAACCACTGTTGACGCTTCGATTCCTGCCTGGTGTCCCAACTTCTTGTTTTGTCATATAGAAACACGGGAATACTACGGCACATATCTGTATAGTGTTCAGTTAAATGGAATATTGAACTTCTCCACACATTAAAGAAAAGAAAAGGCTACAATGGAGAAAAAACGAGAAAGAATGAAGGAAATTATAAGAAATAAAGAAAAGTAGAAAGAAATTGGAGAAAGGTATAAAGAATAAAATAGAGAAACTATGATGAATGGGAAGAATGGCACTAATAAATAGAATAAATATGGTACAGAAAGAGTTAAAGAAATAAATTCATGTTGAAGTAAAAGAGAGAAGAATGAGGGACAGAAAATGGAATATAGGAGAAAATTGAAAGAAAGAGAGAGAACTAATGAAACATATAAAGAAATACATAAAGAGAAAGAAAGAGAGTATTATTTAAAAATATGTAAAGTGAGAATTATAAAAAAAGAAAGAAAATTGATAGCAAAGAAAGAAAGAATGTTAAAGTACTGCTAGGAGAGGGGGAAGGAATTATAGAGAGAGGAAAGAGGAAGGATTGCTTAGAAAAAGGAAAGTAATCCTAATGAAATAAAAAAGAAGTATAAACAAGAAGATATTAAAAAGAATTAATAAATAGTGGAAGAGAGAGTAAGAATTATTAATAAAAAATAAAACAGCTGAGAAAGGCAGAGAGGGTTATAACGGAAGAGGGAAGGAATTACAAAGGACGTTATAGGAGTAGGTACTTGTTAAGAAGGAAGAAATGTTGGGAAATAAATAATTGTTAAGAAAGTGAAACGGAATTGTTCAGAACAAAGAAACTGATGTGCAAATATGAAGAAAAAGGGAAGAAATTGGAAAGTAAGAAAAGAAAAAATGAGGAAGAAAGGATTGTTAAGAGAGAAAGAGACTTATAAAGAAAGAAAGAAGAAATTTTAAGAAACAGAGAGAAAGATTTGAGAAAGGAAGAAGGAATTAAGAACCGAGAAAGCATTATCAAGAAGGAGAAAATAGTATTGTTGCGAGAAAATAAGCTATAAAAATCAGAAAGAAAGAATTGTTAAAAAGAAAAGAAGAAATTATGAATAAAGAAAGAAAGAATGCAAAAGAGAAAAAAGGGGGGAGGAAACTTGAGGAAGAATAGGAGGAAAGAGAGAATTAATAATTAAGGAAGAAGGAAAGCTCGATAACTAAATTTTCGAATTCATAATACATGTATTATATTTCGTTTGCTCTGTGTTCAAAGTAGTGCTTCCGATTAAAAATGCAGGGAACTCGGGTTATTTTCTTGGCAGGGAAGTGGAAATTTAATATCAACGTGTTTTAAAAGGTTGTCATTTATTTAGTGTTTTGCTTGTGTTGAACTCCAATCTTCAGCCGTGCTATTACACTACTGAAACTTCGTTGAAGCATTGCAGCTCATGCATTTTGTCAAGACACTCGCGATGCGCAGTAGGGCAACAACGTTTCTTTGGAGGGGTAGGAGTAGAAGGGAAGGTCGGGCGTGTGTCTACCGAGTTCAAGGCAAAGGCTAACCCATTCCCCTATAGTTCGTAAGAAGACTCATCCGATTTCGTGCGCAGCTCTGTAGGAAGAATAGGGGAGTGTCTGGACATAATGCATGAGCTGTACTAGTAAGTAGAACAATATAGGCCTAAAAATTTGTACTTTTTGCGTTAATATTACATCTGTTTCTAATATTCCTTCTCGCACGTCGTAAATCATCAGTCTTCTTTTCTCTGAAATAAGAAAATAACATTTTTATGAAGAACAAATAACTGAAAATAACTGACTTTTTGGGAGATGAACAATAATAAGTGAGGATGGGGTAAGTATGAGCGAGTTGTTTAGATGGTGCAAACAAAGAAATTACGCAAGTTTATCATTACAAGATCTTTCAGAAGGTAAAGATTAGATAAGGTAAGGGAAAATACCCAAGGAGAGAGATTCGATCCGGTGCTGTGGATTGGGCCTCGGCGTAACTCAGTGGTTAGAGCGCCTACTGCGTAGGACTGGGGATCCGTGTTCGATCCTCGGCGCCGGAGTGAATTTTTGTCCATTAATAACCAAAGGTCTTTCAGAAGGGCTTCACGATTCCAATATTACGGTAACTCCATATTAAATAATATTGAATATTTTGTAATGGTGCTGACTCTCTTGCAGATGATCTATTGAGACCTTTAGCGTCGTTTAGCATAATTCATACAAGCCATACTTTAACTGACTCACAAAAGTTCTCTTTAACACAAGATTAATTGATTGCATATTTTAGTTCACTTTTTAAGCGCTACAATCAATATCTGTCGATCGCTGACCTTAGCGAAAAAAAAAAAGAGCGCCTAGAGATTAAGCAATCTTAAGAACAATGCACACGAATGAAAGTTTCGAGATATGCGTGGAAAATGCACATGAACGCCCATCTCTACACTAGACAATGGCAGAGTGGGATATTTTCGTGACGTGAAATCAGGACTATGCCGGGTCACATCTTGTATCCATTGCTTGTAAACCATCTTCGAGCCACCCTGTATGTCATATATGTATGTCATATGCAGAGTTGTGTAGATTTGTGTGGATTTCTATTAATTTAATCAGCTTTCCTCTTCCTTTACAGCAGTAAATGAGGAAACGTACAGAGTAGATCGTAGCTACATGCTTTATTTCCATGTTTATGAATACATGGACTACCAGACATACAAAATAACTCCGTAGCTTCCCGTCGTACAATGTATCCAGCGCCAGTATTAGGGGATATTCAGATGGATACTGCTAAGTTATGGGAAATGTAACTTCACAAGGGCTTTAGAAATCTCTTCGAGAAGGAAGCACAACTGAATTCAATATGGATTGAATGAATAGTTGATACAATACAGACGCAATACATGGAACTTCGTGATGTTCATATGCAGTAAGCCATATATACCATTGACATAAACACATTAATTAATAACAAAGTTTTAGAGAAAATCTGATAGAAATAGTAATTAAACATGAAGTGTGCAGAATTACAGAGAGATAGACAAATAGCTCACTGCAACATCGTTACTAAATGTTGAAATAACTATATTCTACCAAATAAAGAACAGTGCAGACACTATATTTCATACTTTTGTCATTGTCATCATGATGATATCATAAATATCGCGGTTTATTATTATACGTATTCAATCACCTTATAAATTTAGATAAATATTGCGCATACAATGCGTTTCAGAAGTTGTATATATAATAATTTTTATATGGGCTGATATTATTACGCAATTTTTGCTTACTCATTATACGAAGTGATAGAGATTCTGAAAGAAAAGCCAACTTAATATAGAAAGGAAAAATGAAAAAATTTTAAAAAGTAGAGAAATCAGGATATGTAAAGAAAGCACAAATGAAAAGAGAAAAGAAGAAATAGAACAATCAAGAAATGAACAAAGAAACGGAATCCCAAATAAGACAAGAATAAATAGAGATATCAAGAAATGAAAGAAGAAGTTTAACATCGAAAAGAAAAGGAGAAAGAGAAATCAGAAAAATGTAGAAATAAGCAAAAATGTAGAATAAGCAAAAACGGCTTACGTTCTGGACGGCCCTCGTAATTGCGCTCGAGTGGCCAAAATTTGTATAACCACTTGTTTTCACATTATCATCATCATCATCATCATCAGCATCATGGATTAAGCCTTATAAGGCTCGTTCCGGTCTCATTTTTTTTAACACTGTTGAGCCCATCTTGTTTTCGGTCTACCAACATTTCTTCTACCTATTGGGTTATAGTTCATCATCAGTTTTGGTATGCGGTCTACTTCCATTCTTTGTATATGTTGTTTCCAATCGTTTCTATATTGTTTTATTCTGTCTATTAATTTAAAAATGCTTAGTTTCCTCCTTATATCATCACTTCTTTTCCTATCCAATAAGGTGTAACCTGCTACAGATCTTAGAAATTTCATCTCTGCTGCTTCTATTCTTCTTTCTTCTTTTTTAGTCAGGATCCAAAATTCAGACCCATAAAGCAACATTGGCACTGCCATTACCTTATAAAATTTAATTTTCGTTTCTTTCCTAGTACTTTTTAGGGATCTGTTAATGACACCGCATACATAGCTGAATTTATTAATCTTGTTTTGAATATCTTCATTCTTCATATAAGAAATGTTGCACCCAAGATAATTGAAACAATTTATCTGTTCAATAATTTTTCCTTCCAAGACAATTTTGGCTCTTAATGTATCTGCTCCTCTAAATGCTAAAACTTTTGTTTTATTAATTGAAATGTTTAAGCTAAAACTTTTACTTATATTATTTAATTAGAATAGAGCCCTCTGTGCCCCATTTTCAGAACTGGATATTAAAACTTGGTCGTCCGCAAAGAGCAATGTATCTACGAATATATTTTTTTAAATTTTAAAATGTTCATTTAAATCCATCTGCCAATCTGTTACGATTTTGTCAATATAAATATTAAAAAGTGACGGTGAAAGTGGACACCCTTGTCTTACTCCTTTATTTATTGTTGCTGCTATATTCTTTCTTTCCATTGATGTTCCAATTACAATTTTATTTTGAACGTATAAACTTTTAATTGCTGATATTAAATGTTGTGGAATACCTTTCTCTTTCATTATGATCCATAGTTTGTTTCTGCAAACATTGTCAAATGCTTTTTCATAATCCACAAAAATCATGTATGTTGGTAGATTATGTTCGCTATGTTTCTCTATTATTTGATTTATGGAGAATATACAATCGGCACAAGATCTTCCTTTCCTAAATCCATTTTGACTTTCTGAAAGCATGTTTTCTATTATGATATTAAGTCGAGCTTTTAATATTGACGCATATATTTTATGGCATGTATTCAAAGTGCTTATTCCTCTATAATTAGAGCAATTTTTCTTATCTCCTTTCTTATATATTGAACATATTTTCCCTACTCTCCATTCTTCTGGTATGTGTCCGTATTTCCAACATATGTTCATCAAATCTAATAATCTGTATTTCAGTGGTAATGAAGCATATTTTATTAATTCACTATTGATATTATCTGTTCCTGGGGATTTTTTATTTTTAAAATTGTTAAGGGCTAATAATAATTCATCAAAAGTAATAGGATCTACGTTTTCATCTATTTGTGTTAAAATTTCTTCTTCTGTTTCTTCCTTTTCTGTCCAAAGATCCTGATAATACTGTAGCCATGTTTCTTCTGGTATCAGATTTAGTTGTAGATTATCTCTTTCTTTCTTACATAGATGTGTTAAGATTTTATAAGCATGATGGACGAAAAAAAAATCTTTTTTATCTGCCCTCTTAGCTAAATTATATCCTGGGGTAATGAGTTGAAGGATTCATTATAGGATTGTCTAACATTACCAATACATTTCAATAGAAAAAAATCCAATGAGACAAACAGCCAAAGTGGGATTGGAAACTATGTCTCCTTACAGCCTGGGACAAAATTCTTATTCGTTACCGCAGATCATAGTAGTGACCCTATTTATTTACTTTCTGCCAATTTATATGGGCAATCCACATAGGATATAATAGCAACAGCTAAATATTAGTGGGTCCTTATTTGAGGTGAATAAATACGCAATGACTATTTGCTCCAAGTAAAAATATGGATGATGTACTTCGTGAATTTTTGTTTAACGTAGAATAAACTGACAATGTGTACCTCGTACGGGAAGTTTGCTGTCTGGGTTCGAATAACATTGTTTCACAAAGCTTATGAATGAGGACAGAATGGGCCCAAGAGGCCAATCCGTAAAATTGGGTAATTATGACGATAATGGATTACTCGCATTACACGAAAACTTGTTCAAATATTGGTTCTTTGCAATCCATTTCTATTATTGTCACTTTGCTTTTGGAAAGTTTTCATCTCATTTGACGTAGAATAAAGAATATAAATTTACACATAATTAATCACTAAATATTTGCATAGTGACATCATCATCATCATCGTCATTCTTGTCACCATCGCCACCGTTGAGACCATTATCTAAATCTACAGACTGTACCACATCTGCTCACTCTGGCCTCTCGGAAATCACGTTTCTCACATAATATTAATGAAATTTTAATCATGAATTATTGGGTTGGTGAAAAGGTTTGTAGTTTTTTTTTTCGCCGTGACAAAGCTTTCATTTGAAATGAATAGAAAGTAGAAATTGATCAATAATACGTATATTCTTCTACATTATCTGTGGCTCTCTGCCAACGATGGGGTAGTTTTTTGATTCCACATCCGAAGAAATCTGTTAGTTTGAAGTTAAAGACGTCAAGTTTGTAAAGAGTCTTTTTTAATCAAAGAAGTTCCCTTGAAGATTGTTGAATAGACAACGGAAATTATGGAAATCTGAGACCACAAGATTGGAATGATGAGGGAATATGGAATCACCTCCCAACCAAGCTTCTAGATAGCTGCTTTCCTCATGTTAGCGGAGTGCGGACGTGCATTATCGTGTTAAAGCAACACTTGATGCAGTCTTCCTGGTTGTTTTTCTTCAATTGCGGCCGCAAGGTGTCTGAATTGTGGGCAGTAGTGTCAGGCAGTTATCGTTACATTTCTGGGAAGCAGTCCCTAGTACACGTCGCCTTCTATATTCCACCACACGCATAACATCATTTTCTGTGCATGGACAGTAATTTTTGTACCTACTATGTAGTGTGTGTTGAAACGACAGAACAACTTTCTTGCAGTCCCTTCTCCGATGGCATTCTCCCCGTACACGACACTAATATTTTCAGCCGCCTCCGCTGTCAAACAAGAATACATCGAAAATGTTCATTTTTTTTCTTTCCACTTGATATTCGATCTTCTTTAGCCCACAAATAGCACACAAACTCTCTTCAAATCCGCAAAATTCACGGCGTATTTACGAAGCACAACACTTCAATTATAAATGACAAACGATAAACAATCTCTTAACAACGCAGTGTTCTGATGAAAAGAACGCTACCAATTTATGCACTAACGTTATATTATAATAGCTTCATTAGCCATGTAGCCTCTTCGATGCTAAAATAATTATATTGCACTTTCGGAATATTCTGTGACTTGCTGAATTTTGCGATTCGAGAAAACTGCCATAACAGGACTGATCCATTTTAAGTTATTTCTCTTAATTTTTGTTGCAATATTTGGTTTTTTGTATAATGTGTACATTTACTTTATTTATTCCGTAAAATTCTAAGCCTACACTTATGATTAATTTCTGAACCCTTTACTGTAGTAAAGACTGGCCAAAATTTTTATTATAACATAGGCCTACTAGTCTCTGGACGCATGTCACGACTATTTACTTTCATCCTCATATATAGTAATCTTTACCGAAACGATATAGCCTACAAACAATAACAACAAATAGTGATGCCCTCAACATCGTCACGATTATTTATCCAGCTTGCTCTTCGAGAAACTGTCATCTTTTAATCGGATTATATACAGAGGAGAATATATTTTAAGGGATAAATTTAATGATGTCACTATTTTGGAATAATTCTTATACATTAAGAGTACAGGGAGCAAAGCGATGTGTGTATTCTGTTTTGTGTAGCTTTGATATAGGAGTTTAAATTATTTTATCCTGCGTTTGGAGTTAAAATTACATCTCGTATGCATACTTTTTCTCAGAATACATTCGTATATATGACCTATAAAAGCCATGCATTATGTTAGAGAACGAGAATATAAACAAACTAACTGACAAACAGAAAATTGGTAATATGAAAAGCACTTCTTTCTTAAAGGAAATAGGCTATAAAAGCGTGTATTTTAGTAAACATTTCTAGATCCATATTTTTCAGCATCACAGGACGTTGTGTGTATTTCATGTAACGAGAAAGTAAATAAAGAGTAAAAATAAACTTAGGATATATATAAAAATGGGTCACGAAAACTCTAAGGTGTTATGGAGTTGACGTGTCGAACATGATGCCCTGGTGCATATTTAACTTACTATTATTTTTTGTTCTTATAAAATCAATCGGAACTATGTACAGTCTTAGAAAAAAGTTTTGTCGCCTAATCCCTGAAAGGAGACAGTGCGCATGTTCGGAGGACGAGCGACCTGGTTCACAAGAGAAGTACTAGTTGAGGTACACTGGGGACAGAACATCTAGAAGCTTGGAGACGGTTACTTTTAAGCGGTCTGACCACCCCCTCCTCCCGCACTAGCAGGTACGGTTCCATTCAGCTGAAAAACATTTTCTGAACGGAAGTTATTGTATTGTGAGAGCGCAGCTGGATCAGTGAAAGTAAGTGGTCAACGTTTTCAATTTGTAGTGCAACGAACAATTCTGCTGTGTCTGGGTTCTTCTGTAGTGACGTCGCTGAAGCCTATAGTTGTTCTGTCCCCGGTATAATAAAGTTAGTTTTGCTTCGTTGTATGTCTGATCATGCCAATGTCTCCTTTCTGAGACTTAGGTCTATAAAGTACTGTATCTGTGCGACGAAACCTTTTTCTAAAACTGTATGTAAGTTTGTTGATGCAGATAACTTACTATACACCTCATTACACCCGAATCGGGTTGGTGTATAAAATCCCGATGTTAGAAGCAAATAGAGAGGGTTTAAGCGGTGCACTTTGCCTTGTTATGTAACTAGAAAAATAGTGCTGCAGAAATGAGACTTGCATGTAGAGTTTCAGTAATGAATATTATAGTAGCAGTTATTAAATTTGCTTATACTTCCGTGGCTTCCAGAGAAATTACCATTATTGTGCATATGCGTTGCCATTTCGTGCATGCAATTTCTGCTCTGGATTATAACTGTAAAGCAAATTTAAACTTTGCCAATAGTTAGAAACGCGCCGTTATCCCGAGGATAAAAGCGTTGATTCCTGGAACCTCTAGTTCAAATTCCAGCAATTTCAAATCCAATTTGTGGTTGATAAATTTGGTTATAAGGCAAATTTTCTCAGGTTACTTCTGTTTTATTAATTTAAAGCGCACAGAGTGTATATTATTATAATTCACAATAAATTGTAACTAGTTTATAAAGTAATCATGTCATGTAATTTGTCATCTAGTTTAAGTGAGTATTTAAGTTCGATAATCTTCTGGCTTATGCTTATATTTCTGTTTCGATTTTGTCTTAGGTATACTTATAACTTTCTTTTGTATTATAACATTATATTAGCATGTATTTCCTTTTTATTCTCTGGTTGAGTGGAAGAGAAGATTTTACGGCCTTAACTCTCCCAGAATAAATAAAGCATTGTTATTATTATTATTATTATTATTATTATTATTATTATTATTATTATTACCCATGTATTGTGTGTCCCTATCACACGGCATGGCGCGTCCTCAGGTTACGGATAGAGGAGACGGCCTCCAGATATGGAGGGTAGCTGCGAATATATTGAATAAGCAGTCGTGGACAGCGTATAAGGGGTGGTCCTCCAGCTTGGGGTTTGAGCGAAGGGCTAACAACCCATCACCGTAAAAAATAGTTGTTACGAATCCCTACAATAAGCCTCGGAATGGGACTGATTCTTTGACACGACCACAGCAAAGGAATAAGGTTAAGAGGTATGGGCGAATCCAGATATGCATATAGAGTGTTAGTTGGAAGGCCGGAGGGAAAAATACCTTTGGGGAGAACGAGACGTAGATGGGAGGATAATATTAAAATGGATTTGAGGGAGATGAGATATGATGATAGGGAGTGGATTTATCTTGCACAGAATAGAGATTGATGGCGGGCTTATGTGAGGGCGGCAATGAACCTTCGGGTTCCTTAAAAGCAATTTGTAAGTTGTAATTATTATTATTATTATTATTATTATTACTATTATTATTATTATTATTATTATTATTATTATTTTCTTTGATATAATTCAATGATTTATTCATAGCTACAGTATTTACCATTATCATGAAGCACTCTTATGGGAATGATGATGATGACGATGATGATGAAGATGATGATGAAATTGCTAATCATCATAATCATCATCATAATCATAATTTTGTTCCTTATCCCTTACAAGTAGAGTAGTTTTTTAACCGTCTGCAGCGAACTCTATTCTGGACATTTAATTTAACTCTCTTCCATGTGTAACCTGCTCTCTGAACTTCGTTCTCAATTAAGCGTCTCCAACCCAGTGTCCTATCCACTCTATTTTCTTTTTTTTTTTTATCTCTTCGAACACAAACGTTTGTTGTGATAATAAGTATAATTTATTTCTTGTTAGTAATTATAAGAGCGTGGATGTTTGGCAAAATGCTTTTTTACAGGTTGGAAGTAAATCATTAATTTCATAGATATAAATATGATTTAAGGTAAATCAAGTGATAGAGCTAATTTTTATTTTGCCTGTTTTGCCTTAAGGTGTCTCATACTAATTCAATAATAAATGCCATTTTTTTGTTATTTTATATCAATATTTTTTGTTTATTTTCAATTTTCTAATTAGTTGTAATGTAATGTGTATGAAATTTAAATATACGGAACAATGACACACTTTAGTAAAAATAGTAAATAAAATTAATTTATTTCGGTGCTCAATCTGCTAATAATTGTGCTCTAATACTATTTGTGTAATATGAATAATGGTCGACAAAAATATAATATCATGTCTTCACAATACCAACTATCAGCTTTATAATTTTAAATATTAAGCTCGTTCTCATAGAAGTTGTCACGTAGCATTTTCAATTGTTTGCTTTCATATTTTCAAATCTCACTGTTAAAATTTTGTGCTACACGTATTCATTATTGTAGGAGAAAGAAATTTGAGTGAGGAGCAGTCAATCAGTTATTGTCGGGTGACAGAAGGTATAAGATCGGTTAGCTAAAATGCCTAAATTCAGTAAACTATTGAAAAGTAAACTTCATGCTTACGTTAGTGAATTTGGTGCCCATGTGTTTTCAACTGATGGAACAGTTTATGTAAGGTTTGAGAAAATACAGTTAATCACGAAAAAAAAAGTTTTATAAGTCAGCATGTGTCAACTACGAAGTAAAAATGTGAGTTATGTTGATATAATTAAAATTTATTGCTAAAATATATTATGCCTTTTTAAAATTTATAATACCTTTTTCAAAATTTATTGTGCCTTTTTTTTACGTTTTTACTGCCTTTTTTGCCTGCCTATTTTAACTGTTATAAATAACTGAAAATCCGGGCTCTAGTAATTATATTTGGAGAGTAGATTCTGCATGCCTCTCTTAAGCTGATATTGATATTTATTGCTTTAATTTTACTGAGAGTTGGGCCATTTTGTTATGTAAAAGTACTGATTTTATATTTTTAACGAATATGCGAATTTTTACTTTTCTGGTTATATGTGGAGAGTTTCGGAGTGTGTAGAACTATAGAACATTGCCAAAGCAAATTTTTGATACGTTTAAACGGCTTCCTTTATCTTGAATTTTCCCCGTCATTTGTCACTATTGCATTCAAACAGCTAAAAATACAATTCTTTTTAGTTGCTACAACATTTAACTTCGTAATCTATATATTTTTATTATTAATCTGCATTTCTTTGGTTTATTTTAAATTTATTTTAACCTTGCCTTTTCTCCTTCATATAGTAATTTATGTAATTGTTATCTCATACTATGATGTATATGATTTAAAAGACGTAGGCTTAAATTATTTGTATAATTAAGATCATTCGAACTTCTACTTAATTACCACTGCATTGTACAAGATATCAAAATTGTGGCATTAATTATAATTTCATCCAAAATTTAAAAGAAATGGAGAAATAATAAATCTTAGTCGTACTCTAATAATATTCTAGTAAAATTAATGATATTACACGGTTATTTCCGATCTCTGATAACGAATTTGAATGACATCATGTGCGTCAGGAATCACACCGACAGCTGAATTGCGGCGAGAGGTAACAGATTAATAATGACTGATTTCATAATCAGAGTGCACGGTGTATCACAGTAGCAATGCCCAAGAAAATCGAGCCTTTTTGGAAGGGGTACATAACAACTCTTTCCGATGCCAAGTACAGTTACGTGAAAATCATAGAAGCCTGCAAAAAACGTGGTTTCGTTATTTCCAAGAAAGGAATCTTGTGTGTACCTAATAAGACCGGTCAAAGCTCGGATGAAATTAATTCCAGAGTGGAAAAATCCATCCCTCATCACAAGTCGCCGTACCCCACGAGATGACACAAATTAATTCCATGCGAGGTTTGAAAATATTATGAAGTACACAGAAGATGCCTTTCTTGGAAATAACGTAACCTCGTTTATTGCAGGTTTCTTTTATTTGCACTTAACTGTACTTGGCATTGGAAAGGGTTGTTATGTACCCCTTCCAAAAAGGCTGGATTTTCTTGGGAATTTCTGTTGTGAGTCACCGTGCACTCTGACTATGAGATCACTCACTACTGGTCTGTCACCTCGCGCCACAGTTCAGCGTCATGCGACTCTTGACGCATATGATGTCATTCAAATTCGTTATCAGAAATCGGAAACAACCCTGTACTTTAGAATAATTAATTATTCGTGGGATTTTGAGAATTTGATTTGATAAAAACACAGCGTATTCAAGTTATGACATTTAAAACAAATACGAATAAACATGTACATTATTTCTATGAAAATCTTAATTAGAAGAAATTATTTTTAAAGCTATTTTTACATTATGGATCGTTGGTTGGTAATAGAGTATTCGAAAAAATTCCCTTGACTCTGATAATCTGTTCAATAATATGTGTAAAATATAAATTTTGCGGCGACGGAATTTCAAAACTCTCTGTGGCAGGATGACGTGCGACTACGAGTACCAAGCTTAATTTAATTTTGAAGTGAGAGGTAAATATGTCTGAAGCCGTTCTATTTAAGGAATTTTTTCTTTCGTGTTGTAAACTTCTGACGCATGCCTCCCTGCTTATTTCACTTCCAATAGTACTTTTCTGCTTACAATAACTGAAGCTCTTTCCGATTCTTAAATTGAGGAAGTCAGCGCAACAGTGTTCTAATCCTCCTCATTGCGAAAAATTAAATATTGAGCCTTCTATTGATTTTGACGTGAACTATCTTCCTACGAAGTGGAATAGACCAATTCACCATTATACAGGGTGTTTAAAAAATACGGGGCATAATTTCAGATATGTATTTCCCACATGTAGACAATCAAAATAGTTCATTACAACATGTGTCCGGAAATGCTTCATTTCCGAGTTATGGCCTTCACAACATTGAAATTCACCGGAACGTTTTTCTTTCCGCAGGTCGTTGTCATTACAGAAGATGTTCAAAATGTCCACCTCCTGCTTGAATACAGACCTCACATCGATGTCTCATTGACCTGCGAACACGATCCCAAACTCCAGGAGTATTGCGTATGTCCTCATAACATGCCACAATTCGATTCTGAAGGGATTCCAACAGTCTCCAGACAGTCGTATGAGGAACATTGACTTGCAACGCTACCCTTCGTGTGCTGATAGAAGGAGTCATGTTCACAGCCTCCAGAATCTCCTCCTGCACTTCTGGAGTTGTAGATCTTGGTCGTCCTCTTCCCAAACCAGGAGAGTTAAATTTTCCATACTCGCACAGACGGTAATGGAGACGTACAAATGTCTTCCGATCTGGACATTGTCGCTGTGGTTACCTCTCCTGGTACAAACGACGAGCCAGCGCAGTATTGCCGTCCGCCTTACCGTACATGAAGTGTATCTCTGCCAGCTCTTGATTTGAATACATGTCGCACAGTCTAACGCCTACACAACACTGAATGTAACCTTCGCCTCGGAATGAACTGTCAGAGTGCCCTCTTAATGTCTCCTTTGACGGCAACGACCTGCGGAAAGAAAAACATTCCGGTGAATTTCAATGTTGTGAAGGCCATAACTCGGAAATAAAGCATTTCCGGACACATGTTGTAATGAACTATTTTGATTGTCTACATATGGGAAATACATATCTGAAATTATGCCCCGTATTTTTTAAACATTCTGTATAGCTTGTTAGGAAGCATGTAATTTTTCCAATCACTTATATCTATATATAAATTTAACTTGCTTGATTTATTTATTTATTTATTTATTTATTTATTTATTTATTTATTTATTTATTTATTTATTCTGGTGTAATTAAGGCCATCAGGCCTTCTCTTCCACAACACCAGGAATACAAATACAATAATAGAAATAAACAGAAAAAAATACACTTACAAAGTAAAGCTACATGAGAAATAAAGAGAGAGGGAGAAACACTATAAACAAAGTAAAGCCACACAAAAATATACACAGGTTGCAGTCACACAAACTTTAAATGAGTGATTAAGTATCATAATTAATTGTATCCTAACTAATTAACTAATATAAACAAGAAACTTGCAATTTTAATCTAGATTAAAAAAAGAAACAAAAAAAAAACAAATCAATACTTCTAGCAATACCTAAAAAACATTAACTAACAAGAAGAGGACACGCTCTGTGTATCACCGAATTAAATGAGATTGTGTGAGATGAAAGTACAAGACGTACTGTTAAAAGTCATACCTGGTATGGGTGGCCAATGATCCCTCGTTTTGGAAATATTGGCTATTGTTTGTGACATACTTCCGTTAGGTGCCTAATTGGGAAGCGTTAGACTGTATAACAGCGTAGCTCATATGGTTGGATGCTGAGTTGTTATCCAAACAACCCCAGTTCAAATCCTAATTCCTTCTCATTTTTTAAAACTTGATATTATTATTATTATTATTATTATTATTATTATTATTATTATTATTATTATTATTATTATTATTATTATAACCAAAATGACAATTTGCCCAAGAGTGCAACGTCAAGTAGATGAACTCACTTCTAAATTCGGAAATATATATGTAAGACGTTCTTCATCAGGAAAGCTGACATCTCAACTCCATAAGCAATACCTGGAGAAAGTAAGAAAGACATATGTGAAAGAGCAGCCATTTCTTCTAATTCTGGACAAATGAAGAAAATGAAATAACGTGCAACCTTAAAGTGATTTCACTCAAATGTACTGGATTATCCCAGTCCTGTGATGTTTATTTTTTTTTTTAGACAGGTGAAGATTTTTATCAAATATTTGCAAAATAGCTCTTTCCTTTTACAAACTGGACGACAAATTGCTTCAAGGGAGGATGCCCTCAAAATTCACTCCTTAATTCGCTTTCAGTTGTCAGTTCCTGTATTCAAAGCCATGTTTAAATATGCGTGGTATGCATCAAAATTAATAAACGAACGAGAAGTGTTTGTGAATGTGAAAGATGTCTGTTTCGCAGAAGTGCGGAAAAATGTGTGTGACTGTGGACAATATTCTTTCATTTGCTGTGCATGGTGCAGGAAATGTGTATGTTTTGTGTTTTTTATGACATTTATCATAATGAATCACGTACAAAATAAAGTGGAATAGAAACAGAACAGACACCAGTGACCTGCCTACATGAGTAATATTTCCTTGTTTATCCTTTACAATACAATGTTAGTTAATTAGTAATTTGTTTAAAATATGGTGAAGTGTTCAATACATTGAGAAATATGATATATGTAAATAGATTACTGTGATCACACTATTAATCATTATTAAAAGAAAAAAATATAGGACCAGTTAAGACTCGAAGTCAGGTTGCCTGGATAAAACTCAGCACCCAACCATATGAGCTACGCTTTTACACCATCTCATACTTCCTTATTAGGCACCTAACAGAAGTATGTCACAAACAATAGCCAATATTTCCAAAACGCGGGGTCATTGGCCACCCATACCAGGTATGACTTTAAACAGTACTTCTTGTACTTTCATCTGACACAATCTTATTTCATTTGGTGATATACAGAGTGTGTCCTCTCCTTGTAAGACAAAATTTTTCAATTTAATTTTGAATTGTGATAAAGTCCTGCAGTAGCAGTCCCTGACGTCATTAGGTAACGAATTCCAGAGGCGAGTTATTTCTACAGTATAGGAAGATGAGTATAAAGACGTTCTATGTTGAGGGATAGAAAGAAGTGCTTGATGTCGGTTTCGAAGAGTTGTAAGAAATTGAAAGCACGATAACAGATAATTCTATATTAAAAAGTGGCTTAGACCACTGTTGCGCTGACCCCCTCAATTCATCCTTGAAATCCATCGTCTTCGGTTAGATTAGAACCCTTAATGTTTGATATAATGTCAAATGTAACTGATTAACTACCATTTCCAAAAATTATGTAGACTATATTATAGTTTGTATATGAAACATAATCAAAAACATTTCTTTTGAAAGAATGTTGAAGAACAAAGTCTGAAAAATATGTTGAGATATTTCGGAAGTATACAAAGAGAAGGTTAAGTGAAGGCCAGGCTCGAATGTTCTCTCTCTCTCTCTCTCTCTCTCTATATATATATACTTTAATAACTCCTATCTCTTTTGTATTCAGATTAATTACCCCATTATGAATACAATACAAGTACAAAATTTCCAGGTTTTCGAACTAACGCCCAAGTTAAGCTCATTTACTCTCATACATTCGCTACAGCTGAGATGAGTCATGAATCAAGTCTATTATTATCTGCCAAAGAGAATCTTTTTCGACAGACCAGAGCAAATAATTTCGTTCAACTTCATATAATAACGAAAAACTTATGTGAAATAAATATGCTCAAATAATAATAATAATAATAATAATAATAATAATAATAATAATAATAATAATCGTCTGTTGTCCATAAAGTGGCTTTAAACAAATACTTATTTTGTTAATAAGTCTACGTGGCAATATATTTTGTGCGTGAGTACTATTCTCATAGACACACAAATAAGCAGATGTAAACACACGAAACTGGATGGATAGATGGTCTCATTACAGCCTTGAACATGTCTGATTCGCAGAGCGAAGCTAATATGTACAGTAGTGGCACAAAAAAGCCGGACCGACACTTGTAGCTGCTTTCAGAGCCTTGTTCACTTCAGAGCACGATAACTAAGACTTTTGTGGTTCGAATCCTGCTTGGGAAGGAAACTTTTTTTTTTGTTCCTTATTCAAATTTATTTCCAATACTTTTCGATTGCAGCGATATTTTACTACTTAATTAAATTATTATTCCCAGAACATGAATTTTACCAGCTTATTTTCTAATGGCTTTCGAAATGGCCTACGTCAGCAGTCGAAACTACAATAATTTCAATAGATTACTTTCTATCTTGTGAATGCGAGCGTGGCATGCGCAGTGGCTCTTTTCGGGGACTTTGATTATTCCGTCGGTCCGGTTTTTTTTTTGCCACTATTGTACACCTACTTGTACTCAAAATAACCAAACGCAGGATTCTAGTGATTACGTGATGTGTAGAAATTAAATGTTTTTATTTAAATTCTCATGACTCGTGTCTCTCTTCTTTCCAGGTGAGTTGTGGTTAATCTGTGGACTACGTACTCTAATATTTACGACTAGAAGCCAGCCAGAGCAGTGACTTAATTTCCTCGCGCAAGCTGAGGTATGTCTTTCCAAATAGACGTTCATTCATGAATAACGACCTCCTAATTGAATTCTTGTAAATTATAATGTCTGTTCTAGTCGAGAATGAATTAAAGTTGTAATCAACCGAATCGAACTAAGAATTAAACTGGAATTCTGTGAAATATTTAAAGTTAATTTCTGGGAAATCGTTTCAGTTCTTCCGAGTTTCAGAGGGATCTCTTAATTGTGATAGTAACATTGTGCTTATATTATGCAGTCCCCTGTTTTCTGACCCAACATCTAAAATATTTCTTCTCATTACTGTGGTGCACTTGGGTTTAAATTATTAATGAACGAAAGGAAGAGTTAGGCATTATGACACAAAGGTTCTGAATGGTAGTCAAACTTGACAACTGTAGGCTACCCTTTGAGGCAGTGTGCTCTATTCGATACGAACACGTAATTTCATTTACATCCCGACAAGGAACCCCCAACGTGATCATCTCCTCCCTTGTTCATATTTTCATTCGGTTTCCTTAGTGACACAATTTGATTTATCTCTTGAAAATAAAGTCAGAGAGAACTGAAAATTTAGTTTTGTACAATTCACTCAATTGCTTGTATTATATTGAAACTCCATAAAAATTTCTTAAATACTTCTCACTGAATCCGGATTGATCCCAATATGGGCGATGCACTGATCATTAAAAAATGGAGACAATTCTTATATAGAGACAACTCCTCCTCTCATTTTACATGGTAGACGTAACGTCTCTAAAGTGAAATAAAGCATTACTGTATAGCTGAAAATCTCAATGTTGTGTACATGCAATTGTTCATTCGACTTTTTCGAGTCTAAAATTGTACCATATTCGTACTTCATAACCTGCAGTTTTCTTAAAATGTAACTCTTACATGTATATTGTAATGTCAGCTGTGTATTGTAAAATCTGTATTATCAGAAAAAACGGTATCATAATTTTGATGAGAACATCATTGTAAGTTTTATGTTTTTAGTAAGAATATAGTCCGGTATATTGCGTTGCAAGTAATATTATTGTTTAAAGTTTTCTTGAATTATAACTTCGAAATATAAATAAATTAAATCATTTACTTACGTACTTAGATGGTCCCTGCGTCGATCTCATCTCTCAATAGAGAAGTCCTCCATTGTCCATGTCTCGTGTGTGATGAATAATAATAATCCCTCATCTATGGGCACTAGTCTGTAATACGTACGTGAGTATGTTTATGAAACGAACGTAAACGAGTTTATAAGTTTCATACGAGCATCTTAATTACCATTATAGGCAAGATGCATACGACTGGTTTTGTTCGACCATGATTAAATGCATAAGTTTTGAGTTTTTACAAATATCTTACCTTGTTACTTTAGTAATAATTAAATGGTGAACATGCGTGTATTTTCAATGTGTTCTCGACTATTACAACAGATGGCACGAGTGTGAGTGTCTTTTCAGTTATTCCCGAGTATTGCATCAGACGGCAGTCGTGTACGCCGTATTCATTGATTTTTTTCAGGGCATAGTATGGAGATTTTAACCTCAAAGACTGGAAATGAATTCAATTTATTACAATATTAAAGTTAACTTGAACAGAATTTATCTTAAATTTGTATCTATATAATATTTTCATGTCCTTATTCATATGCAACCGTTATTGTAAATTGTGTGTTATTCTGTGTCTATAGGCAAGCCTTAGAAGGTCAGATAGTAAAAATTAAAATAAATGTTGCTGATTGTGCAGTTTGTGAAATTATCTGGGGAATGACTCCCAGCGGAATGTTTGAAGTTGGGTTAATGTTTATTTGACTGATTCGATGAATGTCACTTTCAAAACTCGCGTCTGCCATTTGGATTGATGCTCTCAAAGCTTGCGGGATGTTTCGCATGCGATATTAATCAATATCGCATAAGCTTGGTTGGAAATCGATAATTGCAATAACATAACGAATAACAGAACTGTAATGCATGTCATTAAGATGCATTTATGTCACAAGTAATGAGCGTATTATAGTAATGGTCGAGCAAAAAATATTGTATGGATTCTACATAGAAAGTATTTTTTTAAAATGAGACAACATTTCATAAGTAGACTAATCTTAATTTCAAGTTTTAAGGTAAAAGCAGGTTGAAGTAATTAATTTCACAAAAATGCACATAAAGTATTATTATTACTATGATAATTCCTCATTTATTCCTTTTCGAGGAAACCTGTATTTAGAAGTGATGCAAATATTAAAGTTTATTATAGTACTAGGTCGTCTGAAAAGTCTTTTCCAGTACGTCGGCCTAAATCTTGTATCTAATTTTTAGGAGTTTCTAGGTAACGTGTATTTATGCTACAGTATTTATGTGCATTTTGTTTTCTTGAACATATTCGGCTTTGGTATTTTGGTATCTGTAGTGTGTATCGGTTAAGTAGCAAGAATAAATAATATGGAAGTATATTTGAAAACTCATTACCATTAGTTTGATGTAAATAGTAATTCTTAAAATACACAACTTCCCCTAAAAATTTCACATTTTAAACAAAGAGTGGAAGAAAATTATTCCATTAATTTATACGAATTAGGCCTATATATCATATAATGTTTTAATAGACCATAATTTGTTATGGATTCAGTGTTTTAAGGAAAACTGAATGCAACTTATAGCAACATTGCATAGCATAAATGCTGTAGCAGTACGTGCTCCTTCACTTTACTGATATTTAGGGGAATGGATGTAATTCTAAGATACCCTGGCTGCAGCATTTCCGGATTTCCACAACCACGGTTGACGAGTGAATTCTGCAAATATCTTTTAGCGCGATTAATCGAAGCGTATAATTTTATGCTTAATTATTATTCAAACATGGCCATAAATACATACTCCGTACTATTCTAAAAAAATTACTAAATCATGACCATAAATACTTACTCCGTACTACTCTAAGAAATCGAATTTCTAAACAATTTCATGGAATTCACAATCAACATTTTAATGCAATAACGTGGCTCGCCGAAGTGGTGTGCAATTTGAAAATGGGTCACAGTCCTGCCATCTATCGGCAGTATGTGGAACGCGAATGACGCAAAGTGAAGTAGGTAGGCATTAGACACCCACACACATTTTAATGCAATGTCATTTTTATCGAAATCCTTCCATTCGTAAAGAAATAAAATATTTGTATAGATCTATATTTTTATCTGTCTTACTTCTAGAAATCATATATGAGGAAGAGTGTAACACGTTCCCTCCACTATGTATGGATAATATGTATGTGTGTGTAATTTACTTCATAAATAGGTAAACAAATGAATAATTTCAAGGGAAAAATTGTTCCGGGGCCGGGTATCGATCCCGGGACCTCTGGTTGAACGTACCAGCGCTCTACCAACTGAGCTACCCGGGAACTCCACCCGACACCGTCTCAACTTTTCCCGACGGTGTCGGGTGGAGTTCCCGGGTAGCTCAGTTGGTAGAGCGCTGGTACGTTCAACCAGAGGACCCGGGATCGATACCCGGCCCCGGAACAATTTTTCCCTTGAAGTTATTCAAATCTGCTTTACAGGGAGCTTTACCTGAAAGACTAGATTTGCATAGGTAAACAAAGTTTATTGATTGAAATCCCAGCGTGTTCAACTGTATTTTATGGCACACAAAGTTCTGGGGCAGATTTTCTCTGGAGAATTACATTTCCCCTGCTATCACTCCACAATTTTTATGGCTATCTCATTTGTTTCTTTATTGACAAAACGCATTGTCACTAACCTCATATATAATTTGCCACTTGAATTTAAAATATTATATTAAAATGTACGGAGCTTTATGATACTTTAAAATAAAAACGTTAAAACGTTATTGAAAATTTAATACCTCTTTCTTGAAATAGTTTGCTGGAATAATATAAATAAGGTTGTTTTTGCTAAACTTGGTTCCTGTTATTACATATTCAGTGTTCAAGCCATATTAAGGTTCAATCTAACCTTATATATGTGGGCTTTATCGACATGACACTAACCTGACATATTTTAAGTCTCCTGTCACACAAAGTAAGCACGATGCTGGATCTTCACACCACAGGACATTACATTGACAATGGACAACTGTGGCTTCTAGGTAGCGACAAAGCCTCGTCTTGACCGTTTAAGCATATTACTAAATATTGTCGCTGAAGTAACACATAACATAAATTAGTTTCATTACACGTTTTAAGCGTTTCGAAAAATTCAATTCCGTTATAACGTTGTGAATGAATTTATTTCCACAGTTTATTTTCTTTGACTTAATATTCGAAAGACATATAATTTATAAGCACAAAACATTAAATTTTCTTTTCAGAATTGCAAAAATTGTCCTAAAATTAAGATATTTGATAACATTTATTAAATAGTTTAAGTAGACACCCTGTATAGAGTGGAAGTGAAATAACTCTGCAGATTTTCAGAGCGAATAGCTTGTGTTGTCTGTAACAAAAAAGTGTTTTTTTTTTTTTTTTTTTTTTTTTCTGCAATTCATTCGTGTTATAGTACCATATTGGTGGAAAGTCCATAGTTTCCTCAGAACAATTTTTTTTCCGATACTACCAGCTTACAACATTGTAGCCAGGAAGGAAGACGGGAGTTAGTTCACTAAGGAAGACTGACCTCGGTTCGTTGACCTCTTATATCTGTAGTACGAGAAGAAGGAGAAATTTTTAGCGGCGATATTGCCAGATTGCTAAAACTTCCAACTCAGTTTTATAAATTAACCGTGCATTTAATCTCAAAACGTAATATAGGTTTTATATTTATTTTAGTGTATCGTCCATTTCAATCTGCAGAATTATTTCACTTCCACCCTTATAATTAATAATTAATTAATTAATCAATCCGTTGCGCGAGAGTCTATGAAGGGCCAAAGTCGTCCAGCCATTTGCTGCCTCAAGTCCACATAGCCTATTCATCAAAGGTGAACGGTCAACCAAACATAACTGAGATATTGTGTCGTCATTAACACTATAATTCCTCCCCAGTCCTTAG
Organism: Periplaneta americana; assembly: GCF_040183065.1. Taxonomy (NCBI): domain Eukaryota; kingdom Metazoa; phylum Arthropoda; class Insecta; order Blattodea; family Blattidae; genus Periplaneta; species Periplaneta americana. The sequence goes on from NC_091125.1 coordinate 33,088,608, forward strand.
GCCTACAGCTCGTTTTTGAGAAGTCGGATTTTGCTACTTAGAGTAGACTTTCGTCCTGAATAAGCCTATGGGCCCGTTTAATTGTTGCCGGTATCATAGCAGCGTGTGATCGTCCGGAGCAAATCACAACCAAACAACGTGCTGCTCAACTTGGCATCTCTGTGGGTAGTCCTTCCTCATATCCACTCTAAAGCTCGGATCTTGTACCGTGTGTTTGGTCGTCTGAAATATGATATCCGCGAGAAGTGATACGACAATGACGAGGAGATCGTAGTCCGGGCATTTCCAACTGCAGGCTCTGTGACGTCACACGACTCTGCTCTCAAGGTCCTTGAAAGGGGAAGCATATGTAAAAGGGCAAAGTAGAGGGAGTGGCAATGAAAGGGATGGAGATATTTAAATAGCGGGGAGACAACATTACCCTCCCTCACATGCTCTACCAGCTCTGCTCCGAGAGGGGAAACTCACTGCGACGTCACAGGTTGACCAGTTGAAAATGACTGGTCGTAGCTGAAATGAAGACGTGGCTGAGAGGAAGATCAGCAGAGTGTATCGCGACGGCATACAGGCTCTACCATCTAGGTGGCGTAAGGCCATAAATTTAAATTGACACTATGTGGGGGAAAAATAGTTATTTGTATATTGAAAAATATATATTTATAGCAATGAATTGGGGAATAACGTGGTACATTTTCAAATGCAACAAAATAAGTTTGAATGAGGAAAAGATATGGTGCTTTATTTATTGCACGATCGACATATACGAGTATTTACTACAAGTTTTGTAGACTCAGGTTCCCTATCCGTAATTAATTTAATATTATACTTCCACTATCCAGTCTCCGCTTCGTTATTTCGATGACAATCCGTCACCATAGCAGAGAGAATTCTGATCATATGAAGTTGCTCTAAAATTTGTTGCACCTGTGGACTAGGTTCTCTCTATTTGCATCAATTTCCCTACTTCCAGTGCCCATTCCAGCGCGATAATTACGTTTCACAGATGCTGAACAATATCTGTGTAACGATGTTAGAAGAACTGCTAATGCATCTGCTTTCCACCTCAGAGAGTTGTGTTCAAATCCCTGTTTCAAAGTTGCAATTTTTGGTCGTCAAAAAATATTGCGAAGGCACAGTTTTCGTTGTAATCTCATTTGATTACAATTATCGATATTGTTTGTTATCATCTACTGTCAGCGATATTGGTAATTTCGTATAATAGACGCTGAACTGCCTCATCGGCTAATGTAGAATGAGGGAAAGTTTCTTCCGAAATTAGCTGGTCTTATATTTCTTCATAATTACTCCATCATCTCATTATCCTCCTATCTTAACACCAGACAACACTTAAGGCAACATAGAACGTCACCTTAAAAATGGACACACAACCGTATCTGACGAGATTGGAACCGATAAGCCTAGCTTCCACGTAATATTAATTCAGAGCATCTTAGCCTTGTGAACGTTTGGAACGACCGGCATAATCTTCTTATAAATTGAAATAATCAAGATATTATTTATTTATACTAGCGGAGTTAAGGTTACAGGACCTTCCCTTACACTCTATCAGGTTGCAAAATACACAATATGTACAATATAAAATATTTAACAGAAAGTGAAAAGAACAAAATAGTAACATATTACAGAAAATAATAAGATAACAAAAACTGACTATACCATAATAGGAAAAACGTAAGAAAGAATGCAACAAATTAAACGTAATAAAATAATTAAAATATTAAAATAAAAGTCACAATAAAAAGGCTATGATAATAAATTGATCTGGTTATCAAGATAGTGCAATGTTGGTGAAAAAAAATATATGGGGTGATTCACGAGGATTTACCGCCACTTACGGAGCTTATTTCCGAAGAGATTCTGAGTAAAAAAGTCATGTGTCCCAATCTCAATATTTTCAGAGTTACACTAATTTGAAATTGTTTTTAAAATGTAATTTGTCTTTAATTTTAAAGGTAAAAGAATATTACAGATAAAGAATAAACTATTCAGGAGTATCATTTCTTTAATTAACTATTCAGAGGCTAAAAATGTGTTGTGAATTTCATAGTTGCTTCGTATATTTTTTATGTTATTTTTAACTACAAAATTATATTTTTCTTACGCATTTATCACAACAATTGTTATAAATCACCCACTCTTGTAAATTCTTTAAGATTATACATTAGAATGCATAATCAAGATTTGTAACAATTTCTGTGATAAGTGTGTAAGAATGATGAAATTTTTAGTTAAAATAAAATCTGTACAAAGCAATTAACAACACATTCTTACCTTCAGAACACTAGCCAATTAAAGAAATGATAGCCTACTTCTGAATAGTTCATTCTCTATTTGTAATATTCTTTTACCCTTAAAACTAAAGAAAAAAGGTATTAAAAACAATTTCAAATTAGTGTCACTCTGAAAATATTGAGATTAGGACACAATCATGTTTATATGACATTTTTACTTGGGTTGTCTTCGAAAATAAGCTCCGTAAGAAGCGCTAAATCATCGTATATACTGTATATTCTTTACTAAGAAGAGAAAAGGGCTTATAATTGAATGGAATCTGAATTGAAGCAATGCAATTTTAGTTCATTTTTGAAACTTGTTAATGTCCGACAGTCTCTGACATACTGAGGTAGAGACGTCCAGAAATGAGCTGCAGAGACGGTGAAAGATGACGATTAGGATATGTTTAGGGATGGAGAGTGTGCTATGGCGTTTTGAGCGAGTAGGCTATCTAGTGCGTGACAGGAGGACAAATATTGAAAACGAGAAGCTAAATAGCTAACGTTACAGTTCTGAAGAATATTGAAGAGTAAGAGAAACAGTGAATAGTTCTTCGCTCTTTGAGACGGATCCAGAACAGTATATTTAGTGAAGGTGAGATACGGTCATATCTAGGATTTTGCAAATAAATCGAACACATGCATTATGGACACGCTGTAGTCTTTCTGTCAGTCTCATGTTAAGGTCAGTGAAGAGTGTGTCACAGTGATCAGAATGAGGCATAAAGATACTATATATACTCGTATAATGAAATTCCAAGAGAATGACATAGGCCTATTATAACTCATTAACTATGGAAAAGTTATAATTTAAAAGCAAAGCTTAATAAATATTTGTGTTACATTTAACTACTGTCAGCTTCGTACTTGGTTAATTATAATTATTTGACAGAAAGTTTAAGTTTGCTGACATAAATGAAGATTTAAATTATTGCATAAATTAAACGAACTAAACGTCTGCTGTCACATATTTTAAAGTTTGAACATTCTTGGCATTTACACAGCGCAGCCACTCAAAATCAATGTCAAGTCCTTTAGAGAATCCTTAAATTATTTTATTTATTTCCAGTATTAGGCTGTGAAAAGGAAATAATTTTGAAATTCGCTAGAAAGTTGTTTACCGTACCATGGCCTACTTCAATTTATGTGCTGTATTCATTTCACGTATTTCACAGAAACTAATTCAGAGAAACTGATAGGAGACAAAAGGTAGAGAATTCTTGCAGTACCAAAGGGAAATATGTACTGCCAACCTAACAGTATAAATGAAAACTGTCATCTTGGAAGGAACACCGCAACCTACTAATAGAACTATAAATGATTGGAATGACCTACCTGCAGCGGTCTTTGAGGGCTGTTCTTCCTTAAGGAGTTTCAAGAATAATTTAAGAAGTTGTGTTTCAAGTGCAAATTAAAATTAAGGTGACATTTAACATTTAATTTTTTAAGGTGACATGTATTTATTTAGCCTGACGAGTTACTTCCTTGGTTTGAATTGTAAATTATTTAAAAATAGCGTGTAAGAGGGCCTTAGACTAGAAATGTTTAGTTTAAATGTAGTTCTGTTTATAAGTACAGTATGCATAAGGGTGTAATTATTTGACTTATTTGAACTGTTGTATCAGTGAAGCGAGGTGAGTCAGTGAAGTTATGGTTTTACAGTGCAGTGAATAGTTCCGACCAGTGATAATTTATAGCGTCAATGAAATGTGTTCTATAGTGTCAGTGAAATGTGTTATAGTGTGTCAGTGAAATGTGTGCTAAAGTGTCAGTGAAATGCGTCATAGTGTCACTACAGTGAGTGAGATGAGAATAAAGTGAAAGACTATTGAAACTTATGTAGGGCCTATACAAAATTATGTACGTTGTAATATAAAATTAGGTATTTTATTTATGTTTTATTATTATTGTGTTAAATTATATTGTGTATTCTTATTGTATTGTGTATAAAATTGTATTGTGTATTGTAAATTTATTGTGTATTGCTTATCATTTTTTTTTTTGTGTATTGTTTATATTGTGTATACCACTGCCACCGGGTGCTTGCCCACTTGCAGTGTAAATACATACATACATACATACATACATACATACATACATACATACATACATACATACATACATACATACATACATACATACATACATACATACATACATACATACATACATACATTATCCTTTTGAGGCCTGAGACATTTGTTGTTTGATCTTTAAAGTTCAATATTATTCTACACCTTAAAAAATTCACTGACATGAGGAAAAATGCTGAAAAAATTTTGCAGGTTACAGTTAGGGCACAAATGCAGGTATATTATACTATACTTCTGGTCTCTGCAATACATCTTATTTCATAATCATGTATGAAGTATGGTAAGCTATAGTATACTATGCTCTCAGAACTCAGGAGGATATGTTACTTTGTATAATAATTATTTAAGTTTTACAATTAGTAATATTTCCCATTTGTCAGCTGACTTCTGTGTCACACAGTAGATATTTAATTTCATAATCTGGTTCTCTCTTTCTATTACTTTATTACTTCCCTTTGTACTACCATTTTTATGCTTATATGCAAAAAGGATGTTTAGAAATGTTCTAAAATGAAATTTTGTCATTGCTGGTAATGAGAAAGAAAATCACAAAATTTCGAAGAAACTCGACACAAAATAATATCTCAATAGATTAAAACAATAAACTAATGTAGCGTGAGATGTTCGATATGCACAGGGTTGGACGAGGTGGAATTCAATCATGGCCTCCACGGTCACCAGACCTCACACCCCTTGATTTCTTTCCATGAGATTTGTAAAACAGCACGTTTTTCCAGACAGAACTCACATCTGTAGATGAATTGAAACAAAGGATCACCCATGTTATCCAGCACATCCCACCTGTAACACTTTTAAGTGTGACAGAAGAATATCAGGATAAAAATATCGCTATTAACAGAAATGAATGAATGGATGAATGAATGAACTAATTTCTTTATTTTTACTTTATTTAACTATGATTATGATCTGTGATAGTATTTCCAAGTTAATAGTGGAATATTTTAAATATAAATACAACCTCAACCACATTGAAGATTATGGCTTGCTAATAGGTTCTTAAGATGTTGTTGCAAAATTCTCTTAGGAATTCAGAAAGACATTCGACTTGCCAATTTGTCTCAGGAATAATTTTTTTTAAGTATTTTACAATAGTCATATAACATTTTAACAAATATTGTTTCAAATAACTTATGTTAATTGTATGTTTCTTTCACTGCATTGTTATTGTGTTTTTATACAAAAATAATTGTACTGAATTAAGGGTTATCTTCAACTTAAGGCAATAATAATAATAGAATAGAAGTAATGTTGGCAGGTCAAATAGAGCAGCAATTGTAACTATCAAAACATGTTCAACGTGGAAATTTGTTTATGAAGATTTTCAGCTTGTTACTTAACGACGATGCAGAAACTATTAGGTTATTTACTTTCGATAGTATGGATGGTTGTGAGATGGTATTTGATGACATGAAGCTGGAGATTCGCAATAGATTACCTGATTTTCTCCTTACATTTAGGGAACTCTTTGGAATAAACCCAACAATTTATATAGTTCAAGCGGGAATCAAACCCAGGCCTGGATCAGCAGGCAAACTCCCTGCCGTCTAAGCTACGCCTGTGGCCGTACGTTACGTTCACGGCGATGGTGTTTGTAGTGGTGGTGGTTGTGGTAGTGGTATTGCTGGTGGTGATGATGAGGTACCGAGCTCTTAGCAAATCCTTATTTGACGCAGCTTCCAGAGATAGTCTGCAGTACAAAACAAGCTGTGATGGTCCTCGCTGAATTTGTAATAAGCACCACTGCGGAGCGCGGCGTATACTGTTAATAAAACGTTTTAACCAAGCAAATCGATGATTTGTGACCAGTCATGCGAATTCTGCACAGAGAAGAGAGCGTTTCCTCTCTCATCCTGAAGCGCACCTATCAAAGTGTGTGATACGTCAAGGGAAGGAAAGCACAAGGAAACGCAATTTTCATTCAGAGAGTGTTTCGTATGAGGTGGGGTAGAAATACACCCCTTTCACAATCTTCCCATACCTTCATCCCTTTCCTCCAGCCAGCAACCACAGCCACTATAACAGAACCATACCCTAACATCCTTTCCGTATCCCGCAAAGAGGAAAAACCAGCATTTTTCATCTTTGTCTCGAAATGTAGTGCAGAAGTGTAGATTTTAGTATAATGCAGTTAAAACTGCCTATTTGCCTTTGTCATTCGTAATGGTATCACATAATACAATAAATATCAAAAGTGCGTTGGCCGTGGAAAATAGTTTTGTAATTAGGAATACATTTGCTATTAATATAAAACGTATTTACGACCGTACCATTTGATATTTATTGCCATTAGTTTCATCCAGCTATCATTTATTAAAATTTTCATTTTATGCATCGTTTTCATCCATGACACATACCGCACCTTCAGCCGAATGAGTATGGCATCGGTTTTTGTTAAAGAGAATCTGGTATCAATGTTGTGAGTCGAAATGGAATCGGTTCTGGACAAAGGAAATATTAGAGTTGCTTTCTTCATTTCTCTTACTGTTTTACCAATTCTCCATCATAATTACTTCATAAATGTTCAAGTATTGGTATTCTGTTCACTACTTTTACGAATACATAGAAGTTTGTAATCTGAAAGCAAAGACAATAGTCTTGATATAGGCCTATAAATGAGAGAGGAAATATAAGAATTATTTATTTCCACTTAGGCCTAAAAATTTGTATATATATATATATATATATATATATATATATATATATATATATATATATATACATATATACACACACACACACACACACACATACACACAGAGCGTGAGTATAAATGATTTCCCTGATTACGAAAATTATTTGTGGATAAACGATTGAACGTAGAAAATTTTTAAATATACCAGTGAATGGAGAAATTCTCCAAGTTTTTAAACATATCTTATAGGTGCTCGATATGGGCTCCACTTGTGTCCCTGCAGACATCAAGCCAGTAGTCCAATTCGTCCCACACACAGCTAAGTGTATCCATATCGATTGCAGCGAGGGCGTTGATGATGCCGGGACGTAGCTCTGACAGATTTTCCGGTAATGGAGGTACAAAAACAGAGTCTTTAACATAGCCACACAGATAGAAGTCATACGGTGGTAAGTCAGGGGAACGTGGAGGCCAGGACAAGATCTGCATGTCGTCTCTCCCCGCGCGACCAATCCATCTGTTTGGCAATCGGTCGTTTAGAAATGTCTGGACTTCGTTATGGAAGTGAGGTGGAGCGCCATCTTGTTGATACATGAAATGAGCACTATCACTCTCCAGCTGTGGCATCAACCACTGTTCTAACATATCCAGGTAAGAATGTCCTGACACGGTGGGTTCGAGAAAAAAGAAGGTGACGTACACCTTGGAATTGAAAAGTGCACAGAAGACATTAAGTTTCGGGGAATTACGAATGTGCTCCACGTAAACCCGACCAGGAGGTTTTCTTTTACACAGGCATATGTGGTCACTAATTGATTGTACCATCGTCTAATGGTCTTGGCGTCTCGTGGATCATTATCGACTCTCGCTCGAAAATGTCGCTGCACAGTTATGACTGTTTTTGTGGAATGAAATTCCAGTGCTACAAATGCACGCTCAGCACCCAGTCGCCATTTCCGTAAACGCAAGTCCTCTACCGATAGGAGGTGGAACTACGCCGCGCGGATTATTTGAAATAAAACTTTGAGAGATATTCTGTTTGGTAATACCAGTACCAATGCTGTATTATCCACGGTTTGTCTATAAAAAAACCGCCTAACTAGGGCAATATTTACACTCACGCTGTATATATGGGTAGCGTAGTTTGTATAGCGCTGGTCTTCTGTGCTCGAGTTTGAGGGTCCGATCCCGGCCCAGGTCGATGGCATTTAAGTGTGCTTAAATGCGACAGGCTCATGTCAGTAGATTTAATGGCATGTAAAAGAACTCCTGCGGTACAAAATTCCAGCACTCCGGCCACGCTGATATAACCTCAGCAGTTGCGAGCGTCGTTAAATAAACCAATTTTGTTTATTACCCAACTTTCTCTCCCGAAGCGGAGTGCTGCAATAGCTGTGATGTAAACGAAGTTTAGAACTACCTGAATAGTTGGAAGCAACAGCAGCAGTCCTGGGCATAATAGAGGAAGTGAAAGGGACGAGAAACCCCCGCCACTGTGTCTTTCGCTTACATCGGCTTATTATCAAACGCAGAATAAGGCTGTGTGCTTCAGTGATGGATTTTAGGCGACCAACGAGAGCCGAAAGTTCGTAAAAGTCTGATACAATCCGTCACTGATTTCCTGTCGGCTCGTACCGCAACCAAAACATAACTGTATCGGCCGGGGAAAGTGGAGTGGGGAGTTAAGAGTGATCTGCAGTGACTCAATCGAGTTAATAACGCCCAGGCCTGATTTAACTACAATGCCAATTTCCAGAATCCCACGGCATGCACTGAAATACCGTCCGACTGGTAAACGGATCAGAGAAAGACCTAAAACTAGATGGAAGGACCAATTTTCACCCTGAGAGAAGATGAACAGCCATCGCATGCCTAAACCTAGCCTATGTTCATGTGTTCATGATAATAATGTGATGTTAACATAAAACCTTCTGAACAGTCACATAATATAAAAATAAAAAGTCCCTTGAGAAGTGGACAGAGGTAAATTCGTATAGGCTACGAATGCCTATGTTCAATGTTGGACTGAAATCAGTAGGCCTATATTGTACAATGTCGTAGGCTACTACATAAAATACCACTTCACGAAATTAACTAATTTCATATTAGTAAACAACTTAGCTCAGCATAACCATCCATCTACGCATTATTTGCAGAATACCTAGATCGTCGGCTTTTCACACCAAGGACCAGGTTTGAACCCTTTAGTGTGCAAGTAGAATTTGCGGTTGACAGCTACGTTTTTTGATAGTTTATAAGAGGCACTCCAGTTTTCTCTGATTGGTGATTATACTAAATCATTCATTATTCACCATCATTATCAAGCACCAAGGTTAACATTTTGACTGCTCAGTAATGTAACTTTCAGCTCGTTGCGCGTACAGGATATGCGTATGATGCGAATTATAATCGAAATTGGAAGCTTAAAAATTCACACGCACTGCCGCTACTTACTACGGACTTACTGCGCTACCTACAAATCCTTAAGACAAGATATGTTCTTAATAATTTTTCTCAAGCCCTCTTGTTCAAGCATGGAGTTTTTTCAAGTGCCCTAAATCTACGACACAGCAAATTACTTTTATTTGTAAAGAAGTCATATTAAGCATTTGATCGCTCTTAAAAATCAGTCATCGCTGACTGGATTTAAAATGTTTCTAATGTTTTCCTTTTTACACACCACGAAGGCGAATAAGGAGGACGGAGGTAGAGCTCTATGTTTTCATGTCTTCGGAACTAGAATAAAGTTGTGTTGTCAGCAGCTCGCTCCGAATTCTTTTTCACTCTCAAGAAATATCCAGTATTCAATTCGAGAGGAGGCTGAGTGAAAAAGTATTATTAAAATCAGTACTAAATGACTAATCTTCAATTTCACAATGTTAAATATGAACGCGATTTTGTAACATTAATTACACTTTCATTAATATGAATGGGCGAATTAAGTTTCAAGAAAATTAATTTAAATAGGCCTACAGTGTGAGTATAAATTACTTCCCTGCATGTCGTCTCTCCTCGCGCGACCAATCCATCTGTTTGGCAATCGGTCGTTGTGGAAGTGAGGTGGAGCGCCATTTTGTTGATTATATTAAATCAGCACTATCACTCTTCAGCTGTGGCATCAGCCACTCTTCTAACATGTCCTGACACGGTGGGTTCGAGAAAAAAGAAAGGGCCGTACACATTGGACTTGGAAAGTGCAACGACAAAGACGACATGCATTTCTTGTCCTGGCCTCCACATTCCCCTGACTTAACACCGTGTGTCTTCTACCTGTGGGGGTATGTTAAAGACTCTGTTTTTGTATCTCCATTACCGGAAAATCTGCCAGAGCTACGCGCCCACATCATCAACGCCATCGCTGGAATCTATATGGATACAGTTAGCCGTGTGTGGGATGAATTGGACTACCGGCTTGATGTCTGCAGGTACATCTATAAGGCACCTATAAGATATGTTTAAAAACTTGGAGAGTTGCTCCACAAACTCGTATATTTAAAAATGTTCTACGTTCGATCTTTTGTCCACAAATAATTTTCGTAATCGGGGAAAACATTTATACTCACGCTGTATTAATAAATCGCTTTCGAATTAAATTGTAGTATTTGTGCACAATTGCATTACTTACTCTGTAGTTTTTAATATAACATTTTATCATTTAATACATTAAAAGTGGAGTAAAAGAACTGGACTTGTTTAGAAAGAGGTGTTAGAAAACCTTGTTCTACCAACTTCCTTACTGCAACTATTAAGAAGTTTCCTCTCGTATAACACAGAGGAATATTAATTCCGCATTAATTACTCTGTGAAGAAGTTGATAAGTAGAGGAAAGTTTTAGAAATTTGCCCTCCTGCCATCCAATGACTCCTTATTAAATCTTCGGGAACAAGAGTTTCTAGAGCGTGTCGTGGTACATTGATGAGCCGAAAAAAAAATAATAATGAAAATTATCATTTTCATCATCGTTTATCAACATCTACTTCGAATTTTAGGGCCTCCACTGTAGATTAACTAACACTAGATATCCATTGATAGTAAGATGCTTTAGGCATGTTGTGCGGTGGTATGTTAGTGTTCAAGAATACACTGGCCGGTCATAAGTTAATCATTCAATCCCTCTAAAATTTAAACATATTATATTTCCCTGCTGGAAATGGAAACTGTGAACGGTGAATTTGTAGTCAGGAACGCTATTATTTGGGGTTACCGCTGCGAGATAAATAATGAACTTTAAGTATTTTACTTTTTATCTTAAGATAAGAATTAAAAATATTTCGTGCTCTGTGTCGCCTTCCTCGAATAAATCACAACTTTTATTCTTCTTTTCGTTCTCCTTTCTTCCATTTCTACTTTCTTGTTTGTTGTATTTCGGGAAAATCTTTCCTATATACTGAAAGAAGTGTGATTTATTTCAACAACACTATTTTTTATTATCTTCACATTTAGGATTGTGTGAATTGGTCTGTCTGGAAGATATCCCCTGTTCAATAGCTAATAACATTTCATTTCATAATAATAAAACATTTGCAGGAACATTTCAATATGCTTCTACATAGGCTACTGAATCTGAGAGATAGCTCTATGTCCTCTAGCAGCAGTAATATATCCAGCTATTTTCATATCTCCTTTACTGAAAACCATGGAATATCGAAATATATAATTTAACTGTCAATCTTTGACTTCATATATTATATTCGTTATTTGTACAGTACTGAACAAAGGGAAATATTCATGCTTCAGTACATCAATTTGAGGAGGTTTTGGATTAAACAATTGTAGGAAATAGCTAATAGAAACAAGTGAATAAAGCTAATAAAAACAATTGAACAATAGTATTAACATTATTTAAATTTATAATTTAAAAGACACATTGTAGGATATGCATCATTGAAATTTAACTGCAATAGTAATGCAATACATGGATTTTGAAGCAAGAAAACCGATTAAAACCAAAATTAGCATTATTGTGTTGTATCACGTGTTGATTTCAGATCACAAAAGGTGCTGAAAATGGCCCCCATTTACTGCCACACAATGCATAAATCTGTATTTCAAATTGTTTAATGTTCTCAGCAACACTGTTCGACTGATTTGCTGTATTTCATCTCTAATGCTTCATTTTAAGTCTTCCAAGTCTCGTGGTCAGTCCTGGTGTCCCCCACTTCAAATATCCCCATAAGAAACAATCTAATGGGTTCAGATCAGGGGATCTTGACGGCCAATCAATACTTCCTCTTCTGCCTATCTATCTTCCTGGAAATACTTGATTTAAATAATTCACTACCTTTCTTCCATAATGTGCAGGGGCATCATCTTGCTGAAATAAGATATCATCTTGAATTCCTCCTCCTTCTCCAGGGAATAAAGTACCACAAGCTGGAATTATTTCATTCTGTAGAAGGTTTAAATATAGTTCGGAATTTAAGTTGATATCGATGAAAAATAGGCCTATAAATCTGCGATCAATTATACTAGCACACACATTTACTTTTGTGGACATCGTGAATGGTGTTCTATCATCCAACGGGGATTCTCTTTAGCCCAGTAATGTCAGTTATGACGATTTACATTACCGTTTAGACAGAGAGTAGCTTCATCGGAGAATAAGACTTTTTTCACGAGGTTAGGGTTCTGGTTGAGCATGTCATTGAGGGTTTCAGCAAACTCAGTAAGTCTATGAAAGTCATCTTTACTGAATTCTTGAAACAGATGTAACTTGTAAAGGTGCCATTTGACTGCCTGCATTAAGTTGCATATGGATTTTTGACTGACATCATGGTCAACTGCAAGCAGGCGAGTTGATAAATGTGGGTTTTCTTCTACTGCTAATGCAATATGAAGATCTTTTCCATCATCTGTAATTTGTTTTGACCTTCCAGACTTTGGCTTATTTTTAACATTTCCAGTTTCATTAAACTTTCTTAAAAGTTTAGATACTGTAGAAAGAGTAATGTTCCTATTGAATGCATTTCATTAAATAAGACACAAACCTCTTCTTGGGTCCTCCTACTATCACCATAGCCGATCATCATTAGTATTTCAATTCATTGTCTTTATGTAAGATTTCCGAGGATTAAATACTTTCAGGAAGATATTCGAATGAAATAACCATTGTTATTCAATTAATTTTATTAGGTTTATTCACTTGTTTATATTAGATTTTGTCTGCAATTGTTTAATCCAAAACTTCCTCAAATTGATATACTGAAGCATGAAAATTTCCTTTTGTTCAGTACACATACATTATCGTCTTTCCCGGGGGTAAAAGGCGGTCAGAGCGTGGTGCCGACCACATCACCTCATTCTAGTGCCGAGGTCATGGAAAGCATGGGGCTCTACCTCCATGCCCCTCAAGTGCCTTCATGGCATGTTACGGGGATACCTTTTACACATACATTATCATGAAAAGAGGTAGTTTTTACAAAACAATAGTTTATAAATAGCAAAAAATATGATTTTGTACATACTGAGACCAGAAGAATCCAAAAAATAGGGAATAAGTACATGGTGTCATTTAAGAAAATAGACTCATTTCCGTATCTTGTAAATGAAAAGCAAAGTATTTGAAAACATGTTCAAAATATTTTTTTTGATACTCTACAACTTTTGTATAAATAGTTTCTTCATAAAATTAGAAATAAAGTTAGAAGCATTGTTCCATACGTCTTACTCACCCTGTATAAATATATAAGGATTTGGCCATCCTACCCCATTAACTCCTGGTTTAGTTGCCTCATAAGTGGTGCTTTCTTGGTATCACTTGTGAGGTTCAGTGCTGTCTTCGGACAGTTGACTAAACAACATTACCATCGAATTTTAGACTTTGTCGCCAACATTAAACTTTTTAATCACTGCCGGAGATGAGTACAACAGGCACATTTAGTCTGATGTTGTCATTAAGTACAGTACAAATAGGGGTAAAACAACAACGAACAGGACTTTCACACATTTTACATGAAGTAACTATGTTAACAATGTGGGTTGGTAAATAGGAAGTTGCACACTGGGGTTTTGGTGTGCAAATTTACTAGTGAGTTGCAAATAGAGAATTACTGGTCTTATTCGTTTTCAATATGCTTACCAGTGAGATGTTATTATATTATGTAATACCGGTATTGTTTCTAATATGTTAAATGCTTAAAAAATTGAATATATTTATATATTCAATTGTGATAATCGTACTTCCCAAGACATGGAGAGGTTGCCAAATTCCAAATCGGATAATACATAACCCAATAGAAATGTATCGAACTACAAACATAAAAAAATTAAAGTAGATCATAAGAAGTCGAATTTAAGGGGACATACACACCTTTGGAATTAGAAAAAAATATACATATTTTTTATTTTGTTGTTGAATGAATTTTGCTCAAAAATATGGTGAACAAATTTTGAATATCTCTAATAGTTTTCGAAGTATTAACTAAAATTTGATACTGTGCCATTTAAATATGTACAGAAGTTCACATGTTGGTAAGTTTGTCGCTCATTTGTCGTAACTTAAATTTTTCAAACTCTTTTTCCTCATAACTTCTACATTTTTAAAGATAATTTTATTAAATTTTGCAAGCAAGTGCATTTCGTTCTGGAGAACAAACTCTGCCTTTAGCACAATTTTACCATTTCAACTTCCTACACCATTAATAATACTTCATGTGAAAAAAAAATACAATTCATGCCAAAAGAAATCCACAAAATTATTTCTCATTTATACGTTGAAGTGATAAATAGAGACCGAAATCTTAGTCACTACTCTTTGAAGTTCAGTGAGTACAGAGTTTGTGCAATCAGCCAATTGACTTCACAAAAAGTAGTGGTGCGCGGCGTTGTACCATTTTCGCATCAAGGACAACCACAGTACACACATAAAACAATGATTTCAAGAGTAGGGCTGTGTTGTGTATTACAAAAGAATAACAATAGTCTTTGCTGTGAATTTTTAAATTAAAATTTTACTGTTTCACAGGCACTACTCTTCATTAAATGTTTAAGCGATTTATTTATAAATTTAGTTTAAATTTAACACGTGAAAGTGATCACCATAAATATATTCCTAAATGTTCAAGCCTATATTACAACAATCTTTGATGTAAAATTTTAACTTAAAATTAACATATTTAAGGCTATATTACAATAGCTTTTAATGTAAATTTTTAACTTGAAATGATACTGTTTCATAGGTACCGCTCTTAATGTAATGTCTGAGCCCATATTACGATAATCTTTCTTGTAAAATTTTAATTTAAAACCTCGGTACAACTGTAACACAGGTACTGCCCTGAATAAAATGTTTAAGTTTATATTGTAATAATCTTTGCTATAAAATTTAACTTAAAATACCGGTACTACTATAACACAGGTACTGTTCTTGTGCACATGTGTACTTGCCAACAAAATGTTTAAATTACTTGTCCTCAACTTTGTAGAATGTTGGCCTGCATCATTATTTCATGCAGATCTCTGCTAAATCGTCCGCTGTCAATAAATTACTGGCTGAAGGTAGATCGTCAGACTCACTTCTTTCTATTAATTTGAAATCGTTTATACTTATGCAGGGACATCACTTTATTTTTACTAACATTTTTAACATTAACCTGGCTATATCTTCGGATTAAAGGTCTAGAACCGGAAACACCGCTTGCTCCCCCCTCCAAGACTGAAGTTCGATGATACTGGCGTAGAATAGAAATCACTCTACTAGGTATAGGAGGGAAGAAAAGTAGTTCATCCTTTCTGTAAACTAGGAAATATCACGATTTTGAGTTTGATAATTTTCATTAGGTTTTTGTTTAATCAAAATACAGTACAGTATTAACAATAAGTGTTTTTACTCACGAACTGAGTTATCCATGCGAACGTATTCATTATGCAGTATATATTATACTGTCTACAGCACATTAGCGTACAATATAGAGAATGAAGTTAAATTAAAAAATAATCATAATATGGATATTTAAACACATTTTTGAAAATGGTGGCCGTTCATTTCGAAACAGGCTCAATTCTTTTGTGCATATTATCGCACTATAGACTAAGGTACCTAATGCCAATTACCATTTTCGTCCTTCGTACGAGTAACTCATGTTGAAATAATTCTATACCTACTCTATAAAAGAGTACCTTACGTACTGTAAATTTAATCTTCACTTCTGCCCGATCCGAAAAGATAAAATTACTCAGAAATGCTATCTTCTGTCCATTCAAGTGGTTTTGTCGGGGGTCGTAGAAAGGGGGAGGGGAATCACGTGACAGTTAATGACTTAACGAGGCCCTTTTATTTCAGTTATTTTAAACAATTTTATAATATTACGTAGATGTCCAATTCCTAACAGAAATTAATGTTTTCAGAAAAGAGCTAAGACAGCCCAGCTACTAGACTTTGCAGAGGGGCGAACAGGTTTCCCCCGGGATGCGACCTAGGCAAACGGACGACAGTATCTGTGCGAATATATGATTCAATATTGAAAGCTCTTTCGTCACTGGAAAACGGGAACATATTTCTGGAACGTACTGTGGTGGACGGTTCTGTGTGATGGACGGTTGGAAGTTTACTAGTAGAGGGGGTGAGAGTGAAGTACATTCAAAAACTCAGGTACAGTAAAAATTGAAGTAAAAATAAAATGATGTCCCTGTATTTTTTTTAAATTACAGTCCTGCTTTAAATGCCATTTTTAGAACAGATTATGTCAATACGCACAATTATACCGCCACTTACACAGTCATACTGTCTTCCGAATTCCTGTACTCACTCCTGTACTTTCACACATGTCCTAGGCAACTTTATTTCAACTAGTAATGCATAATATCATAAACATTGCAAAACTGTAGCATACTGTACTTGTTTAGGAGTAAGAAACCTGTTTCAGCGAGACCCTGCAGTGCGCGTTGCTTGTGTTTGCTAGCAGGGTGTCTACTAAGGACACGTGACGTAATGTATATTCCGTGCACACTTATACCCATTCCAATGTCATTGGAGTAAAAACGGTCTTTACTGATAAGTGTAGGGTTTGTTAACACATTCATTATAAATAAAACAGATAAGGAAACATTAAGAAATATTAAAAATTGTGCAAGATATCAGAGAAACCAATTTTTCCTGCACTAAATTCACACCCAACTAAAAATTATCCTTAACAATAACAGTTTTTTTTAGATTATAAAAATTGTTTGTTGATCTAGAAGTACTGTCTAATCACTTTAAAAAATTCTAGCAGCGGTCTTTGAGGGCTGTCCTTCCTTAAGGAGTTTCAAGAATAATTTAAAAAGTTGTGTATCAAGTGCAAATTAAAATTAAGGTGACATTTAACATTTAATTTTTTAAGGTGACATGTATTTATTTAGCCTGACGAGTTACTTCCTTGGTTTGAATTGTAAATTATTTAAAAATAGCGTGTAAGAGGGCCTTAGACTAGAAATGTTTAGTTTAAATGTACTTCTGTTTATAAGTACAGTATGCATAAGGGTGTAATTATTTGACTTATTTGAACTGTTGTACCAGTGAAGCGAGGTGAGTCAGTGGAGTTATGGTTTTACAGTGCAGTGAATAGTTCCGATCAGTGATAATTTATAGCGTCAATGAAATGTGTTATAGTGTGTCAGTGAAATGTGTGCTAAAGTGTCAGTGAAATACGTCATAGTGTCACTACAGTGAGTGAGATGAGAATAAAGTGAAAGACTATTGAAACTTATGTAGGGCCTATACAAAATTATGTAGGTTGTAATATAAAATTAGGTATTTTATTTATGTTTTATTATTATTGTGTTAAATTATATTGTGTATTCTTATTGTATTGTGTATAAAATTGTATTGTGTATTGTATAATTGTATTGTATATTGTAAATTTATTGTGTATTGCTTATCATTTTTTTTGTGTATTGTTTATATTGTGTATACCACTGCCACCGGGTGCTTGCCCACTTGCAGTGTAGATAAATACATAAATACATTTATTCAGGATATGTGTAATTAAATTTTAAATTTTAGTAAATTTGTACTAGCGAAAGGTGTACATACCCTTTTAAAACTATCAATTAGAGGAGTTAAATAGGGTTGCCCACCATTATGCACATTGTTTAATTTATATTTAAGTGAAATATATTCTGAATGGAAAAAAAGTAGGTAAACTAAAATAATTATAATAAACCATAACGTAAAGTTGAACATACACGGTGATCTAAAAGTCTCCATAATAGGGAATGTCAGTTAGAAATAAGAGTATCACATAATTTGCTCAATATGGCGGCCTTCAGGCACAGATGAATGCGTTCGAACCAGATCCGACGCACATGCTGCAACATGTCCGACGTCACATGACAGCAGGCGTCGACGATGCAGGCCTGCAGATGGTGCACATTCGCAGATCTGTCAGAAGCTGAGTGAGCCCGAGGGCATAGTACGATGGGAAGTATTACGTCAATGGAGAAATCCATGACCCCATCAGGAATCGAACCCTCGATATTCCGAGTTTGAAGCGCTGTGTCTTCACTGCAACTCTACTGCGTGCACCCTTTGTTCGATGTTAGACATTTATTTTTATTAACGTTGTTATTGCTATTCCTTTTGCTTCAGTTAGTCAATTCAGTCCATCATTAAGGCTCCGTTAGGGTGCACTTCCTAACCCAACAGTCCGTCGTTCGATTCCCGACATAAGCGGAGATTTATCTTCAATCTAAGGTTAGATAGACCCGCATTTGTGAAATTTTAGTGTTAGTACAAAATTACAAAGACATATAGCAGTCGTTGACAATTGTAACGTAATAGAAAGGCAACTCCCACACCACTATAGTATAGAGAGGGGTGGAGTGGGTATCTCCTCAAGTAAAGCAGTGAATGGTAATTCAGAGACGGACAGTGAGCGGAAAACAAAAACAATATAATATTTATGTACTTATTAGGTACAAATATTAGAGTTTATACTTGTTAACCTTTCCCTTCCTATTTGTCATTATTTTATTGGAGAAACGGTTATGCGCTCGGCAGAAACCATGCAGGGCGCGGCCGGCCGCTCTTTTCGGGACGTATGATAATAATAGCTCTGTATTATATGTCTATGCCAAGAATCCTGCTGCAGCTTTAGACAATACAGGTGAATATTCGAAATCAGTCGTTGTCTTCTATACTTGTATTGATGGAAAGAAAGAGCAGGAATTCTCGTATCGCCTCAAGTTACGAACAATACGAGAGGGAAGGAAACATTCTGGACTGTCTCCGGGCATTGGCCCATAATATATCAGGAAATTTACATCAGAACAACAGGAAATTTACTATTTGACTAACTACATTATTGTTAATTAATGCAATAGAAATTCAATTTCACCAATTCAAATTGTGACCAAGGAATCACCTGTGACCAATTCAAATTATTACCAGTAACTAACGTGTGACAAATATACATGTGACGAATATTAATCTATTATGATTTAAGTGTGGCCAATTGTAACGACGAAAAATTTTTGACGAATACCTCTTAACCCCCTGGCAGCACCTCATGCTACTGCTTGTAGTATAGGCCTATCATATCCCATGTAGGCCTTTATGAAACTGTCCACTTATTCCAAGTTACATTTTACAGAAATAGTCTCAAAATGCGTAACTATACATATTTTACATATTGTAATAACTAATAATATATACTTCGTGTCATGTGGACTATATAACCCTTTTAAATAATTATTGTTTACGAGTTTTCCTTGTCTACACCGGTTTAAAAAAATTATTTTCAAATTACTTAGAAATTGATTATAAAAACATTATGTCTTATCAATAAACAACTATACAGGATGATTCACGACGATTTACCGTCCTTTACGGAGCTTATTTCCGAAGACATTCTGAGCAAAAAAGTCTTATAAACATGGGTCCTATATTTACAGAGTTACGTATCGTTATTGGAGCACACTGCTGTGAACGCGTGATCTTGGTCAGCGTGCAGTCAGCAGCCAGCGCAAAGATAGCCGTATGCAGTTACGTAGAGCGACAAGTGCCGTTCACAAGCGTGCGGCCAAATGTACTCAAGCGGACGGCGACATTTTTTTTAATGTGTTGTAAACTCTGCAAGACTGTAAATTAGGATGCAAAATTGAGCTGCAAATAATTAAGTTGGTGGAAGTGGTGTGATTTGTCACAATTGTTGTGATAAGTGCTTAAAAATAATGTAATTTTCTAGTTAAAAATAGAAAAAATATGTCTGTACGAAGCAACTAAGAAGTTCACAGCACATTTTTAGCTTCATAATACTTTTTTAAATATATAGGCCTACAATTTTAAATATATATGGATTTATTACCGTCAAAACTACTAATCAAGAATCAACCATAAGATAATATTTTGTCATGATCTAATCACTTGAATGGTTGATTCTTGATAAGTAATTTTGACGGTAATAAATCCATATATATTTAAATTTGTATTAATTATACTTATCGGACCCAACATGCCTTTCAAATTCATAATACTTGCCAATTAAAGAAATGATACTTCTGAATGGTTCATTCTCTATTTGTATTGTTCTTTTACCTTCAAACTAAAGAAAAAAAAAAGCGTTTTACAGACACTTTAAATTAGTGTAACTCTGAAAATATTGAGAATAGGAACTATGTTTATATGACATTTTTTGCTCAAAAAGTCTTCAGAAATAAGCTCCGTAAAGGACGGTAAATCCTCGTGAATCACCTGTACATTTTTTCTTAGAATTTGTTCAATAATCTGTAGTTTGATGCTTGTAACTAAAGACCTAGTTCAAACATTGCTTATAAAAGAAAATAAATACTGTAATATACAATAACCCACTTAACCAGAACGAAGCGATGGGTTTGATTAATATTTTTACTCTTCTGGCAAGCTATATCCGTTTCCGATAAAAGCTACGAGATTTCACGTTTACATTGTATTTATAATAACTACCCTGCATTCCCACGGCCAACCACACATGTATTCAGAACGATATTCTATAACGAACATTATCTTCAGGATTTAAACCATTACTTTTGAAGCTATTAGAATTGGGTCATTGTCACCTTCAATGTTAAAACTACATCATTGTTACATCAGCATGCGTATGAGAATTATAAACCGATGCTAGGCAAACATTAGAAAGGTGACGCAGCGTTGCCATACGTACGATAGTCGTACGCATACGACTATTTTGGCTAAATGTACGAGGTACAACCGAACTCTATATCGTACGCAGTTTTATACGAAGGGACAAAATCATTTTGGAACTCATAATGTTGGTATATAGGCTAGTATTAAAATAAAATCAACTATTGATTCGTCACTTTCAGACACATTCAGTATGCCGTTCACTAATACGAAAGAAACCTGATTTTAAAGGGGGAAAGATACATTGAAAATCAATATGATGGCTGCGCTGGCTATGTAAGTCATAATTTGTCACTCTGAGCTATAGGTTTCGTGTAAATGAAGACATTCTGAGCAAAAAATGTCTTATAAACATGGATTTATTCTCAATATTTACAGAGTTACGTTTCGTTATTGGAACGCATTGCTGTGAACGCGTGATCTTGGTCAGCGTGCAGTCAGCAGCCAGCGCGAGCGCTACGGAAATCAAAGATAGCCGTATGCAGTTAAATGAAAACAATACGAGTTCAAAGATCTACTGACTTACTTGTATGTCCGATAGTGGAACTCTTTTATCGATGGCAGTCATTTAAAATGACGTAAAATAATATATTATTTTGTTTTATTGAGGAATTACTTGTCAATAAGTTTATTACGCACAATATAACTTAACTTTATTTGAATCGGTAATTATGTATGGAATTATAGGATGGGGGTAGCTTATTTAAAACCAATTTTAATCCACTTCATTTATTACAGAAGAAAGTAATTAAAATATGTCTTCATAAACCTATTGGTTTTCAATCTCAAAAATTGTTTTTAGACTTTAATGTCCTTAAAATAAGACAAATTTATTATATTATATTAATAAAATTCATACATAAAAATCTAAATAATTTTGAATTGTATTCTCATAGTTATGAAACAAATGGTATGAATACTTTAAGATTGTTTGAATCAAAATGCAACACTGCTATAATATTTAATCATAGTAGTAATTTAGGCCCAAGAGTATATAAGAAATTTGTATTTAAATATCCTAATCTTGTCAATTCTAATAGTTCTAGTATTAAATTAAAAAAGTTATGTATGGATTTTATAAATGGTGAAAAATTGTAAATTTAGACTTTTATATCTTTATTGTATAGTACACATAAGACAAATTGTATTATATACTTCTTGATTTAAGTTCAGGAATCCGCCCCTGAGCACGAGTGCTAGTCTTTCAGGAGTGAGCTAAAGTTTTACAATTATTAGCAAAGTAAATAAATGAATAAATACAAGTGAAATTATATCGCAGTAACATTAAGAAGTCTAAGCACGCCGACATTATAGGTGTGTCGGGTTTGAGTCGACTGCATGTGGATTCATTTTATATAATCATCATCTGCGGCATTGATTGATACTAATATTATCTGCTGCCGCGTCGACCAAGGATCAAATTTCTGATGATCCTATACTAATAATAAATCTGTAGCCGAAATGTTTCTGGTAATTTTCGATTTTCCAAAAATAATTGGTTCTAACATATATAATTAACCACCCTGAAACCGAAAATCGCTTTTTTGAAATTTTTGTTTCTATGTCTGTCTGTCTGTCTGTCTGTCTGTCTGTATGTTTGTTACCTTTTCACGCGATAATGGCTGAACGGATTTCGATGAAAATTGGAATATAAATTAAGTTCGTCGTAACTTAGATTATAGGCTATATGGCATTCAAAATACATTATTTAAAAGGGGGGGGGGTTATAAGGGGGCCTGAATTAAATAAATCGAAATATCTCGCTTATTATTGATTTTTATGAAAAATGTTACATAATAAAAATTGCTTTAAAAATCATTTCCGATAAGTTTTATTCTTTGAAAAATTTTGATAGGACTGATATTTAATGAGATAAATGAGTTTTAAAATTAAAATAACTGCCTTTTAAGGCCGTGTAATGAATTAAAAAACAAATGACTTCGTCTATAAGGGGCCTTGGACAGCAACAATCGAAAGCTATGAAAGATAGCCTACAGATAATGTTTCTGCTTTTCTATGAAGTAATATCAGAAGCTTAATTAACCGATTTGTAAAATTAATTATTAATTCACCATTGGAAAGTGTAGTTTCTCTAGATGGACATAATGCTATAATGTTATCACAGTAACTCCTGAGTGAATCGAGAACAGGTAAGATTAAAATAGATTCTTATGCACAGAAAACTTGATAGGCTATTCTGTATATTCGTTTCCTGTATTTCCTAAACTAATTTTTATGACCAAATGAGTGGTCTCTGGATCAAAATGATCGCATTTTAATTTTTTAATTAAATTTAAATTAAGTAACATAATAAACGATTTATTCTTCTATCAAACACGAATGTTCCCTGGATCAAATGTCCTATTTTAATTATATAATTACTTTATATTTATTTCTAACGGGTGCAGCGGAGCGCACGGGTACGGCTAGTTTTAAATATAATGATAGGCCTAGTGTTTCTGGCCTAGCCTCATCGTTGTCATTGTTGATGTTATAATACATAGACTATGTTGTGACAAATTTACGACAATTTTAAGCTGCAGTACGATACGACGGTTGCGTTTTCTTTGTCTGGCAATCCTGACTGGTGACGTATTATTATGCAGTCAGGATAACTCAAGACGAATGCTTAACGAATAGTCTACCAGAAAAAAAGATAAGAAGTGTGATCCTATTGTACTTAGCAATACAATTAAATAAAAAAAATTAAATTAATATGAGAAACACAGTATGAATTAGTTAGAAACAACGTTTAAGTCAAAACAGAACAAACAAGACGAACACGAGCCGAAGTAGTTAGTACTAGAATTTAGTTTAAGACAGGATAAAAAGACAAAGAATTATTATGAAAGTTGGAAAGCCAAGATCAAGTTGGTTGGATGAGACCAAAACGGATGTAATCAAGTGGCGCTAAGGGTATGGTAGATAATAGATTTTTAGACGGAGAAAAATAGAGGATATTTCTGAAGGAAGCGGAAACTTTGTCTGAGATGATGATGATGATGATGATGATGATGATGATGATGATGATGATGATGATGAGGACGACGACGACGACGACGACGACTAGGCTCCGTATTCCAGCTACCTATAAACTGGAATGAAGTTGCCTGTTTCGAAGTATATGTGACGTCACAGCGCAGGCACAGGTACGTTCGCATACGAAATAGTTACACATCTTCTACCCTCTTCCTCTAGAAAACCAAAATCGGGACGCAGTCATGGTGAGTAGTCTTATCGATTACTGCTCTTACTAGTCTTATCATTTAAATAACTCCATCTTTGTGGCTGATTTAATATTCATTGCAGAGGTAAAATGCCTTAGGTAAGACGCTCAAGCGTGTAATATTGCAGAGCATAGTTGAGAATATTTGAACTAATATTTTCACTGTCTATATAGAGAACATTACATATACATTGTGTAAAATAAACGTAAAAGTTACCAAAATAGTGCACTGAAAGACATAGCAATACCAAAAGACACAGAAAGTGTGTTGAAAGTGATCCAAAAGAACCAGTACCATTAAAATCTGAAAATTATGTAGATATTAACTCGACGTTTAGCATGGATTTGTGTACCTTACCATGATGTTCAGTGTCAACATCCCAATTAATAAAATTAAATAATCTACAATTTAGGAAATCTAGAAACGTACATAGAAAATTAGTGGGTTTTCAGTGATGAGCAACATAAACAATATCCTAATGAAACACGAAAGAATATCAGACAATAGGAATATCTAGTACTACATCATGCATCAATAACGTCATGTGCTATTGAAAGAATTTCTTGCAATATAAAATAATTTCAAGTGACATCCGCATATGTTCAAGTTCCGTAACTTACGAATGCACATTATTTTTCACTGAAGAGAACACTACGAAAATGAACATCACGCCTCGAGCATGTATTTACTAGTACAGCTTTAGAATGTAGGGGGTTGACTGTACTCCACGAACACGCAGCGACGACGTGTTTCTTTATATCCTTATCCGTTGTATTACCCGTGTTCGGTGCACTATATACCCAATATGTCTTTAACTTCAGTTTTTAGGTAGCTGGAATACGGAGCCTAATGATGACGATGATATAGAGAGTTATCTTATTGAAAGAGATTCAGGGAGATCAAAATCATTGGAATGATTCCATCCTCGGTACAAACAGACTGTAAAGCCGATAAAGGAAGAGGAGACAAAAATAAATTCGGAATTAGAGGGACTCCCTGGCCTGGTCGTGGTAAGGATGACGCAACATAGGTCAAACCCGATCATAGTCAAAATGAGGAGATACCTATACACTTCACTGGTTTCCTGGATTAGCTGTTAGAAACGATGCCACTTCAGTCACAGCGGAGAGCCAGCGAAACAAATAAATGAGAATGAATTTGAACGAATGGTTAGTGTAAGCTGCAAACTATGCGGCGTCGGGTTACACAGTACTGCGTTCACAAGTGGAGGAGCGCTCTCGAGACTGGAGCACACGGCTGAAACCCTAACCGTCGCGTCGCGCTGCTCTCTTCCTGTCACCGACTTGGCGCGACGTCTAGTGCCACACGTCATCGATGACTGAAATGTAGTTGACAGCATCCTGCTGGAGATCGACAGTCGTACTCAATCTCTATTTATTGATGAGATAGATCTACGTGGAATCTGCTGCAGCGACGATGTTGGACAGTAACTTCACTTATGTCAAAATTACATAAATTCTTGTTTAACAGATTAATTATTTTACTTTTAATTTGATTTATTTATTTAACCTGGTAGAGATAAGGCCATCTGAAAGGCTTACTGATTAATATTTTTGTTACTTATAACGAAACTAACGGCGGCTGGGTAGCTCAGTTGGTAGAGCAGCTGGCTACGGACTGGAAGGTCCGGGGTTCGATCCCGAGTGACGGAATTTTTCTCGTTGCCAAACTTTCAAAACGGCCACGAGGTTCACTCAGCCTCCTATAAAATTGAGTACCGAGTCTTTCCCGAGGGTAAAAGGCGGTCAGAGCGTGGTGCCGACCACACTACCTCATTCTAGTGCCGAGGACATGGAAAGCATGGGGCTCTACCCCAAGTGCCTTCATGGTATGTGACGGGGATACCTTTACCTTTTATAATGAAACTAACATTAATTTCTTTAAACAGAATACAAAACCTTTAATGGCAAAATTCCATTACATTAATATTATTCTTATTAGCCTATATCGATATATTTGTATTTATACTTTGCTGCCTATAACATAGTTACAGTAAACTACTATTAAATTAATTTTCTTAATTTAACGTAATTATAATTCTATTTTTCATAGGCATAGATTGAATTGTATCATATTAACTCATAAATAATTACTACTTTTTCGTATAAGCTTAACCCAATTTAAGTAAAGACATACTAGTCGTTAAAATTTAACTCAACGTTACTGCTGTAGTATCTTTAGTGTATTGTAAATATTCATAATTTTTTTATGTGTATCACTATTGTATCGATTAAGGTTGGTTGAGTGGAAGAGAAGGCCTTATGACCTTAACTTTGCCAAGGAAAATAAAACATTCTATTCTATGTATGTATGTATGTATGTATGTATGTATGTATGTATGTGTGTGTGTATGTATGTATGTATGTATGTATGTATGTATGTGTGTATGTATGTATGTGCAAATGTATGCGTGTGCGCTTGTGCGTATATATATATATATATATATATATATATATATATATATATCTGCTTGTCTCTCTTGGCATTTTATATTCTGTTATCTCTCTTAATGTATTTTTGTGTATTTTCGTCCTAATACGAACATATCGGACCCCCAGTAAAATATTGTCTTATGTCGAAAATCACATATTACTTTCGGAATTAATTTCCAACTCTGTTTTACTGGTCGGCGATATGAAATTCTTATAATGAAATAGTAAATTATAAAAGGTTTTGGTACTTATTTATTAAAATATATTTACAGCCGTATTTTATTAGGAAATTGCATATCTTTATAAATCACAATTTTCTAGTTACACTATTTTACTGCGAGTGCGATATAATAATAATAATAATAATAATAATAATAATAATAATAATAATAATAATATAATTTTAATGATAATAATGATAATGATAATTTAATGATAATAATAATAATAATAATAATAATAATAATAATAGTACTTTCAGCCATAATTTATTTGCTCTGGAAGTCGGGCACGGGATTTCACAGAGTGAAGATACTGTAATTGAAGAGTACTGGTGAAATGATTTTGGTAGGAAAAACGAGAGAAAAGCCCGTCGCGCACACTTTGTTCACCACAAATTTTGTCATGACTCATACGGGGGTGGAACCCCAGTCGCCACGGTGGAAGGAAGAGAGGCTAACCGCTCCGCTAACACAATATTAGACAAAGTTCTTGGTGGACAAGTATTCATTCACTAGACCGAATTTTAGCACCCTAGCGTTATTCTATGTACAGTTTTAAACCTGCAGCTTACAGCAGTTAAAAGTATTTGCTTTGAAACTAATTTCGTAATCCAGGAACATTATTTAACGAGTAAACAGACAAGACAGCTACTTAAGACTGCTATCCTTTAGCAACCAGTCTAACAATAACGCTGTATCAAATATCGAGGTCATTGAGCAGGAAAGAGCGCCTCTCGCTGCTGTAGTGGGAACAAGAGAACACCTGTCTATCACGAACCGCACACAGACCGGCCGGGTTTCAATTAGGGCCTAGTATGCTTAAACCTCTGCGCGAATGGGCGTCCAAAGTAAACAAATCACTGTTTTTGTACCTGAGATGCGACGCCGCTAGCAATCCTGCTATCCTTTCAATTCACGTTCATGCGCATTGTTAGTGGAAATTTGTGCCT
Source organism: Periplaneta americana (assembly GCF_040183065.1). NCBI lineage: Eukaryota > Metazoa > Arthropoda > Insecta > Blattodea > Blattidae > Periplaneta > Periplaneta americana. The sequence goes on from NC_091125.1 coordinate 33,116,597, forward strand.
TCGGCGTTTACTCACTAGCGCTGCCCTACCGTTCATTACAATGCATGAGTGAGGTAAACGGGTCTATAATGTTTGTGTTTTTAATTGTGTTTTGTACTAATAAATGTCTGCAAATTAATAAATGTCTGTTGAGTTCCAACTGTTATGATGATATACATTTGTATAAAGATACCGGAACTTAACTGGAGATGAAATTATTATTATTTTGGTTAAGACTTTAAAAATAATGTTAATCCTGGTATAGAATAATGCGCATGAATAATGCTTTCAAAATTATTATCAAATATATACCAAAACGCATGGTTCATATTTTTCACGTATGTTTTGTGAAAGGTATATTCCCAGATGTTTTGAAATGTGCCATAGTAATTCCAATATACAAATCTGGAGATAAAAATAATTTAAATAACTATAGACGTATTTCTTTACTTCCAACATTTTCCAAATTGCTTAAAATATTTAAAGAATAGGTTAATAAATTATTTAGAAAAACATAAAATCCTCTGAAAAAATCAGTTTGGTTTCCGCAATAGTATTTCTATTGATGATGTTCTTTTAATGTTACTGGAAAAAGTATCAATGAACTAGATATCGGAAATAAATGTTGGGTATTTTCTTGGATCTACGGAAAGCTTATGACACTATCAAACATAATTTATGTTTGGACAAACTACATAGGCTACTATAGGAGTTAGAGGTATAGTTTTAAAATTATCCCTATCATATTTTAGTAACAGAAGACAAATGATCAAAATTGAAGATCAATTTAGTGAATATAAATATATTGATATAGGTGTACCGCAAGGAACAGTTTTGGGACCTATTTCATTTCTAATATATATAAGTGATTTGCTAAATATAAATTTAGAAAAATTTAATGGATCTATATATTCATATGCAGATGATACGGTAGTTATTTTCAGTGGTTTTTTCTTGGCAAGAAGCATATAGAAATGCTAATATAGGTGCTAATATTGCTAAAATGGCTTGATTCCAACTTCCTTTCTTAAATATATTTAAATCGACTTAGTTCCTTTTTCGTTAGTGTTCAAAATTAAAAAATTAGCGATGAATATAGACTAATAATACACAGTGAAAATTGTTTAGATCCTAAAAGTTGTAAATGCCCACCATTAAAAAAAGCCACATATGTGAAATACCTGGCTATCATTATTGATCAAAATTTAAAATGGCCTCATCACATTACGTATCTTTGTAAGAGGCTTCGTAAAACAATTTATAAATTCGTTAATCGTCGATGATACTTACTCATTAGAGTTCTACGAAATGTTAATTTGACCATTTTTCAGTCTATTATTCAATATGACATTATTGTTTGGGGTGAAAGTACAAAAATTAATCTTAGTCTGTTAAATGTACTACAAAAACGAATAATTAAAATTTGTTTGAATAAATGTTTTGATTATCCAACTAAATTAATTTATTCTGAATTTAATATTGAACAAGTACAACATAGGGTCAAAACTTGATCATTTTCCAAGAAAAAAAATATTTTGTTATTTTATTTGCGTTATAATGCTTATATCGTTAGTAAAATTACGAAAACAATCACGTCAGTAGGTATATCTAGCAAAGAGTAAATATTAGATTAAATAAATATTTGTGTGTTTTATTACTTTTTCGTGAAATGAAATAAACATGCATGCTTAAATTTGTTAATATTCTGGCGTGAGAGATGTGACAACGTTCAGCGGGCAGTACTCTGCACAGACATAAGTACGAGTCAACTGAGTTCAAGCTCCCTGTCCATAGCTCTACTGCCGAGCGGATAGCAGTTCAGTACAGGGTATTCGATAAACAACTCACAATGTCATTCACTGTTTAGGAATTTCATATGTTATTAATTTATGGAGAAAGTCGTTGTAATTCAAGTGAGGCAAGAAGGATGTACCGTCAATGTTTTCTTCAAAGAAGGTTACCTAATCGGCGAAGTTTTGTAGCAGTTTCTCAACGATTATTAGAAACTAGAAGTCTCTGACTCCGTTTCGACAATCACACAACCAGAAATTTGTTTAAAAATGATACTGCTTTACGGAAGCGGGAGAGATTATAATGTTGCATTAGAAAAAAAATTCATGTGATTTTGTGCAGAAAACCATTATTGTTTATTCTTTAGACGTACAATTAAAAAATGGAGTAATGTTGTTACATAAAATGTAAATTTAGCATGAAGTGCTATTAATGAGATTGAAAGTTTGTATTTGCTGTTCGTTTTATGTAAACAACAGTATTGCCATCGTCGCTCCTGCATTAGAACAGAGCACCTGTTTTGTACCGGAATGTCTGCACTCGCTTGAGCTGTACTGTGTACTTCTAAACTCCTTCCTTCCCATCCAGCAAAGTTGCAAATTGTCTATTATTGTAAACTTTAATAATTAGTTAAATATTACAATTAGAAAAAAATTGTAAGGACATTTTTCCTTCCTTATGTCATGAATAATCATTAGTTAAAATAATGACACTTATATCCCTTACATTCTGTAGGCTAAAGTTTTTCACTTTATTTATTTATTTTATTTTATTTTTTAATTCTGCGTCTTGAGTGCTGTTACAGAAGACATACCATAACAAAAATTCACCTATTTCGTTTCAATTTGTAGGAACTTACTGTATGGTGACATATACGATAAAATTTAAAAGTTAACATTTTAACTACAAAAATATTTTAATTAAATAGAGGCCTTTGTGGTTGAATTACGTAGCTGCCAAAGTTCTCTGAGAAAAGAATGCCTCTACATTTATTGTCATAGAGTACCAGAGCATCATGATAACTACTTTATATTTCCACAAATGTCATTGCATTCCCCTCATCCTTTTAATTTAAGTTTAGAGCGGCATCCAGTAATATTCTCGACGTTGGAAAGTTTTTATTACTCATACATACGAGTAACGAAAGAAAGAAATTATCTTCTACCACACGCGAGCTACATATGTCGTTACTGGTTCTGTAGAGCCATTCTGTGCACTTCTCGTTTCCTCTTTATGCAGTAAATATGTAAACAAGAAACTGGTTGTAATTGTTAAACCCGTGCCGGCGTAGTATTGTCCGTTGTGCTGTGTTCAGAACATCTTTGTTTCGAAGCGGCAAGGACATACTTGAAATTCATTTTCCACGAAAACAGGTTTCCTACTTCTTGCACACTTGTTACTGGGCGTGTTTCTCTTGTAAAACAAGAGGAATGAAGTGGAGAATCTGCGAAACCTGCAAAACTCGTATATATTTTTGTAAGTGGATTGTATTTCGACATGAATTTAATATGTAGCCTACTCTATATACCTATGTATAAGCATGAAAACATATTTTAACAAAAGAGACTGAAACCAGAAATATAATTCATATTCATGTATACAAATGTACATATTTTGTATAAAAAATTATTCGTTGTAACTATTGGTAACTATGCTTCCCACTGAGTCGAAAGATAGCGTATTCGAGCCTGATCGCGGGTCATGCATTTTTAAGGGACGACAAATTCCTACGGTAAGCTCCTTCGTAAGGGAAGTAAATCCAAAGAAGCTGATAAAAAATTTGACACGTAAAAGAATCATAAACTAAATTGGTCATTCGTAAAACCACAGAATGACATGCGATAAGTTTTTGAGCAATACAGAAAACTTAGTTAAAAAGTTTGTTATATTTGTGTTGTTTAGCATCGAAAGAGGTAACATGATTAAGTGACTCATTACAGAAGTAATTCTGAATTCTTATACTTATAATAATAAATATAAGTAAAGAACTTTATCAAGAATTCAGAACTTACGTTATTTCGGAATGAAATCCAAAATTGTGAGGTGTATGTATGTATTTATTCACACTGCAAGTGGGTAAATACCCGGTGGCAGTGCTAACAAATTACACTCAATAATGACAATTAAAAAAATACATTTAATAATAGTAATACTAATAATAGATAATAATAATAATAATAATAATAATAATAATAATAATAATAATAATAAGGAACATCCTAAATTAAATGAAGCACAATCACTTAAAGTAACATTTAAATTAAATCTAATTTGTATCTTAATCCTAAGTTCGAACTAAAACCCACGAGTATGATATGTTCATACATGCACAAGTATCTTTTAGCACTACACTCATTTCGCTGACAACTCGCTCACTGCACTGGAACTACGACACATTTTACTGACACTATTCTGATTTCACTAACACTTCAAAAACATTTCACTGTTCAAATACTTTGCACTACCACTATGAATTATAAAACTTCGCTGACACAAACACATTACACTTACACAACACACTTCACTGATACAACTGACTCGTGTGCAACGGTTTAAAAGACAAAGATAAGGTCGGTGTATACGAAGAAAAGAGAAAATTCTGGAGGACCAGTATTGTTCCTGCGTAGAAAGGAGCGCTCATCTTCATTGTCCGGGATGAAAGCAATAATTTCGCAAAGAATACAAATACAGACTTACAAATTACTGATTAGTTCAGCGATTTGCTGTGACTGAACCTACGAAATTTCCTGCGTCATGATATAACACTTGCATTTATACTGAAAATTTCTGTACTGAAAAAACATTCATTAGCATGAAAAGTCCTCTGAAAGAAATAATAGTAGATAAAAAATATAGAAAATGGAACGAAATACGCTTTGAAAGCACCCTATTGCATGAGGTAGTAGCAGTGTAAATTGAAATTAATATTAAGAAATTAATTGTCCTTAGTAAAATACTAGTAAAGAAGAGGTAGCCTATATTTTGTCTTTATAATATACAGAATGTCTGATTTAAGACTTTAATTTTCGTTTAGGCAGTCCAAATATCAACCCAGAGATGGGGGAGGTATTCATTGATTTCGCAGACGGAATCAGGGTTATGTATCAGCGTCCATGCGAATTTTTGTATATGATAATTTTATGTTAAACATGTGCAATAAATTTGTTAATTATTTATTATATTTCGCTTTGCAATGTTTTTTACAGTCGTGTTATCATTGGATAGTATTTAATTAATTTGCCCTGCAGTCCCGATATTATTTCTTAATGAGTAAATATTCTCCAATCTCTCAGATAATTTGTTTTATTTAATTCTGAATAGGCCTAACTAACGGATATAAAAAATTATCTTCAAAGAGCAGATAGCGTAGAGTTTTAACACAATTTATTCATTCATTTAAAGATATTTTGAGTATGTCACTCCTAGCGTCACTACCATGAGAACGTCACAGTCTGTGTAGGCCAAGAAAAACTTTGAATTCAGAATACGACAGACTATATGGTCTACGACAGCGGTCGTCAGCACAGAGCACCCTGGGGCTAGCGTCTCTTACCCTCGGAGAACACAGTTCACCATGGTGCACACGTAGCTGCCAGCGGGTATGCTCTCTCTCTCTCTCTCTCTCTCTCTCTCTCTTCCTGCTGCACGAGGGGGCACACGGGACGGCTCCGCTTCCCTTTGCACATTTCAGCGAGTGCTGACGACTACTGGTCTACGACATACCAGATCGAGGAAAACTCGTATGCAGTTTGAACCATATTGACGTATCCTGCTTACTGAAATATGTTGTATTCAGTTTTTGGTCGCTATCTTTCATCTTTGTTGTCAAGATTTTCAGAGATTCGAAACGTGAATGATTACCAAACGCAGGATTCGAGTTTTACACGTTACTTTTCTTTTCAAAGTAGTTTTAACTAGAACATTCTAGAAATCACTTGGAATCGGAGTTCGAAATTAAAGAGTACGACAAAATTAAAACCTGGGATTGAACCCTCACAGGCAGTCAAAATATTCATAGAACCCATTACTGTAGCTGAGAGCCATTAACTACCTTGAGAGATCCGTATATTAGAAATGAGTATTTCTTTCCTTAAACGCATTGCATGAATCAATATATTAATCAGTCCATCCGTCTGTAGGCCTACTTATTTATTACTTTCTCTGTTTTCAATTAGCCTATTATTAAAACTAAAATACAAGCGCTGCGAATAAAATTAGAGAATTTCAACGACGAAAAGTGTCCAACCCTAGTGTTAGGCTTGATGCCTAAAACAGGAATGACTTGAGTTAACAGTATGTATCACCTTCTACTCAATCTAATATTTGTGGTAAATTAATCAGCCTTTTTTACCTTACGATTGAAATTCTCTAGTAAATCATTCTATATTTGTAGACCTTCGGAGTGTAGTGCTGACCACAACGCCCTCATTACTTCCGAGCTTTACTTCCAAGCCTCCTGTAACCCAAAGACATGTTTATAAGGACGTTTTTTCTTAATATAGAAGTCGCAATAATTTAGAAGTTTTTGAACGTATATTCCTTTCAAGGGGAAAAAAAATGTAATTAATGTCAGAAACAGTATGAACAGTAACACAATTTTCATTCATTAAGTAAACAAGAAAATAAGCAATTTTAATTTCTACTGAAGCCGACAGCTCCTAAGGCCTTGCGAAAATTAAAGTATCCTGAGAGAAACATTAATTTTGAAACGCGAAATAAAACGGGAGAAATCTCTGCCGTTTGATAATGTAATTAGAGTAGACAGTTCATACTGACGAAATAATAAGTAACAAAAAGGAAAGATAGAGCTGTGCTCCGACTGTAGTTTTACGTAGTTAGGCCTATATTTAGAAATCTTGCAAATTGTTCCTCGCCACAATCAAAATTCTTTTAAAATAGATTACTTATTTCAATTGTATGTGAAAATATACAGAGAGCTTTGAGAAGATAGATTATATTAGCATGATATTTCTACTGTACGAAACCATTCTGGATTTCTGTTGCAGATATGCCCCTATATTGTCGAACATCTCGAAGACTTACCTGGACTCTGTTAATCTGGCAATGTGAAAGAGTGTGCATTTGAAAACTGGGACAACTCTAAAGCGGAATTACTTACTTTCATTGATAATACAAATTGTTTAATGTTTTCTTAAATTTCTGATTCAAGGACGAGGTTATCTTACATCTATTAACTCATATAAAGTCTATAGCACGGACCTCCAATTTATAACCACGGAAAGAATTTTTATTTCTTTCTACCTGGATTGGAGCTTTGTTCCTGACAAGCATAATAAACATGAGGTTGGAAAGGAAGACTTTCTGAATTTTTATGATCACTGTTCAATGGAAAATTAAGTGCTTCCTTTATGGTTATATTTTGTCACTTAGGAAATTATAAAGATGCGGATATCTTGAAAGTAGCAACGTACTCTAACTTAGTTGAATATATTTGTCATACTAATACAAGGGCATCACATTATTTTTACCAACATTTTTAACATTAACCTGGCTATACTCGGAAACACTGTTACCCCTTCCATTACAGGAGTTTTGTGTTACAAGTGCAATATGTAAACAAATCATTTTACTAGCTATAGGAGGAGAGAAAAGTAGTGTATCCATTTATGTTACAGGGAAATATAAGTTAGTATTACGATTTTCAGTTTGGTCATTACTTTACAGTATTTTATCAAAAAACAGAATAGTAACAATTTCTTTTCACAAACTCAAGTCTTCAGGCGGTTATATACATTATGTAATGTCTACTTCATTCAGCATATTACTAACCTAATTTATTCCTAAGAATTTTGTGAGCACTTCCGTAAGAAACCCCAATTTCTACAGCTAACTTCTTGACCGACTTATTAGGACTTCGCTGCATCCTTTCTCTAGCATCTTCTACAACATCTTCTGTCACCTTTGTTGGCCATCTTACACTTTTCTTCCTTTCTGTACACTCTGTTGCTCTAAATTTATCTACCAGATTAATGACATTTCTACGAAAATATTCCGTAATGATATAATCAGGAAATTGTGAAAAAAAAGAAGAAAAACTGTTGTTCACATTCGGTTACATTGTAATTCCAGTTTCCATCATGGTCCTTCATACCTACAAACATTAAAACAAAACTCTTGTTTAAATAATGCTGTTAAGTACCGTACCATATTATAGGGTAGTGTACTTTCGGTAAATCTAATCTTCACTTGTGCTCAGTCCACACAGATAAATTCAGTTATGCTACACACCATACCTGTGTGAAAATAAACTTCAATAATATAAGCTTATTCTTCTAAAGAAAATGCAACATATTTCTGAAACACACTGTACTCTGTACGGTTTATTCCACTGCTACCAACACGGCCGTAAGTTGGTGTGACTGACGTTAGCAAGAACATTAGTGAAAGGGGTGGGAGTCAAGTAAATTTAGAAACGCAGGTACAATAAAAATTGAAGTAAAAATAAAATGATGTCCCTGTACAAATTACTATCATTACAATGTATATGTTATTAGAACGGACACATTTACAATGAACTGGTGGTTCTGTGTTTTAATATAAATGTGTATGTGGTCATAAACAGTATGTAAGACCTATACGAACGTTTCTGGTATTATAACTCGTACATTAATTCCAGTTTCAGCTTATATGAGTTAGTTTTTGTGAAGGAGATGGTTTTTAAATATGTTTCCATAATCTTGATGTCGGTGTAAAACCAATATCACTATTTTAATGAATATGTAAATTGTCTTTTTCTCTGCTGTGACAACATTTAATTAATATTATTCTGTCCCGATTGGGATGATTACCTGGTTGTGCTTTTCTCGAGGGTCTCCCCAACAGAAAGGCGAATGCCAGATAATCTATGGCAAATTCTCGGCCTCATCTCGCCAAATAACATCCCACTATCACCAATCTCATCGATGCTAACTAACCTAGTAGTTGGTACAGCGTCGTTAGATTAACAAATTCAATTAATTAACTAAATAATATTCTGAAAATTTTAGTTGTGGAGTTCTTGCGTATGTGGCTGAAGAAATATGAAATATTTTTTCAACATCATCAGACGTTGCCAGTACAACAATGGGAAATAGTCTGGTTGTAAAATTCATTGAGAAGGCTGGGTAGCTCAATTGGCAGAGAAATTGGCAACGGAATGAAAGGTCCCCGGTTCAATCTCGGGTGTTGGTGGGGATATATTTTCTTGTTGCCGAAAATTCCAGAACAGCCCCTGAGCTCTCTCAGCTTTCTGAGAAATTAAGGATCCGGTGATGCCGAGCACATTACCTCATCACAGTGCTGATGTCGTGAAAGAATAGAGCAATGCCTCCATGTCGTCCAGAAGCTTTCGTGGCGTAAAGGAGGTTCCTTAAAATTCACCGATAATTCATCATCAGCAGCAGTAGCAGCTTTAAGAGTTAGTCTTACTAGATCTGCTCCGTTTCTGAGAACTGGTCCCTCAATTTCTTTGTTAGTCTTTTCTTCTGGCCAAGTAGCTACATCATAACCCCAAGCAATTTTGATATGTCTCTTGTTCAGCATCTTTTATGCATGATCTCTCAAGTTATTTCTACATTTCACTAAATTAACTGATAGCTCAGATATGAAGTTCCTCTTATTCTCCAAGACACTCTATTCCGCAACCAATCCAAAAATTCTCACATCTGTTACTTTTAATCTTCTCTTCTGGTACTTTCTTAAATTTCTGATCTCTATGTGACATGAATTCATTTCATAATTTTCTTCTTACGAAGAAGTTTTTCTTTCTAGTAATTTGTGCTTGTACGACAATTCACAAACTGTAGGTGGGCTAAGCGCCAATAACAAGATTCTGAAATATTAATGGAAAACACACTTCCAAATGCATGTTGAGGTAACTCCAATACTATCTTTCGGCGCACGAATGAATTACAGTTGAACTACGGCTGAGTCCATTTAGTACGATGTGCTCAAGGTCATAGACTGGATAAAATTAAGTTCGAAAAAATTGGCACTTAGTACCTTTGGAAAGATAAGTCCTCGAGTATTGTTTTGTGTAATGTAATTGAATTGCTGAAAAACATCACATCTAGCTATTTCCGACGCCCATGGTCATATCTAGTTCGTCTCTTCTCGCAAATAACAAATTTCATAATAATTACAATTTTTCAGTAGATTTGTCATAAAATGGTACTTTACTTCCACAAATTTCAGGGCTTTAGAAACGTTAAATAAGAGAAAAAATATATTCATGTGAACATATACTTGAATCGAGATACATAAAAAATAACCCTGTAGATTTTCAGAGTGAATAGCTCATGTTGTATGTAACAAAAAGTGTAGTATCATATTGGTGGAAATTCCGTAGTTTTCTCAGAAAAAGATTTTTCCCAAATGTTTACTCTCCTCTTATTTGGTAAATATTGCAGGTAGGATCATGATTTGTGTCTATATCGATAGAAAATCTAATAAATAATCATTTATCCCTCTGGCATATTTCAGTAGTGTAGACGCTTTTCGTGTAAATTTAATTTATAAACCACTAATTTCAAGCCACTGACCGATGCATCCAGCTTGCAACATTGTAGCCAGGAAGAGAGATGGGAGGTAGTTCATTAAGGCAGACAGACCTGAGTTCGTTGGCCTCTTACATCTGTATTACGAGAAAAAAGATGCAGCGATGATGCCAGACTGCTGAAACTTCCAAAGCAAATTTCTAATTAACCGCGTATTTAATCACAAAACGTATTACAAGTTTTGTATTGATTTAAGTGTACTCTATCTCCCTTTCAATCTGCAGGATTATTTCATTTCCGCCCTGTACTTATGAAGTTCATAATCAATTTAAGAAAATTCTTCAATCAACACATTACTTTTTCAGACAATGCCGTATTTTACGAGTACATGCTCTAGAATGTGTAACTTGCTTACAAGTCTCGGTTGCATTTATTTTTTTCGAATGAACGCCGTAGTTAACAAAAGTTGTCCTCTAACTTCACTTCTGTCGTCAACATCATCACCGCTCACAACATACGGGTGTATGAGCCATTAAGCGCGGATTACACACCTGCGTTGAAATTTCCATATCCGCAAGTACATAGCCAGACACTAAAGTGTGGGTTATATTACGTTACATTATGTGATACCATCTCAAGACTTTCCTTACGTGCTCTACATAATTTCCTATTCTGTTTGATTGTTCTGTACTCTACTTGTATTGTGCACCTTCACTAAATCAATACGGACTCTCCCTCCTCTGTAGTGACGTCATCAAAATCTGCATACATTACAGACCTTCAAACAATATTGTTCAAACACTGTCTAGCATGGTGTACTAATATTATGAGCTCAATGTTGCACTGTGGTCCTAACGCGTTCAAACACGATCTTAGCAAACTTTATACCTGTGTTACGCTCTTAGAAAGGACGTATTTAGCATACTGTTTCTTTCATTGGAAAAACTTACGACTTTAAAACAGACACACAGTCTAAAATATATTTTTTATTTTTAGGTCTGTATTGTCACATATGAAGTTCCAACCTGTCTCGGACAGTTGACTAAACAACAATATTGAAATTTGATTTTCAGGTGTGTCAGAACTGCAATGTTTGCTGATTCAATCTTGAGATTTGTATCAAACTTGGAGAATCGTCTACACTGTTTTATCCCTCATGTCCATATGGTCCAAGCAGCTGTACCAAGTTATCGAATACTAGTGTGTATGTGTGTATATATATATATATAATAGCAATTCATTGCAAATTTCCAAAATAGACTATGGTCACCACGATTCTCCCTAGAACATTCTGTCAAGTCGCCATAGTTGAAAATGTCAAAAAATTTATTCAGAAATTCAGTTAAGAAAACAACTTCATCATCACCATCATCATCACCATCATCATCATCATCATCATCATCATGTCCTGTTATCCTTCATGGAACATGCTGCATCAACAAATCATCTTGCTCCCAGCTATTCTCTTTACTTCATTCTTGAACTTCCCCTTTTTCCAAAGCCTAATTTTGGACGGATTTTCACAAAAGAAAGAAGTCACTTCCTTACTAAAGATGGAGTCCAGTGGAATAATTATTAGGCCTATCACATTTCTAATAATTGGCATACAATGTAGCTCGTGAAGACATACACAAAGTTAAAAATTTCTAAATATTATATAGGACGTTTTAGTACGATACTAAAAAAGAAAGCAATGTCTGATAAGAACTTAAGTTCTTTGATGCCAATATTCTTTGCACGTATATTGTATGATAAGTGGCCGCTGACTAGTAGTTACGGATGCCTTTAAAATACGAAGAGGAGAGATGGCTTTTCTGAAATTATGAAAAATGTACGACGTTGATATTTTAATAATACTTACTTACAAATAGCTTTTAGAGAAACCGGTAGTTCATTGCCGCCATTACATAAATCCGCATCGGTCCCTATCCTGAGCAAGATTAATCCAGTACCTATTATCTTATCCCAACTCCCTGAAATCCATTTTAATATTATCCTCCCATCTACGTCTCGATCTCCCCTAAGGCCCTTATCTCTCAGATCTTCCAACTAACACTCTATATGCATTTCTGGATGCTACATATCCAGTATATCTCAAACGTCTGGATTTGTTTCTAATTATGTTAGGTTAAGAATACAATGCATGCAGTTCTGCATTGTGGAACTTTCTCCATTCTCCTGTAACTTCATCCCTCTTAGCCCCAAATATTTTGCTAAGCACCTTAATCGAACATCCTTAACCTCTGTTCCTATCTCAAAGTGAGAGTCCAAGAGGGTAAGAAAATAACATTTTAAATAAAAATCGTCGTCCTTAATCATTTGACTACATACGTGCATAGTACATAAATACAGAGCGTTCGCCTACGGGTGAGGCCAGGAAAGCCGCATGTACTGATACGCCGCTTTGTGCGCGCAGTTGTTGAGACACGCTCGACAGTCAAGGACATCAAGGTCGACAAGTTATCAGTTGTGAGCCAGATATTTCAGTATTTAACACGTACAGTGCAGTTACTTGATACAGTTGCTTAAATATTCAGCGTGTGTGTTAAATTTGTTAACAATGCAAAACGCAAAATTCACGCTTGAACAGAGAGTTTTTATGTATGATGCATATGTGAAAACAGAGTCATGTAGAGTGGTGCGTAGGCAATTTGAAGTGAAATATTCGGGTGGTCCAATTCAGGGTAGAGAAACTGTTAGACGTCTTGTTAACAAATAAAGGACAACAGGGTCGATAAATGCTACAATTCCTAAGCGAAAACGAAGAGTATTGACGGGATAAATAATTGATGAAATCAGTGCATCATTTACACGCTCTCCTAATAAATCTCTAAGACATGTTTCACAGGAAGTTAGTGTTTCAAAAAATCAGTCTTTACTGCTGCTAAACTTTTAAATGAAAACCCTACAGAGTATAGTATAGAAAGCGGAAGCTTACGGATAGACGATTCCCGCAAGCGACACCGCAGGCTTTCCTGGCCCCACCCGTAGGCGAACGCTCTGTATATACGTACATACATACGCACGTACATACATATTTGCATACATACGCACGTACGTAGTACATACATACATACATACATACATACATACATACATACATACATACAGTTGTCACGCCAGAAGAAGTCGCCAAAAGGGCTGAAGGGAAACAGTTGCGCATGCGCACCGCGATGTTCACGGCAGTATTCCTGTTTCACAAACATCTAGTGTACATATCTTCGTGTGTCTGCGTGTCTATGAAATAATAGTGGCGTTTTTGTTGTGTTTTATTAGTTTCAATATCCCGCATCCCTTTGTAATGTAGTAGTAGACCTTTAGTTTCGTTTCATTTTAGAGTTAACAGGTATTTGAGTGTCTGTGGATTTGTGAAATAACAGTGGCGTTTTCGTTGCGTTTTATTAGTTTCAACAGGATGAATAGTTTCAATATACCGCAAGTCTTTGTAATACAGTAGTAGAGATTTAATTGTCGTTTTTTCTGGTGTTAATATAGTTGATGATAATACAGTTAGTGGAGTTATTATTGTATAATGGTAGTTTAGGCTTACATAGCGGTTTTTGTTTATTAATTGTAAATATGTCGACAAAGAGGAAACAAGGATTGACAATCCATAGCGGAGAAAGAAATATTATTGCAAATGTGATAAAATGCTGTGATGAAGAAAAAGAACAACAATGTCTTAGCATTCCTCTTACGAAATCTACAGCAAGGACAAAAAAGTATTGTAATATATCTATAAGAATGATACGGTGTATAAGGAAAGAAATTAAAGACTGCAAAGAAGAGTGTTTTGTCGACACCTGGAAAAAAACGGAAACGTCCAGACCATCGAAACGCAAATGTAAACGACTTTGACCGGAGGGTGATAAAGGATATAACTGAGGATTTTTATCTGAACAAGAAAGTAGTATCAAGCTGGAAAAAACTTTTGCCTGTGTCAAAAGACAGAATTGATTTGAAATGGAAGGCGACAACATTACGACGAACACTAAAGGAAATGGGTTTCAAATGGAAGAAGTGTGCATCGAGACGAAAATTTTTAATTGAAAGGGAAAACATTGTAAATTGGAGGTATAGATACCTACAGAGAATAAGAAAGCTTGGGGAAGAGGGTAAACCAATTTTGTACCTGGACGAGACATGGGTGGACACCAATTTAACGTTTCGCAAGTGCTGAGTGGCAGCATAAAGACGTTAAGGGAGTTTTGACTACCGTTAATGCGTCCTACAGACTCATTGTTGTCCATCTGGGTGGGACTAATGGCTTTGTTGAAGGATGCGAGTTAGTATACAAGGCAGGGACAGCAACAGGCGACTATCATGGACAGATGAACAATTTCGAAAAGTGAGTGGTTGAAAACATTATTCCCAATCTGTCTACTCCAACTGTAATCATGGACAATACACCCTACCATGGAAACCAATTAGATAAGGTACCAACCAAATCAGCGGTAAAAAAAAAGAAATGTTGGACTACTTGCGAAGGCATGGAGTGCCATGTGAAGAAAATATGAGGAAGTTCACTCTTTTTTCGTTAATTGAACAAATTCGTCCTAAGCAAAAAGTGTACCAAATCGATACGATATTTGCAAATCATGGTCACACTGTCGTCAGGTTACCACCGTATATGTGTTACATAAGCGCTATTGAATTAGCTTGGAGTAATGTGAAGAACTATGTAAGGTCACACAACACAATGGGTGATATGTCACTGATAAGACTGCAAGAACTTGTGCAAGAAGGACTCAAATCTGTAACTAAAGAAGAGTGGAATGTATACTGGTATACTGTAAACATGTGATTGATATTGAAAACTACTACTGGGAGAAAGACGCAATAATGGAGGACGTTATAGACGAGTTCATAAATAATGTTGGCAACGCGGACACCAGTGACGATGACAGCAGTGATGAAAGTGGTGATGACAGCCATAACGACAGCAACACCGAAGATGAGGAATCTTTTATGTCTCACTTCGTTCCCCTGTAGCCAGGTAAGTGGACGGACGTTTTCAGGTCAGAGTGTAGCGTAAAGTTCCCCCGTCCCGCCTATCCACTCCACGCGCCAACTCGTAGCGCGAAAACAGTACATACATACATACATACATACATACATACATACATACATACATACATACATACCATACATACATAACATCTAATCCCCATTTCAGTTTGGTTGATAGGCTTTCCCCTCTACTCACACTCTTTACCATCCGTAAAGGGGAAGATGCTACTGTCTATCTTACTAACGTTCGACTAATTGACTTTGAACCTAGTGAAAATTCTTATTATTGAAAATGTTTACCGGTACTCTATACCTATTTCGAAAATCTATACTAAGCGTTTCTGTTTCATTTTATTGTTGTTTATATCAACTGGCACATTAAAAAGCTATTTACAGCAGAAGATAAATGTTTTCTTCACCGCTATTTGCTACTCTAAGCATACACAACGGGATAATCTGCACTGTGTCTCCCCCCCCTGACTTCGTAATACAAAGTAAGATTCCTTGATTTAATTAATTATTAGTTAAAAATATTGTAAGAACGATACTAAAATATACTGAAATATGTATTGCCAAACACCTGTGTCACTGTAGTTTATATCCACTTATGTATTTTATTTAATATTTTATTTTCTTGTGTGTACAACTTGGGGGGTGCAGGTATAAGAGGTAACAGCTACCGGTCTGTTACTGACGGACTCAGGGCAAGTAGAAGGGGAAAGAAATCCCTTCGCATCCTCTCAACTTGTATGAAATGTCATTTAGGGACCTACGAGCATTTCGAAAATATATTCATTCCATGAACATCTAATTGTAACAAACCATCACACCATTACTGTAAATAACTTAGCACGAAACAACTCTCCAAACAGTTCCAAGCTAAATCTAATACATAATTACCAGGGAACTCTTGTCAGAAACAAGGTCCGTCGATAAATCAGGTCTTCGCACGCTGCCATATTTGCGCCAACTCTTAGGTTTGTTTATATTGCGCTATGGTTGTGTTGTGGAAGGAATTTGTGTTTAAATTTATATACTTCATAAAACATGTTTCCAAAACAGATATTTCGATAACTTTCGGAGAAAGTTCTGCTAGACAACAGGAACCGATAGCGAAAAGATGGCGGACATTAGTGGAATGGAATGGGATGAGAGGACCTGACTAAGAGCTGTTCGACAGCGACATCTAGAGACCTTGGTCAGAAATAGAATCACACCCTGCAATAAAATAGTGTACTAAATACAAGTTTGTGGAAAAGATAATCAATAATAAACACAACGATAAAATACTGAGTAATCCAAAACAATTGTATTCCACAAAATTAGTGTTACAAACATATGTATTTATTATATGATCTGAATTGTAAAAATCAAATTGTACATTTTGTAATGGTTGCATGTAATTTTAGGCCTACTACTGTAACGGGACATGCAGATGTATTCTCAGTAAATAAAAAAATACCTGCATGCATGCATACATACATACATACATACATACATACATACATACATACGCTACATACATACTACCAGCATCGATTGAAGTGCTGATCACTTGCAAATGGTCGAATTCAGATGTTATAACAGCATCTACTAACTTTTGATAGATTTCGTCGGAATATGATGCTTCAACTTGTTGGCTAATGATCAATATTCCGGAGGTAAGAGCTTTTGAATCAGTTCTGAGAATCGTTGTTTGATTATAAAATTTTAATCGTTGTTGCTCTTTTGATCATAACGTTCACTTGATTCTTGGAAAATTGTGGGAGATTATACAACCCTGTATTGATCTCACTGAATCTGTATCGGAATACAGCATACTGTACTTCCTATGTTTAGCAAGCGCGTTTAAATACACGTTTAAGCTGAAACCAAACATCTACTACCCTGTTTTACAAATATTTTAATGGTTATTTCACAGCCACGAAGCCACAGATTTTTAGCTTCGTGTTTAAAATTGATAGGGTTTGTAATCCTGCCTTGGACATAGACGGATACTCGTTTCCACTCTGTTAAATTGTGTTTCCTCAGATGCAGACCAGTCCAATCGTGTATTCACCTGTTAGAAAATTAAAAGGTTCACACAAAGAGTTATGAACAACCATGGAAAGTGTAAGGACAACTTTTAATAGATTTGTTTACTGATCATACTGTAGTTCAAAGTGTTCTAGTGTTACTTGCATATCTACACAATACTGTTTGAATAGGCTACCAAAGTTTCAATTTCGTAACTAGGCTTCTTAAACACTTTCGTATGGACGTAAGTAAACCACAGATATTCATTCACAGTTAAATATTTGTAAAATATGATGCAACATGGAGAAATAAGCAAGCTAAATGAAATGTGTATTTTATTTCGAATGGAAATTTACGTATTCTCGAATTTAATCGCAAATTATAGCAAAGATGATTCAGAGAATTACAATGACTACAAACATTCAGACAAGACGACAATCCACCTGGAAAAGGAACAGGTTGTGAAGTCTATTAAAAACAATCGGGTCACGAAGATGGCGCATATTGCCTCATTATAGCTATGTTTTAATGAACTTCACAAGAACTCAGTTATTTCTTAATATTGCGAATTTTATCGTTGTTTATAGGCCTACTTCATTTCTCTAAAGTTTTAAACTATTATTCAAAAGAATAAAAGCTAAAGACTTTTTAATTTATACTGAAATAAAAAATGTCAGTCTTTGTGGCTATGCGGTTGCGTGTGTTCTTTCTCATCAGATGCTCCTGCTTCAAGTCCCGGCGTGGATAATTGAAGAAATTTATCGTCCGTCCACGTAACTGGGTGATCATCCATTGTCTTTTGATGATCTCAGGGATGGTCCTGCGTCATGCCGACCCCATGACCAGGGAGGCCAATATTTGTGAAAAATCTAGTGTACGATAAAATGAATCTCCCTTCCCTACATGTAGTGGTGGGTGTAGATCGGGTAAAAGGGAGTAGGAAAGAAAGAAAGAGTAAGAAAGAGAGAATAAAAAACGTATTTTTGTTATGTGCGCTTCATACAATAGACATTCCTTACAATCACAAATCATTTGATTTCATTTATACCTTGCAGTCTTTGTATGACCGGGATTATGCATGTGCGTGCGTGCGCGTGCGTATGTGTGTGATGTTCATTTTTGCAAAAAAAAAAAAAAATACAGAAAATCTGTTGGCATAAAATAATACGAGTAATACCTAATGTAATAAATCTTATTTTTACGAAAACCTTCTTGCCACCGGTGTGGCTCAGTCGGTTAAGGCGCTTGCCTGCCGATATGAAGTTGCGCTCGGGCGCAGGTTCGATCCCCGCTTGGGCTGATTATCTGGTTGGGTTTTTGCCGAGGTTTTCCCCAACCGTAAGGTGAATGTCAGGTAATCTACGGCGAATTCTCGGCCTCATCTCCCCAAATACCATCTCGCTATCACCAGTCTCATCGACGCTAAATAACCTCGTAGTTGATACAGCGTCGTTAAATAACCAACTAAAAAAAAACCTTCTTGTTCCTCAGACATGGCATTAGCGCTGCGATCTGAAAAATAAGTATCACATAGCGTGGGTGGCCTGTTACTATGGTAACAACGGTTGAGTTTCCAAATTTACTGTTCCACGTGGTGAGTGCTCAATAGCTCTCTTCGCGCCTTTTGTTGTGCATACGATTTCAACAGTTAATACGTTTCGTATTTTATTCTCAATCGATTTTTGTAGTTTCTATACCTTCGTGTTAATTGTCAATGTTTTAACGTCAGCCAACTAACGCCTGGTGGTAGCTCGCATCAGCTGATTGCGTGGTCTCCCAAATTGGCAACGTAACGCTGTAGTTTTAAGTACGACCGTTTAACTGTCATGTCCCGTCTTTCGAATGTATAGACATTCAGCTGTCATTCTATCCTCGTTTTCTCTGCCTGATCTACTGTATCTGGTCATATCCTATATTCCGCAGATTTTTCTGATCTCCGTGTTTCGAGCTCCCTTGAGTGTCTTTCCTTACATCTTCGTTTCCTAAATTGTGTTTCGCGGAATCCCAGGGGTTCCACGAGCAAATCCTAAGGGTTCTGCGAGTCCTAAATGTTTTTTAAGTTTCACTTCATACTTAATAGTTCTATAAAATATTTACAAAAATCACACGAAAATAAGCGTGTGATATTTCACCTATGATTAGGCTACAATGATCATCATCATAGCAATCATAACTTTATTATTATTATTATTATTATTATTATTATTATTATTATTATTATTATTATTATTATTACTATATATTGAACAAGTGAAAAGTAAATATTTTTTGTGCGAGATCGTGCGTATTTGCTTGTTTTCCGCACAGAACCAATACGCGGTAAGTGTGAAATACCACATTCAGTATTCCCAACGTAACACACATAACAATTTCCCTCTTCTTACCGCTTAAGCGCCATATTCATTTTACTTGCTTTAGGCTTTTAACATAGTATTTTTAGAGACGTTTAACATAGTAATAATTATAAATTGGAAACTTACCACTGCAATTTCACCTAAATTGCAATGTTAATTATTGTTTTTAAATATTTGCAAAAATTAAGTAAAGTCTACTACTCCACGAAATTTATTGCATTCCTGATATAAGTAACATTAAGGAAGCCGTGAAAAAATCAACAAGATTCCAGATGCCGATGTTATTACTGTAATATGTTATATAAATAATGTTGTTAAAATATTAAAATGAAAAATAAATCATTACATAACCTTACCGTTTGTTTTAAGTTCGCATTTATAGACTGGCGGAAAAAAAAGACAGACGTATATCACGGCCTGGTGGAATATAGTAAACACAGAAAACATTTTATAGCAACAATGTTGAAGATAGATATTTTAGTTTTTAAAAGTTGCCGTCATTGAACAGAAACCAAGATGGAGATTTCATTGCAACTAATTAGAAATTCGTCTTTCAGGTATGTAATAAACGATCTTCGCACAAAATAATGTACGATATACGAGCGGTATGTTTGTTTTCATGTTCTCGGAAATTAAAAAAGCTTAACTACGTTTCGCTTTTTCAATTTTTTCCTCGAACATGAAAACGTCAACATACCGCTCTTGTAACGTATATTACTATTTCGAGTATCACTTTTATCACTGGATTTTCGCGTGTGTCCATTCAAAAAAAAAAAAAAAAAAAAAAAACGAAACAGACTAAATGCAGAAGCAGAAACGAGGCCACAACTTTGCACCATAAACCAGATACAAGAAATTTCAGGCAATTGTTTGTTCTTACTTAGCATAAATTCTGCTATAGGCTAAATTCTCGCAATCCGAAGAATCTGGAGAGAAACTTTCCGAGGCTTAACCAATGGACATCAGAGTAAAAGAGAATATCTACAAACTCAGAGTCAATTGACTGTAGAAATTCTTTAAACTGGCGGTGATGAATAGCATGCGCCCTAATAAAATTATTAATGGATTTCATCACAGTATCAATTAGGCTACGTTGTTCGTATGTTTTAACCTATAGTATAACCGCAAAACCTTTATAACCCATTTCTTTGTTTTGTTATTATTATTGTTATTAATATTGTTGTTATTATTATTATTATTATTATTATTATTATTATTATTATTATTATTATTATTATTATTATTACACATTACATATTGAAGTGGATGTAACAAAAAAATTGAAACTCAGTCACTGATGTACATATAGAGTGAAAACCTTACATTTAAAAATTTACTGAAATTATAGATTTGGTATAGGCTAATCAGTACTATGGAATTTTATAAGACCTTAAATCAGGGATGTCAATCAGAGTGTATATGCGCTACAGCAGACCATTCCAAGTGGGCAGCCCCCGTGACGCCCCATGGCTGCCCTGGGTTCGGAGTAGCTATGCCGAGTCCCAGAGAGAGACTGCAAGTGAGTGGGAAAGAGACGGAATACCGATCGCTGAGAGGGTTGCACGCTTGCAAGGAGTAGAGTGAGTCAGTGAGGTACATATATGGATGGTACATTTTATGACACATAGGAAGAATTCAAGAATTACAACAATTGGCTATTACAAAATAATGCAACAAAATAAAATTGTCTTTTTTTCTGTAGTTAGGAAGACAATCTTTGATTTCTTTCCCTTTCAACTATATCAAGGAAAATTATTTGAGCAGAATGAATGCGTAACACTGCTTCCAACGCAACATAGAACAAGCATGACCTAGTTTTACTCTTATTCAGGTTCATGACTGAGAATATGTGTTCGCAAAGGTATGTAGAGCCAAACATAACAATTGACTTGCATGTCAGTGCGTGGATAAGCGTAAACTTTTTTTGTTACAAGTTCTTATAAAACGCAACGAGGCCGCCTGGAATAGGCCTATTATAATATCTATCTTTCAAAATTGTATGACACTGAAGCCTTATCAATTCTCTTGGGAATTTGACTGGAGCCTGCTCAACATTCACAAAAATGGGCGTCATGAAAATGTTCACAAAGTTCCTACACGCGGTGACAGATTGTTTGTGGAGACAGAGTAATTGACTCAAATAACGTCACCAGGAAAGGACACAATATCTCTGAAGTTGAAATTATGCACTCCTTTATAAACATTCCTTCCGTAAAAAGGCGGCTATTTTTGGCAATATTTAGGACAACAATATAGTTTGCATGGACAGCTCTTTCGGAACTTAGATCAATGTGCTGCGAAAGAAAGGGAAATGAATTTTTAATGACATTGTCACTATGCAAAAATACATACATAGTTAAACGGACAGAAAATCCTTTAGCAGTTTAACAAACGTTTTTATAATAATTTCCACATATTGTTGATAACTGTTCAAAATAAACTTACTATAACCTAATTACTATTAATTGACTTATATTGCCCTTAGAGTACTCAATTACTTGAAATGATATTTACCTCGTTGTAAGAAGACTGCATTTCGACCTTCAGTTTCGTTATTAATGCCTTCCTCTCTTCGCCGATAATAATGAGCGTGGGTATCAGAATGTTTAACTTCAAAGTGACGCTTAATGTTGCACGTTCTTGCCGAACATTGATATGCCATATTAAACATTGAACATTGTTGTCGTCAGATTAGACAAGATACAAGCCCTTCCAAGAGCGGTTAAATCCTGAACCGACTGTCGACGCACT
This sequence comes from Periplaneta americana, assembly GCF_040183065.1. NCBI lineage: Eukaryota > Metazoa > Arthropoda > Insecta > Blattodea > Blattidae > Periplaneta > Periplaneta americana. Next base: position 33,138,993 of record NC_091125.1, read on the forward strand.
TCTCTTCATTCTTATTGAAAACAGTTAAGCACAAACGATAGACCACCATATGGATGAATGAATAACTCATGGAACGCATAATCTAGCAATGTCTGCAGAATATTATGGAACAGACGAGAAGAGATGATGATCGTATGCATTCGTACATCACCACAGCGGCAGCGACAGAGAGGAGTGGGTGTCCGCCCTGGGCAGACACAGGGCAGCGTCAGAGCGCCCTAGCCTCAAACGCTGTGTTGGAATGGTCTGCAGTATGCTGGATTCTCATAACAATGCGTGTAACCACCGTCGCATCGAACGGTGAGATAAAACTGTCTTGTCCGAGACAAAATACCCGATGCAATATGCTACCGGTCTAAAAGGGATTTGAAATTGTGATTGATAAACTTTTCCATAACAAAATCTGAAACGAAAGTTCTATTAAACTTTTAACGGAAGAGTTGTTCCCTCGCTTAGGTGAAAAAACATGTCACAATTTAAGGTAAATTGCGCAGTCGCATTCTGCCCGATTTTGTAACTTTGAAAATGTCGGCAATAAATGCAAAATATATTTTTTTTCGCATAATAGGCCCATTTCTTTTTTCTCGGTATTAACTCACAGTCTCATTCGTCAGTAAATCACACAGAATATATTTTTTATTTAAAATAAAGAACCATCAACTTTTTACTTAACATATTTTTTTTATATTCCGTGTTTATCATTTCCAGAGACTCATAAATTGATTCGAAATTACTTACTTACTTACTTACTTACAAATGGCTTTTAAGGAACCCGAAGGTTCATTGCCGCCCTCACATAAGCCCGCCATCGGTCCCTATCCTGTGCAAGATTAATCCAGTCTCTATCATCATACCCCACCTCCCTCAAATCCATTTTAATAGTATCCTCCCATCTACGTCTCGGCCTCCCTAAAGGTCTTTTTCCCTCCGGTCTCCCAACTAACACACTACCGGTATATGTATTTCTGGATTCGTCCATACGTGATACATGCCCTGCCCATCTCAAACGTCTGGATTTTAAGTTCCTAATTATGTCAGGTGAAGAATACAATGCGTGCAGTTCTGTGTTGTGTAACTTTCTCCATTCTCCTGTAACTTCATCTCGCTTAGCCCCAAATATTTTCCTAAGCACCTTATTCTCAAGCACCCTTAACCTATGTTCCTCTCTCAGAGTGAGAGTCCAAGTTTCACAACCATACAGAACAACCGGTAATATAACTGTTTTATAAATTCTAACTTTCAGATTTTTGGACAGCAGACTGGATGATAAGAGCTTCTCAACCGAATAATAACACGCATTTCCCATATTTCTTCTGCGTTTAATTTCCTCCCGAGTGTCATTTATATTTGTTACTGTTGCTCCAAGATATTTGAATTTTTCCCTTATTGTAGGGATTCGTAACAAGCTGTTTTTTACGGTGATGGGTTGTTAGCCCTTCGCCCAACCCCCAAGCTGGAGGACCACCCCTTATCGGCTGTCCACGACTGCTTATTCAATATATTCGCAGGATTCGAAATTACTCAACACAAACAATACCCATGTATAGGTCATTCATTATCTCGTGAAACCAAATGCATGCGTGCGCCGTAGCTCATAGTAAGAACCTTATGGTGGGAGCAAGCGAGCTAGCTAGCTGCAAGTCTAGAAGCATAGCAAGGAAGGGAAACTTCCCAGTGCACTTTCTTCTTCCCCTTAGGCGCAAGTAGGTTTCACGAGAAAACGAATGGCTTATAATCGTTATACACTTTGGAACCCACAGACAGACGATATGTAGCTACAAAACAACTTTTTCGATATTAGGGATACTGAAAAAGTAGTATTTCCGTGAAGATATCGAGATATGTTTTTATAGCATGTCAATACTTTCTCACGATATACTGTACAGTAGAGTTGGGCAACACGATTCTTTTTCAGAAGTCGATTCCAACGATTAAATCATACATTACGAATCGATTCTAACGATTCGTTCACGATTCTTCCTGTCTGCGATTCCAACTATTCTTTTGAATCGTCAACGAGTTCACGATTCTTCCTACTCTGCGATTCCAACGATTCGTCAACGAACGACTTACAGGACACCACGGGTAGAACAAAAACGTTCTACATCTCTCGCATAGATGGCATAAGAGTCGAGACATTGGATTGTCTCTTTCTCATTGGCTGTAACCATTCATCATGACCTCCATTAGTCTAAAAAATTATTCAAGTCAGTGTTTCTTAATTATAATTTATCAACTGAACCTTATTATCAAGTATATTTTTTACATTACGTCTCCATTTAACCATGTAAATTTCAGGTTCGTGTTCATTATTTCTCACACTTAACAAATGCAGTATTTTGATTTCACTCACGCTCGGGAGCATTCGGCACGGTTCGGAAATGTCCGCTGACAGGTTACATCAAACAGGTAAATAGAATCGTGGGTTACGATACCATGCCGATTCGTTGCTATTCTTTTGAACGACGATTCCTTACGATTCTTTTGAACGACGATTCGTTGATACTACGAATCGATTCTTACGATTCTTTATTATTAGTCGTTCGAATGAACGAATCGTTCACGAATCGACCCAACCCTACTGTACAGTAGAAAGTGCAAATAAAAGCAGAAGAATAAACAGAATAGAAAAATGAAGATGATATTCTTCATGATCTCTCCGAAATTCACGTTTAATGCTGTTTCGTATTGTGCGGTTGGGAATGTGAGGTTACTTGACTGTTAAACTACAAAATGAGGTTTGGGTTGATTCGGTAATGTGGTGTAGCCTCCTTTATTCTGCCGGATACAGTACGGCTTCAATTCCCCATCTGTTGGGATATCCACGTAGCGGTGCGTGTCGAGGATGTATTTCTACAGATGCTCCTTGCGGCGTCATGCCTGCCATTCATGCGTTTAATCAGTCTAACAAAGGTTTCCTGCAAGCCTGTCAGTGTGTTGTTGCCTGTCACGACGAGAGGATATCCTGCGAGCCTTACAACCATCCTACCGAAAGGTGAATCTTATCGGATGAATCCCTCGTAGCGACCATGTTACAGTCCATGTCTTAATGTGTCTTGCTTTTGTGTTGCCTTCATCCTGATATGGATATATTCCTCCGCTGATGTATTAACATTTCTATGACAAGTTCTTCTTTAAGCTTGTACAATCATAAGTAATGATATATATAGGCTACACCTGCTTCACAGATCTTTAATACGTGTTACGTTTTGACTGACGATAATATGAGTCATAATTATTAACAAAAAAAATAGTAACTGTTTAGTGTTAGTTAATAGGCTATAATTGTTATAAAATTATAATTCGAAATGTGAAGTCTTGATTGATCAGTCTTTGACTTCTTTATTGTAGCAAAATATCAAACGGTATTTTTACTAATACATATTAGTGAACGTTTTCGCTCTTATTATGGGTATCATCAGATTAATATATATATATATGTAAAAGGGAGTAAATCCATGTTAAACATATTGGAATAACAAGTTTAAAATTTTAAAACAAGCTTGAATTAACAATAATTGATTAAAAATTATTGAGACAATTACATGTAAAATATATTGGAAAATTATGCATATTTAATAAAAAAACGTATTAAAATATTGTCTGTGTGAGACGAGTTAAAATTTTTACGAACGAATGCTGTACTATCATCACTAGGTTGGTTATGGGTAAATTATTAAATGTATACTTTACACAATGTATGAATGTGGGAAATAACTGTAAGGTTCTTAGGAAAATATTTGGTGCTAAGAGGGATGAAATTACAAAAGAATTGAGAAAGTTAAACAACACAGAACTGCACGCATTGCATTCTTCACCTGACATAATTAGGAACATTAAATCCAGACGTTTGAGTTGGGCAGGGCATGTAGCACGTATGGGCGAATCCAGAAATGCATAGGCTATAGAGTATTAGTTGGGAGGCGGAGGGAAAAAGACCTTTGGGAAGGCCGAGACGTAGATGGGAAGATAATGTTAAGATGGATTTGAGGGAGGCGGGATATGATGATAGAACTGGATTAATCTTGCTCAGGATAGGGACCGATGGCGGGCTTATGTGAGGGCGGCAATGAACCTCCGTGTTCCTTAAAAGCCAGTAAGTAAGTAAGGAAGTAACCACTGTTTATCTTGTTTATTAATGGGGAGAAATTAAATATGCATTCTTTTCACAAAAAGTGTACAAAGAATTCTGTCAATAATATCTGGAAAAACAAGTGACGAAAAATATAACTAAAATCATGAAATAATGTAATAAACATGGATGGAAAAGCACAGTATGGAATGAAATTGAATAGTGTATAACATACTATAAATTCTATTGGAATAAGTTAACAATGAGTGTATGTGATTACTCAATTAGTGATGTATGTAAGATCAGACTGAAAATTTAAATTGTGTATAACAATGTTGAAAGATGTGATGAAACAAAATTGATCATTCTTAAATTGAGGACCGTTTTCATAAAACTGAACAAACGCCACTTCAAAAATTTTACAGGAAACGTTTTTTTTTAGTTTATTCTCAGACTTTTGATATTGTAATTCTGAAAAAAATAGACATTGTTCCTCTTTCAGAGATGCATTAATTGATATAAAGTGCAACTATTATTGTTATCTTATTTATTTGGAAAAAAAATATGACAAAAGTTAAGAATTTCACAAAACTCAACATATCCACTTTTTTAAATGCACATACCTTAAAATGTTTAATTATTTTTCATTCCCAGGTGGCAAAATCCTCATCAAAATCATTAATACATATTTTAAAATAATGCTTCTGAATTAAAAAACAGTTAATTGAACACACTGAAATATAATTTCAAGCCTTTTTTTTTTTCTTTTTTCAAAATTTGTTATTGATTTACAGGAACTCTTTATTTGCACGAATTAACTATTTGTATTTGTACAATACATGACACAAATCACTGAAAATCAAAATCGTGCAGAATAATCTCAGTTCAATCATTCATTATAAGATATTCTATTGTCAGAATATTTGGCATATCCCTTTAAAACTTTGTCATAAAATACCTTGCTCTTTTCCGAATTATCATTATGGAAGTAACTCATTATCTTCCTCACAACATTAGCTTTGTTTTTGCTGGCATGGTTCACCAGTGAAAGGTCAGGTGCTTTAGACATTACAGAAGCACTTGTCTTTTTTGGTTTAAACCCTTTAACTTCTATTGGTGCAGAAAAATATATTTTGTACATAACACTTTACATGTTTCTTACAAGTTTTTTGATACGTAAGTACCTTCAGCTCTGACATTTTAAATGGCAATTTAGCTTTTACAATATTTTTGTCATCGATTTTAAATCATAAACCAAAACTTTTACGTCTCTAAACATTGCCATAATTTCATAATACTCTAATGGCAATGTGATGTATTAATGTATTCTCAGCTCTTTCTCTATCAATCGAAACACATGGTCCGGAGGCATATACCTTTTCAAGGATAGGTAAGAAATATTTAATTTCTTTAAAAACTTCAGAGCTTTCCAGATAACCAACAAGCATACCAATCATTATGCAATTTTTATTTTGAGACCCGCAAGAATCTGAAAACAATCTACGAGTTAAGTTTCAGGATTTTTCTAAATTAACTGTGTAATCCTTAAATGTCGTAATAACATACCGGCCACTTTTCTAAACGTAGCAACACATAAACTGGGAAATCTACTCCATTTTCACCTCTTACGAAATATGAAATAGACACAAATTTTTCTAGCTTCTTGAAATCCTTCTAGCCGTTTAGGTAGATCAACTTCCATATGTCTTAGCAAAAAATTATCCTGTTCAACTTTTTTGTTATTTTTGTATAAATTGTCTCTATAATTAACTAGATCATTTAAGCAGAACGAACCTGCAGCACGTTTTCCTTTTTCCCCTGTCCTCAATGATTACAATCTAGTTTGGATGAATGTCATTATTTTTAGGCGCAACTGTATATTTCTTACTCTTAATTAACGTAGGCTGTTTTTAGTCCTCCTGCCCCTTTCAGTAGCTTGCACGGATTTTGAATACTCAGAGTTCTTAATCAATTTTCAACAGTGCTCACAATACGTGCACTTACAACAGCAGCAAGATTTATACTGAATTAACGCAGGAAACAACAACATATTATATCATATTTGAGATCCGAAATGTGTCACTGTTGTCAAAATGCAAATGTATTATATTGTTGTAAAATATTGCAGCTTGTAAAACAGGATAAAAGTGTGAAATGTTTAGTTAGAGGATATGTTGAGTTTTGTGAAAATTCAAGAACTGGAGATGTTGAGTTTTGTGAAAACTCTCTACATTGAGACACTCTTTTCAACGGAAAATGTTGAGTTTTGTGATATTATGAGCACTGCATAATTTTCCTCTCATTACAATTGACCAGAATCCGTCAAAACCCGCATTTCGAAAAAAAATGGCGTTTGTTGAGTTTTGTTAAAACGGTCCTCAATTATAAATGTATGTCATAAATTAGATAATATACAAGTGTATTGTAGACAAATGTTATTTATCCAGATAAAAGGAACAAGTGGATAATATTTATGCATAAAATCATAATCATATGTGCTAGATCATAGATAGAAAAGTTACTGTCGTGATACATGTAATTAAAATTGTCCATTATTAAGCAACATTTAAATACTGATGCATTCCACAATTTGGATCGTATAATTAAATGGAAAGTATAAACCTTCTTAAATTATGAATATAATGTCATAAAGTAGATGATGTAGGATATGTGTCTTAATAGGTGCTATAATCTAAGTAAAGTTAAGTTGTTAAAGTTTCAGTAAATTGTGTGCCGCTAAATTTTTATATAAAAAAAGACATCATTACAAAAGTTGCTAAGTCTTAATTTTAAAGTGAATTCAGCCAAACTTTTACAGGACATACATTAAGCATCTGTGTTTATCACAATAGCCGTACTTCCATTGCTGTATATCAGCCGTGGCGAAAAGGCCATGGTGCGCCGTGCCACTGTGTAAGCTGCAACGTGCATAGCACCTATGGAGCGAGACGGACAACCGAAGGGGAAGTTAATGTTTAGGACGTGTAACGAAGAAAGAAATGAACACGAAAACATAGGACACATTATCATAACCTAAAATTAACTGTCTTCAGAATGTCTCTGCGACAAAGTTTCAAAATCAGGAATTATGTCACTTACTGTCAATCGTAGTTGATCACGAAGGTATTTGTCTGTCAATCGTGATCTAAATTTGATTTTTACTATTTTCATTGTTGAAAATAATTTTTCACAAACGTAAGTTACAGCGAACATGGCTTCAACAGAGCAAGCGAAAGAACGAAGCTTCAAATATTTATTTTTTTCCAAAGATTTGAAAAGTTCAATATCTGTCAAGTCCTTACATCTAGCTTTCATTTAACGTCACATTGTAAATCTGTGAGTTTAAATTGAAAATCTAACCGCATTATTCGTACATCTGCTGTAAAAGAATCGACGTACAGAGATGATAATGATAATAATAATAATAATAATAATAATAATAATAATAATAATAATAATAATAATAATACTTAACCTTTTAATGTTTCATCAGTAACATGTAGTAACTTATAATGCCGTTTTATATTATACAACCGTTTTCCTAGTAATATTTGTGAACAAATCATACATTTAATATTTTCATCATATTGTAAGCAAAAGAATGCATCCTCCCATCCTACTTGAAACTTTCGTTTTTTATAGAGGTGCATGGTTTCGAGAGAGATATTGCGACGATACGCCAGTCGCAGGTCCGAGACGAATACAAATAGAACGGAGTTTGACTCCAGTGAGTAAGAGGGTGGGGGTTGTAGGTAGGAAGCGAGAGAAAAGCACTGCGAGTCACAATGTGCTCGTGAGTCGCATTTTCGCCGCGGCTGCTGTATATAATGGGGTCAGATTTATAGCACTGTAGGCCTATCATAACAGTCCTATAGGTGTAACAGAGTAGCCCCACAGAAGGCTATTATGATACACCGGTTTTGTTTTAATTTTATCCATTATTAGAAAAAAAATAATTTAACTTCAAATCCTTCATATATGCCTAAAGTAGCATATATGTGTTAATTTGTTTCAAATTTGTATATGCGTTGATAGAAAATTTACAGCAAAATATTAATTCTTGTATCATAATAGCCCTACTTCACCCTACGTCATGATGCACAAGAGACTAAACTGAAGGGTGCAAAATCGTCTAGATTTTCGACTTGTTATTCCTAGATAGGATCGCTTGAGGTCAAATGATCATGGCTTGAAGTACGTGCCGTAACAAATAATACAATGGAAATACTATTTATTGAGGGTACACACCAGATGATCAACGTAAGCCTAATTCGAAACGTAACTGTGAGAAAGATGATTATCCTTTTATTAAATACTTAAAAGGTCAAAATACAACAGTGTTCATAAGTGAAGATTAAAAATAATGGAGATAATTATTACAGTTGTCTGAACACTATTTATTGATAAAATAAATAAAATAATAAAACTGGTTAGTAACCATATATGTTTCGGGGGCTATGCTCCCCCATCTTCAGTGGTTGTACCACGACTGCAACAAGAGAATGGAATGTATAAAGAACTTGAATATGATACAAAATTATAAAATTTATAAAATACTAAGTCTGAGACAATATTGTTAAAAAGTAAAATGATCTAATGTATTAAATTGAAATTTCATTGTAAACTTAATAAAAAAAATATACTTGAGAATAGTTATTAAATATTGTTAAATGATATCTTATAGAAGAAATATATATAATACAATTCTGATGATTCAATATATAAATCTTAAGTAATACTAATGGTGACCCAAGAATAATGTTAAAATGTCAACATAAGTTCTATTTTTGAAACTTTTTTTAAAATTCTTAACATCAGTTTTTAACTTCATTGATGGTTAATCTTTAATTCCAAATATTTTGGAATGAATAACATTCACATCTTGTCATTGACATTCTATAATAATATGACATTTTAACATTATTCTTGGGTCACCATTAGTATTACTTAAGATTTATAAATTGTATCATCAGAATTGTATTATATATATATATTTCTTCTATAAGATATCATTTAACAATATTTAATAACTATTCTCAAGTTTATTTTTTTTATTAAGTTTATAATGAAATTTCAATTCAATACATTAGATCTTTTTACTTTTTAACGATATTGTCTCAGACTTAGTATTTTATAAATTTTATAATTTTGTAGCATATTCAAGATCTTTATATATTCCATTCTCTTGTTGCAGTCGTGGTACAACCACTGAAGATGGGGGAGCATAGCCCCCGAAACATGTATGGTTTCTAACCAGTTTTATTGTTTTATTTATTTTATCAATAAATAGTGTTCAGACAACTGCAATAATTATCTCCATTATTTTTAATGATTATCCTTTATTTTCTCTTTTTGTTTTACTAAGAACAAATTGTGTTAGCCATTCGCTTTACAGTGCGTAAGCTTTAATGTTTAAGATTTTATTTTGCGTTGCCTATTCTCTTGTTTCTTCCATTTCCGGACCCTTGGCATTAGATAACACACGCCGCGCCAGGACCAACAGGTAGAAACTACGCGAAAGATAAGAAGCAACTTGCATGTCTGTTTGTTTCCTCCTCGCTTATCCATTCCAATTTGTCGAACAATTAAAGGAAGTTTAGGCGTGCCACATTCGTCTGGTCACCCAATAACGCAGCAGTATTCAGAGTGACAGTTTTATTATGCATTTAACTCCGCTGGGATATAAACCTTAATGCTCCGCTATTCAGACCATTAGGAGCAATTGTAGTGAGTGCATTCGACCATTCCACCAACTAACCTAAACAACTCCTTTAGTATCATTGACTGCTCTTATCGTGAGAACACCGAGTATGCCGAGTGTCACAATGTTCTCACGAGAATTGCAATTCGTTGCCAGTCACACATAATACTGGTGCACTAAATCCTCACGACAGAAAAACAATGCTTATTTTAATAATTTCAATTTTCTATTTTATGTAAATTTTCCTCTAGATTCAAAGGCCTTTCGCTATAAATATTAAGTCCTTCAAAATGGAACAAGATCATTGCTAATAGAATGGAAGAAAGGAAAAGAGACAGAAGGAAGAAGAAGGAAAGGAAGAAAGAACGAATAAAGGAAAAAAGAAAGAGAAAGGAAGGAATGAAGGAAGAAAGAAAGGAAGGAAGAAATGAATGAAACAAGGAAGAAATAAAGGAAGGGAGGAAAGAAAGGAAGACAAGGAAGGGAGGAAGAAAGTAAGAAAGGAAGGGAGAAAGGAAGGAAGAAAGAAGAAAAGGAAGAAAGGCAGAAAGGATGGGAGAAAGTAAGAAAGGAAGAAACCAGAAAGGAAGGATGAAGGACAGAAAGAAAAAAAAAGGATGAAGGGTAGAAAGAAAGTAAGGATGAAAGACGGAAAGAAAAAAAAGGCTGAAGGGTAGAAAGAAAGGAAGGATGAAAGACAGAAAGAAAAAAAAGGATGAAGAGTAGAAAGAAAGAAAGGATGAAGGGTAGAAAGAGAGGAAGGATGAAGGGCAGAAAGAAAGGAAGAAAGGCATAAATACAGGAAGAAAGGCAGAAATAAAGGAAGAAAGGCAGAAATAAAGGAAGAAAGGCAGAAATAAAGGAAGAAAGGCATAAATACAGGAAGAAAGGCAGAAATAAAGGAAGAAAGGCAGAAATAAAGGAAGAAAGGCAGAAATAAAGGATGAAAGGCAGAAATAAAGGCAGAAAGAAAGGAAGAAAGGGAGAAAGGAAGGAAGAAAGAAAAGGAGGAAGGACGAAAGGAAGGGAGAATGTAAGAAAGGAAGAAAGGCAAAAGAAAGGATGAAGGACAGAAAGAAAAGAAGGATTAAGCACAGAAAGAAAGGAAGGATGAAGGGCAGAAAGAAAGGAAGAAAGGGAGAAATACAGGAAGAAAGGTAGAAATAAAACGAGAAATGCAGAAAGGAAGGAAGAAAGGCAGAAACAAAGGAAGAAAGGTAGGAAGAAAGGGAGAAAGGAAGGAAGAAAGAATAGAAAAAAGGGAAGGAAGAAAGGAAGGAAGAAAGGCAGAAAGGAAGGGACAAAGTAAGAAAGGAAGAAATGCAGAAAGGAAGGCTGAAGGGCAGAAAGAAAGGAAGTATGAAGGACAGAAAGAAAGGCAGAAAGGAAGGAAGAAAGGCAGAAGAGAAGAAAAAAGGCAGAAAGGAAGAAAGGAAGGGAGGAAGTAAGAAAGGCAGATAAGAAGGATGAAGGGCAGGAAGAAAAGAAGGATGACGGGTAGAAAGAAAGGAAGAATGAAGGGTAGAAAAAAAGGGATGAAGGGCAGAAATACAGGAAGTAAGGCAGAAATAAAGGATGAAAGGCAGAAAGAAAGGAAGAAAGGCAGAAATAAAGGATGAAAGGAAGGAAGAAAGGCAGAAATAAAGGATGAAGGGCAAAAAGGAAGGAAGAAAGGCAGAAAGAAAGGAAGAAAGGCAGAAAGAAAGGAAGAAAGGCAGAAAGAAAGGACGAAAGGCAGGAAGAATGGCAGAAATAAAGGATGAAAGGCAGGAAGAAAGGAAGAAAGGCAGAAAGAATGAAAGAAAAGCAGAAAGAAGGGAAGGAAGTCAGAAAGAAAGTAAGGAAGAAAGAAAGGAAGAAAGACAGAAAAGAAGGAGAAAGGAAAAAAGAAAGGCAGAAAGGAAGGAAGAAAGGCACAAAGGAAGAAAATAAAAATGGAAGGAAGAAGGATAGAAAGAAAGGAAAGAAGAAAGGTAGAAAGGCAGAAAGGAAGGAAGGAAGAAAGAAAGGCAGAAAGGAAAGAAGAAAGGCACAAAGGAAGAAACAAAAATGGAAGGAAGAAGGATAGAAAGAAAGGAAAGAAGAAAGGTAGAAAGGAAGGAACAAAGGCAGGAAGGAAGGAAGGCAGAAACGAAGGAAGGAAGAAAGGCAGAAAGGAAGGAAGAAAGGCAGAAAGAAAGGAAGAAAGATAGGCAGTAAGAAAGGAAGAAAGAAAGAAAGGAAGAAAGGCAGTAAGAAAGGAAGAAAGAAAGAAAGGAAGAAAGGCAGAAAGAAAGGAAGAAAAGCAGAAAGAAAGAAAGGAAGGAACAAAATAAGAAAGAAAGGCAGAAAGGAAGAAAATAAAAATGGAAGGAAGAAAGATAGAAAGAAAGGAAAGAAGAAAGGCAGAAAGGAAGAAAGAAAGAAAGAAAGAAAGACGGAAATGAAGAAAGAAAATAAATAAAAGCAGAAAGGAAGAGAATAATGGCAGGAAGAAAGGAAGAAAGATAGAAAGAAAGGAAAGAAGAAAGGTAGAAAGGAAGGAAGAGTGGGAGGAAGGAAAGAAGAAAGTAAGAAATTAAATTTACTGTTTGATACTCGCCATCGTTGTTAGCATACATCTCCCACTCTGCCACCACGTGATGGATACCGACTTCATAGAACCACTGTGACCTGGAGGTGAACCAGTGTTTAGCAGCATTTTGTACCTCTTCGTCTGATGAAAATGCTCTTCTCTTCAAGCTTTTCTTCACATCTCCAAAAATATGATAAACGCACGAGATACATTTGGGTTGTAAGGGGGATGTGGCAGTGCTTTCGAACAAAACTTTGGCAACTTTTCCTTTGTTGATGTAGAAGCATGAGCTCGAACATTGTCATGGAGTAAAATTTCTCTTCTTTACGAAAGACTTGTGTATTTATTTTTATTCTTGATATTTTGTTTAAAGTGTCCAAGAGTGTCAGTATAGTGCTGAGCATTGATAATTATTATCCACACTCCAACTGAACTCACTGATTTTGGATACAATACCGGCAAACTTGGGTAAGATTTCTAGCGAAAAAAATGGAGAATTTCATCCGCGGATTGAAACTTGGCAGCATGCAATGAATTTTTAAGGATGATCAAATCCTTAGCATGTCTTCTTTCCGAAGAGATGTGGAGTGTGGGGTCCGGCGTCAAAGGTTACAAAGGGTTGTAAATAAAATTTGCTGCACACTACACGTCTACGTGAAATTTGAACGTAATACAATGATGTCATGAGTGGCCAAAGTGGGCGTTAGCTAATCATGCCCTCCTCAATCATATCAACACTTATAACATCATGAGAGTGAGAACGGAACAGGCTGAGAACTCCAAGCTCTTGAAGATACAATATTCGATGATATAGGAACTCAGCTGAGCTATTAATAGAACAACATGGACTATTTTTGTAATCTGTACAGTTAGAACAAAGTTACGAGAATTCTTGATGTGATTTACTATACATAGGCCTAGTGTTGTAAAAAATACAAAATGTAATGCATATCGGAAATACAGAGTGTAACTAAAATGTATGTCAAAACTTTATGGGTATATTCCTATCATATAGATGATGAAAATATATTCTATGGACATTCGTCCGGAAACGCCTTAATTCCTGTTGCAGCCCTTTTTTCTACAACTCCGCTTACATTTTATGATGCGGTACATTATGAAATAAAAATAGCATACCACATGGAAATCTGTCGTACAGGAAATGCTTAAAATGGTTCCTATTAGCACGGATACATGCATCAAGCTGCAGTCGCATTGAATCCCGGATGCCCTAATGTATCCTTGGAGAATGTTGTATTGTCTCGTCTTCCAAAATACGGGCTCGAAGACTCTCTTCGTCTTGCACCGGGGTTCCATATATAAGGTATTTTAAATAACGAATAAAAGTTTAGTGAGTTTAGGTCCGGAGAGCGCAGAGGCCAAGAAATTGGTCCATATCTACCTATCCATATGTCTCGGAACTTTTTATTTATAAATCGACAAAAATTGACACTGAAATGAGCAGAAGCTCCATCGTGCATGAAGTACGTATTTCGTTGTATTGCTAACGGCACTTGGTGTAACAGAACAGGCAAAGTGTATTGTAAGAACTCTTTTTATCTTTTTCTGTTCAGCCGGTTGGAAGAACATGAAGTCCCACCAAAATATCACCAACCATGCCCGGCACAAACATTCACATTTCCATGTAGTATGCTATTTTTTTCTATAATGTATCGCATCATACAATGTAAGCAGAGTTGTAGAAAAATGGCTGTAAAAAGGAAATAAAGCGTTTTCGGGTCAATGTTCATATAACATTTTTTCATCCTCTATATGAGAGGAATATGCCTCTAAAATTTTCACATACATTTCAGTTAGATCCTGTACATGTTTCTAAGTGTAGTACAGGGACATCATTTTATTTTTACTAACATTTTTAATATTAACCTGGATATACCTTTCTATTAACGATTGAAACAGAAAACACCGTTTGCTACCCCTTCCACGACTGGAGTTCGATGATACTGGCGTAAAATACAAATCACTTTACTAGGTATAGGAGGGAAGAAAAGTAGTTCATCTATTTATGTAAACTAGGAAATATCGCAATTTTGATTTTGATAATTTTCATTAGGTTTTTGTTTAATCAAAATACAGTAGTGTATTAACACTTAGTGTTTTTACTCACGAATTGAGCTATCCATTCGGACGTATTAATTATGCAGTGTATATTATACTGTTACAGCACATTAGCGTACAATATAGAGAATGAAGTTAAATTGAAAAATAATCATAATATGGATATTTAAACACATTTTTCAAAATGGTGGCCGTTCATTTCGATACAGGCTTCAGTTCTTTTGTGCATATTATCGCACTATAGACTATTGTACCTAATTCCAATTACCAGTTTCTTCCTTCGTACGAATAACTCATGTTGAAATAATTCTATACCTACTCTATAAAAGAGTACCTTACGTACTGTAAATTCAATCTTCACTTCTGCCCGATCCGAAAAGATAAAATTACTCAGAAATGCTACCTACTGTCCGTTCAAGTGGTTTTGTCGCATGGTCGTAGACAGGGGGGGGGGATCACGTGACAGTTAATTACTTAACGAGGCCCTTTTATTTAAGTTATTTTAAACAGTTGTATAATATTACGTAGAAGTCCAATTCCTAACAGAAATTAATGTTTTCAGAAAAGAGCTAAGATACCCAGCTACTAGACTTAACAGAGGGGCGAACAGAAGCAGGTGGGAGAAACCGGGATGCGACGTAGGCAAACGGACGACAGTACCTGTACGAAAATATGATTCAATATTGAAAGCTCTTTCGTCACTGGAAAACGCTAACATATTTCTGGAACGTACTATACTCGCTAACTCAGTACTGCTTACGCGCCGTCGGCTCTGTGTCGTGAACGGTTGGAAGTTTACTAGTAGAAGGGGTGGGAGTGAAGTACATTCAAAAACTCAGGTACAATAAAAATTGAAGTAAAAATAAAATGATGTCCCTGTATAAACTACTCCACAAATTCTTAAGAACTAAAGTAAATCTCGCTATAAAATTATGAAAGACTAAGGTTTGTACACCCTTGCTCCGTAACCAAAGAGTAAATAAATATAGAAATGCAGTTTCAGTATAGAAACTTCCATTATTCAATTAGCTCAAAATAAAAGCGTGGTTGTTGCAGTATTATTGTCACAAATCTTGACTGGCTCCAAAGTCAATGTTGGCTGCAATCCCAAACTGCATCCAAACTGCATTAAGGGAATAGAAAGAAAAGTGTCTTAGATAAAAGCCGTGTATCTCGAAATAAAGCGCAATAAAGTACGGTAATTTAAATGCCGAATTTTGGCAAGAATCATGTACTGAAAGAAACACTGCACTTAAAAACATAACTCTATATTGTAATGCAGGAAGAGACTATAAACAAAAAGATAGTGTACGTGATGGAGCAAAATAGACACAAAACTAGAATTCAGAGCCAAAGAAGTCATAACGTAAGAGGTAGTATAGAAATAAAAAAAATCTCTATCCAGCGTCTTAAAGTAATCAAGTATAGCGAATAAATCATCATTTATTTCCTCCATCTGTTGAAGGGAAATGAAAGAAAACTCTGGTAGTTGAAAATGTAACGCGTTTTAAATATTTTTATTTTATTAATTACGCAAAGTAGGCCTACTGATAGGTCTGTAGGCAGGAAGTTTTCGTAATGCAAAATATAAACTTAATTTTTAATAGGTTTCGTTCATTAGTTTTCGTTTATGTATTTAATGTTGTTTTATTAATAAATAACTAATGACAAATTAAATAAGTAAGGAGCCTATTTCAATGAAATCTTTATCATCATCAAGTAAATTTGCGTATCCGAAATGAGCAGTGGAACAAGTGCACAGCTTCAAATTCTTATAATGTAGGCCTACTATTAAGTAGTAACCTGAGCTGCTACCGGGAAGACAAAAGGAGGATAGCAATGGTAAAGGGAACTTTTATTAGAGAAAGGAGCATCTTTTGCGGACCTCTGAAAAAAGAAGTAATGAAACTAGTGAAGTTCTTTGTGTGGAATGTGGCATTTTGTGGGACAGAAACATGGACATTACGACGAAGTAAAGACAAACGATCAGAAGTATCTGACGTGTGAATATGAAGAAGAATAGAAAATTGAATTGGACACACAGAATAACAAACGAATCTATGGTAGAAAGAGTGGATGAAGAAAAGAATCCTAATGCTGAAACTGATCAGGGAGAGAAAAATAAATGGCTAGATCAATGACTAAAGAAGAAACTGCCTATTGAGGGATGTACTAGAAAGAACGGTGAAGGGAAGAAACGTTCGGGGCAGAAAAAAATAGGATATTAGAAAACATTAAGAAACATGGATCGTATGCGGGGACTGAGAGGAAGGCGGAAAATAGGAAAGATTGAAGAATGATGGGTTTGCAGTGAAAGACCTGTCGTTGGGCAGAACACTATGAATGAATATCATCAAAAATAGTTCTGTAATAAGTCATAATGATCTATTACGTTTAATCCAAGAAAGATAGCCTGGAATTCCCGCTGTGGAGTAACGGTTAGCATGTCTGACCGTGAATCTTGCGGGCCCGGGTTCAAATCCTGGTATGGTAAGTTACCTGGTTGAGGTTTTTCCGGGGTTTTCCGTCAACCTATTGAGAGCAAATGCTGGGTAACTTTAGGCGCTGGACCCTGAACTCCTTTCGCTGGCATTATCATCGTCATTTCACTCAGACGCTATATAACAATTGCAGTTGATAAAGCGTCGTAGGATAAACCAATTTAAAATATCTTGGATTGGTCCATCGACGTCTTGGTCGCTAATGGTCTCTGCGACATGTTGAGATGTAGCTGAAAACTGTTTTTTTTTTACCTGTCCCTCTCCATATGTTGTAGTTGATCTTTCCATTTTGACTGCTATTCCTTAATCCCCTCGCTTATGCAGCTTCTCTCCAAAAGCCAGATTTCTTTGGCGGTTTACTCTAGTGAAACACATTAAAAGTCGAAATTTCACTGTCACAACTTAGTACTGTTTCTGACGTGATGTTTTATTGTGACTATGCACGATCGTTTCCGAAGTGTCTTTTAATAATTTTATTCAATTTTGATATGTCTGTGTTATTTTATATCTGTATCAATATTCTATCGTTTCATCTGCAAATATACTTCCTTATGAAATGAACTTAAAATCTGTTCTATTATATTTCCATATACTATAGCCCTATTTACATTTTTACTTGTATGACTTTTTTACACACAGTCATTGCTTTAGATTTTGACGTAGAGAATTTTCATATCATACACACATATTTGTGATACTTCTGATTAATATACCTAGGTATTATCAAATGAGCCGTTCAGAGCAGAAGTGGTGTAAGTCAAAAATGGGTAATAAGGGTTAAAGTAAACATTCTGTAAAATACAGCGCAAAGTAGCAATTAATATTCAATTTATTTAAACTATTAGTGGTCAGTGGATAGCAAGAAGGCCATATTCATTGCTACTTTGCGCTGCATTTTACAGAATTTTTATTTCAAACCTCATCACCCAATTTTGACTTACACCACTTTTGCTCTGAACGGCTCAAATGGTAAGATCACACTTGATGATTTGTGTTAGAGGAAGAACAATTTATTGTTGCATACATACATCTCAAGTTTGTTTAGTAAAATACGTTACTTGTCAGCGATGTATGCAATGGAGGGAGAAAGAAACTGGCCAACCTATCCTATTATTTCCTGGTTTAGTTGCCTCATGAATAATGTCTTTTTGTTTTACTTATGAGATTCCAACCACTCTTCGAAACCTGGACAAATGTTTCAGCGTCACATTATTGACAAAGTAAGGCCATCTGTGAGCTTAACCAGAAAAGTACAAACAGATGGTAAAGAGTTGACTGAGTTTAAAAAGAAAAATAATCAATCATGAACAAAATTTAGGAATAGAAAAAATGCATACACAATATTTTGAGAATAGAAAAAACATAGAACGAAAAATTATAAAAATGTTACTACTAGTTAAGGGCTTACAGACAGGAAGGAAAAGTATTTCAAAACATCAGGCCTACTAGATGAGACAGAAACACACTTACTAAGGCAGAATTCGTGATTAATGAAGACGGTGGTGATATAAAATCCTTGGCACATAAATTTTTCTTGTTATATAGGTATGACCTCTTCTGAAATGGATACAAATTATCACTGATTTCCTTAAAAATTATAAGGTTTTCGTAGGTGAAATTCCTAGAGATTTAAAGATATTAATTAAGGTAATTAAATCTCCATTCACTCCCCCTCTTGCTCATCACAAACATATTCTGCAGTGTTAATATAACATTAGAAGTTAAGGTGTATCAGTCAGGCTTCCCACAAGAATACAAGATCCAGTTATCGCTTAGATGATTTATAGCGGGGAAAGCTTAACTACAATTGGTCCTCTTGGGGATTGTCTCCCTTCTTCTGTTTTGTCATCCCCTTCTCAGCAGCATCAGTGATTCCCGAACTGTCAGACACGCCCTCGTAAGCACCCTGAAGAACTCAATGGATAAACTACGTATCTTAGACCAGAGAACTTACAAGGAAGTAAGTTACAGCTATGTATATCTGTTTTATAAACTGAAATTTTATTCTAACCATCACTATAATGATTATCTCATTGTCAGCATCATCACCAACTCCTTATCATCACAGCTCTCATCCCCATCATTACAATAGGCTATAAATATTACTCGACTTTTTCAGATTTCGTTTCAATGGTCTGTTGTTGTGTTTCTGATGTATGGGTATATTTTCGACTTCCATTGTAAAAGTCTTGAATTGTCATTTTTCTATTCAGGTGCTTCATTCCTTGTTATTGTTATTCTATAATACACAATTCATATTTTTGAAGTGGGAATTAGTGCCTTGTTTATTTATTTTTGTTGAGTCAAAATTCTTCTGCAGCTTACAAAAATCTTCTTCTTGCATAGTTTATTTATATCTTAATTTATTTTTACTATTTTAAAATTCTTACGATATAGAAAAATCTTTTTCTTCTACATTCACATTGAGAGCAGTCTGTCTATTCGGTTTCACAGTTCCTATATTTTATTTGGGGATCTCATTTTTTATATCTTTTGTAAATATGAACTCGGTAGGTCTACATGTTTCGTTTATATATTTATGGCGATATCTTGTAACTTTATCAGATCTAAATTCTTAAAATTATATTATAAATAAATAAATAAATAAATAAATACATAAATAAATACATAAATAAATAAATGTGTTAATTTATACATAGGCTAGATATATAGGGTGCTATTCATAGACATTTCGCAGCACGCGCTACGAGCATACTAAGCTAGCCCCGGCTATCCACTGGTTACTTGTACAGAATTCAAATCATATCCTATCGCTAACACTGGTTTATGAATACGAAAAACGCTGATCATCCACCGAAAGCCCGCGCTAAAAATGTCTATAAATACGGCCCATAGTGTTCTGCCCAATGGCATATCTTTCACTGCAAAGCCAGCATTCTTCAGTCTTTCCTATTTTCTGCATTTCTCTTTATCTCCGCATATGATCCATATATCATAATGTCGTATATCATCTCATACCTTCTTCTGCTCCGAACTCTTCTCCCATTCACCATTCCTTTCAGTGCATCCTTCAGTAGGCAGTTTCTTCTCAGCCAGTGACCAAACCAATTCCTTTTTCTGTTTCTGATCAGTTTTACCATCATTATTTCTTCATCCACTCTTTCCAACACACCTTCATTTCTTATTCTGTCTGTCCATTTCACACGCTCCATTCTTCTACATATTCACATTTCAAATTCTTCTTATCGCTTCGTCGTAATGTCCATGTTTCTGTCACATAAAATGCCACACTTCACACAAAGGACTTCACTAGTCTCCTCCTTAGTTCTTTTTCCAGAGGTCCGCAGAAAATGCTCCTTTTTATCTTAAAGGTTTCCTTTGCCATTGCTGTCCTCCTTTTGACATCCTGACAGCAGCTCATGTTACTGCTTATACTACACACCAAGTATTTGAAGCTGTCCACTTGCTCTACTGTCTCTTTTAGAATTCGCACGTTTACTTTCTTCATTTTTCTTCCAAAAACCATGGTCTTCGTTTTGTTCGCATTTATCTCAAATCTTAATAATAATAATAATAATAATAATAATGATAATAATAATAAAAATAATAATAATAGTAATAGTAATAATTTGTTTTTTGTGAATTCAAATTTGGTTAAAATTAAAAACCATAGCTACTTCATTTTCAATAAATATTTTTTTTTACCATAGACGCCTATACCGAAAATTTTTAAATTCATTTTCTATAAAATTAGGAATGTTCACCTATATTTTATTGCAGTACGTAGGAAGCGAATGTTTTATGCGTGTACCAAGTGAACAATAAACGTAAAATCATAACATAAATTAGTATGATAAACAGGCTTCGCATTTTTATCACACTGAATTTATCGAGAAAGATAGCCTTGTACGGAGGGAGTTCAAATATCTGGCACTCACTGCATAAGTGGCGGTACTGTAGGCCTACGGTGATGTAAAATGTAATGGAGCATGTCATGACAACACTGCAAATTATTTTTAATGGTCTGCACAATCAAAACATTTTGAACAAATACACTGACTGACAAAAAAAAATCACGCACCAAGAAGGAGTTGTGGGAATTGCATGGAATCTGATGCGGATGATCGTAACATTGATGTGTGTAAATGATTACAATATTAGAGCAAAATAATAATTTTATTACTGAAAACTGACCACCTGAATTGAGGCTCTAGTACCCTGTTTGTCCACCTCTAGTTTGGATGCAAGCTGTAATACGGGCGGGTATGGAGGCATACAGATTTCGTATGGTATCCTGTTGCATATCTGTCCATATTTGCCGCAACTGGTTCTCTATATCTTGTAAACTCCTAGGTCGCTGAAGTTGGTGTCCCAGGTGATCCCAGACATGTTCGATTGGTGACAACTCTGGCGATCGTGCAGGCCATGGAAGTGTGACACCGTTGCGGAGGCATTCCCGTGACATCCTTGCTTGTGCGGCCGAGCATTATCCTGATAGAAAAGACCTTTTGGAAATCCTGCCATGAGTGGTAACACATGTAGCTGAAGGATGTCCTGCACATATCGCTGCGCTGTTATTGACACTCGTATCATTACTAGGGGTGACCGGCTGTCATACGTGATGACTCCCAGACCAGCACGCTAGCAATGGCTGCGGTGTGTCGCGCCACAGAAAATGTGGGATTGAGGCGTGCACCACGAGGTCTCCAGACACGAACATGACCGTCGTCAGAGCTCAAAGAGAACCTGGATTCTTCACTAAAGACAATCCGGTTCCAGTCTTCAGCAATCCAGGTTTGTCGCTCACGACACCACTGCAAACAGAGGCGACGATGGACGGGTGTCAATGGCAGGACACGTAATGGGCGCCGTGAGACCAAATTTCCTTCAGCCTAGTGCCTGGAAATGGTTCGGGCAGACACAGGGGCCTGTAATAATGGTGCTACCTGCCTTAGGATGGCGGGCGACGAAACAGCTGGATCTGTTCGGGCTTGCCGGAGGATTCGACTTTCCTCTCTCCTGGCACTCAGTCCAGGGCATCCTGAGCCCAGTCGCCGTGTGTGCGTGCCCTCACGCATCCACTGATCCCAACACGTCCTAACAGTGTGGTCAGAACGGCGTAGGTAGCTGGCGAATCGCCGATACGCCATCCAGCCTCGCGCATTCCAATAATGCACCCCCTCTCAAACTCCGTTAACTGGGTAAAGTCTCTTCGATTGCGTCGTAGAGGCATGTTGAATGATCGACGATTTCTATGCAACCGGAAACAATAGTCCACTACGTTCGAGTAAAAAAAAAAATCGAAAAATCGAAAGAGAATTAGGAGGAAAAATTTAAAAGGTATGCAAAACGCTTCCTTGCAGGGGGTTGGGGGCTGTACAAAACTAAATATGTGAGCTCCAAGCCTGTTGGCCACTAGTCTCACTCCGGGTTACGCTGCTCCACTGAAGGAGCTCTAGAAAATTTTGAAGGGGAAGCCGAATAGCCTGTGCAAGCCCTTTTATAGGCCACGAATGACAGCAGGTTCACGACCTCTGGTGGCAACACCATTCAACAAATTACGTTACTGTGCTAATCATTTGACAATCTCACTGAGATGTAACTGTATGCCGAGGTTTAAAGCAAAACGACAACTTCTTCTTGGTGCGTGATTTTTTTTTGTCAGTCAGTGTATGTTTGCCACGCCATTGAATGTCAAAATTAATAATCTGATAATAAATATACGAGTACATCACAAGTTTTATACATATATACAAACGATAATTTACAGCTATTTGTTGAAATAACTACTATTAAATAACAAAAAACATACATTCTAAGAATGTGTTATCATCCCATACACAAAAAATATAATTTCCAAATTCCGAAATAAACAATTGCAGTGTAAATATTGGTGTTGGCATTTGTCTCCTGGTGCGCCTCTTCTAGGACTGAACGGGATCACAATGAATTTATCGACATACAAACATATGTAACAATGTGTGCTTCTACATAACAAAAGTCAGAACTCATAGAGGTCTTATAACCTGCTTGTGCCTTTGACTGACGTCATTAATATACCAGGAGAAACTACTCGATCCAATATAGCTCTTTTGACAAAGTATAATTATTAATTACTTAACTGTGTAAGACTTCGTGTTATATTTCTTGGAAAGAAAAAAATATTCTATAAAATGTTAACATTTTACATGTGAATATTTTGCAACAGATGTTTACAATTGCTATAGCCTTGAGTGTATGACAAGCAGTGAGTGAACTGTATTGACATGTTACGGTAAAATTAGATTTCGATTATTGATGAATATATATAGGAAAATTTAACACACATTGTCAGTGATCTGCACGTGTACCATAACATTCCAGTTAAATACGATATATTAATTGAAATGTATCCACTGTATTGAAATCACTTTCAGAGTAAAGATGAATATTGTTAAAGCAGTAATCACCAATAATCAATCTAAGCTTAATTAGTACAAGGAGTGAATAAAATTGATGGGCATATTATATTCGACCCCTGTGAAAAACAAGAGATGGTTAATTTTACTTTAATGTTCTGAAGACGTCTGGAAATTATACCAAATTATTTCCTGTGAGTTCCTCACTGTACAGTATTTCCAGCAGTAGCGTTTCAATCAACCTGTCAATAAAGAAACAATGAAGTAATCATTTTATCCATCCACTACACAACACATTCATCAATTCATTAATTAATTCTTTCACTCACTCACTCACTCACTCACTCACTCACTCACTCACTCACTCACTCCTCCATGCATATGTCCATTCATAGGCTATATCAATTCTTACTTTCATCGATTTGCAAATCCGTATGCCCATCGATCTATGAATCCATACTTGCCTAATAATAGGCCTATCTGTCCATGCATTAATACATTCGTTCATTTAATACTTCCATGCGTCCATTTATCCAAATTCTCATTTACCCATCTAGCCTTCTATACGTATTTCTATTTGTCCATCCATCTATCCATGTGTTCGTCCGTCCACCTCTCAGTCCACCCATACATTCTTCCATCTATCCACATGCTCAACAGTAGTTTTCGTTCGTTCGTTCGTTCGTTCACTCAGGCACTTATTCTGATCATCTACTCTCTCTCTCCCTACCTAGCTATTTTTCTGTTTGTCTTTCTGTCAAGAATTATATTTATAGCTTATATATCTGGACTTATGATTTCTCTAATATTTCACTAATATAATAGAGGCTGATACACCTCCTTATTCTAATGTTGAAGTCATTAACAAATGGGAGTCTACCTTCATGACGCCATGCGCCTTCGTGTCCTGTAAAGGAGATACCTTTGTGTTTACCCTTTTACTATGGAATTCTACGTAAACCTAAAGTAATGTAGACTATCACAATATGAGGAAACAAGCAAGGATGATTTACGCGGAAACGAATGAACAACACATTCCATAACATATATTTATCTAGTTCATTTAAGCCTTGTAATTTGCAAATCTGTCTCTATTGCAGTGTAAGATGTAATACATTTGGCTTGTTTATAGCTAGCGATAAGTGGAAAAGCTATTAAAGTACTAATAGAAAAGAAACGTTTACGGTATTTACCCGCTATTTATTATTTTGTCTTATAGATTATGCTTGTAGCTAGATTTTTCTAGGCTAATTTGTTATGTTATAGGCTATATACAAGCTGTTGTTGAAGGCTGTCTTACGTCCAAAACTTTGAAAGTATATAATGGTGTTTTTTTCTGTATTACGGATGAATAATCTGAAGGCTAATAGCTAATAGTGCAGAGTCTAATGGTCTTATTGTGTCTTATGCTCATACTGCAGGAATGATACATTTTGAAGTCCGAAAGTTTGCGCTCCTGGAAATTGGGTGACTCAGCTATGTGGTATCATTTGTCGATTCAGTTTTCACGTGTTTACAGTTATCATGGAATTTCACAAAAGTGTTCTCCATCTCCTCAAAAAATTCCTCATGCTGAGTCATTTGTATGCCAGTCATAATAATACATTACATCGGTGCCGCTTAGGTAATTCTATTCAAATGATGATAATGACTATGGAAATGTAGGTGACGGTGTGGAATGATGGTGAGAAATAGGAAAACACCAAGAGAATACCCAGGAATCGGTTTGTCCACTTCAAATACGATTCCGCCATCACCGGGATTTGAGGTCGGGTCCGCAACCATAGTAAACAATTGCTTTCCCAACTGAGCTGTCAAAGCAGATAATTATGAAATTACTATTTTCATTATTATTTATTATTAGAAATGTGATTTGATAGTCTCTTATTTAACGACGCTATGTTACCCAGCGTCAATGGAATTGGCGATAGTGAGGTGAAGTCCAAGTTTCGTCACTGATATCTGACAATGGGGGAAACATCGAAAAGGACCCAATCAGTGCCAGCTTAATCAACCCAAGCGGGAATCGAGCCCGCCCCCGAATACAGTTCTGGATCAGTAAGCGAACGTGATGTCATCTGAATTACGCCAGTGCCTAGGTACATGATAAACATGTAGTAGGAGAAAAGAGAACAACTCATCTTTGTCTATCTCCAAAATAGTTGATAGTGCTGAAATTTCACCACGTATCGGTATCTCTTGACATGGACGTCGATGTTTTTAAGCGGTTATTTTACGGCGCTTCATCAGCTGCTATGGTTATGCTGAATGCGGTGAAGGTGATTATGCCAGCGAAATGAGTCCAGAATCCAGCGCCGAAAGTTATCCAACATTTGCTCTTAATGGGTTGAGAGAAAACCCCGAAAAAATCTCAATCAAGTAAGTTGTCCCAACCAGGATTTGAATCCGGATCCGCTCATTTCAGGGTCAGACATACTAACCGTTACTTCACACCGGTGGACACGCTGATGTTCTAGTCGTTCGAATGACAGGACGAAGGACATATTATCATGAACTTCAAATAGTAAATACTGAGTAGAAACTGTCTTCTTTAAATTTGACCAATAGAGTATATTATAAGTCATTGTTGCACGTAAAGATTGATGTGTCTCTGAGGATGAACCCGGCGCTGTGGAGGATGAGAGGAGCAGCTAGGGGTAACTTTGGTAATTAGCTGCCTTTGTCTAGGCTTTATATGAGAACCAAGCAACTCCCAACCCTCACCTCATCATCCCCAGCCTCCCTCCACCCAGCAGTGTCCTACAGTACTGGTGTCGCTGCCAAATGAACATTCATTCTCCCCTTTAAACGCTGTCCCTAACGATACAGTAGTGATATCCGCATGAATTCACATGACTGGTATCGGTGCATGATACAACAGACAGACTCACATACTGCCTATCGAGGCAGATTTGAAACAGTGGGCACTGGGTATGAAACATAAGCCGATAAACAAAACCTTGTCTCCTAATCTGTTACGAATTTGGCGAGGGGAAGCTTTATATTGGATACAACAGAGTACCTATTTGTTTTGCTTTAAATTAGATTCACAGCCCACTGTTGAACATTGTTCTAATTTAAAATGTAAACTAAATTGAACTAGAAAATTAGCTTAAGCCTACTGTCAATAACGACATAGTTTGGCGCCTTATGCACATCAACGTTCAAAGTAATCTCTTTCATCTGCGATGAACTTCTGCAAGTGTTGATTAGTATCCTGAAAGGGAAGGGCAAACCCCAGCTCTACTTACATTTGAGAGAACTATTAACACTAACTGCTAACTACGCTAATGTTCGCTGACAAAGAAGGCTCACCAAGTGATAATGGATTTTCACAATGAATTTTCCCCCATACGTTCCATTTGAAATAAGAAATCTTTCTATAAATTTCTACATCCGGAGAAGGCCTAGCCTTCAAGATATGATTTTTCAAAATAATCGCTTGGCACTCATATAAGTTTTATATCTCCATTGCCATCGTGAAAAAGAAAATGTTTAAGACCCCAAATGTTCATGCATTGCCCTCAAAATCAGGGAAGCTTATGAAAAGTCACCTCCTCAAATGGTTTCAAGAAGTATACAGATGGAAATCTGTCAGTGATCATAGCATTCTTTTGGTAGACTAGTGGACCAGTTACCTTGATAGACAGGCTATAGAAAGAATAACTCCAGAAGGTGAAACGTTGGAAGTATTAACAATTGCAAAGCGCAGAACTCCAATTGTCCAGCCTCTTGACGTTCATGGCTTTATACCTTGAAAACAATTCATTCGGAAGTTTTGTAATAGTGTTTTGTTACTTGAAAGGAATATTATATTGCATCAGAGAAATAATGTAATAAAATTGCAGTCTGTAACACATAATAAGTTTTCATCTCCTAGATATATAATAGCAATATGCGTTACAACAGCGGTATGTTGAAGTTTTCATGTTCGAGGAAAAGTTTGAAAAATCGAAACGTAGTTGAGCTTTCTTAATTTTCCGAGAATTGAAAGAAAACATACCGCTGGTGTATCGTACATTATTTTGTGCGAAGATCGTTTATTACATACCTGAAAGAGGAATTTCTAATTAGTTGCAATGAAATCTCCATCTTGGTTTCTGTTCAATGACGGCAAAGTTGCAAAACAAAAATATCTATCTTCAACATTGTTGTTTAAAAAGTTTTCTGTGTTTACTATACTCCAGCAGGCAGTGATATACGTCTGTCTTTTTTTTCCCCAGTCTATGCTGAGTCTGGAATCTCGTTGATTTTTTCACGGCTTCCTTAATGTTACTTGCATCACGAATGCAGTAACTTTAGTGGAGTTGTAGAGTTTACTTAATTTTTGAAAATATTTAAAAACAATAACAGTGAAATTTAGGTGAAATTGCAATGGTAAGTTTCCAATTTATAATTATTACTATATTGAACGTCTCTAAAAATAATATGTTAAAAGCCTAAATCAGTAAAATCAATATGTCACTTAAGCGGTAAGAAGAGGGAAATTGTTATGTGTGTTAGGTTGGGAATACTGAATGTGGAATTTTAGACTTTCCGCGGATTGGTTTTGTGCGGAAACCAAGCAAATACGCACGATCTCGCACAAATATGTTTAAATATGGCTGGCGTAAAGCCGGGAACCTTGACAACAGACCTGATAAATTTGTCACTCCTATAGAATTCTGTTTTTACGTTGATGTACAGAACTGCTCTAAAGCTGACTGTGAGGAACTTATTTCACAGAAATGTTCGTGGTGCAAAGTTTCACTGTGTTTTGAGAATTTTACAACGCTTTCCACTACTGTGATCAGTACAGTGAGTAATTTCAGATATGCTTACATTTCCTTATCATTTCTTCATAGACTATTCTATAGTCAATTTTATGATTATTATGTATCTGATATGTAATTTTCATAACTTATATTATTTAAGGAGATTTTGACAGTACGGTATGCAGCTAGATGAGATTTATTGTCTGATATTTCTAACACATAGGCCTCCCTACTGTCTGCATTAGCTGTTATAGCTCTGGATTGAAGAATTTAAAACAATCGTATCTCGAAAACTAGGCCCTTTCCGGATGCAGAAATTTATAAGGAGAAATGGAACGTATGAGATAACAATCGTCGTGAACGTCCATTATTACTTGGCGGGTCTTCCTTGTGAGGAGGATCCAGGTTTCGAATTACATTACTCCTCTCATCTCACCGCTCGTTGCCAGCCAAATATTGAGGAATGTCATGGAATGATGACAGAATGGAGATCGAATGAAACGATGTTGA
The DNA here is from genome assembly GCF_040183065.1 of Periplaneta americana. Taxonomy (NCBI): domain Eukaryota; kingdom Metazoa; phylum Arthropoda; class Insecta; order Blattodea; family Blattidae; genus Periplaneta; species Periplaneta americana. The sequence continues at coordinate 33,167,523 of NC_091125.1, forward strand.
TTTCTAACACTGGGAAACGGGAGAACATCGAGAAAATTCCCCAATTGCGAACTCCTCCGTTACAAGAGTCTCTATATGCCAGTATTTATAACAGTAGCGTTTAACTCTTATGATGGAAGTTGTATCTTCATAGACGTTCCTTAGTCTGCCGCATTGGCTCGGAGTGTGATAGCTGTAGTACGATGTGAATGGTGAGTAGAAATTGGTTACAGGTGTTAACCAATCTGACAATTTTAAATAGATATTATAAATACTCATTATTTACAGGATTTGTCAGTTTTATAACATTGGTATTATTTATATTATTTTAATGTACCGAAGTACATATGATATTTCCATGCAGATATTCTGCGTCATCATACGATGAAAGGGTAATGGAACGGAGAAAAATTCTCTCCGGCGCCGGGATTTGAACCCGGGTTTTCAGCTCTACGTGCTGATGCTTTATCCACTAAGCCACACCGGATACAACCCCGACACCGGTTGGAATCGTCTCAGATTAAGCTCCAACTCTCCCGGCGCCGGAGAGAATTTTTCTCCGTTCCATTACTCTTTCATCGTATATTGGTATTATTGTTGAACAATAAAATAATATTTTTATATAGCCGATTTACAATTTCCAGTTGGAGACAAAGTAAGCTATATTACCTACATTTGTTCAGTTGGTCAATGATTAGTAGAGACCGGATTTGGGGTTTGTAAACCTCAAGGTTAACTGCAACATCGACTATAGGTATGACTGCTGAGCAGCACATAAGACAGTGCAGGGTACTGTCCTCATACAGACAAAACGACACCAAAACTTGGCGGTACAGTCATTTCAGCTACATAATATCTAATGTTTCGTGAATGCACTTTAAAATATTAAACCACCTATTGTTTGCATTTCGCATTGGCACATTTATTAGAATGTGTACAGTTTACATTATTACAGCATTATAAAATACATATTTACAATGAATTTATAAGTTATCCACATAATTACAGGGAAAATGCATTATTTTACTACATTACTTTCCTCTCCTTCATGGTTGCATATTGGAAAGAGTGAGTGATGAAAGAATGATACTGAAACTGATCAGAAAGAGGAAAAGGAATTGGTTGGGTCACTGGTTGAGAAGAAACTGCTTACTGAAGGATGCACTGGGAGGAATGGTGAACGGAAGAAGAGTTCCGGGCAGAAGAAGATATCAGATGATAGACGACATTAAGATATATGGATCATATGAGAAGACAAAGAGGAAAGCAGAAAATAGGAAAGACTGGAGAATTCTGAGTTTGCAGTGAAAGACCTGACCTTGGGCAGAACACTATGAATGGATGAATGGTTGCACTTTTTGCAATGGACAACGATATATTTTATCGGGGATTGAGAGGCGAACATCTTACGATATTCAGTTAGGCAGTGTTTAGAATGCGATAAACTTCTTTCTACAACGCATGATATGGCAGGGGCGAACTTAAAATATGATACCTACCGATACATCATTATTTTAATTTGTTTCGCAACTGAGTATTTAATAGGTATAAATTCTTAAAATTACGGAACAAAGAATACAAAATTAAGGGAACTAGACTTACGGGTATAATAAAAGTATTCTCCTCTTGATAAAGCTGTCCGTAGAGATCTGTCGAGGTCCGAACTCTTCAACAAATACTAGCAGTTTCAAATGCCGAGACTTACTTGCTTATGGCATATCTTACCGATGTCTTGGTAAAAAGGTAAATGAATGCTACGAAATGAAGTAAACAAATATAGAAGAATGTGAAGAATTACGGTGGGATGTAAAAAAATGGTGTACATAGTGCAGAAGCACGAATACAAAAGTGAAAACGTGTGGATAAATATGAAGAACTAAGAGACGAAGTTAAGAAATGTGCCAGCAAGTGTAGAAGCGAGGAGTAAGCAAAGAACTGCCGAAGAATGGTAAATATATGCTATAAAATCATACCCACCACCAGTGATTTGTGAGCGTAAAGTCAACATGGCAGTTTTTTTAAGGTTCCCTTATTAAATCGTAATATGAATAGGCTATTTAAGATAATACGAAAGTATCGTAAATCAAGCGGAGCCTGATGATAGTTGTTGTTTATTAAATTACATTAGAAGATTTGTATATATCGGGACACTTAAATTAACTGCAAGAGTTAAGGCGAGCCTGAAGATCTGGCACATACCAGGCCCGCCATTAACAGAAAAAATGATTTGCTTTCTTATGAGATTATTTATTCTATTATATTTTAAAAGTTTTCCTCTGAATCAAAATTATCTTTAGAATTCCCTAAAACACAACCCAAATTCTTAACTCTCTAATTTGATGAAGTATATAACTCTGCTTTTAATTTTCGCTCTTCTCATGTGCTTTTCTTGCACTGCTGATACATATATTTTTCACAAAATATATTTTTTATATTAAATAAAGTTACAAAACGAAAGTGACATCTGTTCTCGTTCATTTTCAATTTTTACTTTAATATTAGGTGGGCTAAAAGTATTCTCGTTACATGTATCTATGTTAAATTTTCAAGTTTCAAGCGCTTAAGGACTCAAAGTCTTTGCCATTGAGAACATAAATTTTTGTCTTCTTGTTGCGAGTAAAGTTATAATTGATGGATTTTGCCGGGATAAAAGCATATAAGTTGATTTATCATTAGTGCATATGTGCCCTTGATTCGGAAAATCCATCAATTTCTTATTACTTAAATAGCCTGCTTGTGTTAAGCTCTGTTAATACAAGTATAGTAAGAAGTAGTGGAATAAATTTACAAGGACGAATTAACCATGGACGATTTCCTAGGAAATGTGGCATGTTAGCTTTGAAATTAGAAGTCCCAAAATCGAATTCTAAGCCTTCCACAATATTTTCATTCTGCTTAAGTATTTATTTATATGATTTCCAGTGTCTTATTTTAATTAATTTATATTTATTTACTTATACATTTATTTATTAATAAATACATTCATTTTGTAACTAACAATTTCCATTGCTCGGCGAAATAATTTGAACGTGGGAGGTGTAGGCTCTAATATATAAATGCTTTTGATACTCAAGTATTTAATGCAGAACCCACATTGAAATGTACTATTTATCAAGTCGTAATTAACAGAATTACTGTAGAGTAAATGTAACATGGCAGATATAAAAGCCGTGAAATGTTATTTCTGTCGCAGTGGTTAGCAAATATTTCTACAGCAATATGATTCAAAATTTCTGCGTGCTAAAATGCACGACGTTGCTATGGTCAATAAACAATCCAATTAATGCACTTTGAGATAGCTTTATAAATGTTGTCATGGTTGACTGGACAACCTAATGGCAACCACAAATATATTATACTTCCATTTAAATTGACCTATAACAAAGAGAAACACTGTGGATGTAACGAGATGAAATGATGTTTAGCTTCATAAACACTACATTTTTATTACAGACTTCAGCAGATTAAAATTGTTGTACACTTTACTTGCACGTTTTGAAGTGATCATATACTTTCGCTTTTGTTGTGACGTCAAAAGTGTAATTATCCAAAATAAAATAAAGTAAAATATATTTGCAAAATATTTTTTGCACGATAGTGTGATTTTTCGTCGTTACAGCAAACGGCTGTCGCCATTGGAAGTTGATTTTACTGAATTCAGATTTGACAACCTAGATAAGTATGTTGAAATATTACAAATAACTGCTCTAGGGTTGTAATTAAAACTGCTCCTGCCATGTACTGACACCTATGACAAATTTCTTGCTGATAATCAGTTAACTGTTCATAGTCCAACGTACGTAGGTACTGTACTTTAAGGTTTTTAAAAATATTATTTTCAAAATATACTACCATGCAAAAATACTGTACAATATGTTTGTGAAGTGCACTACAATATCTAGGAAACTGAAAAACTCGCTCTGTTCGTTTTTCAAACCCTTCCTCAATTTGGGGGGGGGGGGAATCCAATTTTGTATCATAATATAGTATTACTGTCTTTCTAGTTAACGATATATCCTCGCGATACCGCGAAAGTTTATCATTCATTACAAGTGCGTCCTGTCTGTAAAGTAAAATTGTCATTGTACAGGGATTTCTCGAGTAAGAAATTCGAACTAACTTTCTCGTTATCGATCCCTTATTAGAAGATAATTTCATTATACAATTTTATCTTATTTATTGGGACATTTGACAATAGGAAAATTGCTTCCTGTACGCAGAATTGAGAAGTTTTTTTCTTACAACCAAGTTAGTACAATTCCTCTCTGCGAGTGTTTCCTGTACGATATAGTACTTTAGATAATATGTTTTTCCCTTTGGCGTGCGGTGCAATTTTATATGAGGGGAAGCAATAATACAAATTTTTATATGTATAGTACAAAACTGATAGTAGCGAAATCACATAAATATATTTGAAGACCAAAGCAATTCTCCTCTCTTTAGTAGCAAAATCATCGAACAGAAATAAACGAATCCGATCGGACAGTGTAGGCCCTAAGCTAATAACAAACATTCCCATGGGGATATATAAAAATGTATTCTTTTTCTTCCACCAATAATAAAATTCAATTCAAACGCAAACTTACTAGGCACTTGGTCAGTAATTCAGACTCGTTCAGACATGGTTTCTTGTAAATAGTTCTCTTAATCTATCACAAAATATTTCAATATCCGGTAATTTTATCACTATAGAATTTTGTTATTGTAGGTTTAATTTGTAATTCAGTAAATACAAAAATATTCTTTGTTCTTAACTTCCATGATAAATGTCTAGCTTTCATTAATCCGGTATTCTTGTCGTACTTTAATTTTTATTGTAATTGTAATTGTAAATTTAATATTAATTGTAATTTTATTGTTCATGTTATAGTTGTAATCCCCTGGTAGAGGGGCAGAGAAGGCCTGAAGGCCTTATCTCTGCCAGGTTAAATAAATAAATACTAAATACTAATATCTTCAAAACAAGTCCTTATACAAATTTTGGCCACTCGAGCGCAATTACGAGGGCCCTCCAGAAAATAAGTTTCGTTGGGGCCGTTTACGTAAAGAAAACACAATTTCATGGAAAGATTAATTGGAACAGAGACAGCATTGCCCAATTACAGATCTTACACTAACAATCCATCATCCTCCAATCTTCCCAATTTTCCGACTTGCTCATAGTCACCGCATACGATCCATATGTCTTAATGTTTTCTATCATCTGATATCTTCTTTTACCCCGAACCTTTCTCCCGTTCACCATTCCTTTCAATGCATCCTTCAGTAGACAGTTTATTCTTAGCCAGTTACCAAGCCAATTCCTTTTTCTCTTCCTCATCAGTTTTACCATCATTCTTCCCCACCTACTCTTTCCAACACAGCTTCATTACTAGTCGTTTCTCTTCTCTTCGTCGTAATGTCCAGATTTCTTCCCCATCCAATGCCACATTTCATACAAAGCACTTCACTAGACTTTTCCTTAGTTCTTTATCCAAATGTCCGTAGAAAGTGCTCCTTTTTCCATTAAAAACTTCCTTTGTCATTACTATTCTCTTTTTGACTTCCTGGCAGCAGCTGACGTTACTGTTTATAGTACACCTCAAGTATTTGAAGCTGTTAATTTGTTTTACTGGCTCATTTTGAACTGACACATTTGCTTTCTTCATTTTTCTTCCCATAACCATGGTCTTCGTCTTGTTCGTATTTACCTCCACAGCTGTCAATCAGCTCCATTAACATATTCCTCACTATCATGTCCTCTTCTCTAACGCCATATCATTAGCAAAGCTTATATAAGTTATTATTTTACCTCCTTTGTCTGAAATGAGTTACACACTAAATGCTCCAAGTAGATACGGATGTCTTAAGTACAATTTTAATTTATTTTATACTGTTTCAAAAACTGTACCTCTTTTAATAAAGTAATAGACCAAGAATTCTAAAATGAAACTGGTCTTTTATACGACATAGAAATAAGGTAAAGGAAGCGAATCGAGTGAAACGTTTTCGAAAGTGTCACGTCTTCATCATACAACTAATATTTTGTCTCATTAAGAACGAATCATACGCAGATGTGCATACTATTGTAACATATTATGATCAACTAAATATATTTTTGGTGACAATTATTTGAAATTTAAATTTAACGGAGCCTGTAGGCTATATTTTAATGTCCTGTATTACCCAGAAAGCGATGGTCTTAGACCCTATGATTTGCTTTGAACGAGACACGAATCAAGCACTGCAGATAAATGATGACAAGCGAGCTAAATATGTACCTTGTGTTCCATACCTCAGTGAAAAATATGGCATTTCGCTTTACAACTGGGATGTTACAGGCTTACTATTTGGAGCGAGGGGTTGTTTACCAAAATTTACATGAAATATCCATAAATCCTTTAAAATTCCCTTTTATGAGGTTCAGAAGATTGTGATGGAAATTCTGAAGGCCTCTCTTCAAATTTTACACTATCATCTATATGTTAACACGTAAATTTTTGTTTTAATGTACAAATCGAATCAGTATTTTGCTCGATTCATTTCCCTTTATCTTTCATATTTTGTTAATTTCGGATCCCAGTGGTCAACCTCACTTGAGGACGGATGATTTGAAATCTTTGTAGTCCTTAAACATGCGAGAGTAGGTAAAGTAAATAGTTTCTGGAAAAAAACGCCTACTACGTTTCACCTCTGATTTATACATGTATTAAGAATATCGTGGAAAGAAAGTTTTATAGCGGGTTCTCATGTATTTTGAGGCATTCTAATTGCCTGTTGATAACAGCAGCCGTAGCCTGCGCACTCACGCAGTCCACGATAAAGCACACGCCATGCACCAAGGTTCAAGAATCTCAGCATCGAAATGCTAAGTGTTCTTTAGCCCACTGACTAAAAATTCTATCGTAATTGAAAATTTAAAGTATAATAACACGTTACTATAAACTTTGATAAATGTATTTTACTTAGTCCGAATAAATTATTTTCTAGATAAACCGCGTGTTTCATGTGTGGCAAAAAATTTTTAACATGAAAAGTAAGTATATTTTAAATAAGAGCTGACACAATGATTAGACCTTTCCTTTGCTGAAGAAATATTATTCGTTGATTGATTATTTGGTTGATGAATATTTTTTGACTCTTTCCAGTTGGAATTCCCTTAATTTTCGATTTGTGCACCTCGTACTGGTACATGGCGGGTAACTCTTCAAACAGAAGGTTCTAGATACATTTTTAACCAACATGTTCCTGTTCTTCTCTGTCATTGATCTACAAAAATATTATTGCGATGACATCTGGTCCAAATTCTGAAGGCGAATTAATGGCGAGCCTGAATACAGAATTTCTCTTCATTCATTCTTGTCAACGAATGATAGGTAACTTCTATGTGTATTAAGCCTACTACATGGAAAGAACGGCTTTATCTTATTATCCGAGAGAAATTATATTTAGGATGTTCTGCCAAAAAATTCATAACCTCATCTGGTTTTTAACACGCGAACTTTGAGTTACAAGGAACAATCGTAGCCATTACACTATCGAGGACAATCGCTGTTCAGATATTAAGTACACTCTGCATCGTTTCGAATATTAGGGGTGTCTTCGTGCTCATATATTTGATTTGATACTTGATATATTTATTCCACCAGCTTACATCGGTCGTGATGGCCCTTCACATTTCTGTATAGAGTGCCATCACTCCCTTGGATACATAACATTCTGCTTACGCTTTTTCTAAACACCCGGCTATTACATATAAATGACCCTGATCACTTTTCTATCACGTTCCTCACCTCTGTTTCCCTCCCTTCTTTTTATATTTACCCTTCCCTTTCTTAGTTATCCATCTTATTCTTACTAATCTCATTTAACTTAACAATCACTTCTCTCAATCTCTTATTAATTGTTCCCAACATTGTTTATATTTGTTGAACTCTTCCATAGTTATTCACTTGAATCAGTAACGTTCACTGACCACTTATTCCCATTAATCTAATCTTTATATTTTCAGACGAAATAGTTTCTACAATTTCATTACATTTCCATTCCCACTCTTTTTATTATATTTGTATCACTACTTACTTATTATCACTCTCTGGTTATTGCTTGTATCTTATCCTTTTTCATTATTATTCCCTTGCCTTACCGACTTTTCTGTTACTATCACTATTTTCACTTTATCACTTTCCTATGTCTTGTCACCCATGCACCAACCTCTTAAGTTATAACTTTTCTGTCCCTTACTTATTCCCACTGACATACCTCTATTCGGTGTTACTAATGTTACTTCATCCCTTCCAGTTCTTGCAGAATCCTGTCATCTTATCTTGGTATCTTCTTCATTTCTCGATCCCTTTTGTAATTGCTGACCCATATTTGTTCTTCCAGCTGGATTCACTGAACTCCTTTTGCTGTTCTCAGCTCCTGTCGTCCTCAAATAAAGAAGTGGATGGTATCTTCCTCGTTGAGACCACTACAATTGATCGATTAAGGTAGATTTATTTATTTAATGACCAAAACAAGTAGGATATTGTAGCAAGGAAAGATATAGTTGGCCTTCGAAATTGTTGAGGAAAGGTGGGGAATATGGAATACCATTTTGTTTTCAAATAGTCAGAAATAACCTATCAACATTTCATTAATTCCCAGACAATTTATTTCATAAAATCACACCCTAAAGTTATGTATTTTCCATATTACGTTAATATATCCGTATAACCATACATAATTATATAAATACTATATATAGTTTAATAAGATTAAAAGCTACACAAATTTCTCTCGATTAACTAACGCTTACACTTAGTTTAAAGAGAAGCGGCCTCAGAATGAAGAAGACCATGACTTGACGTGTAATGACACGGATAATATCGGCTTAGTAGGAAAGGTTCTGGAATGCAAGAGAAGTGATGTGCTCTGTATTCCATTTGGTTTTGAGGAAAACCACATAGCCTATAATGCCTGGCATTATACGTAGTATCGAAGATCGAACCTCAAATTTGCCTAGCATGAAGCTTCTTTGCAGTTAGCTAGTTCGGACGACAGAAGGTTATGGGATTTGGTTTGCTTTTGAACTCGAAAACTGAATACTGACTGACATATTGTAAATATCACATGATTTTATTCCACAAATTTTCATCACTATTTTGCTGTTGTACCAATTTACAAATGAAGTGTAGGAATCCGTTGGTTTTCAACCAATCAGAATAATCTGTCATTGCGATATTGTCGGGTTCATATTGACATTTTTGTCAACGACTTTCATAAATAGCAAATCTTATTATTAATGAGTTTAGTTTGGTCTAAACCTACAGCCTTCAAATGTGAAATTGCTACAAAATTTATTTCGATACGTTATTTAATGTCCCTGTATCAACTTAATAGGTTATTTAGCGTCGATGAAATTGGTGATAATGAAATGGGATTTGTCGAGATGACGCCCAGGATTCGCCATGTGATTTTACCTGACACTTCACCTTCCAGCTGGGAAAATGCTCGGAAGGTACCCAACCGAGTAGGTAATCAGCCCAAGGGAATTGAATGCACGCCGAGCACAGCTGCATGAAGATTTTTAATATTATTATTATTATTATTATTATTATTATTATTTTATTTTAGCTGGCAGAGTTAAGGCCGTAAGGCCTTCTCTTCCACTCAACCAGCAAAAAGTATACGCACATATGTATGAACTTATAAAAAATTCAACAATTTGATTTAGATAAGAGCTACATGTATACAAGAGTTATTTACGAATTAAACAACAAAATACTATGAACTATTAATTAAACACTGAAATACAAACTATGTAGCACAGTTAAACTAAATACATAGAATGTTAATATATTTTAAATAATATTAGATAATAGAAAGAGATCATTATGAGAAATTTTGAAAATAGAGCACTATCAGGATGCATGTCTAAAGGAAGGGGTAACAATTTTATTTATTTATTTTATTTTAAATCCACCACCAACAGAAGCAGGCTTCCAATTACAGGTGGCTTACACAGATGTATACACAAAATACATAATAAGAGAGAGAGAAAAAAACAACAAAACAAACAACACAAACGAAAGAAAGAAAATACATAATGGTAATAGATGCTAGAATATAATATTACAGTTAATATAGTGCCAAATGTCAATATAATTATGCAAAATTATTTTAAAACTTGAGTAAAAACATTATAATACACTTCTTCATAATTTAAATATCTAAGGAAATACAATGCTTTTTAATATTGTATGAAATTTTTCAATTGTTAAACTGAAATCCAATTGAGAATCACAGTTTAAAGACAGAGAGTTGTAAGTATTACACATAACAAACAATGGAGAGTTCTTGAAGAAAACAGTTCTAGGAATAGGAATAATAAAAGGTTGCCTATGACGTAATTCTGTTCTTTTTACATTGAACTGAAGGAATTTAAGAAAAATCACAGTTATTCAATATACTATTAACAGTCTTATAGAGTAAAATTTCGCTATTTATTAATCGTCGAGATTTTAAAGTTTTATAATTAAATTCAAAAAGTAACTGATTATATGAAATTTGCTTGTCATAAGACGATACGTGATGTTTTTTAAAATATAAATAACGTAAAAATCTTTTCTGTATCTTTTCTATTTGCATCTGATGGGACTGGAACTGAGGTGACCATATTACAGACGCATACTCTAGCTTACTTCTAACCATAGTTTTATAGAGTATCAATAGTATTTATATTTTTTAATTCTTTTGTATTTCTCATTATAAATCCTAATGTTCTATATGCATCAATTACCACGTGATTTAAGTGCATTTTAAAACATAAGTTGTGTGTAAATTAATACCCAAATCCTTAAATGATTCTACTCTAGGTAACTTCACACCATTAATTTCATATGAATTTTGAGGAACTGTCTTATTTTTAGAATATGTCATAAAGCAACATTTATTAAGATTTAACAGAAGAAAATTATCGATACTCCATCTATATAGTCTGTCTAAATCATGCAGTAGATCAAAAACGTCTTGTTGTTTGTCAATGACTTTATACAATTTAACATCATCAGCATATAGTAAACATTTAGTGTGCAAAATCTGTTTAGGTAAGTCATTGATATAAAGTAAAAAGAACAAGGGGCCAAGATTAGATCCTTGGGGTACACCTGAAGTTACTGTGAATGGTTTTGATTTTACTTGATTGAATGAAACATACTGCTGCCTGTTTGTAAGATATGACGTTATTAACTGTAAATATGAATAAGATAATCCAAAACTTGAAAGTTTATTAATTAAAATTTTATGGTCAATTTTATCAAACGCTTTGGAAAAATCAAGGTATATCACGTCTAAATTTCTGCGATTATGTAATGTAATAAATGCCTTTTGTGTAAAATTAATTAGATTTGTTGTGGTAGACCTACGGGTGTAAAATCCATGCTGATTTATATCAATTGCACTATAAACATGTTGAAAAATTCGTGTGTATAGAATCTGCTCAAATACCTTGGACGGGGCACAAACTATTGCAATGGGTCTATAATTTTCAATTTTACTATTATCACCAGATTTAAACACAGGGCAAACCTTTGTTAATTTCCACATTTTCGGAAAAGGTTTTGTCTTTAAAATTAAATTATACAACAAACATAAAGGATACATAAGTACTTCGAAACAAGCTTTCAATACATAAGGAGGTAAATCATCTGGGCCACAAGATTTTTTAGGCTTTAATGTTTTTATAGCAGTCAAATATTCTTGTCTAGTTATAGGCTCAGTTGTTAATGGATAATTAATATAATCCGGTATTACCGTATTTTTTTTTTTTGAAGGTTGTGTGATATATTTACAGAGTAAACCGAACTAAAGTAATCAGCAAACGCTTCAGAAATGGAATCATTACTATCAAAAATGTGATCTTGCCTAGTCATTAACTTTGCTGTGATATTTTTGCTAGTTCTCCTATTTTTTATATAGTTCCAAAATACTTTAGAGTCGTTTTTAAAAGTATTATCTATCTCGATAACATAACTATGATACGCATTATTTATCATAGTTTTAACTCTCTTTCTAATTTGTTTAAATTGTTCTTTATTATACTGAGATAAATGCATCCTTCTCCTGAAATATTCTTTCAACTTGAGATTATTTATAATTTATTTTGTAAACCAGGATGGATATTTCTTTTTAGCTGAAACTCTTTTCTTTGGAACTGTAGAATCCATTACAGAATATAGTACTGAGTAAAAGTAATCCGTAGCAACATCAATATCAGTAAACTGTGATAACAATTGCCAGTTAACATTGGAAAACAATTTATACAATTCTAGGAAGTGAGCTTTCTGGAAATTATACACATGAGTATAACTCTATTTAACAATGTAGAAAGTGATAGTTTAAGTCAGTATGATTGGAGTGAAATGCTAAGAAGGTTATCTTTTAAGCTGTTTTTAAAAGTGTTTTTTTGTCTTGCAGCCCCTAATACTTTGTGACAGGGAATTCCATTGTCGCGAGGTGGATACTGTAAAAGATGATGAATAACGAGAAGTTCTATGACGAGGTATACTTAACGCGCCACAGATAAGTGATCTGGTATTTACGTCGTGGTTAGAGTATGGAGGGTATAAATGAGGGTATTTAACATTGGATTTTTAATTAAGTTGTAGTCTATATATACACATTATAATAGCAGTTATACACAAACTACATTACTTTTCTTTATATATATATATATATATATATATATATATATATATATATATGTCAATATATATTTCAGTCCTGCGGTGTAGCGTCCTGCACTAAGGAGTTAATGAGTAGGACTCCCGTTACGGATTGCGCGCCAGTTCGAGTCCTAATGAGGAAGGAATTTTCTCATGAAATTTAAGGCCAGTGTATGGAACCGGTGTCCACCCAGCATCGTGATGCATTCGAGGAACTAAGATAAGTAGCGAAATCCGTTTCCGCAAGCCAGCTATAAGGACTGGGGGATCATCGTGCTAACCACACAATATATCTCCGTTCTGGGTGGATGATCATTTACCTCTGCCGAGACATGTGGACATAGGCCAGCAGTCGACTGGTCGGCAAGGGCTCTTCATGGGCTTATGTTTGTTTATTTGTATGTATTTTACATTTTATTCAAGATAACACATTCCGTTCAATAAAAAAATGTATTATTTAGATCGGCATATAGGCTCTTTATAGACCTACACATAATGATGACAATTATACATAGACGCTACTATCTTTCTTAATTATTTTTCACTTTATTGAAGAGAATATGTTCTATTTAATAAAAGTTTTATTATTTATATCGTTATAAATCCACTATGGAAGACTATGAAACAATATGGTTGTAAGTGGCTGTACTCGCAAAATGTTCCCTTTAATTTACCGTATATGTATGTCTAAAACAGATATATCTTCACAGGCAGCGGTATTTTTCCATGCACGATTTTACACACTTCTATTTTTTAGCTGCCATCCAAACACAATGCAACACACAACTTCGAAACACTAATAAATTTTCAACGTTTTTGTTTCACCTGTTTCGAATTTACTCGATTCAGTGAGAACAATCGACTTTCCCCGAATCCGATCAATCTGTAATGTTCAATTAATCATTCAATTACTTTCATACTTCGATTGCTCATTCTTTATCCGTTGATTTTTCAGTACAAACCATATTGATAATGTACTGCAGTGTGTACGTTTAATTTTTAAAATTATGAAAGTTATGTAAATACATCTGAACTTAGAGATACAATTACATCTTTATTCAAGAAAAATGTGATATTATTTATCACGGAAATCATTGCTGAATATTTAATTCAGGATAGCCTATAAAATATACTAATGCAGTGGAAAGTAACTCCAGAGAAACAATTCACAAATTAATGGCTCTTTAACAAAAGAGAACGAATTTAGATGATAGCCGAACTATGTACTTTGAAATGTCTCCTTCAGTATTAATATTAAGGTGTAGGAATTTCGCTTCTTATTTCTTCTTCCGTTTTGGACTGAAGGTTTGACGTAGAACCACATCTTTCTCCTCACTAGGTATGGGAGATAGCTTGCGATTTGACTGTCGCATAAAAATGCAACTCCAACTCGCCGATACTGCTTGTATTGCCCTTGTTAGGCCTATCCCTTTTCCCTCTTGTTCTTCCTTTTTTCCTCTTGTTCTCCCCTTTCCCCTTTGTTGTCCTTTTCTTCTCCTGTCCTTCCTTTTTCCCAACTTCTTTTCCCATTATTTACCTCGCTTTCCGATTATTCCCCTTGCTTTCCGATTATTCCCCTTGTTTTACTTATATTCACCTAATTCTCCTTTTTATCCCCCTGTCCTTATATTCCCCTTTTTGTCCTTATAGGCCTATTCCCTTTGTTGTCATTGTATTCCCCTTGTTCTCTCCGTAATCCCCTTGTTATCCTTGTATTCCCCTTGTTCTCCATGTATTCCCCTTGTTCTTTTTTATTCTCCTTGTTATCCTTGTATTGTCGTTGTTACCCTTGTTTTGTCTTTGTTCTCCTTGTATTTCCCTTGTTCTCCTTGTATTTACATTGTTATCTTTTTCCCTTGTTATCCTTGTATCCACACTGTTTTCCTTATATTCCCACTGTTCTCCCCGCATTCACATCGTTATGCTTGTATTCCTCTTGTTCTTTTTGTATTCCCCTTGTTACACTTTTATTCTCCTTGTTCTCTAGGTATTCCCCTTGTTCTTCTTGTATTTTCATTGTTATCCTTTTTTCCCTTGTTATCTTTGTCTTCTCATTGTCCTCCTTGTATTCCCATTGTTCGACTTGTAGTCCAATTGTTCTTCTTGTTCTGCTTGTATTCTCTTTTTGTATTTTCCTTGATCCGCTTGTATTCCCTTTGTTCTTCTTCTATTCCCTTTTTCCTCCTTGTTCTCCTTGTATTCCCAATGTTCTCCTTCGTATTCCCTTTGATCTCATTATATTCTCCTTGTTGTTTTGTAAGCTCCTTGTTCGAATGTCTATGAGGCGACGAGCTGCAGTTTGTATTCAAGCAGGAAATGGACATTTTGAACAGTTCATCTAAGGGAATGTAAACAGAATGTGTCAAAATAAATCCATCAAACAATCATACTGGAGTGCACTATGATTATATTTGTGAGCCCTAATGAAACCATGCAATTTCGGACCAAAATTGATATAACCACTTTTTCTTTTATCCATGTGAGGAATCCATACCTGAAGTGTTTTCCACATTTTTCGTTATATCCTGTATATTAGTCAATATGTTGTGTGCAGTACACAATGAGATATTTAACTTTAGAGACTTAGATAAATAAATTTTCAAGTTCTGCTTCCATATCTTTGGACATGATTTGAAAATATATTTTGCTTTGTCTTTCATTTGAGTCGCCCTTGGTAGCACAGTCAGTATAGTACTGGTCTTCTGTGCTCGAGGTTGCGGATTCGATCTCGGCCCAGGTCGATGACATTTAAGTGTGCTTAAATGTGACAGGCTCATGCCAGCAGATTTACTGGCATGTGAAAAAACTGTGGGACAAAATTCCGGCACACCGGCGACGCTGATATAACCACGGCAGTTGCGAGCGCCGTTAAATAAAACACAATTAATTTTTTCTGTATTTGAAGACAACATAGTGCACTAAACGTTTAACCTGAGACAATTTTGTTAGTTAAAATCATCTTTAGCAATTGTGAATTAGGCCTGTTGTCCTGTTCCGATTCAGATTGAAAGATAGTCCCTCCATCGATTCTTTCGCCGTCAAAGGTTCCTCTTGCCAAAAGGTCTGTAACGAAATTGCCTCTGTTATAGTCCTTGGTTGGACATGTTTAATTTTTGCTTTTTTTCTAATTCATTCGGATAGCTTCATTCCTTTTAAATTAATAAAGATAAATGGTTTCAATAATTTAATCCGAGCAGCTTCTGTTCTTAGAACCTGACTTGGCGTTAAGGCCATATTTCGGAGCAATATACAAGAGATGGAATTGTCATTTTTATATATGTGTATAATATTTCGGAGTGGCACCGGTGGTATTCAAGTTGCGGTTTCTTCTTTTGTACCCAGTGGCTGTTGAAATTTTGACGAATTTAATACCTGTAGCCCTGGTTTTATAGCTTTACTATTAATCTTTTTCTGAAGGTATTTTTGTTTTATTTGTGGAAATTTGTAAATTATATTTCGCTATCTTGAATAGAGTATGTACTGACCTTGTGGTCGTCTTCGGAACCATCTCGAATAATTTTCTCATCTGCATTTGGCAATGTATAAAGCGGCAATTTACAAACGAGAAAAGTGTGAAACATAGTTCGGTTTTTAGTTCTTAATAATTATATGTAATAACAATATAATGTTAGGAGATAGAATAATAAATCAAGAAGTAATAAATTGGGTGACATTGGGCAGTCCGGTTTTACATCTTGGTTTATTATTCTATCTTCAAAGGTATAGGTATTGTTATTAATTATGTTTTTAATTTTATTCTCATACATATTTAGAATGATATAAATAAAGTGTAGGAGCATTTCTACTTCAAAATTCTGATGAACTTATTAGAAGTTGGACAATTAATAGCCATAGTCTTTCAAATATTAGATCATATTTTTGATGGCATTTATAGAATCTACAAGGTCATATAAAGGTAGGCGAGTTCTCTTCCGACCACATAAATGGCAACTTGACTGTCAGGCCGATGTGCTTCCAGGCTCTATTTACGGAGAGAGCGTGGTATCGGTGATTCAACGCAAGATACAAACAGACGCAAAATCATTTTCAACTTTCTTCATTAATAGATTGATACATAGTTACAAAAAATGGGTTTTATAATACTAATAGCGCATAATACTCCAATTTTCACATCATGCAGGAGCTCTATATGAAGAAGATACCCATGGAGATGAAACAAAGCCGAGTTCGAAAACAGGAGGCGATTAAGGTCAATTTCACCGTCATGCAAAGAATTTTTTATGAATTGGCATTACGCCGAAGTGTGGTTCGACATATACAAGCTGACAAAAAGAAGAGAAGAGTCCAATAAGTGCGATTTAATTCCAGACGTATTGGAACAGGAATCAAAGAGTTAACGAACCCTTTTTAGTAAAAAGGAAAACCAATTTAAACGAATGGATCAATCGAAGAGTGTTTGAAAGGAGCCGTAGATTAATATAAATGTTTGATCATCCCCCTTTATAGTGCTGTAGTGTGCCGCAAGAGCCTTAAAAGCATATAAATATTTTCTAGGTACTGCCCACTGCTGCCGGTGTTATTTCTTGATTGGAACCCAGTCTGATTGGCACTGTGATAGAGGCATTTCAATGTTTAAGTTGCCTCACGTGTGCTTTTGCTGCCTCTACCTGGTGCCACGTGTTTAGACTTGTAATTAATACAGAAGCTGGTTACTCGCTATCGGAGCGGGAGGCTCCAGAATGTGAATGAATATCCAAAGGTCGAGGCTTTGTTACGCGAGAATTTATTGGACTAACCAAGTACAAAGAGCTGGAATTTTATCCGAGAAAAAAAAAATTCTGTTTCTACTAACAAAAGTTACATTCTTGTATTACACTTCGACAACATTTCTTATTCTGTGTGTTGTATTAGACTCTTGTAGTTTTTGTTTTCCATTTGAGTTATAATTTAGAATATTCTTATAAAATCTTCGAGATTTGAAATTTGTACACGAATAAAGAGGATATTAGAAGAATTTGATTTGACAATATATATAAGTTAAAAAAACTAACTGAGTAACACTTGGGTAGCATGAAAGCTACAGGTAAATTGGTGCTCCATTGCCAACCAATTGGTAACACTGGTCAACAGCCATTTTGCGCCAAACATAAAACTAACAAATTCTTACTAATTTTGACTTCCTGAATTCAAAAATAACAAGCAAAATGTTCCATCAGTTCGGGTTTTCGAGATGCACAATATAATTAATTTTATATGGATTCTGTTTAAAAAGTCATAGTATTTCGTGTGTAACTACTTTGTTTTACAAACGTGACAACCCATTATGTGAAAACAATATTAGTATAAGTAGGCCAGCATGTTAGAAGCACTTTTAGAAACGACAATTATTTTATTGCCCTTTTACGAGTCTATTTGGAGGAGGGGAAACAGGTTCGCGGTATGAATTCGCTTGAGTTTACCTGATTTTACTTGAGATGTGCATTTCTTTCACTGTGAGCTTTAATGAGATTACGGTACTTTATATTTTGCAATAGACCACCTTGTCAAAACGACTTCTAGGCGCGGAAATTGTTTTATTGCCTTCTCGGTTACATTTGGAGGGGGATAAACTCAGTTTTTATGATTCATACCTTTAACAAAATTCTTCATTAATCCTAACATAATGTGTGAAGGGGGTAAAATTGACTTTTTACTCGAGAATTGTGAGGATTTCAATGATGAGCATGGTGAGCGCTTTCATCAAGAAATTTCAACTATGGAAAAAAGATACCAAAGACAGTGGAGTACCAATATGCTAGCAGACTATTGTTGGACTTTATCTCGTGATTTACCTGATGCCCAATATAAAAGAAAATGTAGAAAAAGAAAGCTGTAATCTTCTGAACAGTGAATATTTAACCTTATTGTCGTTATATAAAGCAGTATTTTGAATAGGCTATATATAAATTCGAAAATTTCTCAAAAACCGTAACCAACAACTGTTTTTATTGTCATATTCGTATTCATGAGGCTCAACTTATATATAAACATGTATCACATGCCCAACGCAAAAAAAAAAATTAAAATATGTTACGCAGTGTAATTAAGTTATTGATGTATCCATAAAAGTACGAATATTGATTTGAGGCGGAGCAGGTAAAGAATATCAAGCACAAAAACAAAGTTGTGAGGATTGAATTGTAAAACGGCCTATCCGAATCAGGTGTTTATTTAAAATTAATATCCCCATATGTTAAATGTAGGAAAAGTTGTGTAATTTTTTAATCTTCTTCTCTACAACCTGATGGTGTACGCTGCCGCTTTTTTCCCGTAACAATATACCCGTAATTTATTATTTTGCATGTTTTATTATCATTAACATGAATAGTCCAGTCCACACCTGTGGAGTAACGGACAGCGCGTCTGACCGCGAAACCAGGTGGCCCGGATTCGATTCCCGGTCGGGGCAGGTTACCTGGTTGAGGTTTTTTCCGGGGTTTTCCCTCAACCCAATATGAGCAAATGCTGGGTAACTTTCGGTGCTGGACTCCGGACTCATTTCACCGGCATTATCACCTTCATCTCATTCAGACGCTAAATAACCTAAGATGTTGATAAAGCGTCGTAAAATAACCTACATAAATAAAAAAAATGAATAGTCCATAATGTTTACAATGTTATAGCCAAAAACTTTCCACCAATCATCCTGTTTCAAACACAAAAAATGTAGAAAACTAAAACGGCTTCAGAAAGAAAGATCGTCTATAGATTTAAATGTCATATTGAGAGTTCAGATAAGTTCGTGAATTATTATAATTAAAAATATAAGCAAATAAAGACGTGATTATAGTTTAGTAACATATGTTACGTATATTGATTATAAAAAACACTTGACAGAATTAACAGAAAGCAACTGTGAGATAATTTACCAGATGACAAGAAACCAAGGAGTTGAACAGGGACATAGAGTAGGACCTATGTAGGGCTAATAATATCCAAATGGATCAGATACTTCACGAATCGTATGAACGTAAACAAATGGGAAATAATGTTTTTTGAGGTGCCGTTATATCAACAGTTTCATTGGAAAATAATCAACCACTAATCACAGAATCACAAAATGAATTGAAATGTGATATAAGATTTCAAATCATCCGTCCTCAAGTGAGGTTGACCACTGGCATCCGGAATTAACAAACATAAAAGATAAAGGGAAATGAAACGAGCAAAATAATGATTCGATTTGTACATTAAAACAAACATTTACGTGTTAACATATAGATGATAGTGTAGAATTTGAAGACAGGCCTTCAGAATTTCCATTACAATCTTCTGAACCTCATAAAAGGGAATTTTAAAGGATTTAAGGATATTACATGTAAATTTTGATAAACAGCCCCTCGCTCCAAATAGTAAGCCTGTAACATCCCAGTTGTAAAGCGAAATGCCATATTTTTCACTGAGGTATGGAAGACAAGGTACATATTTAGCTCGCAACAATTTGAGCTTAAAATCCTAAACTTTCAACGACTATAAGCGTCACGACATGAAGAAATCTTACTCACCCGGTTGAGGATTGGCCACTGTCATCTGACGCATGGCCATCTCCTACGTGGCGAGTCTCAGCCGGAGTGTGATCTATGCCATGTTCCACTTACGGTGGAACATTTTTTATACAGTGTAGAAAATACGACCGTGTCCGTCGGCAGTATGGAATTCGGCCGACTCTACGTGACGCTCTTGGAAATGATTTTAATTGTACAAATGCAGTTCTGAGGTTTTTATCGAATACAGGACTTGACAGTGTGATATAGTTTTTTATTGATCCGTTTTACTTATCCTCCGGACCCTGTACATCCGGAGGTTACATTTTTTTAGTATTTTATTTTAACATTCGGACCTTTTACATCCGTGCCTTTTATAAATGTATTTCTGGTGGCATTTGTTTTATTGTTTTGTTATTTCTTTTTAAATACTACTTGAGGTCTGGGAACTTCTCACTTTAATGGTTTTTTATGCATCACCTTGTTGAAAATGCATTTGTCTGCCTCGTTTTAACAGTGACAAAGCTTTTTAGTTCTTTTAACCCTAGGATGCATGAGCTACTTTTCCTACACATTTACATAACATGGGTCCATTGGACCCGTATGCTATTTAACGAGGAATTACACATAAAATGGAATAATATTAATCTATTATTTTATTTAATTTGAATTTAGGAGTTTTAATTGTGGAAAATAATATAAAATTTTATAACTAAGTAACATGTGAATATACAAATATATAATTATATACATTTATTTGTACAAGATAATAATGTAAGTTCCTAATATTTTTCTTTGGGCAAAGAAAATAATATAATTTTATAATTAAGTAGCGATTGGTAATAAATTCTTCTTATTACAACACAAACACATAATGATGATGATAATAATAATAATAATAATAATAATCCGTGGCGCTGCAGCCCACGAAGGGCCAAGACCGACTAGCCGGCTGCTGGCCTCACTGCCACATGCTGAAGCAGAGATGGACGATCATCCAACCAGAATGGAGGTATTGTGTAGTTAGCACGATGATCCCCCCAGCCGTTATAGCTGGTTTGCGTAACCGGATTTCGCTACATATCGTAGCTCCCCAAGTGCATCACGATGCTGGGTGGTCACCGGTCCCATACACTGACCGAAATTTCATAAGAAAATGTCTTCCCCCATGAGGACTCGAATCAGCGAGCATTCCGTAACGCGAGTCCTAGGTAGAATGCCTTAGACCACGACGTCACAACACAAACACATATATTTATTTATATAAGATTATTATGTAATGTATCCATTAGGTAGAAGAACAAGAAGAAAAACAGTAAGGAATAACCACACAAGTACAGGTATATCTTATCAGTCTTTACACTTATTGCACACAACTGTACTATGCTCCTGGCAAACTTATTTGTACACTTGTAGCAGATAGATTTGGTATTTCTATCTGTCGCTGTAGGACATAGGAAACATCTCCTCTTCTTGTTTCGATGGTTGCCATTATTGTTGTTGTTACTTTCCACACTACTACCTAGGTTAGTGATGAACTTTTCCATGTCCACATAAATCGACTTATGCAGATGGAGATTGAACGATCTTCTAACCATGTATGGTTGGACCATTTTCATTGACATCTCTTTGATGAATAGTCTCCACTTGTGTAAAAGTCCTTTATGGTACCTGAAGTGCTGGATACAATACAGAATGAATGCATTTAGAGCAGTACCGGTAACGACCAAAATGTTACACCAAAGCTGCATGGGCCAGCGTTTGGTTTGCATTTTACAAGTATAATTGTGCGCTTTCAGATCCATTACATCAACACCACTCTTAGTGCGACTGCAGAATTTTACAATCTCAGGTTTCTTTTTAGGTGATGTTCGTGAACAGCATTATCATAGTACTAAGCAGAATAGTGCATTTGTTTGTCTTTGGGCAAAAACTAACTATTGACATGTCCTTGTGAAATACAAATACACTTTTGTTCACTGGTCGATTTTGCATTGGATTTCATTTCTTTTCGAATGTCTTTCTTGTTTTTGCCTAATTGATCCCACAATTGTCACTTTCTTCTCCAACATATATTGCGCCAAAGGTACATTTATAAAATAATTGTCTATGGTGATATTTCGGGCTGTACCAAGTACACAGCGATTTAGAAACTTCACAATATTGAGAGCCAAATCCTTCTGTGGCGGTTCTCCGATTTTTTTCCCCTGAATATACAATCCCGTGAACGGCATAAGCAGTTTCTGCTTCACACAGCCACATAATTTTGATCCCGTATTTCGCTGGCTTCTTTGGCATATACTGTACAAAACTACTACGGCCTCTAAACGAAACCAGCTGTTCATATATTGTGACATTTGGTTGTAGGACCATTACTTTTATGCACTGTTCAGTAAATATTTGCCATACATAAGAAATAAGAACAAGTTTATCTGTTTGTAATCTAACCTTCCGTGTTCTCTTATCATCGAACCTAAAATTCTTCTCATAGCTTCAAAATGATTCACAGACATTGTAAATCTATAAAATGGATTGGAAAATTTACCAAGAAGAAATTCTCTTCTTGGAACTTCCCAAGATTTGTCTGCTCTCATATGCAACAAAAGTCCAAGAAAAGCAACCATTTCATCTATTGATACTTCTTGCCATTTTATTTTCTTTAGTAGGTAAAACCTTTTTGCTTCTAAGTTGATACATCTCACAATTTCATCCAAAATATTCAGTGGGATAAATAAATCCCAGGCATCTCTAAGAGTAGCAGTTCCTATACCCTTGAAGGACCTGCTACAAATCTTACAATGTTGTGGCAGGAGGCGTACTCTGAGCAAGGGTTTCTGTCCTCCATATCATCCCACTAGAATCAATATATTCTCTTCTATGTGTTTTGATTGTCGACTGGTGTGAAATAGGCGTCCAGATTTCATCTTCATTCTCACACCATCAATATCCAGTTCTACAGAAGAAACTCCATCTTCATCCAGAGTATTGTCATCAATTGCTGGAGATATATATCCCTCATCGTTGTCCGAAATTTCACTTTTCAGTTGTAGAAATCTTGCCAACTCATGAAAATATGTTCTAGTAGTTCATAGGTTTCTGTTTAGATGGCAGACTACAATAATACTTACGATAATAAAACAATTTAAGCAATGGGTCTATTGGACCCATGTTATGTAAAAATGTAGTATAAATGAACACGAATAAAAAACATACATAAAATAAAAGAATAAAATACCAAATGTACTATAGGTGTATAAAGGAAGTAACAAGAGTAGCATACCTAGTGGGCAGAGTCACATTGTAAATTAGTTATTTAGATAATAATTATTAAATATTCCGCCGGGTCCAATGGACCCATGTTATGCATCCTAGGGTTAAGTATTCTGGTTATTGTACTGTATTTGTATTTAGTAAAAGATTTTAGATAAGGGCGCAAATAGCCATAGTAGCTGACGCGCCCTTTTTAAACCCCACTAACTAACTCAACGACTATAAGGAAAATGATGGCTTCTTAATTAATAGACTCGGAAAGATCAAAGAGAGATATTTGTGACAAAAATTAAAAAATAGACAATATTTCAATTATGTACGGAATTTATCTTTTAACTAACATCTGTCCATACTTATTATTATTATCATTAATTTCTCTAAATAGATTTACAAAACCTCTAATGGCAATTACATTAATATTCTCATTATAGAAATAGAAATATATATATATATATATATATATATATATATATATATATATATATATATTCTCCCTGTAACATAGTCCTAGTAAGCTTATATTAAATTAATTTTCATCATTTTACTAGCTATCTCAAATATTAAATTAATTATAATTCATTGAATTAAATTAGCTCATAAATTAAGTTACTACTTTACCTTATAGATTTATCTAAATTTAAATAACTGTGTAGTGAAGAATATTGCTGGAGAACCTTTTAAGTGTAGTGTATATATTTGCAATTTAAATTTATGTATTGTATTGATTAAGGCTGGTTGAGTGGAAGAGAAGGCCTTATGGCCTCAACTCTGCCAGCGAAAATAAAACATTATTATTATTATTATTATTATTATTATTATTATTATTATTATTATAATAGAGATACAGGATCAATATTCTCAAGATATCAGAGAATATGTGTAGTAGAATTAGAGAAAAAATTGAAGAACCTCATACGATTGGATCTGAACCAGAGGACATAGCAACTAACAATCAGCACAGTAACTATCAAAGTAACTAGAATGACTATTATTGTGATTTTATGTTAATTTAAAATTACTACTTCCTTGTCGGACTGCAACCAAGAATAAGTGCTAGCAAGATCTATGTGTGTGTGGGTGGATCGTTTAAAAATTAACTGGTATCTGTCTGTGTTGTTCAAGCAGATTTCCAAGTTCAAAACTTCAATTTCGTGAGAGATAACAGTATGATTAATTATAGCGTGTGAGAATTGATTACATTGCGGACAAGTTCAATATTAACCACGGCTTAGCATTCTTATTCAGCCACGATCACTACAGTTTCGAAAAATCTTTAATCACTGATTTCCATGTGAAGTGACGTTCGCCCACAAACAGAATCGTTTGAAGGCTTCTAACAAGCAATTGGAAAGCTATGAAGATGAGGGAGATTCGTTTCTGACACGTTTAATAACCGCTGACGACACACAGGACCACCAATTTGAAGCAGATAATGTGCGGCATAGCTCAGTGGGGAAACATCCGTCATCGCCCACACCAAACATTTCAAAACTCAAACTTTTGCGAGAAAATTGATGATGACATTATTCTGTGATGTACAAAGTTCACTTCAAGTTCATTTCACATACCCATTAATACGAAATGGTCAATAGTGACAGCTACTGTAGGCTAATGCGAGAACTGGAATCGAAAATTAAATGCTGTAGTTGCTCGTAGAGAATACCGTTGACGGTTTCCAAATCGCGGAGTACCCAATTCATGAGTGTTTACTAGTGCTTATGAGAGACTGCATGAGACTGGTACAGTTCCCAGCAGCCGAATTTCTTTCGAAAGTGCAATTGAACAAACTGTGGATGAAGTAGAAGTCATTCGACAGTCAGTCGATCGTAGTCATACAAAGAGCATATGAAGAATTTCTATCCATATATGTGTACCAGAGACAAGATTATGGCTAGTATCCTTTCAATGTACAGCGGTTCAATAACTCGAAGAAGCTGGATGATTGGTATTTTTTGGGTGGATAATTGGTAATTAATACTGTTCGACGATGAGAACACGAGATTGGTTTTCATAGTCCTTTTTCATCACAATACCATACTTCAAGTTTACTTCGATGGAGGAATATGTTCAACTATCTCTTTGTCCACTACAAACTCTGGAAAATTTTATGGGAAGGGCAGATAAAGTAACTAATTTCGGAGTTAACTTTACGTTTTACAATGTCATGATATTATGTAAGAACTTACAAGTCAACTCTTCTTAGAAGTTATCGTGTAATTATTTTGTAACCGTAACTTCGTGGTCAGGGGTAATGGTTTGGTCGATAACATTAATAATAGAAATTTCCATATGATATAATCCAGCCTCTAACCTATCTGAAACCAATAACACGAACGAGCTAAGTTACTCTGTTGTTTACGGACACGCGATGACGATTTCCAAAGCAAATTCATGCGAGCAGAAATTCAAATAGAGCATGTTAACTTATGAACAGCAGTAACGAGTCCTTAAGGAAATTATCGCGCGTGTGCACAATTCGAAACCATAAAAATGCAAAGCTTTTAATTCACAAAGTATCGTTACATTCGCTGTTGTTAAAATAAGTATTGCTAATATGTTTTAGGCCTAGTTCTTAATTCAATTGGAATTTAAGTGGCTGCAATTGTCAGAAGCTTTTAATTAATTCATTCATCGGAATAGAAGAATCGTAGCATGAAAGTATACTTGTCTGAGATATAAAACTCTGAATTCTTTTTGTTGCATCTTAGTATTTAATTCACGTTTTTGGGTAAGAATTTCTAGTGGAACATGGGTGTTTATCCATTGTGAACATAGTTTCTTATAAACTTTTGTAGTTCGAGACCCGACGACGTGAGAGTGTGTATTTTTAGCCTTAGTTCCATATCTAAACTGACGCCAGGATGCATTTCGGACTGTAGAACAAGAAAAAAATTAAGGAACCTATGCGTCTATATTTAAAAAATCATTATTTTTGTTTGTTTGTCTCCAAGAACTTGCTTCTAGCTTCTCTCTTTCCAAACCACATCAATTTTCTTCATGATCTCTATAAGTGAAAAGCAGAACCCGGAGATGAAGTGACCATTTGTCGAATGAAATCTTCAAGAAAAGCTAATGTACGCTGCACGCACGCACACACACATACACAAGATGGAAGTGATGTAGGCTAATTGTGCAGGTTGAAGGGGGCAATAGAATGCATTAAAATAAATCAAACAATTCTCATATGTTCTGTAATTAATTGCGTGGTTAAGTGGAAAATTAAGCAGAACGTTTGCGTAGTTTGGCAACAGCCAACAGTGTTCAAAACCCTCAACATAATTTTTTATCAAAAGCCTCGATTTTCTTTTGTATATCGTTCCATATTATTTTTAAAAACTGTTGTATGATGGTTTAGCAAGAAATTGAGATTTGCTGTTATGTTCTTTTTATAATTTATTTTACTTGAAAATTTTTATTTGTTCCTAACATGACAATGAAACATAACATAATTGTAATTTAATAGAAAGTAGTTGTATAATTTTCAGTCAACAACTTATCGAAGTGTAAGTACAGAATGAATTCTGTTACATCACATTAAATTATATATTTCACAAATCACATTATATTATGATGAAAGAGTGATGGAACGGAGAAAAATTCTCTCCGGCGCCGGGATTTGAACCCGGGTTTTCAGCTCTGCGTGCTGATGCTTTATCCACTAAGCCACGCCGGATACAACCCCGACGCCGGTTAGAATCGTCTCAGATTAAGCTCCATCTCTTGGGTTCCCTCTAGTGGTCGCCCTCTGCACTACGTCATAGATGTCTATGAACGCAGGACCGAAGTCCATACATGTGTTGAGGTGCACTCGAATGAGTGACTGGTTGGCCGGGATCCGACGGTATAGGCGCCGTCTTAAATCACAAAGTGATTTATTACGCATATCATATATATTTTGATGTACCGAAGTACGTATGATATTTCCATGCAGATATTCTGCGTCATCATATGATATATTTTCGACTTGTACAAAAGTCATCTTCAGGTGACAAAATAAACCAAACAAAACAAATTGAACACAGGTAATAGCAGTACAATGAGTGAACACATATACACATTACAAACCATGCATGCTAATTTTAAAAAAGCTTAGGTGTGGCTGTAAGTCAGATCATCATACATTGTAATTAGTTAAAATAATCAGGTAAAAATAACAATCAAATAAAAAAGGCTATACTTGGATTAATATCATGTTGTGTGACACATAACAAATTGTGTGCCAATGTTTAGAGATAAAAATTAAAAATTAAGTTTAAAAATATAAAAAACTAGGAAGTTAAAATGACGGAATATGTCCATTTCTCAAATAATTTGCGGTTTTGAACACTGCATTACAGATAGAGATAGAATCCGAAAATTTAGCCTAAATTTCAGGCGAGAAATTTGAGGAAGGAGATACTGTACGTAAGTCTCTAGCACATAATCACAAAAACTACCGAGCTGTGGATTTACTGTTTTGATCATCATCAAATCTTCAATGAAACCGTTTTCTACCTCGTCGGAAGTCAGAAGGGATAGATCAAAGATAAGTTTCAAAAAATGTCCGTTCTCAGACTCTCTACTTCGAAATTCAGGTTACAAGCTACAAGATTGTATCTTCCTTCATCATAATTGGAACCTACAACCCTTATTCGCCGCTGTACGCCATACTGAATTTATCGCTGTATGAATAGCATCCTCAAAATCTATATAAACTTCACTGGGCTCCACAAAGCTCTTCGGGAATTCGAATAATTTCTTGTACGAGTCGGACTTTTTATCCGGTGGAACTGAAAATATTAAAGGGACATAAATGTTATTGATGAACATAATGTATGGGTCCGATAAGCTCTTTTTCAATAATTGAATATGCATACCTATTCAATTATTATTGATGTTATTATTTATAACATGTATGCTGGAAAGCTGGCAGAACAGCTGTGAGCAGCACTTGAAAGTGTCGTCAATGTACACTCTTTCACAAGTGAAAATCGCAATATTATTTTCTTTGTTATTCAAATACAAGAAATTCTCCCGCTTAATTGTTGCAACTTTGTAAGTGCCTAAAGCTAAGTGTAACTCCACCAGCGTTTTTGGTAACTTTTGCACGTGTGTGAATAAGCCTACAGTGCGTGGCACAACGCCATCCAACTGTGCTTTTGATAGACACATTTTACACATCCCGATGACTCTGTGTAAGGGAGCCTAATCGACTGCGATTTGCTTTTCTTGGGAGTCAATGCAAAAAAAATCTGGGAGCCAATCCGGACATCATATTTTCTTCTCGGAGCCAATTCGAATGCAGTCGTCCCGCACTGTGTCATCGTGGTCTAAGGCATTAATTTACAATTCATTTTTATATTTCAATATGCCTGGTGAATTATTAAATAAGTATATAATAAATTTTCAGTCTTAAGACATATCAACTTGCAAATGTTTATTTGCTATTTAGTAAAATATATGAACGTTTTCGCCGTTTGGGGCATCTTCAGATATAACAAAAAACATATAATCTGGACCTATAATAATAAATTATGCAAATAACAAAGAATAAAGAACAATGTACAGTATGTATGCAATACATGAGATTCGTGAGCTTTATGTAAAATATGACATAATACAGGATAATTATTGATATAATCTTTAGATTTTGAAATTGAATTGGACGGATATTTTATACATATAGCTCATGTTACAAATAAAATATACAATTATGATTAAAATTTGTCAATAATGTTAAAATTTTAAAATGTATAATGATGATTGATAACATAGATATTTGAAGAGTAATCATTAGTTGAGGATTGTCGTAGGATATACGATAATTTGCGTAGCTGATGTTCGTGTGTTATGTATGTGTTTCATCTGAAAATTGAGATGGAGAAATGATAATAAGTGCAAAAATATATACGAGTTATTATATAGAGACACAGATAATTATTATTATAAGACTACTTACTGAAAAACGTTCGCTAATGAACTAATGTTATTTTATGTTGGAGATTGCTGTTTTAATTATCTGACTTGGTGACATCTTATTGATAATTAAGCCTAGGACTCCCGTTACTGAATGTGCTCTGGTTCGAGTCCACAAGGGAAAGAAATTTTCTAATGATATTTAGTCCAGTGTATGGGATCGGTGCCCACCCAGCATCGTGAATCATTTGGGGAGTTGCGATAGGTATTGAATTCCGGTTATGACAACCAGTTATAACAGCTGGGAGGATTATCGTTCTAACTACATGATACCTCCGTTCTGATTGAATTATCGTTCACTACTGCGGAAGCATATGGATGTAAGGCCATCAGTGAAGTGGTCGGCTCTGGTTTTTAGTGGGATGTTGCGCTGCTGAATTTTTTATATTCTATAAGACCCCTCCCGTTAATCTCAAGCGAATGACTCCAACAACGCTTCAGTACTCGAAGTCCTATTTCTTTGACTGATTGCATACTATAGAAGAGTTATAGCAAGGAAGGGAGGGAGTGAATGTCATCGTGTCGCTACAATAACAACGACTGGAGTACAGTTCCTGCAGCAAATTATCTTTACTATTCAGTAATTTCACTTATAATATTAAATAACCTATTGTTTATATTGTACATTTAATTACAACATACATAGTTATACATAGGAAACATAGTATTTTATTTTGTACTACTTTGCTCTTCTTCATGACTGCATTTGTTACAGTGCACGACAATATACATGCTTCATTAAGCTTTCAGAGGTGAACTTGGTACGATATTCCGTGAAGCAGCATTTATATTGATTGTGAGAAACTTCTTTCCAAATCTCATGATGTGATCTGGGCGAACTTGAAATATGCTATGTTACTATTTCCATTTGTTTCGTTCCTTGATAGTTTGTCCGCCATATCACACATTATGGAATAACCTGTATTTTTTCTAGGATATTTTCCAACCTTTGTTGCACTCTTCCACCAATCCCTCCCGTTATCTGTTTCAATGACTGTGCTAGTTCTACTAAGCTGATTGCTTCTTCCATGGTTAAATCGAAAGATTCTAAATCTTTCATAGTTTTAGACACACATTTAAAATTACCACAGATAAACAAAATACAGTATCATCATGTAATTGTGGAAAAATCAACATTTGTTCAGTGAGAACTGCCTGACTCGCATGGGCATAAAATTGATTGATCACAGCGACATTGTTCTCATAATGTTTTGCACTTACGTAAACATAACTAGGACAAATTAGAAGGACTGCGATAGGAAAAAAAGTAAATACAGAAAATAGTGTAGAAGGACCAATAAAGACAATATAAAGAAGACAGGAAATTCAAATGCCCCAGGAAATGCACAGGTATTCAAAACTATCTCAAACAGCACGGGCAACATCAGAGAGCTCAGCGCGTACAATGACTGTACCTGGTAAGTAAGACCCCTTCCCCCACCTCGTGACGTAATCATAGCTCTCGGTGTAGTAAACTTGTGTCCACTGATAACGTACCCCATCTGCTCTCTTTGGTTATTACTTAAAATATATTGCAATCTTTCGATGGGTAAACTGTCAATTCCTATCATGAATATAAACAAAGTACCTGCCATTGTACATCTTCATGTATCAAGACTATAATATATACTACAGCATGAGATACTTCTTTCTAGGTTGTAAAATTCGAAAGCCTTAAAGAGCAACATTGTATGTCAACATTATCTTTTATTATTGCGATATTGGGAACATTAACTTAAACTGGATCCAATAACAATAGACATTACTCTTTATTGTGTTTATCTGGCGGTATGACGTAGAATTATAAGATTCCTAAGACAATCATAACCCTCAGGATTTCCAGAGAGCGTTTCTGCTAAAATCTGTCGACTGTTGACTAGTAAACATCTCTTATTGTGATCCCCCTGTTCAATTTTACTGTCTCTTAAGGTCTCAGAGCCTCGTGTAATTCAGTCTTGTACACATTTAAAGAAGATACTCGCCCCATCACACCTACATTTTAACGATTTATCCAATGTAACAACAAAACCCCATTTTGAAGGAATTGTTTTCTCTTTTCTTTTATGACCGTCGTATATAGGTCTATAAAAAATAATTGCCCTGTTGTTGGAACCACTATAGGGAACACGAGGGACGAGAAAATGGTCATTATCTTTAAGTTTCTTCAAGCTGAAGTTTCTACTTTCCCAATGTGATAGAAAAGCAGAGTCGACGACGCAGTGATAAGAGTTTAATGGAGAATCTATTCACATCCAAAAGTCGAATTTGCAGCCTCAGTTTCTACTACAATAGGTCTTCTCGGAGGGATTCTGAGCAGAGTTTAACAAATGCTTTGCATTTATTTTGTTTGCAGTTGATATTGTGAATTTTATTAGTAACAACAATGTAATTTATTCGCCACAATAATTCCTTTCTACAATCCACCTTAAACGCTCTCGTCAACAATTGGATCTTCACTCAACACAGTATTCGTTATAGCACTCCACCGACGACAATGACAACTTACTTGGACTATTACGCACAACAATGAACTGTTAATCTTAACTAATATTTACACAGTACTATTTACAAATCAGAACTACCAGTTCTCAGTTCACAGTTCTTCTATCTCAGTCACTCGAGTTCACAGTATCTCGAACCACAGACCTTCAGAGACAGTTCACTGTACTCGAACTCGGGTCCCTCCAACTGCGGTCCACTGCACTCGAACTCAGGCCTTCGGATGCTGACGCAGATGCGGACGCACACTCGAGTCGAACTCCGGCACACAAGTCTGGCTTGCTTGCTCTGGGTTACTCACTGACTGAATAACTGAAAACTCTGCTCGAGTTCGCTGGCGCTTCTTCTTTTATAGCAAAATCATAGTTGCGAGAAATTTCTACAGGTGTGTAGAGAATTATCTCGATATCTCCACTTCGACGGACTTCTGGAATAGTCGGGAAGGTCGTTCCACATTCACTGCGTTGAGTAGCAGCTGCGCGCGCAGCCTCCCCTCGCGTGTAG
Source organism: Periplaneta americana (assembly GCF_040183065.1). Classification (NCBI taxonomy): domain Eukaryota; kingdom Metazoa; phylum Arthropoda; class Insecta; order Blattodea; family Blattidae; genus Periplaneta; species Periplaneta americana. The sequence goes on from NC_091125.1 coordinate 33,199,900, forward strand.
GCCCCTTTCCCCTTTCCCCGTGAAGCCCGCGCGATATGCTCTCTCGCGGGACGCTGGTCGTGAGTTCGAATCTCACGTCGCTGTCACAATATATTTTGAAATACAATACCATTTTGACAGTAGTAGGCCTACCCTGTTAATTTTATGCTTGTAGGCCTACGTGTACAATTTATAATTTATTTGCTACCCTCGCAGTCTTTTTGTACATTTTATTTCTTTAATTACATTTTTATCCCTATGAGAATTTTGTCCTTACCCCATATTTGAACTTCTTTCAATATATACGCACATATTACGATGTTCGTCTATTTGAAGTTCTGTTCTGATTTAAGGAGGGAGATGGAAAAAAAATAGGTAATCTTGCAGTGTAGGCTTTCACGGCCGGAGTCTATAGATGTAGATTCATTTTCCGGGCTGAGAGGCCGTGGTCTATTAGTTGGTTTTATACCAGACGTTTCGTCTGCAACTGCGGCAGACATCTTCAGTGGAGTGGTATCCGAGGTCGCAAGACTCTTCTCGGCGTACCTGTGGCAACTGATCCTGTGTCTGGTTGTGCGGGCGTATTTATAGTGCGGCTTGCGGACCGCAGCGACAACAGGCCTCGGCCCGCAAGCCGCACTATAAATACGTCCGCACAACCAGACACAGGATCAGTTGCCTCAGGTACGCCGAGAAGAGTCTTGCGACCTCGGATACCACTCCACTGAAGATGTCTGCCGCAGTTGCAGACGAAACGTCTGGTATAAAACCAACTAATAGACCACGGCCTCTCAGCCCGGAAAATGAAAATAGGTAATGTTTGGTCAAAAATCACTTTCTTTTTTACAAGATAAAGCTATGATGCCTACTTTACATTTTCACGAAGTTTTAGAACACTCGTGCTGTCGTATCATTAATTTGGCTATCTTTAAAAAGGCTGCGCTCAATAAGTTTAAAATGCATGCAAACTTCTAAACTCCTTTTCCTGTGCTTTTTTTGCTCATTTCTATGCATTCAAATTTCTAAGATTTTCACAGATTTTATGATAGAAAGATGACATTTTTACTGCATGTTCTTTGAGATATACTTAACGAATTTATTTAAGCATTAAAATAATTTGGCAATAATGTTTATTTAAAAAAAAATAAAATTTGTACCTGCCCTCTCTAAATTCATAAATTTGAATATGAATAGGTTCTTTTTTTTCACATACGGTATATGAGAACGTAGAAACTTTCTAAAGAGATCAAACGTACTGTAAAATAAGTTTGAAACATTATTCTTAAAATTTTGTAGAGAACGAACGTTTTGAAAATATGTAAATTATTTTGCTTTTAATTAAAGAACTCTTGAACTACTCACAACCCGCAGTGACCTTCCTCGTGGAAGACTTTGTTAATAATTTTCGTTGCAAGAACCTAACAATACAATGTTAAGAAAACCAGAAAACAGTTACATACCTTTAATTACATTTCACAACCGTCTACTTATTGAAGCTAATTTATTTCTTCAATGTTACATGTCAAAGAACCGATCATCTATCAACAATTATTTTAACCATATTTACATGTAACTACATTTAATTTTTAACATTGTTTGCAATTTTATCCCCGTAATGTCTTCATATTTATTGTTACATTTATATTTAACTGATCTGAAAATGGCAAAATGACTTGCCGAAAACGTTAATCTGTATTTGTCACACAAATCAAGCTATTTCAGTGACCAGTAATTCACTTAGCATATGATAAGCTATTAAGACGGCAAAACATACAACAATAATTCCATTTATACCAGTTTATCAGAACTTATACTAATATGCCTGCAAAAAAATTAACAATGTAGGGGTTTTTTTGACATTAAGTTAAGTTAAAATATTGATAAAATTGTGGAAATTGTTTTAGATAAACATTCCAAAGTTATATTAATAATAACTGAAAATGTTTAGTTAAACTTATTGTGTTCTAACCATTTCATTCCTGCAAGCTAATTATATTTGTGAATTTAAAGTATTAGTTTATATTTCTTATAGGACAACTACTGATAATGAGACCATGTCGAAAGCCCCCCTCAAGCTATACACACAGATCCCGAGAGCTAATGTTAATGTTATGTTTTATTTAACGACGCTCGCAACTGCAGAAGTTATATCAGCGTCGCCGGATGTGCCGGAATTTTGTCCCGCAGGAGTTCTTTTACATGCCAGTAAATGTAGGTACTGGCATGAGCCTGTCGCATTTAAGCACACTTAAATCCCGAGAGAAGTTAATCAGATACAGGTATAACAATTTGCTTGTCTAACTAGAAAAATGTGAAAATTTTCTTCCTTTTTTCCCCTTCATTTCTTTCTTTCTATTTCTTTTTTCTTTTCCTTTGTTTCTTTCTTTCTTTCCTTTTTTCTTTTCCTGTCTTTCTTTTTTTCTTTCCTTTTTTCTTTTCCTGTCTTTCTTTTTTTCTTTCCCTTTTCTTTCTTTTCCTTTATTTCTTTTCCTTTCTTTCTTACTTCCCCTTTCTTTTCTTTCTTTCTTACTTCCCCTTTCTTTTCTTTCTTTTTTCTTTTCCTTTCTTATTTCTTACTTTCTCTTTCTTTTCTTTTATTGTTTTTTCTTTCTTTCCCCTTCTTTCTTTTCTTTCTTTCTTTCCCTTTCTTGTTTCTTTTCGTTCCCTTTCTTTCTTTTCTTTCTTTCTTTCCCTTTCTTTTTTCTTTTCTTTTCCTTTCTCTCTTTTTCTTCTTTTCCTTTCTTTATTACTTTCCCTTTTTGTTTTCTTTTATTTTCTCTTTCTTTTCTTTCCCTTTCTTTCTTTCCTTTTTGTCTCTTTTCTTTTCTTTTATTTATTTTTCTTTATTTTCCTTTCTTTATATTCTTTTATTTCTTTTTTCTTTCTTTTTCTTTCTTTCTTTCTTTTCCCTTTCTTTCTGTTCTTTTAATTCTTTTTTCTTTCTTTTCATTTCTTTCCCTTTCTTTCTGTTCTTTTATTTCTTTTTCCTTTCTTTCTTTCTTTCTTTTTTCCTTTCTTTCTTTATTTCTTTCCTTCTTTCTTTCTTTCGTGCCGACTTTCGTTTCAATACGGCATAATAGGGGAGGTTATATATAGCTATGCACCAACACTTGACATGCGCATATTGCGGGTCTCCTGGTCGTTTGGTTAGCACGACGCAGGGCCACCGTTGAGGCAACACATGACAAACGACAAACATCTAGTTCCATGCACGAAAGATTAATCTCTTCCATTACCCACACTGGAAATGGAACCAGGAACAGCTTAATTGAGAAGCGAACACGCTATCCACATAATCACAATGGCGGACATTCTTTCCTTAATGAAGATAAATATTTGGAAGGCGTTAAAAGACAACTTGTTAAGAGACGTGTTTATTTACGCAAGTATTTCATGGAACAGATTAAGTTCAGTTCATGGTGAAAACGAGTATAAAAGCTACCGGATTACTCCAACTGTAAGGCAAATGATTACTCCAACTGTAAGGCAAATAGGCTATTAGTTAATACCGTGGCGAATCCTGTGACATAACCCGTCATAACCCAATTCCGTCAATGCTAGATAAAACGTAATTAAATAACCGATTAAAACAGTATAATTTTAAATGTTGTTCTTTCATATTAGTTACAATGCTATGTTCCATTTGGTGATTTTTATTTAAAATTCATTATAACCCAACAACTTTTGAAATCAGAAATTAAATCTCGTTCATGAGACTGTCAATCTTTCTATAACTTCTAATAAAATTAGGAACTGCATAAAATTATATAATATCTACATATTTGATTCCATTTTACCAATTCTGTCGTTTAATAACATATTTGAATAACCATTACGTAGCGAGTTTTCTGATATTTAGATTTTATTTAAAACTTGTTAATAATAACACAATTAAAAAAAATTGAAGTTCTGCTACATATTACTGTTGTGGTTACAGTTGATTTCCCACTCTAAATATTACTTGTTTATTAAATGTATTGCTTTAGAATTTTTTAAGTGATGAAAAAAAAATAAAAAAAATAATAGAAATTAAAAAATAGCAAGGTATGACACTTTGGATTATAGTATAATTGCAGTAATGTATTATACCAAAGATGAAATGTTTAATATATATTTAAAATATTATGTAAGTATTTTACGGTACCTAGTAATTTTTGTATATTCATAGAAACATACAACAGTTTAGAAGCATAGCTTTATTCAAATGCATTCATCGAAGGTTCAGTTCACATTAAAGCTAGTCTCAACAATTCGACATAGTATGTTTTGTAGTATATGCAGTACTCCCTCTCACTTTTCCTTTCAGGATTGCAGAATTGGGACGCGAACAGTAGACCTACTAATAACAACTCAATTGTGTCGAGAATTGACTTCCTATTGTCTTCCCTTCTCTCTCTCTTTAGTCATCCCAAATCCAATCGACACTCTCAATGCAAAACAAGTTAAGTCTATGTCTGTTAGTCTCTGTTATCCTACAAAATTTATTGCACATAAATGTGACTGTAATGGTTAAACTAACATTCTGCTACACATTAGAGCTGTCCACAAGACAGTGATATATTATATATGTTTTTCTTTTATTTTAACAGTATTTCTCAACTTTTGGCACGAATGTCACTAGTGGAAACACTTTGCTTTAAAGATGTAATGGTTGACTTCTGGACATTGTTTAGTCAACTGTCAGAAGACAGATTTTAACCTTTATAAGTGACATCAATAAGGCATCACTCATGACGCAACAAAACCAGGAGATAATAGGATCGGGTGGCCAGTTCCTTTCACTCTCCATTGCATACATCGCTGACTGGTAACATAATACAGTAATCAGACGTCAGATGTATTTAAATTAAATTAAATTAAATTAAATTAAATTAAATTATGGTTTATTTAACGACGTTCGCAACTGCCGAGGTTATATTAGCGTCGCCGGTGTGCCGGAATTTTGTCCCGCAGGAGTTCTTTTACATGCCAGTAAATCTACTGACATGAGCCTGTCGCATTTAAACGCCATCGACCTGGGCCAAGGATCGAAACCGCAATCTTGAGCGCAGAAGGTCAGCGCTATACCGACTACGTTACCCAGGCCGACGTCATATGTATAAATCCATGTAAGAAAGTTCTTGGTTTTCCTGAAGTTATAAGAAATATTGTTAATATATCGTTGTGATATTCCTTTGCCAGAAAAATTAAGAGGAGTGGTCGCTTGATAGAGGTGGTGTTGAGGCAGACCACTGCAATACTAATTTATCGATCATTGCAACCACAAACTAGGTTATAAACAGTGAACCTATTTGATGTACGTTGTAAGTGTATTTGGATATTATGTTGGAACAGGTAATGAGTTTTTTACTCCACGGATTTGATGTCATCAGGGGATCGTTGAAGACAATCCTAAAGTTAGTGTTGAGTGAATAAAGCCACCAGATTAGCAAGAATCTCAATAGTCGGAAAGAAGAATAAATATCTGTCACAACTATTTGAAGTCAAATTATATGGATCTACCGCTAAATCAATAAAGAGGAATAACTAAAGACCTACCTAATAAATATGAAAGTTCTCAGAGAAATATTATAGAAATAAGATTGTACTGATTAACTATAATAATGAAATATTCGGCCAATAAGGAAAGTATAACATACAGAATAATCTCAGTTATAGAATGAAATGAAATGGCCGTGTGCTGCTGTAAAAAGATATCCTAGGATATTAATAAAACAAGATTGTACAGATTAATCATAATAATAAAATATTCGGCCAATAAGAAGAATATAACACACACAATAATCTCAGTTATAGAATATAATGAAATGATCGTGTGCTGTTGTAAAAAGAAATCGTATGAGAAATAACAAATTGAAATAGATTGAAACACAAAATAATATACGAAGTAACGTCAACAAGATGTGAATTAAAGGCATGGTTCATATGTGTGATGCTTGAAAATAGCTATTGATCCTTTGAGTGTTTGTTTTTAAAATAATGTGTTTAATCTGTAACTCCAGTCAATGTATTGTTATTAGTATCTCTTTATTGTTAATTATTGCTTTAAAATCATGTGTTTAATTTGTAATTTTAAGTCATTCTATTATTCTCTTACTGTTTACTTTTCTTTCTAAACCTTTTGTATTGCCTCTATTACTATTATATATTCTCCTTCAAGAATTTTGTTATTCGTTAGTTGTAAGTCATTACTTGTGTTATATTTAATTATTGTAATTATTCCAGAATCATGTATGTAAATTGTAACCGTAAATCAACGCTTGTAATATCCTTTTATTACTCTTAATTGTTGCATTGTTCATGAATTAATTATTAATTTGAAACTGAAAGCAAAACTTTGTTTTATCAGTCTACTGTTGATTATCTTTTTAAAGTCATGTATTTAATTTGAAACGATTAGACATTCTTATATATCTTTTGCATTGATTATTTCTCAAACATCTAATTATTCTTTAACAGGAGTCATTCTTTCACCAATGTGAATGCTTCTTCATAATCCATGTAATTTGTAACTGTGACGATTATTTTGTATTATCACTTTACTATAGTTTATTGGTTATGAAATGTGTATTTTGATCCCAACTATAACTCTAATATACCTCAGGGTGAAATAGAGTTTATTACATTGGATAATAAAAAAATCGAGGAAATTCAGAAAAATTTAAGAGGATCCCATTGTATAGGCCTAGAGCAAGCTGAAAGCCTAATTAAAAGCAAGTAGAAATTTTGTTCTAATATGAAATGATCTGCATCATTTTGGTGAGCTTTATCCTTTCACTTTAAACTTTCCGTTCACGTCTGTTGTGAACTGTTTTTATATCAAATGAAAATATTTCTTCATTAGTACGTAATGAATCAACTGTTATGCTATGAGGGTGACATGGATGTAGAGTAATCCAACGTATCAGAGGTTATATCCCTGATGATGAAGGCAATATATACCGTAGCTCCGAAGCGTTAGATATCTGTATGTCTGTGACATAGTGTACAGTACCCTAAAAATCTGAAATCACCCTGAGAAACATACATTTACTCTTTTGATTTTTACCTTCAGGCATTCCTAGATAGGTATGTTCTTGGCGTTAACTACCTTCTGAAGCGGTACATGAAGTATACTTTGTTTTGGGAGAAGGTTGTCACAAAATTGAGGAAACGAGCTTCCATATCACTTCCGCCTTAAAGGTTTTCACGCTGCAGCCAGTAAAAATTCGTCATCTCATAAAATCCCAGTCTCCCTTCTGTTGCGGTTTCAGATAACCAGCTGCACAAGTGCATTTCAATGTGAACGCCTGTAGCGCTTCCCACTACATGTGCCATGAGTCTCAGAGGCGACTATCGTGACGAGCAAAAGGTGAATATCTGGTCTACGTACATTATTTTGACTAAAGGTGACAGACCACGCTTCATTTGTGCCTGAAGTGAGAAGAGTTTTCAGTTTCAGAACCTGATGGGGTAGTGGAGATTAATTTTATTTTCTTAAGAATTTGTTCACTATTCTGGGCTAAGCGTAGAGGAATATAGCACAACTCATTTTTGAGCGAAAACATTCTTGCTTGAATAAAAATCAATCTGCAATATCGTGCTTTTTATAAAAACAAAAGCATTTCTGCTTGTTGTACTTCCGTCGTCGATATTGCTGAGGAAGTTATTGCGGCACTGTCTGGGAAATCATGCATAATAGCAGGAAACAAGTGGAAAAAGGAAAATCAATTTTGCAATTCTCTCTCAGAATTATTATGCGATGAACTCTAAGAGGAAAATCAGAATCTTGCATCTCAGGAAAACGAAAAAATTAACTTTTCATTAAATGTTATTTCCTTAAAACACTGTTTCGAAAAATATTCATAAGAAGGAACAACTTGCTCCCAGATGACCATATGATCAAGAAATTTCACTAGTAGTGATTGTTCAAAATTGTTTTACAATCCTAAAAGAGAACGAAATGTGCGAAAGCGCCTTAAACTTGAGACAAAATACTAATGCAGGCTTCGGTCCTGAGTACAGAAACGCATGAAGTTCAGAACGCACGGCCGATAGTGTTGTGTTGGTCGAGTGGAGTGGGAGATGGAGCGAGCCGTTACTTCGTGTCTCAACATGTAAACAGTCCGTCATAGCACGGCACAAAAATATTTCACCCTGTACAGATGCAGTATATACAGTACATTCCTAGTGTAGACAATAAATGTCTACCATTAAAGTATTAACGTGAGTTGTAACCTTCAATCAGGTGTCCCTACGGCGAAGCCTGTTACACGTACCGCAGCCAAGCAGCAATACACACAACGGTAATGCACATTACGGACCCACATGTGCTGTTGCAGTCATCCTTCCACAAGGTCATGACGTCATTTATACTCCGTGTACTCTAAACCTCATACTGGTTACTCTGTGTCCCTAGGCCGAAGCCTGGTTATTAGTTATTGCTTGATATTTCATGTAATTCAAATAACTGCTCTTTGTATTTCTTCAAAATCTCAGTTCAAGCTTCTTTACCTCATAATGTGCACTGTCTTACTCGAGATCCATGGTTACGGTGGCTTTATTCTTCCTCTTCTTCTGTTTAAGGATCTATCTTCTTTAGTTACTGTTACAAGTTCATCTTCTTGCATTCTATTAATTTGTTGTTTTCAATACTGACTTCAGTTTTTTTTTTAATTTAGTAATATACTGAACTTTGTAAGTCAATCTCATTTCTGTATTTGGAGTATGTATTTTCTCAAATAGGCCTAATAGTCTTCAACATTTTCAATTTAGATGTGCTAACTTAGTTTCTTCTGTACCTACCCTGGTACCAGCTGTGCATGCTACAATAATTGGTTGAACTTTGTTTTGTAAATACGAACATTACTTTTTACTGCTATATATTATTTCTATACCATGATATTCTTCTTGCGCTGTTATACCAGTTTGGTTCTTTATTATTATTTTTTCTTATTGATTATTTGAACTCCCAAATAATTAAATTCTAATATTTATTTATATTTCCCTCATATTTTAATTTTCATAATTTTGGTTCTTTCGAAACAGTCATACATTTAATTACTCTACTTGTTTGAATTTTCATTTTATAATTTATAAGAGTTGGGTTGAATCTGTATAACGTTATTTGTAAGCCATCTTCTATTCCTGAAAGGATTATCTGCAAAACATATGAAATTTGGTGTTTCCCATTTTGTACTCCAAATGTTTAGGTAATTCTTCAATATTATCTATTAAATTGAGAAAAATTCGTTCCGGCTCAGTTGGAAAGAGCGCTCAGCGCGCAGAGCTGAGAGGTCCCGGGTTCGATTCCAGGTGCCGAACGAACTTTTCTCAATTTAATAGATACATCTACAGTATGGCTACTTATATTCATTGTATTCAATGAGAACGGCGAGACCTTATATATGAATATATGTGTACATGTCTTCAATATTGTACGAGATATTAAAAAATTGTAAAGGATTGGACATAAAAAGAGTAATCCTCTAATTTCATTAGTTTAGTGTTATTTCCCAAATTTGTTGTCTTCACTTTTATTATGATTTTACAGTCTATATTTGCTCATATTATTGATTTAATCAGTTGACTACATAACTTACTTGTTTCTCTTGCTGTATGTGTACAGAATACACAGCTGTACTTTCAAATTTCTCGGAGCCTCAAATATCAACAACTTAACAAAATATCATAAATAATTAATAATTACAAAGATTAATTACACATAAGTTTAGTTTTAGCGAACATTCTGTGTTTGATATTCTTTACCTGTTCGTTTCAGAGTTTACATAATTTATGTATCTTAGATTTGCACTTAATTGTAAATACATTTTAAAAGCTACTCTTTTAGATTTGTGTCTTCGTAGTGGCGTGCATTGAATAGTATCTAAATCCATTCCTACTTGACCCCTTTCTTCCCTTAATCCTTCTAGACATTCCGCTAGATTTATTGGCAATGAAGGGTGCACATCGCTTTATAAAGTGGGTTGGACCCCCGCTGGAAACCAAAACGAGATTCGTGTGACTAACACATAACTTCATGTGAGATTTACTAATTTAAATGATTCATTCCTGATTGGAATAGGGATAGAAGGAGAATTGCCTCGATTAAATCCCAAGTCCACGCCACTTAATGAGAAGTCATTGTTCACGATAGCTGAAAGGGATGATTGCGTGTAATAGACGCACTTAGTGGATTATAAATAAACTTTGAATTGGAGCATTAAAATATATAGCCTACCTATTATAAATCTGTTGTAAGCTTGGAACACTAACATTAATATCTGGAGAAATAGGCTATAAACGTGAAAATGTCTATGTCAGCTGTGTCAAGATTTGTCAGTGTAGAGTGTATTCACAGTAATCAAATAAAACTTTTCTTTAATTAGTTAATATGTAGTGGTAAATTTCATAAAATAATTTGGACTTTCGCTTAAGAAATCAATTGCGGTAAAAATGACATACACTATTTCATTATACGTTACAACGTTTAATAAAAATTCAGTTCCTTATAATGATTTTAACGATATTTGTGTTTATAACACATTTTCCTGAATTCTCGTATCATTGATCATTTAAACTTACAATTGTACAGTCAATATAATAATAACAATAATAATAGTATTTATAATAATAATAATAATAATAATAATAATAATAATAATAATAATACTTACTTACAAATGGCTTTCAAGCAACCCAGAGGTTCATTGCCGTCCTCACATAAGCCAGCCATGGGTCCCTATCCTGAGCAAGATTAATCCAGTCTCTACAATCATATCCCACCTCCCTGAAATCCATTTTTATATTATCTTCCTATCTACGTCTCGGCCTCCCCAAACGTCGTTTTCCCTCGGCCTTCCAACTAACACTCTATATGCATTTCTGGATTTGCCCATAAGTGCTACATGCCCTGCCCGTCTGGATTTACTGTTCCTAATTATGTCATGTCAGGAATACAATGCGTGCAACTGCGTTGTGTAACTTTCTCAATTCTTCTGTAACTTCATCCCTCTTAGTCCCAAATATTTTCCTAAGAACCTTATTCTCAAACACCTTTGATCTCTGTTCCTCTCTCAAAGAGACTTTTCCAAATTTCGCAACCATATAGAACAACCGGTAATATAACTGTTTTATAATTTCTAACTTTCAAGGTTTTTGAGAGCAGACTAGATGTCAAAAGCTTCTCAACCGAATGATAACTGCCATTTCCCATATTTATTCTGCGTTTAACTTCCTCCCGAGTGTCATTTATATTTGTTACTGTTGCTTCAAGATATTTGAACTTTTCCACCTTTTTGAAGGATAAATTTCCAATTTTTATATTTCTATTTCGTACAATATTCTAGTCACGAGACACAATCATATACCTTGTCTTTTGGGGATTTACTTTCAAACCTATTTATTTACTTGTTTCAAGGAAAATTCCCGTTAAAATTAAAGATAATGTAGATAATTATTACAGTTGTCTGAACACTATTTATTAATAAAATGAATAAAATAAATAAAATTGGTTAGAAACCATACATGTTTCGGGGGCTGTGCTCCCCCATCATCAGTGGTTGTACCACGACTGCAACAAGAGAATGGAATGTATAAAGATCTTGAATATACTACTAAAAAATATAAAATTTATAAAATACAAAGTCTAAGACAACATCGTTAAAAAGTAAAATGATCCAATGTATTGAATTGAAATTTCATTACAAACTTAATTAAGAATGAATTTGAAGAATAGTTATTAAATATTTTTAAATGATATCTTGTAGAAGGAATATATATAATACAATTCTGATAATTCAATGTATAAATCTTAAGTAATACTGATGGTGACCCAAGAATACAATTTAATTGAAAACTCCCGTGTTTTCCCTAATCATTTTTAGATTTTCTCCCAACATATTCACGTCATCTGCATAAAAAAGCAGCTGATGTAATCCGTTCAATTCCAAACCTTCTCTGTTATCCTGTTCTTTCCCAATAGCATATTCTAGAGCAAAGTTAAAAAGTAAAGGTGATAGTGCATCTCCTTGCTTTAGCTCGCAATGAATTGGAAAAGCGTCAGATAGAAACTGACCTATATGGACTCTTTGTATGTTTCACTGGGACGTATTTTAATTAATCGAACTAGTTTCAATAAGAATATTATATAAAACTTTTCTCTTAACCGAGTCATAAGCCTTTTTGAAATCTATGAATAACTGATGTACTGTACCCTTATACTCCCATTTTTCTCCAATATCTGTCGAATACAAAAAAAAATCTTATCAATAGTGATATATTACACCCAAAACCACACTAATTTCATCTACATATGGAATTAATCTCCTCAAAAAAATATTGGACCAAATTTTGCACGATGTCAACAAAAGCGATATTCCTCGAAAGTTACTACAGTTATTCTTTTCCCGTTTCTTAAAGATAGGTATAATTATGAACTCCTTCCATTGTTCTTGTACAATTTCCTTGTCCCAAATAGCAAGTATAAGTTTATAAATTTCGCTAGATAATGTGCTTCCACTCTCTTGTATTAATTCTGCTGGGTAAGTAATAATAATAATAATAATAATAATAATAATAATAATAATAATAATAGAGCATAGTCTTTTTTTTTCTTTTTTCTTCTTCTTCTTCTTCTTCTTCTTCTGTGGTAGGATGTGCGTCACGTTTGTTCCTCGATTCAAGCTTCTTCATCTGATATGTATTCATGTCCACGCATCGTTCGGGTGATTTTCGTTTTCTTCTTTTCCGACAGATTTTCTTTACTACTTATCACTATTCCAACTTATTCCATTCTACACATGAATATTTTCTTCTACTTTTAACATTAATTAAGTAAAATCTTGAACGTTTCTATTTGCTCTAATTTCATATATAATGTTTTGTATCAAATAATTTTTTCCCATGAGCATTTCATTTTACAAGTATTCATAAATTGTTTAGTCTATTTCTGGACCTGCTCTGGTCTCTTCTGCGTATGTTAAAGCTAGTCTAACTGTTGTTATGTAAGTACTAACTTCACTTTCTACTGTCATATGTTTGCTACGATGTATGAGATCTTCTGCACCCTTGTATTTGTGCGTTTTCTTAATATTCTTAAGTATTACTTATTAAAAAGCGTTTGTTTTTTAATCTGTCAAATAATTAAATTCTGATGTCTGTTCAATTTCTTTCTCTGTAATTCTAACTTGAGCCGTATTGACGCTTCCGACAGTCATACATTTATTTTTGTTTGTATTAAGTCCCATGTTACGAGAGTAACTCCTGCAACTGATGCAAAACTTTAAAGGAAAATATTATGAATTCAATATAAGAATACTAAATAATCAATAGAAAAGATTGTGATTTTAAGTATGGTATTATTGTCATAATTTTGCAACTAAAATGGCCTCTTAATATTCACTGGTAACGAAAACTGCAACTCTTATCAATGTAGTATGCAATAAACGAGGAAATTATTCAGAAAATTGTACTGAAAGTAGTAACATTGATAGATGATACACTCGGACATAGCATAATATCAGACAATAGTTTTCAGATATGGAGGAAATAAAAAAACTGTGTTTCTGGTAAAAGATTTTAAACTTTTCAAATGTACAGTCAAATTTTAAAATTAAAATCCAGTAATTATGGAATTTTAGAGAGAGAGAGAGAGAGAGAGAATGTTCCTAATTATGTTAGGTGAAGAATAAAATACGGAAGTTCTGTGTTTTGTAACTTCCTCCATTCTCCTCTAACGTCATCCCTCTTAACCTCAAATATTTTCCTAAGCATCTTATTTTCGAACACCCATAACCTCTGTTCCTCTCTCAAAATGAGAGTCCAAGTTTCATAACAATACAGAACAACTGGTAATATAACAGTTTTACTTACTGCTTACTTTAAGTTTCTTTTTAAAGCATACTGGATGACAAAAAATTCTCAACCGAATAATAAAAGGCATTTCCTATATTTAGTCTGCGTTTAATTTCGTCTCAAGTGTCATTCATATTTATTACTGTTGCTCCAAGATAGGCATATTTGAATTTTTCTATCTTTTCAAAAGATAAATTTCCAGTTTTTATATTTCCATTTCGTGCTATATTCTAGTCACGAGAAGTAATAATATACTTTGTTTTATTGGGATTTACTACCAAACCTAACTTCTACTACTACTACTACTACTACTACTACTACTACTACTACTACTACTACTACTACTACTACTACTACTACTACTACTACTGCTACTGCTACTGCTACTATTACTAGTATACTGCTGCTGCTGATGTTGCTAGTACTAAATCGTGTCCAACATAATAAATATTTTGACATCTAAAATGAATTTTTGTACATGCCCTTAATTTATTTATATTTAGCTTTAGTTTTAAACTTTTCCGTTGAAAGACACTTTTTATCTTGCATATTTCTGATTCAGTACAACGCGCCATCATAACAAAATAACATGTATTCTGATGCTAATAAAAACATATACAATAAAACAGCGCATCGAGGCTTCCTTTATATTTCAGGATTAGTTAGCTTTCAAAAGGAATAAATATGAAGCTTACGGCTATCCCACAATGAATGCCGCGCGCAGCTACAAAGCGTTCTCGTTACCAATAGAGAACATGTGAAAAATCTATAACATTGGACACCTTTGTGAGCCAGTCTGTTTTTACAGATCACCTCTCCTTTATGAAGCCGCCAGAAGCTTATTGTGTTAAATAACAAAAACCAGCCTTGTCTAATAATGACCCGTCTTGTCTGTTTGTGTATAGCCTACCTTTATTTAAGTGTAAATACACATTACATCTTACCAGTTTGCACAGTAAGGTTCCTTCCGTATAACTTAAACATAGCTGAAAATTTACTTCAGTAAATGTAGTTATGATTGTAAAATACACGACGACATGCATATAATTAAAGTTAAGCAAGACGTATTAATGTTATAATATACTTAATATTACACATATCAATCTGCCATTATTGTCAGTTGGTATAGTAGTAGTAGTAGTGGTGACATCAGTAGTAGTAGTAGTAGTAGTAGTAGTAGTAGTAGTAGTAGTAGTAGTAGTAGTAGTAGTAGTAGTAGTATAGTAGTAGTAGTAGTAGTGATATCAGTAGTGTAGTAGTAGTGATATCAGTAGTATAGTAGTAGTAGTTGTTGTGATATCAGTAGTATAGTAGTAGTAGTAGTAGTAGTAGTAGTAGCATATTCCTCTTCCCATTCTGTACGAAACCTTCTGTTCCTGCTCGTAGAGACAGAGGGTTTGTAGAGCGACATGGTACCGACACTGCTTACCTTCAGTACGTGAGCGAGACAGAGAGCAATGTACAGGAAACTCTCCTTACTAGTATGAATGTATTTGATTACACGATGTAATCATGATAACCAGGTTGGTCACAGCTGCTTTAGACCGAGAACAACTTATAAGATATAAATTCGTAATTCTGCATTGATTTATTTAGACTAAATTTGGGTATATAGCGTAGATCCTGTTTACTTGCATTATAAGTAGCCTATGTACGTCTTTTCTAAAGAAGTGAGAATTATCATTATCTTTTAAATTAAATACTATTTCGAAAAGACATATACAAGTTAAAGTTATGATCCTTTCACGTATGAAAATAGGCTTGCATTGTTCATGAACTAAAGATTTATTTAATATTCTTATTTGTTATTGTGTGTATTGTTTCTCCAGAGTAATATTCCATAAATAATAATAAAATGAAAGTAAACTGATTTAACGTAAACTTTTGGTTATTATGTTCTTAGGTTCCTTAATAAATATAGTGCTCTAGACAATATTATGATTAAGTACTTTGCATGAGCTTCCCAAGTAACTATTGTGAATGCTCACATTTAATGCATTCATTTTAACATTATTTCCGTTATCGTTGTCATTATCGTTTTCGTTCCCGTTTTATTGTGAACCAGCCTTAAGTTTCCTATCGATCCATATGCTGTACCAAGTATGTTAATCGATTTATTTTCACAATGTACCGTGTAGTAAATAACAATGTTTCTGTTTTCTTTTTTGATTTGATAGATTTTCTTCTTCTTCTTCTTCTTCTTCTTCTTCTTATTATTATTATTATTATTATTATTATTATTATTATTATTACTATTACATTCTTTCTTGTATTCTCCTTTTCTATAGTACCTCATTTCTTTCTCTGTATATTCATTTTTTCATTCGTTCTATACTTTTTTATGTATCTCGTTTATTTTTTATTCGTTTCTTACTTTCTTTCTGTATTTCTTAATTCTATTCTTTCTTTCCTGAATCATGTCTTTATTTCTTTTTTGCGTCTTCTTTATTTTCTCCTTTTCTACTTTCGCTCTTTCCTGCGTCTTGATTCAGGCTATTTCTGACTTTCTTAATCCTATTGACTTCCTTGCTTCTTATCTGATTTTTCTGTCTTGCTTCTTTCTGATTTACCGTGATTCTACGTTTCTTTCTTTCACCAATATTTCTGTCTTTACTGTATTTCTATTTTCTTACTTCATTTCTTTCATGTTTTTTGTCTCTTGCTTTATATTGTTGTTTATTCCATGTAGTTTCCTATTTGTTGAAACTGGTAACTAGCCATAAGTTTCACTATGCATATTATTTAGACGCGTAATCTTACAGAGTAGATTAATTCTGAATTTCGCGAACATTCTGAGGAAGCAGTGCTTTCTATTGCTGCAGCTTTCTTCTCAAACTTGTAGGCCTATTCTTCTCTTCTAAATTTCTTTAAAAATCGACTTTTATTTCCTCTACAGCTATAAATGGTACAATGCCTCTCTAGAAAGCCAACTCAGTCAAGGCTATGAGATGTGCATATTTGGAATTTCCCATCAGGGACATGTAGAGTGTCGGAAAACTTTTGTGCAGACAGCGACGCCGTTCTCGTCGCCGGCGCCAGAATGTAGAGGGCGCTTTACTAAAACTTCGATCTAAACCTAGCTCAGTCTACTGTGGGCTATAAATTTGCAAAGATCTCCAAGCACCGATAAGAAAACCACTTTCGCTAATCTGAAGACTTGGACGGAATATCTAGTCCCTGCTTTATATGCGATCTTCTAGTAGGCAGTGGCTGTTTACGTCTTCAAAATAGGCAGTTCTGCTTCCTGCAAACACCTGAGGTCCAATGTGTCAGCGCATATCAAACCCTGTCATCTTTACTTCCCATGATAAATAAGGTAAATGTTTCATTCATTTCCTTGTAAAGATTGCGTGAGATATTTGAGGCTAGTTCAACACCTGGGAAAACATTCCCGAAGCTCGTAATTACAGCAAATTAGTCACTTTCAACACAGTCGACGACGGGGCTGTGATGATCTTTATTAGAGTGTTGATATGTTATACGAGTATGTGAATTGGTTTCATGTCGAGTGTCTATGTAAATCATTATATTTCTTAGCCTCTTTACAACACTTGAAGAGTTATGTTGCTGCTATCCACGAACAGTTGCAGAAGCATAAACGTAATATAAATTTTCTTAAAAATCTTAGTTTAGAGCTAGAATAAAGATTATTATTAATTTTTTTTATTTATTTATTTTTTCTTTATCTTTATTTATTTGTTTATTTATTTATTGACGTATTTATTTACATGCTTATTTTTCATTTAGTAATTTTTACTTATGCATTTGTTTTATTTATTTGTTTCTTTATTTGTTTGTATATTTGTATATTTGATTGTATATTTATTTATTTTCTTTATTATTATCTATCTGTCTATCTATCTATCTGTCTGTCTGACTGTCTGTCTATTTGTCTATCTATCTATCTATCTATCTATCTATCTATCTATCTATCTATCTATCTATCTATCTATCTGTCTGTCTGTCTGTCTGTCTGTCTGTCTGTCTGTCTGTCTGTCTGTCTGTCTGTCTGTCTGTCTGTCTGTCTGTCTATCTATCTATCTATCTATCTATCTATCTATCTATCCATCTATCCATCCATCCATCCATCCATCCATCCATCCATGTCTGTCTGTCTGTCTGTCTGTCTGTCTGTCTGTCTGTCTGTCTGTCTGTCTGTCTGTCTGTCTGTCTGTCTGTCTGTCTGTCTGTCTGTCTGTCCGTCCGTCCGTCCATCTATCTAGCTAGCTACCTATCTATCTTTCCATCCCACTGTCTGTCTCTGTCTTGTCTGTCTATTCTGGCCCAAATCGAGCTTGCCATTTGACACAGAATAATTCTCAATTTTTGAAATTATATAAAATATGGGTAAAAAAATTCACAAAGTTTGATTCTGTTGTATTGAAATTATGAAATATGTAATAAATTTATCTCTCAAGGTCCGCCTAAGAATCTCGAACACTATATAAATTATTTATTAATTTAAGAACTTAGTGCTTTACAATACATATTACAACGTTGTTCTGTAAACACTTTTCTAATTTATAAGTTCTCCCACATTCAACAAAAAAATTAGTCACTTTGATAAAATTTAGATTATGCTTGTCTGAGAAGTATGGTATTGCAGGTTCGCATAACCCTTATTTCGCTTTGTTTTGAGCTGGACTTCAGCTGGTAGTTCACTTGATATTTCGAACCGAATAGTAGGATCTATAATTTCAGCTTCAGTTCTTCTTCGATGCATTGCGATAATGTCAATTCGACGACTGCTACCATTTTCATGACAGCATGACAATCCTTTAACTCGAAGACCATTGGCCAGCATCGCGTGTTTGGTGTTATGTGCAGTTCTTCACACTATTTCCGCATTTAAAATGGCCTTTTGTTTCAATGTTTTTCTTGTTACAGATATATCTGAAATTAATGCAAGTTATTATTTAAATCAAATTTGTGTTAGTACAGTTGTTAATATTATTGCTTTAAATTTATTTTCGAAATTTGAACTAATTCCCTATCTGTTACAGCAATTGATTGCTAGCTTAAGAGGTTGAAAAAACAATGAGATCATTTGAAATTATTGAATAAATTTTAACAGTACAGCTCATGCATTTTGTCAAGACACTTCCCCACTCTTCCTACAGAGCTGCGCACGAGATCGGATGAGTCTACTTACGAATTGTAGGGGAATGGGTTAGCTTTTGCCTTGAACTCGGTAGACACACGCCCGGCCTTCCCTTCTACTCCTACCCCCTCCACAAAAACGTTGTTCCCATACTGCACATCGCGAGTGTCTTGACAACATGCATGAGCTGTACTGACAAGACCGAATGTAAAGTCATCCGCAAGATTATCTTCGTACATCAAATACATGTACAGATCGAAATGATTATATCTGTACGAATGGCTCTCGGATGTGAAAGGAGAACGATCAGCGTATTCCGAATCTCACCGGTTCGGTGGCATCAATGACGTCACGTTGCAGCGAAATAAGGAACAAAACTGCTGGAAGGATCGATGGCTGTCATGGCGACTGTACAAGTTGTTGTCTGTGCTACGCTAGCAAAATTTTGCGAAATTTTCGTACTCCCATCACGTTCAAAGAAAAGATAGTATAAACAATTTATTTCTTGAACCGGTAGTAATAATTGGTCCGTTGACATGTTCGCTCATAAGCCATTAACATATTGTTTTTGCGTTGTGCTCATTACAAACAATACAGCAGAACTAAAGCAGAACACACCGCCATGACACAACAGTGCACGATGTTATTCGTCTGCTAATTCCCGCCCTACACAAGAACCAATCAGATTCACTGATGGCGGCTGATGGAGACTGCCACCACCTCTGCAAGCTGATGGCACCGGTGCGACACCGGTGGAGCATCAATGACGTCATCGGTGGAATTCGGAACACCGTGATGCCATCGGATTGCTCACAGGTGAGATTCGGAATACGCTCGATGTCACCTTGGTGGGCTGTGCTTTTGTTACCTTTGTAATACTACTGAAGTTTTCACTCTGCTACGTTTCGAACGCCCATGCGCTTCATGTTCCAAGCGGAACTATCTGCCATTTTGCAAGCAGTGAATTGATGCATTACCGATGGGATTGACTCATGTGTACATAGCTACTCTCAGTCTGCTTTACAAATCATTGACGATAAATACAACATGCATTCTATAGCCTTCGAAATTAGACCCCTACACCTTAAGTATGAAGATCGCATTTGCTTATTGTGGGTGCGTGACCACACAAGTACCGAAGGAAACGAAAGTGCGGATACATTAGCGAAGCAAGCAAGCTCATCAAACTCAGAATATAAATAGTCCATCTGTCCTATTTCATACATTAAGCACAGGATCAAGCACACAATTACACTAAAGTGGGCACACATACTGGAATTCTAGTGTTAAAGAATCTGTGACCAAGAAATCATTATATCCTGATGTGCAAGACCGACTATGTTGCAGTCAAATTTTACCCGACTTCTTCATCACTCAATTTATGACCGGTCATGGAAATTCGGTTCCTATTTTCAAAGATTAAGGATCAAAAATGCAGAAGAATCTATATGCATATGCAAAGACAGTCAGACTGTTGAACATTTGATTTTCACTGTCTAGTGTTCGAAAGAAAAAGATATTTTTAAGATAGGCCTAATTACTGCACACCCCTTTCCAATTTAATTATGGAAATTGTTGTTATAAACAATTCACAGAGTTCATACATCACATCTACGCAGGACTGTAACTATTAAGTGTAAGTAAGTTATTGATAATATAAAAATCCTAATACACTCTTTAAAACAAGTTACCCGTGTTTGGAAAATATTATTATTTTTTTAATATTTATTTATTCTGGTAGAGTTAAGGGCATGAAGCCTTCTCATATTAGTAGTAACAGTAATAATAACAATAATAACTATGTTTATATTACGGTTTTTACTATTGTTCAGTGTTCTATGTTATGTATATATTTTGTAACTGTAAGTAATTTTGTTATTATCTCTTTACTATCGCTTAATGTTTCAAATCGTACATCGAAAATTGTAACTGTTGTTTATTTCTTCTAAAATATCATGTATTTATTTACAATCAATATGTAATAGTATGTCATTTCCGTATTTTTTCCTTATTGTTTACTGTTGCTACCCTATATTATGTATTTAATTTGTAACTAAGTCACTTTAGTGCATTATCACGTTATTACTGTTTCAAATTATGTATTCGATTTGCAACTTTATATCATATTCTTATATTGTCTCTACACTTTCGTTTATAATTTCTAATTCGTGTATTTAATTTGTAACTGAAAGTCATTTCTGTATGATGTCTTTAGTATTGTTTACCGTCTATTAATTCAAGTATTTATCTTATAACTATAAATCATTCCTCTACTACTTCTTTACTATTGTATATTATTTCTATATAATGTATTTAATATAAACCAAACTACAACCCTAATATAGTATAACAAAGGGTAAAATAGGGTTGCAATATTTGGGTAATAATAATACCGAATGATTTATATGGGACGATGATGAGATGGTGTTCATGGAGAATAGATGAAATGTTTCGCATCAGAACCATAAGCATACAAATGAAAAGCGACAGATTTGGCGGGATGTGAACTTGAATCTTTGATTTAAAATTCGACGCTGTAGCTAGGCATCCTTTCGGAAAGTCTGATTTGAGTTGTTTTCCAGGAATTATTCTGCTTCAGGTAAAGTTGATTGGTAAAAATTATTCAATTCCTCATTTTGAGAATATTATTGAATCCAACACACGTTCGCATTGCATTAGAAAGCTGTAATATTTTATATTTATATTCATGTCTCAAGCGACTTATTATTTAGGTTCTTATATTCCAAAATATTTTGGATATTTCAGTATACTGTTATTCGTTTAAAGCGGAATCTTTTGTAATATACGTTTACATGAGTATATTTAGAAACGACCAAGATAAAATTGATAAATTGTACTAATTTTAGTTTACTGCTTTCATACAAGATAGCCTATATTTCTGCAGTCCTAGGAAAAATGACATATGTCAGTTTCAACAAACCTTTTTTGATAATTTACTGACAACTTACGAAACATATGCTCGCTTGGATAAAGAGACATAAGTATTTCTCCCATTACAATAATTCATACAGAAAAATATCAAAAAAGGTTTGTGGAAACTGACTTATGTCACTTTTCCCAGGTACTGCAGATTTATTTCCTGAAATAGTTTTCAAGTACGAGTACTTCTTTTCATGTGTAGTCTTTCAGCATTATTATTATTATTATTATTATTATTATTATTATTATTATTATTATTATTATTATTATTGTTATTGTTATTGTTATTGTTATTGTTATTGTTACTGCATTATTTTAATTTTATACGTGAATATAAGTTTTGTATTGGTTTATTCACAGTTTACCATTGATGAATAAAGTTAATTAAAACTTAATTTATCGGGTAGTGAAATGTCTCTTAATTGAATCTAAACAATATATCAGAATATTTTAATCCATCTCTTCTTGCTCGACACAGGAATGAAATAAACATTTCTCATCAGTATCTTATTTTGATCAATTCAATCTTTTTCCTCTTTATAAATAGCAGGAAAAAAAATTGTTACATACTTGACTCTTGTTTCATAATAGGCCTATATTTTGTTACCTGTAGTTATATAATTTTTTAGAAGATGAATTGTATTACGTACTCTACAATATTACCAATTTTCCTAAAGTGGTCACAGTCAGAGTTGATCGCTCAGTCCGTGGTGCTAAAACATATGCATGTCATAAACAGAAGAGCTTAGTTTCTATTTTTTGTGTTTCATTTGTAAAACTACACTGGTGATAAATTTAATAGCACGTTTTTTATCCAACACTTCGTTTTAACCGTGAACCTGTTGCTGGAAAAAGCGACATTACAATACACAACTCTGTTGCAATAAAATTAATATTAACGATATTTAGTCACATTTTTAAATAAGTAATTTATGAATTGCTTGTTCGTAATATTTTATTTAATACATCTTTAAGAAGGCACAAATTATTCTTTCTTAAATATTTATTTTAGTTTACAAACTAAACATTCAACGAGCTGTAAATTGAAGTAATTGAGTATATATTTCGATCGCTCATTTGCTAAAAGGACACATAGGCCTATTCACATTATTAAATAGAGCTTCAATTTATTTTTACGTAATTTAATTTTTTTCCATAGAATAGAAAATAAAATATATTTATCTTCATTTACTTGTGTTAGAAGAAACCTGGAAGAAATATCGCTGATAAGATTGAATTGTAATTTTAAATATTCTATTGCCATGGTTCTGAAACCTGAAATATAATGCATACATAACTATATTATAATACATGCTCCAAACATTACTTTTAAAGGTATTTTTAATGACATTTAAATTACGTCAAAGATTTTTTTGTCTCGCCGTTCTGAAATCAAACTTCATTATTTCATTAGTTCGTTCCAGATATTCTGCCTAATGATTAAAAACTGTATAAATAAATACTGGTACTGTATTGATTAAGGCTGGATGAGTGGAAGAGAAGGCATTATGGCCTTAATTTTTTTTACTTAGTTATTTAGCGATGCTGTATCAAATACTAGATTATTTAACGTCGATAGATTTGCTGATAACGAGATGGTATTTGGCGAGATGAGGCAGATGATTAGCCATAGATTACCTGACATTCGCCTTATGATTGGGAAAATCCTCAGAAAAAATCAACCGGGTAATCAGCCCAAGCGGGAATCTAACCCACTCCCAAGCACAACTCCGGACCAGCAGGCAAACGCGCTGCCGTCTGAGCTACTCCGGTGGTGCCTTATCTTCGCCATAAAACATTCTACATTCTATATTTTCTTCTTATAGTAGGCGTTAAATGGCCATTCGTGAAATATGCTAACATAATTTGCTTTTACATATATTGATTTTCGTCCACACCTGTGGAGTAACGGTTAGCGAGTCTGTCCGCGAAATCAGGTGGCCCGCGTTCGATTCCAGGTCGAAGCAAGTTACCTAGTTGAGGTTTTTTCGGGGGGTTTCCCTCAACCCTCAGCAAATGCTGGATAACTTTTGATGCTGGACCTCGGACTCATTTCAGACGCTAAATAACCTAAGCTGTTGATAAAGCGTCGTAAAATAACCTACGGTACTGAAATAAAATAAAAATAAAATATTGATTTTCCTTGTACTATGCTACTTTCTATTTTAATTCCACCCTATGTCTCTTCTTCTATCTTTGCCTTTCAAACTTTGTAGAATTACATAACTTAGATACAATTGCGAATGCTTAAATTCTTTGCAGCCATACATCATTGTCGTAGAAAAAAATATTTAATGTTACATCATTAAATTGTACATAAATTTGTCTCTTTTCTCTATACACATTTGTAAGCACATCTTCATTCAGATACTTCATTTCCTTTTTACATAACAGGTCCTTGTTTATTTTCTGAACTGCTATATGTCTACCACAAGAAGTTTGTCTGTTATAATACTCAGTGCTATATAATTTGGCGAAGTGCATCAACTTCGGTTAAAAATGTAGTAACTACGGTATACGAAACCATGGTTAAAATGTAATTTCTGTCCACACCATTCATAATCACCAGTTACTTACACATGGATAGCTGACGCCTCATTTAACCAGGGGAAAGTTTGTGATGGCACACTGTTTCTACAAAATGACGAAAGGAAGCATCCATACCGCTCCAAAGATAATAACCAACGTAAAAAAATGACTGTGCTTTCTCCGTCCTACATCGAAACGGACGTATCCTATATATTCGCGTTGCATTTGTTTACCTTTGGGCGCTGTTATGTTTGCGAGTAGTATTTCCTTGTTTTTCAAAGCTGTTAGGTTAAAATCGTACAAAATGGAAAATTGAAACCGAAAATGATCATATTCCAATGCGAGTCTGAAGTATTGATAGACTCATTGCTATATTTAAATATGGGTAATCCTAAATATGTTATATTAAAGAAAGGTGGAATATATGTATATAAAGGAAAATTATGAAGATTAGCAAGAATGTGTGTCTAATCAAGGGCCCCAAACATACCAGGGAACTGTGCAATATCGTAAGATCCATCCATAACCTCTCTTCATTCAGCCTGTGACGTAGGGAAAGAGAGAACTTACTCGACTGCTCCCTCTTATAATACTGGAAATAGTACTTGCACAGATTCGTAATGTAAGCGGCCGATTAACGGAAGAAATAGGACTGCTTCACAGTGGGACGGATTGCGATTCTAGCCGGAACAAAATCTAATATTGATAAATTCCTTTCGAATCGTTGAAAATAGCAAAATGAAGGTAAATTATTATGACATTTGATGAAATATTTGTATGAGAATTATTATTTTAGCATAGAATGCCTATTTATTAAAAAGGAGTCGTACGGTAATAGAAATTGCATACAACTAATGCAGATAAAAAATTAAAGTAAATAGAAATTATTTTACAGACTACTATGAAGAGAAAAGTAATATATGCAGTAAATTTTATGACTAATGTTTAGAAATCTGAAGCGTCTGTTGTATCTCCAGAAGTGTCGGATCCGCTAGCGCTACTGTCGTCCTCATCTTGGGGTTGCAGTTGAGCAGTGCTGTTGTTGGCACTCGCAGCTGGTACTTGTAGTACTTTAATTACCTCAAATTACTTTTTTGATTTTCTTGTATTTGGATGTCGATTGATCTGGGATATGATGGGATCAGAAGATACTAACAACATGTGTAGGACATCTAAGTTTCTCTCACGAGGACACTTCTTAGCATGGTCTAACCTGTACTTTTGTAAATGTTTGTGTCTTGCCTCTTGAGCATCTTCAGATAACATCCCAATAGGAAGTATCGCAGTTTCTGCAATTTTTCCTCCATGTATAAGTATGTTATGCACGCTGGATGGCATGTAGTGCCATGGATATATCTATTATACATAAATGGGCTGTATCATTGGTGTACTTCTCAAACGCCTCAATATACTGTATATTGAATATCCACATGAAATGGTGCATAAAATTACAGAAAATCTGTGAATGAAATCTTACTAATGCCCGTAATATTGGCTGTAATTTGTGGGTTTTCAAAAAAACCAACGTGCTATATTGCCATCAATTAATGTCCCAGGGCCACCAGATTTCAGTTTGTCAATAAGACGACCTAATTGAGAGCGAAATCTAGAAATAAGCCCCTGTTTTCTAGCTTCAAAAATATCTTTGTTGTTGCCTCTGACCTGCCAAGAACAATGTTTTTTAGAAAATAATCCTTTTTACGGTGACACTGCATCCAATGTCTGTTCAAATTACTTCGAATATTTTTCAAAATATTACGAATGCACTTCTCACTATTAGAATCACATGCTTCAATACATAATTTGTTAAAGACATATCTATATAGTTCATCCAAGTCGCCACTTTCATTGGCAAGTATTGGAAATAGATCACGGCGCGAAATCACCAGTAGCTGTTCCGAGTCTGAAAAAAATGAACCACAAGCAGAGCGGTCCGTAGGAGCAAATGAAACTAGGTTAGTCTTAAAGTGCACACTTAAACCTACATTCTGACATTAAAATAAATGTGGCTCTGTGTGACTCTCCTATTATAAGTCAACGTTTACCTTGAGAAATAGTTTTAAAAAATCGCATTTCCCGCCGTTCAGTTAACATGCCGTTTCTAAAAATTTAAAGTTATTATGAACATAAAAATTATATAATAATTATATACCAACCTTGTTCTTCATTTTCCATTTCAGAATCATAAAATGTTTCACTCCCAGATCACAGAAAACAAGCTTGCTTCTTACACTATTTCAGCGTGGCTGAGCAATAAAACTGGTTAAGGAGGGGAATCCTCGTCAACATCATTGTGTGACGTCCGTATGTTCAGTGTCAAAGCATCTTTCTCATAGATAAGCATTCTGTGATTCATTAGGAACAACTTGAGATAGGACACGCATAAAAATGAGAACATGTGAAAATTGATTTTGTTCCGGCTAGAATCGCAATCCGTCCCACTGTGTGCTTGGTGTGATTAGTTGCAGCAGAAATGGCGCGGTAGATTTTGATAAACCAAAGCCCTCCTGAAATTTTATGTCGCCTAATTCTTCGTAAGAATTCTCTTTCCGCTAATGAAACTTCACGCTCGCCACAATCCCTATCTAAGTAATCCAAGTACAATAATAATCGTCTTCGAAATAATCAGATCTGGTCGCCATTTTGTTCTACTAGCCCCACTGATCTCCTTTAACCAATCGAATATGGCCGCCGGTTAGAGATTACCATGGTTAACCTCCTGTTTACGTCTTAACCGAGGTCGATGCACTGTAAAAATGCTTAACCAGGGGTTAGGTGGCAAATTTAAACGTTGGTTACGCTAACTGACGTTGATGCAAGTGGACAATTATCTTGTTCCTCTTTAACATTTTATCTCTGTGTCATTTTTTTTCTGTCTCATACGAAATTTAAAGAGAAAGTATTTTAATATTGTAAAATTTAATTTAGAGATATTTCACAGAAGTTAAAATTCTCAGTAATCCCTCAGTCTGTACACAGCCATTTCTCCTAAGCTACATACATGCATACATACATAAGTGTTCTGATCATGGGCAGGTCTTTCACTGCAAAGCCAGCATTCTCCAGTCTTTCGTATTTTCTGCCTTCTTCTTAGTCTCTGCCTAGGATCAACATATCTTAATGTCGTCTATCATCTGATATCTTCTTCTGCCACGAACTCTTCTCCCGTTCACCATTCCTTCCAGTGCATCCTTCAGTAGGCAGTTTCTTCACAACCAGTGACCCAACTAATTTCTTTTTCTCTTTCTGATCAGTTTCAACATCATTCTTTCTTCACTCACTTTTTCCAACACAGATACCTTTCCTATTTTGTTTGTACATTTCACACGCTCCAGTCTTCTCCATATTCACATTTCAAATGCTTATATTCGTTTCTCTTCATTTCGTCGTAATGTCCGTGTTTCTTCCCCATACAATGCCACACTCCAAACAAAGCACTTCACTATTGGTCAGTTTTTGTCATGTTCATTACCTAAGAGTCAACATAACCGGGAATGGTACATGTGAAGTATAATAATTTTATAAGGGAAAAAATAATAGACCTTATTTGAACACAACGGTGATCCACTCCAAATAAAAACAAGGTAAATTATCTTTGTCATTGTTCGCATTACGTAAAACAGACGAATGAAACAGTCTGGTTCGTATAAAATGATGTCTTTACTTATACTTACAAATGGCTCTCAAGGAACCCGGAGGTTCATTGCCGCCCTCACATAAGCCCGCCATCGATCCCTATCCTGAGCAAGATCAATCCAGTCTCTACTATCATATCCCACCTCCCTCAAATCAATTTTTAAATTATCCTCCCATCTACGTCTCGGCCTCCCCAAAGGTCTTGTTCCCTCCGGCCTCCCAAATAACACTATATACAATGTCCTAAGATAAATCATTATGTCCACACCTGTGGAGTAACGGTTAGCGCGTCTAGCCGCGAAATCAGGTGGCCCTGGTTCGATTCCCGGCCGGGGCAAGTTACCGGGTTGAGGTTTTTTCCGGTGTTTTCCCTCAAC
The DNA here is from genome assembly GCF_040183065.1 of Periplaneta americana. NCBI lineage: Eukaryota > Metazoa > Arthropoda > Insecta > Blattodea > Blattidae > Periplaneta > Periplaneta americana. The sequence goes on from NC_091125.1 coordinate 33,228,295, forward strand.
CCAATATGAGCAAATGCTGGGTAACTTTCGGTATTGGACCCCTGACTCATTTCACCGGCATTATCACCTTCATCTCATTCAGCTGTTGATAAAGCGTCGTAAAATAACCTACTAAACCTACTACATTATAAAAAGGTGAGCCAAAAGTTACTACCTATTTAAACAACAGTTGAGGACTTGAAAGCAACCATTGAGAAAGCTTTTGAAGAAATTTATTTGCGTGAGATACAGCTCGAAAAGGTTTGTTATAAATTTCCCAGACCGTTATGTATCAACTCAGAAGCAAGATAATTTGAGAAACAATAAAAAAAACAACGATTAATGACTTTCGGCTCACTCAGTATAATTAGAGTTATTACTAGACTTCGTGGAATTGCCACGAGAATCGTAAGGTTTACTGCGCACGCGGTATAGACTGTATGAGAAGGGGGCGTACAAAAGATGAAGTATGCCTCTCATGTAAACACTGAGCAGTATACTGCGGTTACAATGAAACCTGTATCCTGCATTCAAGAAATATAATGAATGATAATTGAAGTAGGAAATGTCTAAACATGTAAATACACAATTATTTATAGTGAGATGTATTAACTCTTAAATGTAAGATACTCACATCATCCTTGAATATGTGCATTGCAGTGAAGAGTTACGTACATTTTGAGCTACTGCAAAGTGAACCCCCTCCGATGGTCACTTACACAGTTTTTTTTATTGGGAAAATGGACGTTCAACATCACACGATGTAATAGGTGCATATTTGAAGAACGGGAAGTTACTACTTTTTAGTACACCAACTTCAGACTTCTTGTCGTGACCTGATAGTACATCATTTATAATACGAAGTTGTGAATAGGCATAATTTTTAGCAATAACGTTTCTCAACTTACATTTAACTTTTTCTGAAATTAGTGAAATGTTATTTCGGATAACGGTTTGTGATACTTTATCCACTATATTAAAGGCTTCTGAGAGTTGTAGTTTAGACGATTCTGACAGGATGATGCATTTGGACACGATTTTAAAATTATTAGAATCAATGTACAGAATAGTATCTTCGAAAAAAATGTTATGTTTTATTTAACGACGCTCGCAACTGCAGCGTCGCCGGATGTGCCGGAATTTTATCCCGCAGGAGTTCTTTTACATGCCAGTAAATCTATTGACATGAGCCGATTAAATGGTGAAATGGATGTTTTCCTATTTACTAAATCCTGAAAAGTTGCATATACAGTAGAATCTCTATTATCCGTGGATATGAAGGGGGTGGACTGAACGGTTAATCGAAAATGTCGGATAATCCGTACTATAATATATTTTTATGGATTAAGAGCATAACAGTTTCGTAATTTTAAACTCCTAATATACTGCAACCACTGATGTCTTCACACTACACACTACTCTATATAATATGCTGGTTATAACTAAAGAAAATATAGAAACAGTGAAATACAGTAATACATTATGTAGCACTCTATTCTTGTTTCATTTCACCAAATCGCTCACATTTCTACTGCTAATCTCACATTCTTATGCGAGATGAGCCACTGTTTTTCCTTTTCCAAACCGCGAACACGTTTTCTTTTGACATTTTGCACAGAGTGATTAAATTATGCACGATTTTTCAATTGTCTGGACGTTCTTGGAGTCATTTCTTTGAAAGGAGATGGTGATTATTTTACAAGTTGTGAAAATAACCCCCTCCTAAAAGTAAGTTTTTCTACTGCCGGTATTGGTAGCATTCCTATTACATACTATGTAACGGTAAAGACTGGTAATGACCGTCTATAGGAAAAATGCATACTAATATAAATACTGTACTTCGTATTTTTCTGCGAAAAAAAAAACAAGAGAAAGACAGTAGGATAATCCACCAATCGGTTAATAGGGTGACGGATTATCGAGGTTCTACTGTACTTACAGAAATCAATGTGTTGTAAAATTCTCTCTAGTCTGAATCGCATCACACAATTTCTGCTTAATAAGTTGTGTTCAGTAAATGTAATGATATTTGTATATCAACTTTCTATTATAAAGAATAATTATTTTTTTGACGTTTCCATCTTCAGGTGTTTAATCAATTTTCTAAAAGCTATTTAACTATTATATAACGATGATTTTAAACTGAGAAAGAATAGTTACTTCATGATTACTTTAAGCAATAGAAGAAAATTTATTTAGACTATCTGTTAGCCTACTAAACGAAAATTCAGAATTTAAAATGCTTATCGATTGTTATATGCCCAACTATATGAAACTATAAAGGCTTAGTGTTTCATAATTTGCATCGTTCTAAAGGGAAATAAACAGTAAACAATTTTAATAAAATTTTCTCCGTACTAGAACATGTGAACACTACGTTGTTAGAGGAATTAAACTCCAACACACAACTTTGATTTACCGTCAGCTCTTTGAGAAACTTCGTCATTTTATTGTCAATCTCTCACGAGTTGTAATAGGCGTCCGACTTGCTATATACTGTACGTAACGCTATGTGACGCAGGCACACATATTAATGAGAGATGCAGCTGTTCATATTAATAAAAGGACCAGAGGCTGGGAGGGAAATTTAATTAAAATTAAACAGGTATTATATAGCTTAAATACAAGCTATAGAATGGAAAAGCTCTGCAACCCTTCATTGACTAACCATCCCTTCATAAATAGATCACAATGTTATTAAAACTAACCTAAATACATTTCCCAAGAGGTGGTATATATCATAATTTTTTGTTGCAATTCAATATAGTGTATTATACATTGGAAATATAAATAATCTTCTCCGTCAATGCTAATACGCCAGAATGTCCTGCCAAATGGACTCGTAAGTTAGGTATATGGCACCATTAATCCTATGAGAGTCGTTATTGATAGCGGCCCTCTGTAGGCCTCCAGCATGAAATTAACTTTGTGACGATGTTTCTTTATGGCTCCAATCGCCGTTCACTATAATTTTGTGGCTAGGATCTTGAATTTATGAGTTTGTGGGCGTATGGAGTTAAAAAAAGTAGCCTGTATATTATACTCATTTAATGAAGTGCTGCTATTATGTAAACTACTAAATCTTCTTTTGCTCAGTCGTTTCCTTTGTAACAGATAGGCCACTGTCCACATAAGATACAGACGGTTCCTATGGAGACGCAATAACTCATCTTTAAGCCATGATATATTTTCGAATCTCTGCTGTCGATTTGACAAAATTATACACCTTATAAATTTAACGACCGATACTGAATTGTTGTTGATAAAATCTTTTAAACTCAACCAAGATGAAAAGCTTCCGACAACTTTATTCGTGGTAGGAGATGAAGTTAGTCCTATTACGAACTTTTAAATTATTTCTCTTAATGTTTCTGCTGTTATTATGAAAAACAGAATAATTGCAAGATAATAAACCTACACTTTTAGACCAGAAGAGAAATGGAGTTTAAAGATTTTGAAACCACGAGACTTACAATACAATGCCTAAAATAATAACACAGTACTAATAAAAAAAGTTGCTGATGGAGCAAGAAACCTTCATTTAATACATGCGGTGTCGAACGAAACTTACTAAGGTCTAATTCGTGAATAATGACACATATTTTTTTCTAAACATTTGAAGACCAATATTTAGTGTCTGAAACATTATATAAATAACACAATCTTTGCTTTGGATTACGCCTAGAACAGAGATTATGATTTTCAACATTTTAAAGAATGTGGATGACTTTAATAACAAAATAATTTCTATAGTGGAAACACCAGTTCCTTTTCCGACTAAGATTAAGGTATTCATCGACCCCTAGAGTGGCAATTTTTCTTAAAAAAATGAAAATTTTATTTATTGTCTCATATTATAGGCTGATTCTTCTAGTTTTTGAACATATATAACATGTTTAAGTTTTCCCACTATTGATGGAAGAAAATTGATATTTTCATACTCCTTGCGCAGCTGCTAGCTCGAAGACAAAATCTATTTAGGAAAGGCTTACATACCCCAGTATGCTGAGCAGGTGTTTGCTTGATAAGATCAGAATGCAAACTAGTCTTTCAATGGTCTGATTTGGAGACGTTGCCCCAAAGAAACGTGTGTACAATCCTGAAACTTGGGGGTCATTGGGATGTTACATGCCACTTCAATTATGGCAACGAAGTTGAATTGACATGTCTCGGAAGATGAGCATCAGCTCAGGAAAATACACAATGACTGATGTGAATGTTGCAAACGAGACTCGAACCCTGAAGGCCAACATATAATGCACTCCTGAGCAACAGCAGCGAAGTACCGGAGGACCACGGCATCCCAGGCATCCTGGACGAGCTTCCACAAATGATCAGGACGGTCTTGGAGGGGGATTGAACCACTTTTTTCGCATATGCATCTTTCCTTGTGCCCCCATAGCTTAGTCTGAAGAACATCGAAATTTAGAAACCAACGTCTCAGTTTCATATCCTCATCGTTCATTTTCATTTTACTGTGTTACAGGATAGTTTAGTGTAATAATATAAGAAGAAACAACTAACACAAGTATTATGCAGTTGTATTGTTCAAAATCGAACATTAAATTTATATCATTTATATCGCTAAAGAACGATAGCAGATTATAAATTATATATTGAATATTATTTACATCGTTAAAGAACAATAATAGAATATAAATGATAACTTGAATATATTATATATATATATATCGCTAAAGAACGATAGCAGAATATAAATGATAACTTGAATATTGAATAATTTCGAGGGAAAAATTGTTCCGGGGCCGGGTATCGAACCCGGGACCTTTGGTTAAACGTACCAACGCTCTCCCAACTGTGCTACCCAGGAACTCTACCCGACACAGATTCAACTTGTTTTGCGTTGGTACGTTTAACCAAAGGTCCCGGGTTCGATACCCGGCCCCGGAACAACTTTTCCCTCGAAATTATTCAAATTAACTTTACAGGGAGTTATACCTGAAAGCTTGATTTGCATAATACACGTCACTGTACGTAACAGAAAACCACAATATAAATCACATAGAGTTAGTGTGCACTCAAATGTTGGTTGCTTGACGGTTGTCAGCCCACTTTAAGGTCTGTGGATATAGAGGGAAAAATTGGATCCGTGTCGGGTAGAGTTCCCGGGTAGCTCAGTTGGGAGAGCGTTGGTACGTTTAACCAAAGGTCCCGGGTTCGATACCAGGCCATGGAACAATTTTTCCCTCGAAATTATTCAAATTAACTTTACAGGGAGTCATACCTGAAAGCTTGATTTGCAACTTGAATATTATTTATATAGCTAAAGAATGAAAACAGAATACAAGTGATAACTTGAATATTATTTATATCGCTAACGAACGAACGAAGGAAATAAAATGATAAGTTAAACAAAGCTGGAACTCACAATCTTCGAATAACTAAGCTAGCACTCTACCGCTGATCTACAAGATACAGATATCGAATGACTCCTGTTTAAACACAATAGTTCTGAAACTGCTTTAAATGCGATTCTGCAAGCGCATGCATCGTGTAACATCCCCGTGATCCGAAGTGGACTTAGAAAATATATTCGTTGTTCGCGATTGCGGTCACTTCTTTTTGGTAGCTATACAAATGAGATTTTAAATGCAGAAATGTGACTTCTGTATATTTATGTACATCTTTCAAAACCTACCAGACACTCCGACATAAATAATTAAGGGAATTTAGTTGTTGAAAAATTGATTTACTAGGCCTAATGCAAATTATGACTTATAGCCTATAACTTTGTCAAAGAGAAACCTCTGCTTTTGTCTTAAATAAGAAGTGTAAATAAAATCACATTATTTCACAAAAGCCAGAAGCCAGTGTTTGATGGAAAATGAGGGAAGTAATATTTTCACGGTTAAAAATTGTAGAACCCTAGAATAAAAAAAAATATATATTTTTGACATTTGTAACAGTTCCTCTTATAACCCGATACTCTTCGCCCTCTTTCCCTGCTTCTATTTTTCCTCCAGAACGTGTTACATGTTCATTCCTGTCCATTCAGAACGCCTTTTCCATCGTTTCTTCCTCTACAATCTACTTTATTCCTAGGTTCGAACTTACACAAAGCACTGGTTCGATCTCAATGCATACACTTTTCATCTTCCTCACGCAGAACTCTCTCATAACCCAATCAGAATTCTAAGCCTTCGGAATAAGAATTCTCCGCCAAATCTTCCACCTACCCAGACGCTCCAGAAACAACATAGTTCACACTATAATAAAAAGCTAAGCCACTTTTCACACATCTAAACCACATAAACAGGAAATACACACACTCGGCAATAAACTGCCTATATACACAGCGGATCTTCGTAAACCCACCAAACACAAAAAACAAAACAACACTGGAGGAAATCCTTTACAATTACCATCAGCTCCAACCACGAAACTAACATACACAAATAAAACCGCAACCACCTATGGGAAATTTGAATATTGTCTGAGAGGACACATGATAGCAAAAGAGTGGCAAATCAATTAAATGGATTTGTTCGCACGAAAGTCTTCATAACCAGGCTTCGGTCCTGGGCACAGAAACGCATGAAGTTCAGAACGCATGGTCGATAGTGTTGTGTTGGTCGAGTGAAGTGGGAGATGGAGCGCGCCGTTACTTCATAGTGCGGTACAAAATATATTTCACCCTGTACAGAAGCAGTATATACAGTACATTCCTAGTGTAGACAATGAATGTCTACCATTAAAGCATTAACGTGAGTTGTAGCCTTCAATCAGGTGTCCCTACGTTGAAACCTGTTACACGTACCGCAGCCAAGCAGCAATACACACAACGGTAATGCACATTACGGACCCACCTGTGCTGTTGCAGTCACTCCTCCACACGGGTCATGACGTCATTTATACTCCGTGTACTCGAAACCTCATACTGGTTACTCTGTGTCCCTAGGCCGAAGCCTGTTCATAACAGACGAGATTATTTTGTCAACAGGAAAATTTAATTTAAAAATGAACAAATTAACGAAAAATGTATAAATTAATGAAAAATGGAAACTTAATTGAAAAAAATGAATGGAATGAATGAATGAATGAATGACCACCGGCGTAGCTAAGTCGGATGAGGCGCTTGCCTGCCGATCCGGAGTTGTGTTCGGGCTTGCGTTCGATTCCCGCTTGGGCTGATTATCTGATTGGGTTCCCACGAGGATTTCCCCAACCGTAAGTCGAATGTAGGTAATCTATGGCGAATCCTCGATCATATCTTGCCAAATATGATCTCGCTATCACGAGTCGACGCTAAATAACACAGGTGTTGATACAGCGTCGTTAAATAATCAACTGATAAAAAAGTAAGTAAATAAATAAGTTAAGGAATAAATAAATATGTAAAATTGTTAAAAAAATATGTAAAATGAAATGTACAATAGGCCTATACATAAATAAATTATCCTTCTAACTCCCTAAGCCATTGCAAGCCAAATTATAGTGTAAATTATCAAATTACACCAGAAAATACAGGGTCCGCGAACTACAGTTTAAGAATTGCTGGTCTACACCATTTCATAAATCACTGCTTTTTTCAAAAGACATTGAGACAGTCGATACTGCCAATTTTGACGTAACTACAATGTTGTGTCATTCCGTCTTCGAAATCGATGATAAAATTCTCACCAGCATTCACTACTGTAAACGATAAAGAACACTCTCAAGAGAATTGTCAGTTTCAATCACGTCACCCAACAACCAATGGAGTTTTCTTTTATTCGGTTATTTAACGATGCTGTGTCAATTACTTGGTTATTTAGCGTCGATAGAATTGACGATGGTGACATGGTATTTGAGGAGATGAGGCAGATGATTGGATGTGGGTTACCTAACATTCGCATTATAATTGCAGTTGATAAGCGATCCATTTCATAGTTAAGAACTTTAGAAAATCAAAGCCTTGACCTCTTCAGGACAGGGTCAACTTGTGGAAATATGAGATGTTTTTATGATACTTGCTTCCAAGTAGAATAACTTTTTTTACTTTTGGTTGTGCGTGAGGAATATGTGTTCACAACTGGCAGAAAATTCTGTCAGACTGTTTCTTCCCTTCCGTACAATATATTTGTGCAAAAAGACTTGTTCTACCTTGCGTACGTAAAACACGAATCCAAATCAGTTTGATGTTGAATCAGGTTTACGCATATATCTTCCAAACACTCAACTACATATTGCAATTCTAGTGGCAAAGGAACAGCACTATCCTTCCCACAACACATAGCAATATAAGACAGGTCTATGATAATTTTTTTCGGAGGAGTACACGACCGACGGCTAGCACCTCAGCCTGAGTCTTATTGTGTAATCTTCCTATATTGTGAGGTAATTATTTGAGTCTTTAGGACCGCATTCTTGTGAGTATGTGATTCACTGTTTGGTGTCACCTTATCGATTTAGCTACAGCATCCAGGTCAGACGGAGCCCGCGCAGGCAGAAACGCCCATCCGTCTCCCTGTTGCTGTTCTGCCGCCTCCTCAGATCGATGGCATCTGTTCATAGTTCACGTACTACATCCTGCTGCATCATATATTGATCTGAAGTTCGCAGATACCGCGACTCACGAAGGCGCCATCTGTCTGAGAGAGCTACACTCCGGTGGTCTGCCGCAGTCCGCTGTGAAAGCTCCTATGCGTCCCTGGATCTGTTCACCTCCTCCAGACAGATGGCATCTGTAGGCGCATCGCAGTACCACGTCTATTCGATCTGCTGGTCGACCTGATACTATTGAGGATGATAGATGAAGTTGAAATTAATGAATGCGAAATGAGTCCGAGGTCCAACGCCAAAAGTTACCAGCAATTATTTATGATATGGTTGAAGAGTAAAACCTCGCAAAAAAAAACCAACCAGGTAACTGTATCAATCAGGATTTGAACCGAGGCCTGCTCGTTTCATGGTCAGCCATGCTAACCGTTACTCCACAGCGGTGCCCATAATAAATAATAAAAGAGTTTTAATTATAACTTTTATTATTAACAAAACTAATTTTCGCAAAGCTTGCAAACTAAACTTGAATTTGTAATAATTTGTATGCTGAAACATAAATTAGCGTTTATACATGAAAATATATTCATACCTTGCACTAAGCGAAAGTATGAAGTTAGGCTAAAGTATTTGGGGTCGGAAAAATGTACAAGGTGATCCAAGAATGATGGTGCAAAAGTAAAGACCTCTAGCGAGAGAGTGACAACAATGGTAAAAGATCAATAAATTCATAATACTGAAAGCGTCAGGCCTCAAGTTATTATGTGTTTTATTTGCTAGTTCATGTCATCACCACCAGAGACGTAGTGTAGTGCTACATAAGATAGCGACATGGAAGCAGACAAGAGGATTTTTGCGTCATCGAATTCTCACAAACAAGGGCTGTTGTGACAGTACAGGGAAACTTTAGGATTGAATTTGGTAAGAATTCACCACATAGGAGCTGCATTGCTTGCTGGGTGAGATAATTCGAAACTAGTGGCTGTTTATGTCCTAGGAAATGTTTGGTCGGTCCACAGACTTCATACGTACAGTAAACAGGATACGAACTGTAGTCCTAGCAAGTCAACAGGCGGCTAGTACGGAACTACAGGTGCCATAATCCACGGTATGGCGTATCTTATGGAAGCGTAATAATAGCCATGCAGGATATAACGACTCACCAATGTCGCTCTGGCCCCCGCGATCGCCGGACTTAACCAGCGACTTCTTTCTGTATATCAAAGACTTCTTTCTGTCACCCCCATGTCACAGAACCTAAACGACCTGAGACGACGCATCACAAAGCAGTGGAGTCATTATCCGAGGACAAGCTGGCATGAGTCTGGACAGAACTGGAGTACAGTCATCAACGGGGCCCAAATTGATTTTAGTAGTGAAAGGTAAATTTTTAAGTTTATGCGTTTTCATGTTAATACTGTTGTGTTAAGTTCGTTCAGTCACGAATAAATTGGATTTATTTTTGCACCGTCCTTTTTAATCGCCTTGTTTATCACATGAACGCATAAAGTTTGAGAACCACTGGTATAAACTGTTCGTGTGAGAAAAATTGTTATCTATTACGGAACAAGATTATGCGTCCTATTACAGCCCTTCATGTGTCACTTCAGGTGACACTGTTACTTTTTGCTCCTTTTGAATGTTTCACATGTTCGATATTTGTAGTTACAGTAACCCACATACGCAAGTTACACGAGGCAGGTAAATGCTTCTTCCATCTTCCTGAACTAACACGGAATAGGCTTTCAAAGTTCTATGAATAAGCACGCGTTGGAGAGCCAGAGGCACCAGCAGATGAGAGCAGTATGTTTTGTAGTGAGCCCTCATCATGTCTAATGCATGGGCCTATGTTTACAGTCCGCAGCCCTAGAATAGGAACTGCAATAGCAGTAGCAACTTGAATGCCGGGAAAGTTTCGTAAATTACATCAATAATGCATCGGTTACAACTGTTGGGTAAATGAAGTAGGCCTACCATATATGTTACACAGCTACGGAATATACTCTAGCCTTCCCCGTACTCCCATATACGTATGCATGACGAAATCTCGAATCACGATACATATATAGCACCATACAACACAAGTAGACTCGGCATGCTACGCTGGAATATAAAATGCTGGAATTTCCTATAGCTTTTTTTTTTGTACGAATGAATAAGCAATGGCCAACCCCAGGGTCAAACATAGCCCCTAGAGCTTTGCGCTTGCTTTTATAGTGAATTCTTGATAAGAATGAAGCGGCATGTTTACGAAAGGCTATAGGAATGAAAAAGGAAATATAAAAAAGTTAACTGTAAGAGGTTAAGAAAAATCTTTCTGTTTTTTTTTTATTATTTCTTTTCACAATGGTTTGAGAGTCAAGTTTCACTTGCTGAGATTCTATGGAACAAGGTCCTGACCTGACGCTAATCCCATAGGACAGCGCCACTGTGACTGTTTTCAAGAGTTTTTAGATAAGTTCTCTTTTCAGGCGACAGCACTGACGCCAATGCGATCCCCTATCCGACATTCCGTAAAGTCGAAGGAAAAGTCGTCTTGATACAGTGTATATGAAATTGTTACAGATTTTTCACACAGCTACGCAATTAATTGCGAACAAAATTTTTCTTTCTTTCGTGTGTTATCACTGATCACTGCAGAAATTCTCAGGACACAAACTAGTGAGAAAATGCTTTTCAGTCGACGTGTAGTGGCGGCAAGAACAGTATATTAAAAATCAATATAATCTGCTTTCGCGCCTCTTTGGAACGTCTCAGAAGTTCGCACAATGCGTGTATGGACATAGATATCTATATATCTACCGTTAGCAGAAAACCTCTCCAGAACTCACAAATCTCTTTCACTGAATTTTATTGTTGTGAATTTTACGAAAGGCTGTACAAATTGTCAAGTTTTAATTTCAGATATTTTAAAAACCTAACGGAGTCTGTGCATTGTGGATATAGACTCCCATGCAGTCATATCGAAGGCATCCTACCAGAAGGACGTATCAATAAATGCATCGTTACTGAAATAATTTAATGGAACCTATTTACGTTTGAAAACACTCGATTGACTTATTACAATGGACATGAAGAAGAATCATAGAAAGTACCCTGTTAACTAGACAAGGATAGAAAAATTCATTCTATGTTTAAATGGCTCTAATGTAAACATACAGTTTTGTTCATACATCCATCTGACATGATGTCCTTGATATTCTATTCAAGAGTTTAATTCCTAGGAGACAAAATGGATTTCTCAACAAAATGTATAGGGGAGAGGTTAAATTGTTGCTAAAACTTTGTAAATGAGAAAAACATAGGAGTAAATAGGTAATAAATAAAAGTCAAAGTCTATTATTTTTATTATGTATGTATGTATGTATGTATGTATGTATGTATGTATTTTTTATTTTATTTTATTGAGAACATCAACTGCATGCCCCATTACATAGTAATATTACATGCATTATACTGAACAATTTACACGTGGTATTACAATAATATGCTACAATTTCCTTTTTTCATAATATGAGAGTTGAATGTATGTATGTATGTATGTATGTATGTATGTATGTATGTATGTATGTATGTATGTATGTATGTAGCCTATGTATGTATGTGGATATGTATGTATTTATTTATTCACACTGTAAATGGGTAAATAACCGGCGGTAGTGGTAACTAATTACACACAATAATGATAATTAATAATAAATACAATTAACAATAATACTAATAATAATAATTTATACTAATAATAAATCATAATAATAATAATAATAATAATAATAATAATAATAATAATAGTCGAACGCTTAAAATAACATTTGAAGTAGGCCTAAATCTAATTTGTATCTTAAAACTAAGTCCGAACTAAAACCCACGAGTATGATATGTCCATACCTGCACAAGTACCTTTCAGCACTACACTCATTTCGCTGTCAACTCACTCACTGCACTGGAACTACGTCACATTTCACTGTGTATCAATATTACACTTGTAATGAATGATGATGGAGAATAATTGTTTACATGTCACAGAGGAACCCGAGTATCCGCAGAAAACCCATGTGTTGCCGGGACCACGAGTTTCCCCAATACAAGTTACAGATTTAGAGTAGAGGGAATTTGAATCTTGGTCCCCCTGACTTATGAGTCCAACGCTTTAGCTCTGAGCTACCGTGGCTGCCTAATAATAATAATAATAATAATAATAATAATAATAATAATAATAATAATAACAATAACATTCTTCTTTTTCTTAGTATGACACATCGCTCTATCTTTTATTCACATTTTTTAATTTCTGTGTTACACTTTCTTCTAAATATGTCCGCTACTCTTCCCTATTTATTTTCTCCCACAGAATTGCTCCAAAATTTACCCAGGAAAAGATACCCTAATATATTTGTTTCTTTCAAAAGTTCTGTGTGTTTCGAATTTAATGTTCAGTTTCCACTGGCATACTTTGTCAATTTTGTATGACCATTGTAAGTATTCCTATTAAATTGAATTAATTTTAATGCGTCCTTGAAAAGTTTAATACCTTTAGTTTGTTATGCAAAACTTGAGTCTTGAGCACGTTGAAGTCATTTCATATTGAGAGCACGTGTCTTTTAGAAAATTTCATTATTAATACTAAACCATAAAACGAAAAGTATCTCCAATTAAGTATAAAACCATTACTAATACCACACTTTCATTCCAATTAGCCATTGATCGAGCAAAATTGTAAAAAACGATACTTCTTTGACGGTTTTTATGGGTGCACTCCTGGGGATGAGTATGTAAAAGTACATTTATATTGAATTTCCATTACGTATATAGCTAGTGTTAACCTCCCACCCCTTCTATGCCAGATGCGGTTTGGCTAAATCCATATAGCAGGGTTAGCAAAGGCCTCTGGTTCTACTTTTCACTTTTGTTAATTAAAGTTACGTTAATAAAAAGAGTTACATCGGTGGCGTTACGTTCCCACAACTGTGCCAAATAAAAACAAACGTGTGGCTAATATACCAGAAATCAGTTCGCAACAGAGAAACGAAGGAAAAAGAACAGAAAAATTGGGAATAAAATAACAGATATGAAGCGATGTAGGTTTTCGCCGTGAACTTTCCAAATGCAGAATAGCGATTTCACGTGTTTGACGACACTTTGCGTGTTCCAGTCTTTATCATGTTTAATCTCTTTAGAAGTGTTGGGTTGTTTTGTTTTGATCAACAATAATTAATTGTGTCAACATTAAAATAGAAAAAAAATCTTGGAGGTAAAGAAAATTATAAAGATTAGAAAAAAAAATGTTGAACCAATATGCATTACACTTTACAGAATACTTCAGAAAAATGGAATTACATATCAATGGTATAATTAAAATGAATGAGTGGTAGCTTATGCGCTTTCTGTTCAGGCGGTTCGGGTTCGATTCTCGGCATAAAGAATGAAGAAATTTATCTTCATAGGATGGGACAGAGTTTTGCATCTCAGCGGTAGCCCTGCGTTGTGCTGACCGCGCGTAAAAGAAGGTCCGCATTGTGCATGTATTATGTTAGGTTACGAGAACTTCTTAGCAAATAGGTCAGAGTTCCTCAAAGATAGCAGAGCCCTTAAGGAACAAAGTCTTACATTTCTCAGAGGGTTATTACTTATTACCAGACATCGGAACCTGGATACCTAATGACTGGAACTAAGTTAACGCGTCCCGGAGTTTATGATGGATGACGTCACTCTCGAAAGTACAACCCAGTTCGTAACCAATCTTCCGCCCTGATCGAGGAAACGAAATAAAGTGGACAGAGTACTTCGTGAATTCATAGTGGACAGTTGTCTCGAGATTGTTTCAAGGTGTTCATAGTGTTTAAGTGTACGAGTTTAGATGTATCTAAAAAAATTGAAATGCCGAAGACGAAACAACCTATTCGAGCAGAACTAAGAACTACAATTGATTAAAAAATATGGGAGTAACATTCATGCTATAAGTTAAACGAAGGAAAAACTGTATGTAATGTATAAAAAATGAAACTAAAAATACGAACAACTCAGGCGATTGAAGAAATTGCAATAGTACATCACATATAAAACAAACGTCGAACGTAAATTCAAACTAGAAATGCCTTCAAATATAAGTTACACACAATCAGACATAAATTCAACAGCTTATAAAGATTTGTGCAATATGGTGGTAAGTGGTAAGTACTAACATCGAATTTAATAAATTGAACAATCCATATTTCCGAGAATTTCTAGAAAAATATACCAATCACCATACTGGGTATTCAAAATGTGTCATGGCTCGCTGTATGCCATCATGTGGCTAGCCGATGAGCCTAGAGAATTCAATCTTCCTACACTTCCGCAGAGGTGTATAACCTGTGAGGCAGAGAAGTTGCCTAGCAAGTACGGCGTTCATTCTGAAGAGTACGTACCGATACGTACGGTAACGCCGGTAGTAGCAGGAATGTGAACTGTTTGGAAATACGTACTGTCGGGATATGGGGAGAGGGTTAAGACGATTACTTACGTATTTGTTGACATTAACTTCGACGGTCAACATGGACACGGAGCATTTGATTTGTGTTGTGGAATGTTACCGTACGCAACCGATGATAACAAATACCCTGCGTATGACTTGCCGGCGCAAAATACAGTTCGAAAGAGGTTATGGTAGCACACAGACCGTACAGACCGCCATCTGTTGCTACGACGTTCAAGTTATATCGTACACGTTCTCAAGTTCAGATTGAAGAACGCCTTAAATAATAGGCAACTTCTCTAACATATAAGCTGAAACTCGCTTCAAATCGGTGACCCAACAACAGTGACGTCATGACACACTTTGAAATGAACACCCAGTATACCAGACGAGTCCATACTTCGCAAAAATACTTACCCCTCCCCGTTGTTAAGAACATAAACAAAATTAGAGAACATGTGGGTGGTAATAAAATCTGGGTTTCAATTGATGAAACTACTGATGTTGATGGGGCACCAAATAGTCGAGGACAAAAATTTGTCTTGACATCTGGAAATTTACAAAAGATTGACC
Organism: Periplaneta americana; assembly: GCF_040183065.1. NCBI lineage: Eukaryota > Metazoa > Arthropoda > Insecta > Blattodea > Blattidae > Periplaneta > Periplaneta americana. The sequence goes on from NC_091125.1 coordinate 33,243,800, forward strand.
ATGCAACAATTACCACGCTGTTTGGACATCTACGTACCTTTCATGGTCTCGTGGTTTTAATATGGAAATGTGTTACTCTTTGTTACTGATGCTATCCCTTACATCGTTAAAGCGACAGCTGTACAAACATGGTCAATGTAACCTGACTTGCTCATGCGCTGCATAGAGTGGCGGACGTTATTGGCATGTCATACCCCGAGGTTGACAACTTCATAGCGAAAGTAAAAAAATATTCCGAAAAGCCCCTTCCAGAGAAATAATCCCTAAAATTTCCCTTCCTCCAAGTTCAATAGTGATAAGACGAGGTTCTTGGTTAAATTAGTATTAATATTGAAATTAGTTTCTTCTTAGCCAGTGACCCAGCCAATTTATTTTTCTCTTACTGAGGTAAGTATATAGTGAAGCATATATCCTCGAATGCACTAGCTTGAAAGGATTTCGCAGACTAGTAGTATTGGCAGAATGAAGAGGGAAACATTATGGAATCCCGAGAGGAACATTCACCAACCTGGCTTCACAAATAAAACTACGACCTCTCTAGGATTTTAACTGGGTCATCGTAAGCCAGTTCTCTGCTAATTTAGTTGCTAAGGCGCCTTTAGGTAACATATCCTGGAAATTTGAAAAAAGAAAGTATGTTTTTTAATTTTTTTTTATTTTGAGTCTATGCATATCTAATGAAGTTAAAGCAGTATATCAAGTTTCAGCTTCCTGCCTTTATCACTTTTTGAGAATTTTTTTCTTTAATTTTTTAACCCCCTCTAAAAAAGTGTACTCCTTGTGTCAGAAATATTATTTCAGACCAATTTAAATTTGAGGCTTTACAGTAGCCCTATACAGTTAGAAAATCTGGACTCATTTTCTCTTTGCAAGACACATTGTTTTTGAGAAAAAAAATTGAACTCATAAAATACTTACATTTAAAAAGTTGACTAATTATAATTCTAATTATATAATAATTATTACGAAAAATAACATTTGAAAATGTTAAACATTTTCACTGACTTACAAGGTGTATAATAGAGATGAAAAAAAAAATCATGCCAACTTTTAATTGTGGTACATTCGGGAATGTGTACGCAAAATTTTAAAGATAAAGGTAAAAAAAACTCTGACACAAGAAGTATTTTAGTTCTTATACAGGATCAGAGAAATTCATCATATGTAGTAAATGGGCTATCAATGGAAGCCTTGTCCGAGCCCCTCTCGTAATTGTCTTAAGTGCAGATTTGATTTTCCGCCAACTATAATTAAATAATATTTTTTTCTATAACTTTCACATTTGCATTACTTTAAGATTTCATAATTGAAGGGTTCAGAACCATAGCGGGCCAAGCGCCATTTACTAAAACGGTAGAAAACAAGGGTTAAAATGAAGTTATTGCCATAATTCAATGAAACATATAGCAAGTAATATAAAGTATACACATTAAAGCTAAATTATATGTCAATCTTCATTAAACTATGGTATTCACTTAACTTTCTCCGTTTTTAATAATGGCGCTTGGCCCACTATGGCTCTGAACTCTTCAATTGAAAACTTCCCGGAATAAGCCTGTGACCAACGAAACTGTAAGTCATGTGTCAGGAGACAGAAAAATACAGTAATTTCAGGGGCATATTTTATTAGCTCTGTATTTACTGGAAAAAACCATTTGACTAATCAAGAATACAAGTTTATTCAGCTGTTGGATGCAATAAGTTGTTAGAAATGAATGCCTTAAAATTACTTTTTCAATCTAAGTTAAGGATACCCATGAGTGAAATTTGTAAATCCGAAACTATTCAGTCAATCCTTATGAAATTTTTACCACACATATTCATTGATTGCAATAAAAAACTGACAAAGTTTCATCCTCCTAGGGCTAATAGTTTCTGAGTAATAAAATATTTACTATTTTTTATAACTACGCTACAAAATGCCCCCCGCGTTGTAATTTTATTTGAAATGTTTTGATTTTTGGTCAGGATATCCCCCATGCATATGGTTCTTTAATTTGCTATCAAGTGTTTGTGTAATGTTATTAATTTGACTTGTGGATTTTTTTTTTCTTTTGTGATATACATTTTTCACTCATGGGTATCCTTAAATTTCATTATTATGATGTTACATCCTTTTTCCATGAAGGTCTATTATAGTTCAACTATTTTGAGTTAATATCTTCATCGACTCACTATATATAAATTTCAGATGAATTATTGTAAACGGGAGTGTCTCATAAAAACTGTCCTAGCCAGCATTCCATCTCTTTAAATTGCACATGGCCAAGGCTCGCTGCAAATTGCATTCGGTCTGCTGAGTGGGAAGCTAACGCTCCAACCGTTCTACTAACGGCGAGAGATGGTTGAGCTATCTTCATATAACACAGAGTAATAGCAAGTAACTGAGTGTAATTGGCAAGTGTACCTTCAGGAGTCCATATGCATGACCGCCGTCTATATACGTATGAGCGTAAAGTAAATGAACTAAAGTGTACTAAGGAAAGTGAACGGTGCACCGAGGGCAATATCATGATGGGGATGTGGTGCTTACGGTCAGTGCACAAATTTCAAAGATATCCACACTCCCACTTCCTATGCAAGGTTCAGCGTATCACGGCAACTATGCAAATTTCGTCTCTTCACAGTAGTGAATTGAATTCCCTTAGCTTTATCCTGGCTAATCTTGTACCGCCAGAGATAATGTCATTATACAAATATAACTCACTGACACTTGCAGTACCTTTCCACATATTTACTATAGTACTAGTAGTAGCTACTATATAAACGGATTCTGGCGATCAAGTGATAGTGTTTTCGGCTACAATTCAAACGAACTCGAGCTCTTTACTGTCCTGTATTTGTTTTTTTATTGTCTAATATGGTTATTTGCGCTAAGCTGTTAATATTATCAGGGAGTTCTGTCATTGCTTGTGATTGTGACTTTAACTCGCTAAGCACTTCACGAGAGTAAAGACGGGATATGTCAAAAGTTTATTTTGAAATTTATAATAATAATAATAATAATAATAATAACAATAATAATAATAATAATAATAATAATAATAATAATAATAATAATAATGGGAAGGACATGTAGCACGTATAATCCAGAAATGCATATAGAGTGTTAGTTGGAAGACCGGAGGGTAAAAGACTTTCGGGGGGGGGGGGCCGAGACGTAGATGGGACGGTAATATTAAAATGGATTTGATGGAGGTGGGATATGATGGTAGAGACTGGATTAATCTTGCTCAGGATAGGGACCGATGGCGGGCTTATGTGAGGGCGGCAATGAACCTGCGGATTCCTTAAAAGCCATTTGTAAGTAATAATAATAATAATAATAATAATAATAACAATAATAATATTAATAATGGGCAGGGAATGTAGCACGTATAATCCAGAAATGCATATAGAGTGTTAGTTGGAAGACCGGAGGGAAAAAGACTTTCGGGGGGGGGGGCCGAGACGTAGATGGGAAGATAATATTAAAATGGATTTGATGGAGGTGGGATATGATGGTAGAGACTGGATTAATCTTGCTCAGAATAGGGACCGATGGCGGGCTTATGTGAGGGCGGCAATGAACCTGCGGGTTCCTTAAAAGCCATTTGTAAGTAATAATAATAATAATAATAATAATAATAATAATAATAATAATAATAATATTAATAATGGGCAGGGCATGTAGCACGTATAATCCAGAAATGCATATAGAGTGTTAGTTGGAAGACCGGAGGGAAAAAGACTTTCGGGGGGGGGCCGAGACGTAGATGGGAAGATAATATTAAAATGGATTTGATGAAGGTGGGATATGATGGTAGAGACTGGATTAATCTTGCTCAGGATAGGGACCGATGGCGGGCTTATGTGAGGGCGGCAATGAACCTGCGGGTTCCTTAAAAGCCATTTGTAAATAATAATAATAATAATAATAATAATAATAATAATAATAATAATAATAATAATAATTTATTTATACTGGCAGAGTTGAGGTCATAGGGCATGCTCTTACATTCTCCCAGGTCACAAAATATACAAGCAGTGAAAATTTAACAAAAAGTTAAAGAACAGAATACTAACATGTTACAAAAAAAGTAATAGTAATAGACTAGCATAACAAAATCGACACTATACAACATGAAAATAATACCATAATAGAAAAATGGAAGTAAAATACATTGGGATATAATAAAAAGCAACTCATTTAGTACAAATAGTTAATATGGAAAACATAAGGAAAATTATAACAAAATGTATTGTAATAAAATAATAATAAAAAAAGAAGAAAAGAAATACCAGAATTAAATAAAATCCACAATAAAAAGGATATGACAATAAATTCATCTGGTGATCAAGAGAACAAAAAAGAGGAAAGGAAGAAAAGAAATATATATATTTACAAAAATAATGCAGAGAAAAGGGTATATAATGAAAAGAAATCTGAACTGAAAAAGTATTAATATTATTATTATTATTATTATTATTATTATTATTATTATTATTATTTATAATTATTATTATAAAAATTCAAATATCTTGGAGCCAAAGTAACAAATAAAAATGACACCCGGGAGGAAATTAAACGCAGAATAAATATGGGAAATGTGTGTTATTATTCTGTTGAGAAGCTTTTGTCATCTAGTCTACTGTCAAAAAATCTGAAAACTAGAATTTATAAAACAGTTATTAGTAGTAGTATTTATTTATTTAACCTGGTAGAGATAAGGCCGTCAGGCCTTCTCTGCCCCTCTACCAGGAGATTCCAACTACAATATCAACAATAAAATTACAATTAAGTTAGTATTAAATTTACAATTACAAATAATATTACAATTAGTATTAAATTTACAATTACAATAAAATCAAAGTACGAAAAGATTACCTGAATAATTAAAGCTAGATAATTTATCATAGAGAAACAAAGAATATTTTATATTTACTGAATTACAAATTAAATCTAGAATAACAAAATTGTATAGTGATGAAATTACTGAATATTGAAATATTTTGTGATAGATTAAAGAAACTATTTACAAGTAATCAATTACTGACCAAGAGCCTAGTAAGTTTTCGTTTGAATTCAATTTTATTTCGACAGTCCCTTATGCTAGCAGGTAGCGAATTCCAGAGTCTTGGCAGGGCTATTGTGAAAGAAGATGAGTATGAGGAGGTGCGATGGGATGGTATTGTTAGTATTGTTTCATGACGAGAGCGTGTGTTCAGATTATGGTGGGAAGAAAGGTAAGTGAAGCGAGACGACAGGTACGAAGGAATAGAAGAGTTCAAGATTTCGAAGAGAAAGAGAAGTGAATGTAAATTTATTTTCTTATCTAGTTTAAGCCAACCTATTGCTTCCAGGGATGGGGTAATATGATCATATTTACGAACATTGCTTACAAAACGTACACACAAATTATGAGCACGTTGAAGTTTCATTTTGTTGTCGCTGGAGAGGTCAGTCAGTAAAATGTCCGCATAGTCGAAATAGGGAAATGCAAGTGTCTGCACAAGGGACTTTTTTAAGCAAGAGGGGAGATGAACATTTATTCTTTTTAGCACATGGATAATAGAATATACTTTTCTGCAGGTTTCTGTGATTTGCATGTCCCAGTTGAGATTATTATCCATGTGAATGCCAAGATTTTTTACTGAAGAACTGAAAGGGATATGCACTGTACTTACTTTAACAGGGGAAATGTCGAGGTGTTTTACAGCGTCGGTTTGCCGTTTGTGTCCTAATATAATTGCTTGTGTCTTTCCAGGATTGATTTTAAGACGGAGTTTCTTTGTCCATGTCACAATCGAGTCAATGTCTTCGTTCAATTTATCTATAGCGTCATTTACTCGGTCTAAGCGGGAAGAGATGTAGCATTGAAGGTCGTCAGCATACAAGTGATAGTTACAATGCCTTACATGAGATGTAATATCATTGACATATATTGTGAACAACAATGGTCCGAGTACCAACCCCTGTGGTATACCTGATGTTATGTCAAGCCAGGAGGAGCTTCGATTCCCGGATACAACACATTGTTGTCTTTCCCGTAAGTAGGATTCGAACCAACTCACAGCAGTCTCTGACAAATACATATTTCTCAATTTATGGGTGAGCAGGTCAAAATTTACAGAGTTGAAAGCTTTGCTAAGGTCAAGAAGTGTTAGTATTGTTACTTTATTAGAGTCGATTGCTTCACGAATGTCTTCGGTCACTTTAAGTAGAGCAGTGCTTGTGTTGTGTCCAGCTCTGAAACCTGACTGATACTCGTCGAATAGTTTGTGTTCGTTCATGTAATTAGTAATTTGTCTGTGTACGATTCTTTCCAGTGCTTTTGAAATGGATGGCAAGATACTGATTGGTCTATAGTCGTTCGGGTCGGTGGGAACTTTGACTTTTGGAAGAGGAAGAACGAAAGCTTGCTTCCATATATATTATATATTATCGGTAGTTCTGTATAATTTTGAAACTTGGATTCTCACTTTAAGAGAGGAACAGAGATTAAGGGTATTTGAGAATAAAGTGCTTAGGAAAATATTTGGAGCTAAGAGGGATGAAGTTACGGGAGAATGGAGATCGTTACACAACGCAGAACTGCACGCATTGTATTCTTCACCTGACATAATTAGGAACATTAAATCCAGACGTTTGAGATGGGCAGGGCACGTAGCACATATGGGCGAATCCAGAAATGCATATAGAGTGTTACTTGGGAGACCGGAGGGAAAAAGAATTTTGGGGAACCGAGACGTAGATGGGAGGATAATATTAAAATGGATTTGAGGGAGGTGGGATATGATGATAGAGACTGGATTAAACATTACAATAAAAATGCTTATTTTGCATTCTTTAATAACATTTTAACTTGCGGTACTACAATTTAGTATAATGGAAATGGCATCTGAAGTTCTTGAATTGCAAAATATAGTCGTATTTTGGCTGGCTCGGCATCTGATGCCCATTTTAAACACTTATTTAAAAAGAGAAGGTATTAGTTATTCTTAATGTTTACATTTTAACTGTCAAGTGAATAGTAAAGAGAATAATAATAATAATAATAATAATAATAATAATGATGATGATGATGATGATGATGATGATGATGATGATAATAATAACACTTACCTCCGTATCAAATGTTCATAGTTATCTTACAAGGCAAAACTATTATCTTGTGGACCCCAATGTCAGAGTGTTATAATAATTTAAAAACTAGTACAACTCGACTGCCATCATTTTATTTAACAAATTACCGGAGAAGTCTTCAATTGTTAGATTTTTAAATTTAAAAAAGGCAATACATAAATAGCTTATCGGTAATCCTTTTTGTTCTTTAAATCAATTTTTAGCTAGGATATGATAATGTATTTTAATAAATGTTACTATAAGGAGGATAGCAATGGGAAGAGAAGCTTTTAATACAAAAAGGAGCATCTTCTGCACACCTCTGGAAAAAGGACTGAGGAAGAGAAAGAGACTAGTGAAATGCTTTGTGTGGAGTGTGGCATTGTATGGAGCAGAAACATGCACATTACGACGAAATGAAGAGAAACGAATAGAAGAATTTGAAATGTAGATATGGAGAAGAATGGAGCATGTGAAATGGACAGACAGAATGAAAAATGAAGTTGTGCTGGAAAGAGTGAGAGAAGAAAGAATGATGCTGAAACTGATCAGAAAGAAAAAAAGAAACTGGTTTGGTCACTGGCTGAGAATAAACTGCCTACTGAAGGATGCACTGGAAGGAATGCTGAACGGGACAAGAGTTCGGGCAGAAGAAGATATCAGATGATAGACGACATTAAGATATGTGAAACATATGCGGAGACTAAGAGGAAGGCAGAAAATAGGAAATATTGGAGAATGTATATGTATGTATGTATGTATGTATGTATGTATGTATGTATGTATGTATGTATGTATGTATGTATGTATGTATGCTGTATTTCGCATTTTCTTGTGTTTTATTGTATTTGATGTTGAACATTTCTATAGTAACATACTGGTTGCTTACAACAGGTCTGTATATAATAATAATAATAATAATAATAATAATAATAATAATAATAATAATAATAATAACAATAATAATAATAATAATAATAATAAGTGAAGATTCATTTACCTCCTTTCATCGGAGGAAGAATGCAGTAGGGTCATGTTTAGGCTTAGCGCTGTAAGCCGAAAGGTCGTGAGTTCGATTTTCAATATAAGGTTATGGATTTCTCTATCGATGTAATCCTTACGGTCGCACTGGGATTCTGCTGTTCACTCAACCTCTAACAGAAATGAGTACCAGAGTGTATTTCCTTGGAAGTGGCAAGCATACAGTATACGACTGACATCTGTTACCAATTCCGATTGTCTGCAATATAGGAAGCCCTATTCTCTCGCTTCTTGTCGATGTAATTTAAAACGTTTATCTTGTTTTCACTTGCTTGTTTCAATTGAAGAAACAATACGATAAGGTTTTAAATGTAAAATACGACTGAATCTGCATCAGAAATGAAATCCATGACTATTGTAGATTATACATTTATTTTGTTTCGTTATTCTTAGTTACATTTTCTAAAGGTATAGGTAGAATGCATTGAAGGGTTATTTGAAAAAAAAAAACACCCATAGTCCAAAAACACACATTTTCAGAATAAACAAAAAAGTATCTGGCATGGGTGTTGTTGACACTTCAAGCACAGTCTAGTACTGTATATACAGTCACGAAGCTTGAGTTGTGAGGGTGCTAGGAACACTAGACTGTGCCGGTACTATTTCACATTGTCTGTAATGAGGCGATATTAGCGATCCTAGTGGTTAGCAACTATCTATGGATGCATATTTACTACGTACTGAGCTTCGTGACTATATACTAGACTGTACTTCAAGTATGACATTCATCATGCCATTTCTTAAGGTCTTATAGAAACTTGGGAAAACTAAAGTACGTTTATAACTTAAATTGCCCTATAGAAATGTGTAAGTGAAGGTAACTGTGGACGGTGGTTGTTTTAAAAAAAATACTCTGTTGTGGTTGATCTTATCTTCTTTTTCTTTATTACGAGTGTATCATGCTTCTCCTCCTTTCGATGCTTACGTTTCTTCCATGGGGTTACTTCCATAACTAATACAACAATTCACGCGCCAAAGTATTTTCCTCTCAGGTGCCTTTTCCCGCGTACGTAAGAAGCAGTACTGCGAATCTACTACAGTTTAAAATTGTATGGATAAATGCTTCAAGGATATTCATTCATTCATTCATTCATTCATTCATTCATTCATTCATTCATTCATTCATTCATTCATAATGTTCTGCCCAAGGGCAGGTCTTTCATTCTAAACCTAGCATTTTCCAGTCTTTTCTATTTTCTGCCTTCCTCTTAGTATCTGCATATGAACCATTATATAATATCCTAATGTTGTCTATCATTTGATATCTTCTTCTGCCCCGAACTCTTCTCCCGTTCACCATTCCTTTTAGTTCATCCTTCAGGAGGCAGTTTCTTCTCAACCAGTGACCACAAGGTGATATGAATTGAAATATTTGTAAATGCTACCATCGTCCTGGTTGGATATTGACTGTTTTCACAATAAAGCCTTTAGACTTTAGACTATGGTTATTTGTTGAAAACCACTGAAAATTTCCACTCCTATAACATAAGCCTATGGTGTTTTTTCCCCTAGCAACTAATTCTGTTAATGGTCGCTACAATACGCTCATCATGCGCCTAATATCACAAATTTGTAGTTTTTGGACTATGATTTTTTTTTTCAAAAATCCCTCCAATTCTTAGACGAATAATGGGCGACGATAACACTGGAAACATTTTTTTCTCATTTTCTGTTTCTTGACATTTTTAAACTATTTCTAAGTGCTTTTAGTTGCCGATTTCCTGAAATCGGTCCTTCTGTACATGATATAGGCCTAGATACCATGCTATTTGAAACTTTGGACTTTTGCAGAAAAGGAAATCGTTGTTTTTTATAGTGGTTTTAGATGGAAAACGATGCTTGTTAATACCATAATCAAACCACTCATTATGTTCTACAAACATAATTTTTCTATACATTCGTAGTTTTTTAACCTAAATTATTTCTCATTAAAAACACCTATTGATCTAATTTATAAAATGAGATCATGCCTTCTTCAAGTACACAAATGTATAAACAAGCTTGACGCCTTCTATTATGAATATGGCTGGTAAATAGTTCCATGTCAGAGATACAATATAGATAACTACTTTTAAGTTTCTCATGGCGACCAAAGCAAGAAAGGGGCTCTGATATTGTATGTATGTATGTATGTATGTATGTATGTATGTATGTATGTATGTACGTCATAATTGTGGGAAAATGCTACATGACTAGCAAAATTAGTAGAATACGAGGTATATTAGGTGTGAAAGAGTTGATGACATAATTTACACTACAAGTGTCGATAAAGAGAAAGTAAGATCGATTTTTTTCTCGAAATATTTACTTTATTTGACGGGCATGCTAACCAAATGAGTTCACTAGTAGATACTAAATTTGAACAAATTCCGTTCAGTAGTCCAGGTTCTATTAGACAGTCAAAAGTCGTACTAAATATTACTGTTTTGATATAAGGGATGCTAGAAATTGTATTTAAAAAATCTGTAAGTCTAGTTTCAACTACACTAGGCCTAACTGTCATCTATGTATATTTTGTACGAGGAAGTTAAGTGAGAATTTAGTATCAGATATGAGAAGAGAAAACAGGAGCATGAAAACGAAAGTAAATTAAAGAAATACAGAAAGCTGATCATTATATTTTATCCCAAGTTAAAATTAACTCCACAGTCGCATACTGTTTGGTCGGGACATAGCACAACTTATCGGTGGGATCAATACGGGATGTGGGTCATTGGAGGTACCATTGGAAGGACAGCGTTTCTCGAATCCCATGGATTAAATTTAATCACTCGATGAATGTTAAACTATAGATTTAAGCTTATCGTATGAAACCAATGTTTTATATACAATAAGTTCCGACAAATAACACAAAATACAAGGAATTCTGGGAAATTCGACGCTTTCATGTTTACTGATGTACAAATTGATGGTTGAGATCTTTTCCGGCGAATTCCTCGTGCTCTATCCCATCCCATCCGTCAGTGCAGAAAACTGATTAAAACTACTTTCCAGTAGAATTCAATTCCGTATGTTTAGATCTAAGAGAAAGAGGTTTACCATTAATTGTGAACTCCTGTAGTGTAATCTCTTCAGTTCCTACTCGTTACACTCATAATTTATATGATTAAATACGTACAGAAATACTAGCACTTTCCCATCAAAATTGTAAGTATAAAGCACATTATTCGAAAAACTAAAATATCTCATTTTCACTCTGGTGACGCGATTTCAAACCCTGGCGAGTTCAACAGTTGGATTTGAATTTCGAAGATTCAAATCCGGCTGAAGGTGGTAGATCATAAAGATGATAAAATCTTTAGCATGAATTCTTTCTGAAGTAAATTTAGCCATACGTTGAATTTGGACGCTAAATGACATCTGCTGTTAGAAGGGATACTGTTACTACTAAGTTTTTCTTTTTTCTTATTGGGTTATTTTACGACGCTGTATCAACATCTGAAGTTCTTAGCGTCTGAATGAAATGAAGGTGATAATGCCGGTGAAATGAGCCTAGGGTCCAGCACCGAAAGTTACCCAGCATTTGCTCATATTGTGTTGAGGGAAAACCCCGGAAAAACCTCAACCGGGTAACTTGCCACCGGGTCACCAGGTTTCCCGGTCAGACGCGCTGACCCTTACTCCACAGGTGTGGACAACGTTTTTCTTTGTTCTAGCTCACATGGCTGGTAAGTGTTTTGGAATGTGTTATAGAATTCTTTGGTATTGTCGGCCACTTTTTTTTTATTATTATGAGATAATATATTAGAAAATTGGTGGAATGATGATAGAAGAAAATCTGCTCCAATCCGTCTTTGCCTGCTGCAAGATCCACTGTAATTCCGAGATTTGAACCTAGGTTTTCGACGTGGAAAGCCGACAGTGTAAATGTTCCGCTACGATACATCCGTATTATTGTACCAATAAAATAAATAGACCAGATGGAAGTGTATTTCATCGGAACAAATCCACCAAATATTCATTAGACTGGATCTGTTTTAATCATGTAGGCCTGTACTGTGGGGGTATTTTAAAATATGTTTGATCTTCAAATTACAAACTTCCCAATCTGCGATGTATTATTGGGCTGATGGATATTGAAGTTTATTTTATTTCCGTAATAGTATTTAATTACTGTTTCATAAATCCATCGCTTTTCGAATAAGCTTATCTATTTGTTTATACATCATTATTAATGCCGAAGGTTATAATATTACAAACAGAATGAATTTGTACGAATAACAAACGTGTAAAATATTGCTTCTGGGATAAAAATCATGATATTGAAAGGTTTGTGTTCATATCCAGACACTAATGAAGCTTTGCTTTCATGGAAAATTAATTAGTTGCCACAAATACTGAGTTTTATATATAGAAAACTATTCGTGTGATGATTTTTACCACAACTTTAGGCTTCCCTCAGGCAGTTTAGCTCTTGCAATTGGGATGGGACAGACCTTTCTTTCTTAATGTTGCACGTGCTGCAGACACACTTGGAGTTCTCGTTTCATTGTATAGAGTCCTGATTCTCTGCTAGTTTCTAAATTTACGTCTTTCGACAGAAGCAGACAATGGTTTGCCATTTCATTCTTCAGACACGACTAACAAGTGTTACTATGTTAGACAATAACATCAGCTCTTCGAGTGCCGCGCTGATTGCTGCAGTGCGTCCTTTAAATCGATAGTTCTGTGTTTAATTTTGGATGACTCAGCATCTCAGGCTCTTGCTAACATGTTAATGTTTTCATATCGTATTTCTGAGACTGTGAGAATAGATCAGAGTGTGATTATCGATATGGAAACCGATAGGCGTGCAACATCGATATTTTCATGAATAAGTATCATTAGTATATATCAATACGATGTATGTAGGGCCTGTATGATTTAACATATGTGACTATCGGCTTATAATCTGACGACAAAAGTAATTACTTCTGGTTTTTATTTGAGGAATAGGAAAAAAAAAACCTGCTATTAATGTCATCAGTAATAATTCGTCAGCACAATTACTGCGATATATAAACGAAGCAGTAATTCCATGAAAGATTAATCCTCCACTGAAATGGAGAAAAACAGCGGGCAATTGTTTCTCCATAATTAATTATCTTTACCCCTGAATTATTATGCAGTTCCAACAAGTTTTGTGCCTACCAAAAGGTTGTTTTTTATTTATTGCAGACGGAATTTTATCTACATGTCGTTCCTCGCTAAAACCGAAACCTGCCAATACACTCTTACGAATAAATAATGGTGATCTTTAATAATCAAAGTTGATAATTAATATGAAGTTTATGTTAAAATGTTGACAAATTTTCTCAATGTTTCTTCCATGAGACCATAAATAGGTCTACTTATTGATGTGTCAAAACATTTTCATTGTTTTATAGATATCGATATGTGTAATATATCGATATGTATCGTTCATACCTGTGGAGTAACTGCTAGCGCATCTGGCCGCGAAACTATGTGGCCCGGGTTCGATTCCCGGTCGGGACAAGTTACCTAGTTGAGGTTTTTTCCGGGATTTTCCCTCAATCCAATATGAGCAAATGCTGGATAACTTTAGGTGCTGGACCCCGGAATCATTTCACCGGAATTATCACCTTCATCTCATTCAGACGCTAAATAACCTAAGATGTTGATAAAGCGTCGTAAAATAACCTACTAAAATAAAAAAATCTATATGTATCTCCTTTATAGATTTATCGAAATCAATAACATCGCCATTATACCGATATAATATGAGCCTTCAGAGCAGAGGTGATGTAAGTCAAAAATGGGTAATGAGGGTTAAAGTAAACATTCTGTAAAATACAGCGCAAAGTAGCAATTAATATTCAATTTATTTAAACTATTAGTAGTCGGTGGATAGCACGAAGGACATATTAATTGCTACTTTGGGCTGTATTTTACAGAATATTTACTTTAAACCTCATTACCCAATTTTGACTTACAACATTTCTGCTCTGAACGGCTCACATAATGACGATAAGCATATTTACCACTAGAATAGTCCATCAGTCAGATAAACTTTTGCTTCGTGCCTCTTAGATGAAAGAGCCGATATTGAGTGGTCGAGGTCAGCTATTCCGGGAAGTTCAGACTCTAATTCTGCTTCTGTCGTTACCGACCTCCCAATTTCATTCTCCATTCACTTTCGTTGATCATAAGTCGTCTGCTTCCTACTCGTCTATGGCTTTACGTTGAAACCAAGTCATCATTTATTTCAGGCACATTTGTTGAAAGTCCCTTCGTACCACATGCCCTGTCCACCTTCATTTAAGGCCACTGGTGCGGCGACTGCTTCGTCTTTGATCCCATTGCTTTCTCTCACTTCGTGTTCCTAATTCCATCTATCAAACCAGTATCTAGAATAATTCTATCTACAATATGTTTTGTTGGCAAATAGTTAAATTATCTTATCTTTGTCTGGAAGTAAGATGGATTATTTTTAATATCCGAGATAAAATGTTTACGCTCAGATGGTAACGAATTGAATATAAAATAGTCTAGGACTTTTTTTAAGGTAAAATAAATTATTATAAATATTTCCACAGAGCTAACGACTTCATAGCTGAGTACCTGGTTCTAATGAAATGCACTGGTACACTAATTAACATGGAGGCATGAGATAATTACTGTCTGCCATTATAATTTCACTTTCATTCATATCTTCCCATTAAAAATAAATTGTAAGAAACCGCAGAGGAACTTTAACACTACCGTAGTCCACACCTGTGGAGTAACGGTTAGCGTGTCTTACCACGAAACCAGGTGGCTCGGGTTCGATTCCCGGTCGGGGCAAGTACCTGGTTGAGGATTTTTCCGGGGTTTTCCCTCAACTCAGTATGAGCAAATACAACTATCGTTGCTGGACCCCGTACTCATTTCACCGGCATTATCACCTTCATTTCATTCAGACGCTAAATAACCTGAGATGTTGATATAATGTTATAAAATAATCCACTGAAATAAAAGAAGACTAGCCTAATGCAGATTAAATTAGATTGTAATTATGTAGGCCTACTCTTTCCCAAAGAAAAGATGGGCAGTTTCTTGGTGGTTGAAAGTCTATGTTCTATAGCACGATTCATACGATACTATTTTTTGTCAGTATTTTGGAACGCACCTCCCTGCTGTAAGACCAAAAGGGTGGACAAATTATTGTCTTTCCATCTCGTCCCGGTGGCTCAGAGGTTAGTATTTAAATGTAGTTCTTATTGTTAATTAAAATCAATCCCTTACTGCTTTTTGTTTAAAACATTTTATGTTTCATTATTTAGAAAAAATACCCCACTTGCAATATAATTGTAAGATCTAAGTTATATTGTTATTTTTTAAAATATTTCTAAAATAATGACATAAATTGAAAATGTTCTACATTACAATTGCGGTTGGGAAGGGAATAAAAATAAAACTAAACAAATCGTCTTTTGTTTGTAAACAAATCGTCTTTTGTTTGTAAACAAAATAAAAATTAAAGAGTTTCTTTTATTTAGCAACCTACCTATGTCTTTGATACCTGTATCATTTCGAAACTCATGAAAGAATACTAGATTCACATTTAACAAGAATACATTTCTATAATATTTATTATCTAATTATTTACAAAATATTGATATTATTCTTGAAGTTTTTCAAGTTAAGTTTCGGAATGACTTCAAATAATAAGTCAAATACTATGTTGTATGTATAGTCAACAGTACGAAAACAGGTTGAAAACTTATAAGTGATACCAATAAGACATCACTCATGAAGAAACGAAGCCAAGAGACAACGGGGTAGGGTTGACAGTTCCTTCCCAGCGTCCCTCTATTCAATTAAATTTTCTGCTTCTATCCTCTGGATTTCCCTCCGATCATCATTAGTATCGTCTTGTATCTGGAGCTTAGAATATTCCAACGGCCTAATCTTTCTTTGATCAACTGTATAATATCTGCAGTGCTTGGGAAAAATGACACAAGTCAGTTTCCACAAACCTTTTTTGATAATTTATTGACAACTTACGGAACATCTGCTCGCTTGGAAAAAAATTCATAAGTATTTCTCCCGTTACAATAATTCCTACAGAAAAAAATCAAATCGACATAAACCAGTGTAAGTTGTCAATAAATTATCAAAAAAGGTTTGTGGAAACTGACTTATGTCACTTTTCCCGAGCACTGCAGATATATCCTTTGTATTAATTCAACTGTAAATTTATTGGTAAATTTATTGCCTTCAGTCAAATATGCATGTCATGGATGCGAAAGTGCACAGGGTGTCTGACTCAAGCAGTTCATAAATAGTTTTAGGCATCAAGCACAACACGATTAGGAGTAGACATTTTTGTCATTGAAATTCTGTAACTCGCAGCGCTTCTATTTTAGCCTTAATGACTGAAAACAGCTAAAATAATACATATAAACGGGTTGATTTATTAATATATTGTTTCATAAGATGAATTTGAGTAAAGGAACATTCATTTCTTATGTGCTGATTACTCAAGATAGTTAATGGCTGTCAGCTAGAGTACTGGGTTCTATGAATATTTCGACTGCCTGTGAGGGTTCGATTCCCTGTTCTTCCTTTCGTACCCTTTAATGTTGAACTCCGATAGCAGATGATTTTAGAAGTTTCTAGTTAATACTACCTTAAAACAGAAATGTGTAATCGATTAAACATAAAAGCTTGAATCCTGTCTTAGGTAATCATTTACGGTTCGAATCTCTGAAACTCGTAACAGCAAAAGTAAATGATAGCGGCAGAAGAATTGTATATCGTCGTTGTTCCTGCAATAACTCCTATGTGACATTATTTATCGATTTTCATATTTTTGCTCTATTAAATAACTTAAATAGTGATACAGCAAATAATAAAATCTCCTATATGTAATTATATTTATTTGTTTCTAAAATGTAAGAATTCACAGTCTCCTATATACGACTGCCATAGGATGAATAAATGTGTTTTTTCTTCCTACTGAAAATTTTTATATTTTGCACATAGGAGTTATTGCAGGAACAACGAAGATATAAGATATTGCAGCAAGCAGTATACATCGATATTGTCTAGCTTAATGCCCGCTGTCATTGATCTCGTATGTCGTAGACCATTTGATATATTGTATTCTGAATCCAATGGTTTTTGAGTTCTACCCAGGTTGTGACATTCTCGTGATAGTGTTAGAAGTGACATATTCAAAATATCTTTAAATAAATTAATAAATTGTGTTAAAACTCTACGCTGTCTATTCTTTACAGGTACCTCCCTATTAGGCTATGTCTGTTATTTATTCCGAATGAAACAAAACATATTAATTTGTGGGATTGGAGATAACTTACGTACGTATTAAGAAATAATATGAGAAGAGCAAATAACTCAATAAAACACTCTCCAATGAAAAACGTGACTATAAAAAACATTGTAAAGCCGAAAGAAAATAAATAATTAACATAACAGATTGGTTGCACATGCTTAACTTAAAATTATCACAGGAAAAATAAAATTCGTAACATTCACGTGATGATGTCAGTGGACGTTATGCACACCCCTGATTCCGCCTGCGAAACCATTAAGATCTCCCATATGTCTGGACTGATATTTGGGCTACTAGACTAGACGGCAGTTCGGAAGGCGGTCGGCTGCTATATGCGCCGTAGAATTTTTGGTATGTGACGTCACAAACTTGTACAGTAGAACCAATCAGAATCAGTCTATAACAAGTACTTCCAGAGTTCGTTTGTTCACGTGTGAGTGTTTCAATACATTGCATAAATAAAACTAACATTTACTGTGTACGTGTAAGATAAATAAATGGAAGATGAGACCGTAAAAAGACAAGTATTACACAGGCAGGCGCGGAAAATAGTGTTTAAGATGTATAATTATTTTAAAAACGTTGACGAGTAGACCGCTACCGGCCATCTTGATGCTGACTGCAACGTTGCCAACACGCAAGACACGACTGCAGAAGCATGTGGTGTGGAATTGAGAACCGTGCAAAGAATATTGTTAGTGAAGGAAACAGGATTTGTTTGGTGTCATGCTTACAGTAATCAACGGCTAAGGTCATTACTGTCTTTTGATAATTTAAATTCTCTCCTGCGCTATTTCTATTGCACGTGCGCGTGAAATACGATGTGGCAATGTTGTACGCTGCCTTGCTCTCTCTGTCTCTCTCGACGAAAACGCTAGCAGACTACCGCCTTCCGAATTGCCGTCGACTATAAACAAAAATGAACGGCCTAAATCAGACACCTTGTACATTTATGATATACGTATTTCTAGTGTAATATATGAAGTATTCACTTCAGAATATATTTCTTTCTAACAGCAAGTTGTTCCATATCCCTCAATACAATTCTTCACTTGACACGGTACACATAACCAAAAGTTTTACTTGAGTAGGCAATCTTCTCGAAAGTAGAAGGAAATAACGCTTTTCACTCTTGTTCCTTTGTACAGGAGTTTTCTATGTGATCCATCCCCTTTATTGATTGTACGAAAAAAGTAGATATTACTTTGCTTGTCGCACTTCCCCCTTCACAACTGAAGTGTGGATCGAAGTTTTCAAAGTGGATATTATCCACGCTCCATTTCCCAAGCTGTCGGAACTGGGATCCGAACTCGCAGCAACCGGCCGGCATCTTCCTCAGAGATGTTTTCCTTGTTGTAAATCAGCGCCTCTTTTCAGTCCGCATCACGAGCTCCAATAAAACTATACAGAGCGAGAGGAAAAGAAATAAAAAGGAGGCATAGAAGAAGGAGGCCCAGAGATATATGCAGTAGACATAGAGACTGGAGAGAGCTAAGACAAGGGACTTGGGATTACCGCACAGGCATGGCGGAAATGGGAACGAGTGGGTGGAGAGAGAACTTTTGTATATCCCTGGACATATTTTTACGCGGATTTGTAGTTTTCAAAGACTTTTTATAATTTAAATACTTTTAGAAGAGTACTGAAAAACCTGTGTATTGTAGTCTAATGGATAGCATTTCGTCAGTTGTATTAGGGCCATTCCATGTCAACAGTCTGGTCTTGGATCTAAACAAATTATTTTCCATATAACGTCTATTTCTGTATGTTAGAATACGCAACATAGTCCAGGAGACATGGATATAATTATCAACAGTAATTTCACTAGAGGTTTTGATTTATCTAGAGAAAATCAAAACTCGAGTGGGATTTAATTGACTATTACACGATTAGAAGAAAGTATATAAAGATTATAAGTAACAAAGTACTCCAATACAATAAAATATTAATTGACTTACGAAAATAAACCTGTCTTCAAATGTATTATTGCACCATTACGCTAGATGGCAGTTGTGCCAACTATGGAATCTTCATTGAACTCTGTAGACGGTTACTAGTCAAGAAAGCTTTGTTGATTCAGTTTCATTTTTATTAAGACAGTTGCATTCCACTTCAATTATCGGAATCCCAGTAATCAACGTCACTTGACAGATGATTTTCAATAAATCTTAATATTAAACTATCTCTGATACGTGACTATCCATAATATCATATAGCAGAAGCTATAACATAACCTAATATACACAAGTGTTAGAAAAGTTTTAATTAACGACGACGACATAAAAAATAAACATGAATAATTTTAAAAGGAATAATTATTGAATGTACAATTTTCAAATTTGAATGTGGTTGGTGGTTCAACTGATATTATATTGGACGTATGCGTAATAGAAGTGGAACTCGTTGATTTAGGCCTACATGGTGTATTCAACTTATTCAGGATTGCAGAATGAATAATTTTAAAAGGAATAATTATTAAATGTACAATTTTCAAATTTGAATGTGGTTGGTGATACAATTGATGTTATATTGGACGTGTGCGTAATAGAAGTGGAACTCGTTGATTTAGGCCTACATGGTGTATTCAACCTATTCAGGATTTCCGAATGGTGCTCTTCATTTATTTGTAAATCGCATTCCAGAAGATGCATAGATATGATCAGTGATTTTTATTAATTCTTGTTCTTGAATGCCAATGCGAGTCATATTTGAAACTGCTGTGCATCGACTGGAGTGGGTTGTAATTTTATGTATGTATATATATATATATATATATATATATATATATATTTTTTTTTTTTTTGACGTCCAGACCAGCACAGTTTCAAATGTTGGCAAACAAAGAAACAAATGCTAGGGACGCGATAAAATTAAACAAATGCTAGGGACGCGATAAAATTAAATAAATGCTAGGGACGCGATAAAATTGTGCGATAAGCAGCCATGATTGGTCGAAATACGTCCTTTCGTACCGTTTTATTGGTCAAAAGTAGTATGACGTAGTAAGAGTGTAATAGTCATTTTAAAATAAAAATCTACATGTTACCATAAACAGCACAATTAAACTTCGGTAATTTCACTCGTGGTTTTGTTTCCTATGTTTTCTATAGTGGGAGTTCATGGATGTGGCCAAAGAGGAAAGCTGTATCTATGGAGAAAGCTTCTGTCGTAGTTAAAAAAGTAAAACATCCAAGAGTTATAAATAAGCGTAGACAATTCGTTTTTGTTTGAAAGTAATTAATTTTCACAGTAAAATCAAACAGTAAAACTTTGTGACTATATTTGAGTCCTTTTATATCTTTAATTAGTTGTATTTTCAAATGTTTGGAGAAAATAGTAATAATATAATTGAACTTTCATATTTTAACTATTTTGTCAAACTCGTAACGTCACACCCGTAACATGTTATAAATAGTCTGTATGTCTTTAATCAAAAGCAAATCCAAGTTTAAAAACAGGTAATGTTGCCCTAAAAATCTTATAGATAGAGATAAAATAAGTCCTACTCTTTGAGGACTTACCAATTAGCAGAGTTACTGAATGAACTACATGAATGCTCAATGCCAATGGAAAATGTTGTCACACCCGTAACATTTAGTCTTCCCCCTCCACCTTTTTTTAGACAAAAGAAATGGATTTCATAATTATGGATCAACAACTAGTTAACTATATTATATATATCCTAGCTTTATCAACTGCCTACAAGATAAGAAACTGACATAATTTTCTTTACGTAAAACAATTAATTTTACTCTTACATAAATTCCAATTGTAAGTAGTACCTTCATCACGTGGCTTCTGTGTACATCGATTAACTCATCCATTCATTCTCGTTCGGTTTTCTTCGTCTCTGCACTGCCTCTGCTTCGCATGTCATTGTTTCTTTTGAGATTCCGTCCGAATGAATTATTTTCACAGCCAAGCCTCTTCACCTCAGTGTCATACAGTATTGTCTTTTTAGCCTTTTTCATTTGTCGAATGGAGTATTCCTTATCTTTCTTTTCGCGATTTCCTAGCTGCCCTTCTTTAAAAATATATTTCTATTCTACATGATTTATTACTTTGACATGTACGAAATATCTAAGTTTCACCACCGTATATTGAAATACTACGAATTAATGCTTGGTAGATAGGAGATTTTGTCTTTTTTAAATGTACTCGTAGTGCATATATGAAGCATACATGGACCTTTACCTGAAAAACTACACTTGCATAGAGCATACATTTTATCTTTCCACGCCCGCGGAGGTAGAGCGGAAGCGGCAGTGCACAGCATATCTGCCCACATGCGAGCGTGAAAGATAAAATGTATGCACTACGTTCCGCAGAACTTAATTCTACATGCCTATTGCCTTTCTTCCATCGTTTCACATTTCTTCAATTTCTTCTTCTTCTTCTTCTTCTTCTTCTTATTATTATTATTATTATTATTATTATTATTATTATTATTATTATTATCACTAGTAGTATTACTGTTTTCACTTCATTATTTAACGACTCTGTATCGGCTACTAGATTATTTGCGTCGATGGGATTGATAATAGCAAGATGGTATTTGATGAAAAGAGGCTGAGAATTCACGATAGATTACCTGACATTTTCCTTACTGTTGGGGAAACCTCGAAAAAAAACCAATTAGGTAATCAGCCCAAGCAGGAAACGAACCCACGCCCGAACGCAACTTCAGATCAGCAGGAAAGCGCCTTAGCCGATTGAACTACGCCAGTAGCATATTTTTGTTCTTATTGTTATCATTTTCATCTTTCAAAGCTATAAAAGCTCTTTGTTACTGAATTGACGAAATATTTTAATAAAGTATATGTATAGCCTTCAGGAATTGCAGCCATGCGATACTGTGAGCAGAGTAAATTTCTGCTAGTGAGTTTTCGATTATGTTAACAATGATACTATTGATCAAAATTTAATTTTTTCATGTATGAAGTATGGTTTTATTTACAAGATCATGTAGTGACACAGAACAACAGATACTGAAGTGCAGAAAAACCCGATCTTAAGATTTTAAATAGTCTTCATATCTTTTACAAAGTTATCAAAATATCAAAGGTTTAGTCTTTATGTATCGAATATGAATGAGGTCTCGCCCACCTCATTGCATATTACATGACTAGTATGAACTAGTCAGTTTGTTTTATTACCATTAAGTACAAGAAAAATTCGTACCGGCACCGGGAATCGAACCCAGGACCTCTCAGCTGTGCGCACTGAGTGCTCTTAACCAACTGAGCCATGCCGGGACACGATCCACGACGCCAGCCGAACTCTTCTCGTAGTATTATGTTACGGACTTACTACCTGCATTTAAGACGATGCACGTCATATATATACAGGAGCTCATATTAAATGACTTTATGGCCATATTCAACAACAGTTTCTGAAAACTGTTAACATTATATATGTATCGAATATGAATGAGGTCTCGCACACCTCATTGCATATTACATGACTAGTGTGAACTAGTCAGTTTGTTTTATTACCATTAAGTACGAGAAAAAGTCATTTAATATGCGCTCCTGTATATATATATGACGTGTATCGTCTTAAATGCAGGTAGTAAGGCCGTAACATAATACTACGAGAGGAGTTCGGCCGGCGTCGTGGATCGTGTCCCGGCATGGCTCAGTTGGTTAAGAGCACTCAGCGCGCACAGCTGAGAGGTCCTGGGTTCGATTCCCGGTGCCGGTACGAATTTTTCTCGTACTTAATGGTTTAGTCTTTACTTTGGCTTGTGACCATGATGTAGTTCATATAAAACTCTCTTAATTCTGTTTTCTTCATAGGCTCTTACTACATATCCTATCCACTTCGAGCTTTAAATTTTTATTTTTTCTACTATGTCGGCTTTACTGTAAAGTCTATGAGCTTCTTCGTTTGTTAATTTTTCCCATTCTATACGGACTGGATCAAATACACCAAATATTTTCTTGAAAATTGTACGTTAAAAGATTTTCAGTTTACATTAATCTCTTTTCGAATTGTCCAGGTTTCAGAAGCATAAATCAGTATAGGAGCAATCATCGAATAGTAAACCGTACTGTTCCGAAAATTTGCCGCATTTTAATACAATTTTCAACTGTGAAAAGTTTAGGTGCGGGTTCGATCCCGGCCCAGGTTGATGGCATTTAAGTGTGTTTAAATGCGACAGGTTCATGTCAGTAGATTTACTGGCGTGTGAAAGAACAATTAATATTAGAGGAGAAAAATTCGCCCCGGTGCCGGGGATCGAACCCAGGTCCTTGGTTCTACGTACCAAGCATTCTCACCATTGAGCTACGCCGAAGTCCAATTCACAGCACCAGATCGAACTCCCCTCCTCCATTGTTTTTCCCTTTGTGGCCTGACTCCAAGTTGGGCATGTATGTTGACATTTTATATTAAGTCAACTGCCATTATACAAGGAGCGCACTCAGTTGAATGACTTGGTTGTCGGGATTCCACAGTAATGTGCACAATAATCTGTAATATTAATTGTTACCATAACAGATATATTCTGTAGGAGCAAAAAATAACAATCTTTAGTAAAAAAATATGTGAAAGAACTCTCACGGGACAAAATTCCGTCACACCGGCGACGCTGATATGACCTCTGCAGTTGTGTCGTTAAATAAACCGTAATTTATAATTTTTTATAACCTGAAGTTGTTTATTCATTCGCTTATCATCGATGAAAATTATTCGTTCATAGGCTACAATGTGTTCAATTCATAGTAGCTCCACACGGCTGCAAGTAGGCCTACACGAACTTGCAGACGCCATTCTGCATTCATATTTCCTTAATAGTACTCAGCTCGACTAAGAAAAAAAAAACATTAACAAGGAAACGCGTAAGCCGCAACTGCGTGTTGAGTTTTGACAAAATGATGTAGTGGCAAAGTGTTTTAACTGTCAACGTACAGATTTATTCGTGGGTAGGGAAATTCCTCTATGACTTGCATGCATTCTTCTCAACATGCGGGGAGCTATTTGAGACGTAAACACTTGCCAGAAGCGTTAAATCCTCTGCGGTTACATTTATTAACGTTTGCTGGAGGTACATTCTCCAGGCATTAATCATTCAGAGTTCACATCATTTTGGATAATCTAAGTAGTCTGCGGAAGATGGCATGCAGTCCCTATAGCTATATTTAGTATTGCAGACCTAGGGAATTTGTTTCGGGGCTGGTAAGAGAGTTGAAGAGGGGGGAGGGGCTCTTTACGTCGCATAAATCCATGGCCGGCAACACGATAATGTATGCAACATTACACAAAGACAAATGAGAGCCATTTGTATTCGGTGACAACAACGACGATGCCATCAACAAAAGACCGGGCGACCAGGCGTGTGCGGGTGGTGTTGGAAGAGGGTGGAGGGTGAAAGCAACCCCCTCATCGCCGGTGGTGGTAACAGCTACGGCTGCCTAATGAGTAGTCCGCTCATCATTTCTCTAAAGTTTCGGCATCTCAGTTTTTTATCAACCCTCCATGACTGTAACTCAATTGAGTAAGGAGCCGATCGGATCCCATTCACCTCGCTTGATT
Source organism: Periplaneta americana (assembly GCF_040183065.1). Classification (NCBI taxonomy): domain Eukaryota; kingdom Metazoa; phylum Arthropoda; class Insecta; order Blattodea; family Blattidae; genus Periplaneta; species Periplaneta americana. Next base: position 33,268,759 of record NC_091125.1, read on the forward strand.
CCGGGCTGGAATGAAGCATGATAAATTGTTATGTCAAGACTGGAATAGAAGTATTATGAAGAGATTCTATCCTAACGGTTAACCAAATGACCTGAATTTTCGTTCCTGGGCACTTAAATTAACCTCACATGCACGGAAGGATTTGAGAAATATTATACTTGGCTGTTGTATTAAATATACCGTATTTTATCGTATAAATACCCTATCGTGTGATCCCTCCCCCCAAGAGTTTTAATTAATAATATTTAAATTAAATCAAATATCGCGTATTTCCCTCCCCTCAAAGAACACTAGAATTTCTTTCAAGCAGTTTGTTTTAATACTTCCAATCAGTCCATCGTATTACTGTATTCGCATATTGCTCCACAATAAAATGGACATCGAAAAAAAATTGTTTAATGGCGGGTACTTGACTGTTCGTCATTCACCTATGTGAAGCCAGTGTTGTAGATCAATTTACCAACGAAGTCATTGTGCCATAGGAGACAGGTTTGCGTTACACCCGCGATGAGATGATGGTTTGTTACTCTACCACAGAGGAACCGGAGCTCCCGAAGAAAACTTGCATTACCTGCACCACGAGCTTGCTCAGCACAAGTCATAAATCGTGGTACGCCGGGAATCGAACCCGGGTTCACAAGGTTATGAGTCCTACTTTCATGACACTGGAGTGCCGTTTGGAACACCGAAGAAATATATTTTAGTATGAAGTTTTCCTAAAATTACTTTTACAGGTATAATTAATCTCACGTAATTTAATACAGTAAGCTTAGGTAATTTTCTGTAAAACTTACAAAGAAAGTCATTATGCTACGATTATTTATATATATATATATATATATATATATATATATATATATATATATATATTACAATTTTCATATGTCGTTTGACTGTACAGTCTGTGCGTAAGTGAATAAATTAAGAAATAATTTCAAACTTGTGTCTCTGTGATAGTTTTCCGAGGTTTGATAGAGTGATTTTTAGCCAATATATTTTTTATGTAGAATAGGGAGCTCGCATATCGCTACAACCCCCCACCTGGAAGACCAGGTAATTTTATTCAAGATTTTCTTCCTTTAACCTTTGACGAGACAACGTCTAACTGCAAGGCATCAGTATCTGCAACCATAGATAGGTGTCCTCACAGGATACTATCAGCCGGGCCAGCTGAACCCAGGTTTTTTAAACGAGGTTGTTATCTATAATGCAATTATTGTTAAAATCAAAAGCAATATGGGTAACACATTTGGTAGATTAAACAAAGAAAGGAGAGGAAATTATTGATGACAGAAATAGACTTTTGAAGAAGAGAAAATAGAACATCAGAAATGAAATAATTCGAGAAGAAATAGAAGTAACACAAACCATATTGGAGGAAACTAGGACAAAGCAACTCATATGGTATGGGCATGTAAAGCGAATGGACGACAGATGACTTCCTCAGAGAGTGCTGACAATGAATCATGCACGTAACTGCTGGCTTACGGTCCGTTCACTTGCTACAAGAATTTCTCGAAATCGGCATTTATTCGAGTAGATTTCATGCGGACAGCAGTGTACACACGGTTCGACTTTCTACCGTTCGTAATGAAATTTTGCCTGCACGAAAGCGGAAATTCGCAAAATAACGGATAGGTTTACTAGAATTCCGTTTACCTGGTTAAGTTTTCCGAGATTTTCCACAAATGTAAGGGGAACGTCGGGTAATCACATGGCAACTCCTTGGCCTCCTATCTCCAAACACCAATTCGCTATCATCAATTCTATTGATTTAGAAACCTAATAGCTTAGCTAATACAGTGTCCTGTAAAGTTCGGTGTGTTTGGAACAGGAAAAAAATAGAGCATGCTAATGTAGGACTTTTATAATTGAGTTGTGTTTCCAGATAGTACATTCTCTGCTTGCTAATACTAACTTCAAACTTTTGCTGAATTAGATACAGTTATCTATTATTCGCGAAAGTCAGCGTTGTCCAACTACAATGTTGTGTTGTTGAACGCTTGCAAATATTTGAAAATTTTGATGTTAGTGACATGTGAAATATTTGCGGCTTAGCATTAGAATAAACTCGACAGCTTTATTTCATATTTTCCTGTCAGAAATGATGTAGGATTGGTTACACAACACCGGAACAAATATTGTAACGATGTCTATTTCGTTTGGACAGAAGAGGGAGCATTTTGAAAAGTTCGTTGAACGCGTGGTTTGACATAACTTCTGTAAACACAAGGGCAGCCTTTCCTGGAATGATATGTCAGCCAATATTTAACTAAATTCAAGGAACTACAAATTTAACAAACATATTAGTAACCTCACATTATACAAAAGTGTTCGTAGAATTCTAACGACATAAAACCAACTCATATGCAGATGGTCTGCTGTATAAATCAGCAATCATAGTCAACTTTGATTAATGCATCTTCAAAATATAGGAACACGTATTTTTATAATGAGCGGTAATGACAGGAATTCAGACATTAGATGTTAGAGGTTAAAATCTGTCTGTAGGCGCTGAATCTTCAGTGTATTAGATAAGAATCTCCTCAGCTTGTCTCCCGTAGTATGGGAAGTAATACCATGAGTTCCTTGTCCATTTGCGATACCTATGTTAACCCTTTATTACACGTGTACAATTGAGGGGTGCTCTGCAATAAAAAGTTATGTGTATGAAGTGGGTGTCTGGCAGTAAGTAAAAGTAACATTGTTTTCATTAACAAAGAACAGCTTTTGCAAATCTGCGTTTTTGAATTAGTATTAGGCTATTGATAGTTCATATCTATAAGTTTCATGTATTATTGGTCATAATCTCGTTATTGAATTTGTTATTCCGATACATTGATACTGGCGACTATACCGAGGTGTAGTATGTGTACGTAGGCTATGTAAAACTCGACCGAGACGAGTGGAGACGCGGACGTAATGTGAACTATCGGGATGTCACTATACGAACGCGGGAGAAGTACAAGTGGCGCTCCGGGCTGCAGGACTCCACTGGCCTTGGTCAAGTAATCCTTGTTATTGCAGAGCACCTCAATTGTGTATCATCAGCACAGGCGCGGGGAATATTTTTGTCCCAGCAATTTAGTACCATTTTAATATAAGAAACAATTATGTATATGAGTTTTTTTGTAGTTTACGTAATTTAAATATTCATTTCTAGCTTCACATTAAGAACAAATTAAATTCTTACAAAATTGTCACTAATTAACTGTAGAAAAAAATTGAATATTCACTTAATTTATACCAGTTCAGTTATATTTATTCTGGGTGATTTAATTGATTACATTATAAAAACTTCACAAAACCACAACCTACTCCGAGAAATCAGATTCAGGTTTACGATTAGAATATTTTTCACGCAGTTTTTGCATATGAGCTTTTGATATATTTGACACGTTTGTTCATAGTTTTGCGAACTTTGCTTCTCGGACAACTTTCAAAATGGTCACTGGATAACTTGGGATACTTGTCCCATTGTTAGGCCCAAAGGTCTTTAGCGTTTTGGAGGGATCATTTTAGGCTTCCAGCAAAATGCAAGAGATCCATAAGTTTAGTAATTTTATTTCTGCTGGATATGTTGATGATGGATATAGTTATTTGTGGAATTCTCAGTTACATCTATAATATCATCATCAATGACACAAAATTAAATTTCCAACGATCATTAGAGGAGAAAAAGTCGCTCCGGCAATTGTATTCAAAGTAACCAGACGCAGGTCTCTAATCATAAAGGACATTTCGAACTACAAGCCATTTAAATAATAATTAATTAGCATTGTGAAATAGATCACAGATTCCTTTTGTGTACTGTCTAAGTTTGTTGTGGAAATATTGCAGACTTTAGGACCCTTAAGAAACCTTAATAGAATAGAATATTAAGATAAATTTTATAGCATTTAAATAACATAACATCAATATCTGAAATGCTTCGTAGCTCACTCTCGAACTCTAAAACAGTAACTTTCTTTGCTGAAACTTGAGACTTCAGAAATCTGTCCACTAAGCGAAACATAGCGGTGCTCTATGTGCTGCAAGTTATTTTGTATATGAATACATTGAAAAAGCGCTGTTTAATATATCATTACCTTTACTAATGATTTTCAGTGAATCACAGTTTCGAACACATTTGTTACAAGTTTTCAAATAATCTCGTGTTATTATTCAACTAAAACTTGTTATATTTCTTGTGCATGCTTTCCCAGAAGAATTTTTAGAGATGTTAAGTAAGAATTAGAATGCCTACAGTGACTTGCAAGAGAATACTGTTTCCACAGAATTACAGACTGACTGACATCATGTTAAAAAACCATTTTATACTGGAAATAACATGGACTTTGTTTTGTAAAACGATTGAAATAAAATGTATTGCAACTTTACAGAAAATATACCTGAATATTGCATAATACAGTATAGTGTAGAATGGATCAATGTAAAGTATTACACACTGCAGAGTATTTTGAAATCAGTTGATCATGTTAATAATGCTTGAGCGTTGTCTACTGATTGTCCGCCGACTCGATGGGCTGGATTCAATTCCCTGAACGGGTGCTGAAACATGCAAGACGAGTTTGGAACTCGTCCAATTCCCTTTTCCATAGATACCGGGTCACACTTCACAAGGGCATTAAAGAGGTCAGTAACAGAGTGAATTTGACCTCTATCTTCATCCAGTGCCAAGGTTTGGAGGCTCTTACATCATTACGTGCCGTACTTCCTTTATACGACTTCATATTCTGCTTTTCGGTACGAGAATAATATTTCTTTGTGCATAGAGGGAGCTAAATAAAGTTGAGAGTGAAAAGTAATGGCAAGGACGTAGATATGTCACTTCTGTTGAGTGGAGAATACGTACATGGTTTTAATTAAGAAAACACGAATGAATACTTACTTACATGTGACTTTTAAGAAATCCGAAGGTTCATTGCCGCCCTCACATAAGTTCGTCATTGGTCCCTATCCAGAGCAAGATTAATTCAGTCCCTATTATCATATACCACTTCTCTCAAATACATTTTAATATTATCCTCCCATCTACGTCTCGGCCTCACCAAAGGTCTTTTTCCCTCCGGCCTCCCAACTAGCATTCTATTTGCATTTCTGGATTCAACCATAGCCTACGTGCTACATGCCCTACCATCCCAAACGTCTGAATTTAATGTTCCTATTATGTTAGGTGAAGAATACACTGCGTACAGTTCTGTGTTGAATAACTTTCCCCATTCTTCTGTAACTTCATTCCTCTTAGCCTCAAATATGTTTCCAAGCACTTATTCTCGAACACTCTTAACCCCTGATCCTCTCTCAAAATGAGAGTCCAAGTTTCACAACCATACAGAACAACCGGTATTATAACTGTTTTATAAATTCTAACTTCCAGTTCTTTTGAGAGAAGATTGGATGATAAAAGCTTCTCAACCGAATAATAATTTCTGTTCTGAGTTTAATTTCCTCCCGAGTGTCATTTATATTTTTTACTTTTGCTCAGAGATATTTGAATTTTTCCACCTTTTCAAAGGATAAATTTCCATTTTTTATATTTACGAGTACATTTCGTACTATGTTCTGGTCACGAGGCATAATCATATACTTCGTTTTTTCGGTGTTTACTTCCAAACCGATCTCCTTACTTGCTTCAAGTAAAATTTCCGTGTTTTCCCTAATAGTTTGTGAATTTTCTCCTAACATATTGACGTCATCTGCATAAACAAGCAGCCGATGTAACCCATTCTTGATACTGATAATGGCTCAAACTCTGTCAAAAAACTGTGTAAACATAATTATTGTAACCAAATTCTCTTTTCATCGTAGGCCTATAATCTTTACGTCTGCCACTTAAAAAAGAAAAATAAAATTTTCTTATAATATTGCATCAGTATCCACAGATTACAGAAACGAAAAAGTATAGGACTGCAAAACTTATTTAACACCTTTTATTAAAATGTTCAGTATATTTTCGGTAGCATTACCTTAAAAATATCTTGACTGTATGGGGGAATATATTGTTAAGATACAGTATGTCTATTTCATTATCAAAGTACGGAAAAGCCCAGATTAGATGTTTTTCCACGAAAATATGCATTCCATTATGTTATAAAATCCATAAATATTCTTCTGCCAGTGCACAATTTAAAGAATGGCAATAATTTACAGGTGCTAATGTAACTATGTATATATGTATGTATGTATGTATGTATGTATGTATGTATGTATGTATGTATGTATGTATGTATGTATGTATGTATGTATTGTAAGTTATGCCACACCCGTTTTTAAATGCTGCATCATGTATACAGAGTCGTTACAAACTGGATTTAATTCATAAATCTTATTTTCAGTGGATTATGTACGGAGAAATTAGTATCGCGATTGTAAACAGTGGTATGAAATAAGCCACTTATCTAAGGCACATTGCTTCATTGTTCCGCTAGGAAAGTTTACTAGAGAATCGGCTTCATTAGTGTGGGAGGGATTGGTAACACTGGGACTCAGCCAGAGAGAGACCAATTTGAAGATAACGTCAGAACACGAAAATGCCGCGGGAAAGTTCAATAAAACAGAAGATGGCGTAGGAGGAGAAGAAGAGGAAGGAGAAGCGTCGCATCATAAGAGAGCGAATTAGGAACAAGGCAATAATTACTATAGAAAGTCTTCCTGTGCTTGCAGTGATTCCACTCCATTTCTAAGAAGTATAGTCACGTCCAACGAATATTTGCCCATATTTGTACAGAAAGAGAGGAGACTATGTTGAAGCTGCGGGAAAGTCAGAGGTTCCATTCTGGGACCGATTGGGTTAGATATACGTGTTGATTGATCGTTTTTCTGCTCTCATCAGATAAATGTTCAGGAATCTATTGACTACAATCAATATAATTTAAGTCAACTGTTTATGTTTACGTTCTTTTATTCTATAATGATATATTGATTGTCTCGATAGTACTTAAAATTGTAGCCAAAACGTAGGATGTTTGATCATAAAACATTGCATTACTTGTCTAGGGATTATGAACAGTGATTCGTGCTCAGAGGCTGCTCTCACACGTGGGTTCGAATCCCGCATTGTATGGTTAGGTTTTATCTCATGCTTTCTCTCAAGCTAATAGCGAATATTAGGTTTACCTATGACGGATTATTGGAGTCATTTACCAAAATATTAGCTATCAATCATAGTAATCGGCGATTACTATGCAAAGGAGGAGGAAAGAAATATTCCATCCTACCTCATTATCTTCTGGCTTAGTTGCCTCATAAATGATGCATTATTGGTATCACTTGTGAGGTTCAGACCCGTCTTTGAACAGTTTTCTAAACAACATCATCAATAACAGGACGCTAGATGAACGCGCATTTGTTACAGAGTAGTTAAATAAGCGATAAGAGAAGTAGAATTCAAGATACGATTTCATTAGCAGTATCAAATTGTGTAGTACAAGGTATCACAGTTACTCTACTTATCAACGTGCATCGTTTTCTGCGGTTCGTCTTGGTGGCACTGAATACAGTTCTACAGGTGACACCATTTTATTTTTACTTGCATTTTTATTGTACCTGCATTTCTGAATGTACTTCACTCCCACCCCTTCACTAATGTCCTTGCTCCTGTCAGACACACAAACTTACGGCCGCTGTAGCATTCGAAATCTTCAAGCAGTGAAGTAAACACTGCAGTGTATAGTGTGTTTCATAAATATGATTGCGTTTTCTATAGAAGAAAGAATCTAGGTATATTAATAATATCGTACTAAAAAATTATATTCAAGAAACGATAAATTCAATTTCATAGAATATGCTTCAAAATGTTTTTAATAATATGCGTACTGAATTGAAGCCTGCATTGTAATGAACGGCAACCATTTTCAGCAACTTGTTTAAAAATTCAGATCAGCTTTTTTTGAATTGAGGTGGCTAGAAGCAAAGGAATGCTAGTGACATTTGTAATAACATGAGTTAAGTGCATCCAGTGTAAGAAAAAGTATCCAAACTTTTAGTGGCAAAGGGATATTTTAATCGCATCACACATTAAAATTGAAATAAAAATTTCACCGATTTTACGAAAGCTTAAATATTTAAACCCCATTTTCTCAAAAGTAACTTAAGTGCACTTACAGCCCTTTACTTATAACCCCCTCAATTTAAATGCACTCTCTATATTGTATGTTAACATCAATAATTAATATGCTAAATAAAGTAGACATTACATAACGAACATAGCCGCCTGAAAAGTTGAGTTTTTGAAAAAAAAAATTTACTACTCTACTGTATTTTGATAAATTCCGTAAAAGTGATGATCAAACTGAAAATCGTAATATCGTATTTCCCTAAAACATAAATGGATACACTACTTTTCTCTCCTCCTATACCTAGTAAAATGATTTGTTTACATATTGTACTAGTAACATCAAACTCCTGTAATGGAAGGGGGCAACAGTGTTTCCGAGTATAGCCAGGTTAATGTTAAAAATGTTGGTAAAAATAAAGTGATGTCCCTGTATTATTATAGTCAAGATCGTTTAGGATCTTGTCTCAAGTACGATAAAAGCTATCAACAGATGGAGAATCCAATGTGACCTTGAGTTGGAGTGGGTGACGTCATCTAGCGATGCGCATGAGGGGAGAATTTGATGCACGAATTGGATTGTCGCGCGGCAGCCGAGGTCGTGTAATTCGATAATACGAAGCGATAGAACTTTCACAGTGGTATTCGTTGATTCGTAACAAACAAAGCTATAATCTCACTTGAGCAACAATCAGCAGTCGACAAGTTAAGTAGGAAAAATTCGAAAAGGGAAGAGAGAAAATTCACAATATCGAGGCATATGTAGCGTGAATGGGTGCGGGCGTATAAGCAACGGGTAGCAAATAGCAGAACATGATGGTTACTATATCAACCTACATTTTACTCTCAATGCATACAAGATTGCTACTCCCGGGAGTCCCAGCACAACGAGGATATACAGGATTTTCAGGATATCTGAAAAGAAGAGATGTCACTGCTGGCGTTTATCTTAACAGTAATAATATCAGCGACATATTCACGCATAAAGCTTTTACCTGTGTCTCCGCTACAACCTAACCCGATGTTTTAGTACTTGGGTAACATCTCCAAATGTGGTTAAACAAAGACGAAGCGAAGCGAATTTACATAGAGTAGATACATTTTAACTTATGTCAGAATTTAACTAGGCTATTGTCCACTACCAAACTTCGTAACAGTCTCCAAATATGCCAAAGAAAGATGCTGAGAAAGATACTGGGCTTATCACTGAGGGACAGAGTTCCAAACGAAGTGCTACAAAAGATGGCAGCAATTAAAGATCCAGCACTGCAAGCCACCAACACCAAACGGAAGTGGGGAGGCCATGTTGCACGACTTAGAGACGGAAGATGGACGCAGAAAGTCACACTATGGGATCCCCGCATTGGCAAGAGATTACCCGGAAGACCAAGACGAAGATGGGCCGACCTCTTCAGTGAACGTGTAGGAAGCCATTGGTCAAGCAGAGCAAGACATAGGGAAGACTGGAAAAACATAAGAAGACAAGTGAACAGCGACTAAAACCAGTGCGACAGAAACAAGCGAACAATACCAAACTGTGCAGAATGTGAACCAAGTGAACAATTCGACTCTTACGCGGAGTAGCTCTACTATGAACTGTAGATCGATGTTATTTTTTGAGTGCTTGTGAGGAATTCCTGACCTTTTCACCTTCTACGATTCAATAAATAGCTTATCTACATAAAATATTTTGTTATGAGGCTCGATTTTCTAAAGTATTGATAGTATTTATCACTTGGGAGAGTGTGATTTCCCTATTTATTATACTTCTCCTGTGGTATCTTACACGGTAGTTTTGCTTCATAATTTACAATTAATGAATGACACTGTTGATTCATGACCCTCATGTGACTATAAAACGGAGCAGAAATCCCATCCTTGAATATGGACGCTGATAATAAATGCTCTTCTTTTGCACTTCGTTTTCTCTATATAATTTCACTAATTGTATTATCACTCATTCAGAGAAGTATATGGGAAGTACAATAAGCGCTTAGACTGACGTTTACGTGTGAGTAGAGAATCTTTTCAATGTCACAATAACTAAAAATTAGAGCGTTAATAATTGTAATATATAATAGTATCTTCCATGCATCAATGCCCGCTAACTTGTGCAATAAAATTAATTTTTATACATTTTTTTTTTCGTCAAATTAAATCCTATTATAGAGGAATATCACACAGTTTTCCTTTACATAGAATTGGATTGAATAAAGCAAGCATATGATGTAGATCCTCTTTGTATGGTAAAATAATTGATGAGAGCTAAAATGTACGCATCAGCACACACAAGCAAGTCTCAATGATAATGATAATCCTAACCCTCTTTCCAAGCAGCGTCAACGTAAAAAAATTCTGCATTTTTCGAGTATAATTAATAGAATTACATGAATAAAACTCAGTATTAGGTTAATACGTGTTCCAATTTTGTTTCGTTTCATAAAATGCAGGACATATGTTGCAATTATTCAAGAGATCTGTCCATTCAACATTCATTTATATGTAAAATCACACTTTAGTAATGGTGTCCAGTGCTTGCCTGTGTCCCAGATTCGCGGTGTCTAACACATTCAAGAGTGGTGCATTTTTAGAGGGATAAAGTTTTAGTATTGCTTCCAGTAGTAGGCCTACATTAGATGGAATGTGAAGTTGATATCACAAGTTTTCAGTCACTGAATGAGTTGTACCTGAGCAAAATCGACCGATCACTTATCGCCCTGGTCAAAATTAAATCCTGATGATATAACAAAGGTTTCAGGCTTTAGAAGTGTGATCTAGAGCGTCATACCTATGATTAGCTCTACGGAATGAAAGCTGGTTTGAGTCCTCATAAGGGAAATAATTGTCTCATGAAATGAAGGATTCAGAACCATAGTGGGCCAAGCGCCATTTACTAAAACTGTAGAAAATAAGGGCTAAAATGAATTTATTACCATAATTCAATGGAACCATATAGCAGATAATATAAAGTATACACATTAAAACTAAATCATATGTCAATCTTCATTAAACTAGGGTATTCACTTAACTTTAACGCTTGCTTTCTCCGTTTTTAATAAATGGCGCTTGGCCCACTATGGCTCTGAACCCTTCAAATTTCGGCCAGTGTATGGGACCGGTACCAGCATCATGATGTGGGAGCTACAATGTTAGTAAAATCCTGTTTCAAAAGCTAGATATAACGGCAGAGGAGATCATCGTGTTAACCATATGTTACCCTCCTGCTGTTTGAATGATCGCTCACCTCTGGAAAGGCTTGTTGATGTGAGGCCAGCAGTCGACTGCTATAGCGGGGTTTACTTAAGTTTACTTAAGTTTATTTCCTAAGGAGCTAATAATATGGCCGTCTTATCAAAGTTATGAACTGTTACCTGATATCACAAAAACCGATAAAATCATAGTGTTATGTGCTGAAACAATAGTGCTATTTATTTATTATTTATTTATTTATTTATGATTGATTGATTGATCGAATATTAAAATGTATTTTGTCTGGCAACATAAAAATTCATTGTTTTGGAATTCATGAAACGTAACCTAAAAATTAATTGTGATTTACCATACGAAATGATTAGTACGATCTTCTAAAATCAAATATCACTTTTAAATGTATGCTGTTCATTGATTAATTATGGCTGTATTATTTCTTAATATTAATATTACTGATTATGTTAAAATTTCATATAGGCCTAACACTCGCTTGTAACTTTCATTTCATGAACGTTGGCAGCTTATTCAAAGGCAAACGATGCTGTTGACATAACAATAAGAAGGTAACTGCCAGTTGCAATGTTTGTTAGACTGGAAATTGAAAACAAAGTTGGCGAAAGAAAATTCAACTTGACAGCTAGAAAATCACTGTAACCTACTAGTATACGTAATAACAGGAATAAATGGTTAGGTTTCACCTATCTTAACCCTCCATAGGCTGTCGCGCAAAGGATTTGAACGGAATAATATAATCAAATGGAGCTATAGGCCTACTATAAATTGTTTAAGAGCTCGTGGATTTATCTCCTAGTCCACTTATTATATATTTTTTCCGTGTCTACATAATAATTACAGCATATAAGAAAAATAATTATTCTTAAAATTAATAATAATAATAATAATAATAGTAATAATAATAATAATAATAATAATAATCCATGGCGCTGTAGGTCATAGACGGTTAAGGTCGACCAGCCGACTGCTGGCCTCATGTTCAGGTGCCTCAGCAATGGTGAACGATTATCCAACAAGTGCGGGGATAACGTATTGTCGGCACGATCTTCCGTCCAAGCCGTTATATCTGCCTTTCGAAACATGATTTCGCTCTTTATTATAGTTTCAAAAATTAATCACGATGCTTATGGGCTCCGGTTCCCTGTTCTGACCAAATTTCATGAGAAAATTTCTTCCCTCATGAGGACTCGAAGCATTCCATATCGCTAGTCTACTCGTCTAAGATCTGACATTTTAAACTACGGGGATCAACGACAAAAACAACAATAATTTATTTATTTTATTTACTTATTTATTGCTATTTATGTGCTGGACAACAGCCATTGGCCAATGAAGTCCAGCACAGTGATACAATTAATACGATAAAATGAACAACTATGGTAAAAATTAAATAATTGAGATAACAAAATGAATAACATAGTTTACAATGATTTATTTACAAGAATTAATTCTATAATATTTTATGGAAAGGAGTTGGTTCTTACAAAAGTATTATCAATTTGTGTATAAAGGATTATGCAAATAATATTAGCAAAGACATTGCCATGTTCTAATACTTCTATACATTGAAATCGCCTACATGTAAGTTAGCATTTTTAATACATCTGGAGACCAGTGATGTCTCATGTCCTTCATAGGATTACGAAGGCTGACACTGTTTAAGAAAGATTGACAATTAATGTCACCTTTAAGGACCTTACATAAGAATAAATATAATAATAATAATAATAATAATAATAATAATAATAATAATAATAATAATAATAAATGTCAAAATTCTACAGCTAGTGCCGTTCAATCTTTTATAGCCCTCTGTCCTGTGCATTTCAATGCCCAGGCTCTCTTATTCATTGCTTTCGCTCCATGTCCCCTTTGGTCTACCTCTCTCTCCCTCTTCTTCCCGGAGGTTGCCAATGGTAAATTTGCTTTGGCCATCTGTCTTCTCCCATTCTCATCGGATGATCAAACCATTTCGAACTTCTGTTTCCAATTCTGCTTAGCACAGTCTCGTGAACACCCATTTTGCAACTAATTTATCGTTATGTTTCCCCCCCCCCCCCAGGTTATCTTTCTTAGCCAATGTTAAATGAAAATCTTGCTGCAAAACAGCAGCTCTACTTGTTGGTCAGCTGGAGATATTTCATTCCTACCACACATCTGAGAGACTTTCCCCATCTGCCCTCTAAGAGTTATATGTTCCCCAAGGGATGAGGATAATAATAATAATAATAATATTGACTTCTGATTGAGGTTCTGGCTGATATGTAGGCCTATATCTATTATCAGGCAGTACGATCTCACTTGACGATATGTCAGGGGAAGAACAATTGTTTGTATGCATCTGAAGTCTGATTAGTGTACATGTAGCTAATTGCTGCAATGGAGGGGGAAAGGAACTGGCCACCCTACCCCATTATCTCCTGACCTAGTTGCCTCATAAGTGGTGCCTTGTTGGATCACTTGTGAGGTTCATACCTATCTTCGGACAGTTGGCTAAACAATAATAATAATAATAATAATAATAATAATAATAATAATAATAATAATAATAATAACTTAGACTGGACAATCATTATAACTTCTGGCAAAATGGAAGTGATTATCCTACTTCCCACAACTTAAAATCTTATTTTAGGTATGTTAGTGTGCTAATTTTGTCCGCTGCTATAGCTTAATAGCTCGTGAGCTTCCAACCAGAAAGTGCTTGGTTTGATTCCCGGCGTGGGCGGAGATGTCTCTCTATTCCACGGAACTGGGTGTTTGTCCCTTGTACTTTACTTGTCCTATGACACCTTCGCGATGGACCTGTATCGCGATGACCACACGGTCTTGAAGTCTCGCATTAGAGAGGTCTAGTATTGGTTCAAAAACACCCTCCCCAATACCATATCGAATTGTTAAATGCTATGAAGATGGAAGTCACATAATAGTACAGAGAAGAAATAAGAATTTAACTTTATTGTTATGTTCAGTCCTCATGGTAGTATTTAATAAAACACTAACGTTTATGATCTGAAATTCGATTTTTGTTTTGTCAAGAATTTTAAGTCTGACCGATGTCTCTGAGAATTATTATTCTGTCAGACTGAATTTCAAAGAGCCATTCTCCAGTATTGGGAACAGTTGCTATCTGAAATATCAATTCATTCTTCGAGTAGCTTCTTGCTATTTGGAAGAATGCAGTGCGTGGCATGTACAGTCTTAGAAAAAAATTTGTCGCACAGATACTTTATAAGTCCTAGAAAGAAGGCAGTGTGCATGATCAGACATACAATGAAACAAAACTAATAATTTTATCTCAGCTAGTCGGTCTCTTTTGAACCAGGTCGCTCGTTCTCTGATCATGCGCAATGCCTCCTTTCTGGGACTTATAAAGTATCTTTGCGACAAAACTTTTTTCTAAGACTGTACAACTTACCGACGTTATAAGTGGTCGTAGCGCGTGTTTAGTGGGTAGATCCGACCGCTATCAAGATGACAGCAAATATTTCTGAAGTTAGATCTGTACCAGGACGATCTCAAAATGATCACCTCTGTAGGCGCTGCTACAGAGAGATAGAAACTCTTGCGCACGTTTTGGGATCTTGCTCTCACGGTGATTTATTAAGGAATACGAGTCGTCATAACATTCGTTCCGTTATATCTGTAGCACTAAGAGATAATGACTTCCAGGTTTTCAAAGAAGTTCATGACCATCATAAATGGAAGCCACAGAAGAATCAACATAATTGCCTTTAAAAACAAAAGCAAAGGTCATATTATTGACCCAGTCATCAGGTTTGAAAGTCATTAGTCTCACCCTTTAGAAGTCTGTCAAGAAAAGCATTGTATTTCATTCCATGTTATAAAGAAAAATACAAACTCGAAAATACAGAGATAGAGGGTCTACTCATTGGTGCTAGAAGAACAATTCTAGACATCCTAGCGAAATTTTGGAAATTTCTGTCCCTTCCGATATTTATTTTTAAATAAGTAACTATTGCCACTATCAGGGGTTTCCTACAAATTTAAAAAAATCCATTGCTATTATCTACCTTAATTATTTAACTTTTCAGGATTTTTCAATGTTGTGAATTTGAAGTTATTTGAACTTAACATTGTATTTAATGGATTACCGGTATCTAAATTTATTATTATTTGGTATGCTTTGTCTACGGGTTACTTTGAAATTTGAGTAACCAATAAAATAAAATATTACTAGTCTACTTTTCTCATGTTTCGACAATGCGTTTTATTTGACTGATAAATATTAACCGAATTATCTCCGTAATCATCATGGAGTATTTGATTGATTGACTGTTTGATTTACGAGGGATGGGTCCGGGATTGATCCTTGGACTTAGGCCGTTTAGGCTCATTGTACGCCCTATATATCATCACCTGAATGCAAGAACTAGGTAACTTGATTTTTCATATTTTGTGACATTGCCTATTTACTTATTTATTGCACTAAGGAATATGTCTCGTTTTCTTTTACCTATTTGTTATATTGGAAAATAGATGTCGCTGGTATCGTTCGATCAGTTACCTAATTCCTGGATTACATTTTGTGCCATTTTTGCTATGCTGTAAAAGAGGTAACTAAAAAACGTAAATTTCGAGTTACCTAGTTCTTGCATTCACGTGACGATATGATTGTCTAAGTCCGATGAATAGGCCGGTGGTATTTATGAATTCAACAATGACAGGTGGGCCATTCTTCCTGTGCCCTGTAGTTAAGGGCCTACCATCTACAGACGAGCCCGAACTCAATCCGGATCTCCAAGCCAGTTCTACTCCCAGATATCATTCCAGACTATTTTTACTATTACACGTGATAGATGAAATGGGGGGGAAGTGGAGAATGTTGGTGGAAAGAAAAAGGGAAAGGGGAATACCCCGAGAAAAACCATTTGCAACGTCTGTTCTTCCCACTACAAATTATTCCACCCAGACCTGAACGAATGGCGAACTCGGGCAGCGCGCTAACGCTGTAGCCGTAGACGTGGCGGATCATGAAATGTAATTTCCTGTAAGTACTTGAATTAGATTAATCGGTATCATGTCTCTATGCTGTAGTATTGTATTGTTCTTGAACGGAATTTTCCGAACATTGTTTACATAGCCTATACCGTGAGTAACGAAACATAAGAAAATAAATCGGAAGTTAAATAACGTACGTATTTTAATAAAGAATATGGCGAGGATCCCTAAAAAGTTACGGAACACTGTCAAAGTTAAATATAATGCAGGTAGGCCAACGAAACATAAGCAAAGCTTTTGAAACCAGAACAGAAGGAAGCGCCTAACCTCTGAAAGAAGACAAGCTTTTAATTCAATTAATTTTGATTATGAAAATTTGATATTAAAATTATACAGTCGTTATGACGTGAAGTTAAATTGAAAATCATTACTGGATTAAACCAATACTTCAGTAACTTTCACACTGTCTTACAAGACTACATTCTATTCTGAAGCGAAAGCTACAGTTGTGCTGCTCTTCTCCTTTCGAATGGACGTCATTGGTACTATGCAGATGATATTCCTCCATCTCCATCAAAATTACATTTCCAGATCGGTGCAGAATTCCGTTCCCTAATGATCAGCACTGCAGGATCCATTTTTCGCATCACTGTGCAGTACAAGAGACATAAGAGCCTATAGAGTAATTGAACGAGAAATGTAATTTCGGCTGCTCGAAATGTTCCTCTTCATCAGTTCCTACAATTTATCCTACATTAATGACTAATATTAATGAACGAACGCTGTAAGGTGACATTCGTTTTACTTCCTCTGTTGTGATGCCACGAAATTCGAATAAATTCAGCTTTCCTCTAAAGGAATCAAATGTATATTACTTGAAATAATATTGCAGGCCAAACATGACTCACACAAGTAAGTATGTACAACCGACACGTAACATATCTTTGTACATATCATAGCAAAATTAATTTTAGTTTTGTTTTGTAAACGTTTCATGATTATAAAGTGTAGAGTAGCACTACTGGAAAACGTCCACCGCTGCATGAGACAAGCGAGTCTGTGTTCAAATCCTGATTGGAACAAATTACCTGGTTAAGGTTTTCCCGGGGTTTTCCCTCAAATTTATACGAACAAATACTGGGTAACCTTCGACTCTAAACCCTCGACTCATTTCGCTGGCATTATCACCTTCATCATTCAGACGCTAGATAACCATAGCAGTTAATAAAATAAAAAACGTGCTGGAAAACTATAGAAGGTTATAGGTACCCTATTCTAAGCTTGCAGTTAAAGAATCAATACCATTTTATTTTTAAATTGTTGAAATAAACAAAGAGCTTCTAAAATGGATTATGCGTATGTCTACCAACTAGACATGTGATGGACTATCTAAAGAAAAATAGGATCTTTTTCTTATGATAGGTACATAGGTATAGATTAACGTTTATGCGTTTATTACGTTAATTCAAGGTTTTAGAGCAACTAAGATCTCACTATTGTGAGAGGGTTACTATATTTACTTACCTACCTACGCTTTTAAAGAACAAGCAGGTTCATTGCAGCCCTCACATAAGCCCATCCATCGGACCCTATCCTGTGCAAGATTAATCCAGTCTCTATCATCATATGCCATCTCCCTCAAATCCATTTTATTATTATCTTCCATCTATGTCTCGGCTTTCCCAAAGTTTTTTTCCCCCTCCGGCCTCGCAACTAACACTCTATATGCATTTCTGGATTCATCCATACTTGCCACATGCCATACCAAACTCAAACATCTGGATTTAACCTTCGTAATTATGTCACATGTAGAATACATTCCGTGTAGTTCTACGTTGTGTAACTATTTCCATTCATTCCTCTTAGCCCAAAATATTTTCCTAAGAATCTTATTCTCAAAAGCCCTTAATCTCTGTCCATCTGTCAAAGTGACATTACAAGTTTCACAACCATACAGAACAACCGGATTTTTAGACAGCACACTAGATGACAAAAGCTTCTCAATAATAATAATAATAATAATAATAATAATAATAATAATAATAATAATAATAATAGTAATTTCCTATATTTATTCTGCGTTTAATTTCCTCCCGAGTGTCATTTATGTTTGTTACTGTTGCTCCAAGATATTTGAATTTTCCCACCTCTTCGAAGGATAAATCTCCAATTTGTATAACATATTCACGTCGTATAATATTTTGGTCACGAGACATAATCATATACTTTGTCTTTTCGGGATTTACTTCTAAACCTATATCTTAGTTTCTTCAAGTAAAATTTCCCTATTTTCCCTAATAGTTTGTGGATTTTCTAACATATTCACGTCATCCGCATAGACAAGAAGCTTATGTAACCCGTTAAATTCTAAACCCTCTCTGTTACCCTGAACTTTCCTAATGGCATATTCTAGAACGAAGTTAAAAAGTAAAGGTGATAATGCATCTCCTTCCTTTAGCCCACAGTGAATTGGAAAAGCATCAGATAGAAACTGGCCTATACGGACTCTGCTGTACGTTTCACTGAAACACATTTTAATTAATCGAAATAATTTCTTGGGAATACCAAATTCAATAAGAATATTATATGAAATTTTCCTCTTAACCGAGTCATATGTATTTTTGAAATCTATGAATAACTGATGTACTGTACCCTTATACTCCCATTTTTTCTCCAATGTCTTTCGAATACAAAAAATCTGAACAATAGTTGATCTATTACGCCTAAAGCCGCACTGATGATCTCCAATAATTTCATCTACATATGGAGTTAATCTTCTTAAAGAATATTGGAAAAATTTTGTATGACATCAACAAAAGTGATATTCCTCGAAAGTTCCAAAGTTAATCTTGTCCCCCTTCTTAAAAAAAAGTACAATTATGGACTCCTTCCATTGTTCTGTTTCCTTTTCCCAAATAGCAAATACAAGCTTCCACCCTCCTGTATTAATTCTGCTGAAATTTGATCGATATCTGGGGACTTGTACTTTTTCAGATTTTCTATCAAAATTTCGACTTCAGAAAGTGTGGCTTTGGGTATAAATGGCTCAGAAGTTTGTATTTGAATTTCGTCCAGATCATTTTTATTTGGCTTATGTACATATTTTAGTAGTTGTCCAAAATAGTTTTTCCATCTGTTCAGGATTGAATGACAGTCTGCAAGCAAGTCACCATTCTCATCCTTGATCACATTTACCCTTGCCTGATATCTGTTCTTAAATTCCTTTATGCCCTTATATAAATCTCGAATGTTTTTATTCTTATTATTTGTTTCTATCTCATTCAGTTTTCCCTTGAAGTAATCTCTCTTTTTAATCCTAATTGTACTGACTTTCTGCCCGTCTTTCTTTGAAATAATTGTCTCTATTCACCTCAACTCGATCCTGTAAGAATTTAAATTCTGCCTGTTTTCATCTTTCTACTACCATGGAACAATCTTCATCAAATCACGGTTACTTTATGAAAATTAAAAATGCAGTTGACTTCGTCAAAGATGGTAGCCCCTTGAAGTGTCATGGTAGGAACTGCGTAATAAATATTGATTATCGCGGTGCACGAGACCATTTCTAAGAAAATGAAAGAAAACGTAAGTTACCTTTTTCAGTAATTAAGTTCAAATATTGACACGCTGTATAATAAAAAAAATACATACGATACAAATGTGCAGTAGTTTCTTTAATGTCATTCTGAGTGTATAATGAGTATTACGACGGTGAAAAAAATGTTTACGAGATGTTCGTGGAAATTAAAATTTATTAGCACTTTGGATGCCGATAAAAATGGTTAGTTTGTAAATCCGGCCATCCGACTGCTCATCGGTTTTTCTCCTGAGTATTACAGAATTGTTTTTCATATTCAGTTCACTTCATACAGGCAGTAGGCATATAAAACGTTACTCAAATCTCAATAGTATTTTACGTAGAATTTTCACAAACTTGGTTTACTTAAAACCTACTCTCATCCTCGTCTTCTTAATCATCATCAACATAATCATTATTAACAACGTAAAGAATGACTTTACCGTTTATATTTTTTATTGATTTATTCGTCCTTAAGTTTATAATAACTCCTCAAATTCCCTGTTATACTTGAATCGTTCTACTATCCGATCTTCTGCATATAAGAAATTGTAAATTTTATCCTATATTTTCTTGCGACTTATTATTATATACTCAAGCTAGTTTTGTTGATATTTATTTTATTTCTAATAAATATTATTTATCTTAACTGTTCAATATACTTTTTGATATGCGGCTAAGGATATGATATATATATAGCCTATGATCTAGGATATAGCATAAGGTCTCAGAATTGTTTTTTAGTAGGTTATTTTATGACGCTTTATCAACATCTTAGGTTATTTAGCGTTTGAATGAGATGAAGGTGATAATTCCGTTGAAATGAGTCCGGAGTCCAGCACCGAAAGTTACCCAGCATTTGCTCATATTGGATTCAAGGAAAACCCTGGAAAAACCTCAACCAGGTAACTTGCTTCGACCGAGAATCTAATCCAGGCCATCTGGTTTCGCGGCCAGACGCGCTAACTGTTACTCCACAGGTGTGAACTTAAGAATTGTTATTTTTATGTTACAACTATGATATTTTGTATGAGGAAATGATATATGATTGACATTTTGTGGGCTACATTGACGTTAACTGTCACATGAGGAGGCTCAACTTGGTCTTTTGATTGACCAAGACGAAGTCGAAACTTCGTATTTATGTATGAGTATGCTCGTGTAACCCACGAAAGTTAAGTCACACTCACAATAGTTATCTGAGAACTTTTCATTTCAATATACAATTTCATATTCGTAGGATTACAGTAAGCTTTAAAGAAATTATATCAGGTTATCAGAATGTTCAATTGCATATTTGCGTTGTTCATGATGAGAAACCAATAATGTGAGTCAAGGTGCAATAAAAATACAACTAGGAAGTAATTTCATTTCTACTCTCGTTTTATTCAATATATAAGATTAGTCTCTTTATTCTCTGTATAAGATTGGTCGGTGTCAAGTGAAAAAAGTGCCGTTGAGGAAGAGACGATGGGACGTGGGTTGGTCGTTAGTCACTAGATAACGACCACTTTGAATTCCCCAGATTCAACCCTCTGCGCACCTTCTTCATCCTCTCGAAACAGGGGTGTAAATGATATTTCTCCGTTAACGATATTACCGTGACATTATAATTTTTAAAAAAGTTTGACAATTGATTTAAAAATTCGTTTTCTATTACGTGAATGAAATCCATAGACATTCCACGAGACGTCGATATCCAGTTACTGATATATATTGAAGTAAAATTAACCACAAAATACGAAGTTTTAATTCTTTATGGTTTTCATTTACCAGGAAAATAAAAATTAAAACTATGGACATTTCAGTTACATTGCTGTCATAAAAATATCTATGCAATATTTTAGGTGTATGTGACTACATATATAGAAATACGCAACTGTTAAACTTAGGCATATCCACAAATAAACTGACTCCTTGAGATAGTTTTGTCATAATTTATATTTTATACTCGTATAGGCCATAATTAACTTATATTCTTACTGAATATTTGTTTTTGTTTCATACCACTTTTTGTTACCTTTTCATTATTTTGTATTTTAGTTTCAATGAGACTTGAATTTATAAACTTCTTACATTATTTGAGGGGGTCCGGGCAAGAAAGTGCCAAGCCACATTTTTACACTGTTGAGATAATGCAAGTTGAATGTTTGATCAAATTATCAAATCACAGGAAAAGTTAAATTTTGATTCTATAGATATAATTATTTTCCCTGATATATTCTTAATGAAAATATGAAATATATTATACATATTTTTTATTATTTTATATTACAAAATTTATATTTTAATGTAAAATGTATGCTGTTCTTTGGCTTGACACTGTCTTAGTCAAGAGAATTACTAATTATATAGTGTGAAGTTTTGTTGACATTAGAAATGTTATATTTTCAACTATTATTTATCATTTTTAAGACAAACAAACTTTATATTAATTTCGTTTCTTCTCGAAAGACAAACAGTAACCTATAATATAGGGTATTTCAAAAGTCAGCTCAAACATTAAACCCCTATAAATATTATAATATTTGAGATAGAGAAAAAACAAAAACATAACAGTGCTGGGCAAACAACGGGGTTTACAAAACATTGGGAAGATGTCCGCTGTTCTCTTGTTCAACGTACAGCATTCTGTCTGCGACACCACGCAAAGCATTTTGCAGATAATGTCTTGGAATATTGGCAATTTCTTACGAGATGGCATCTTTCAGTTTCAGTAGGGTTGTTGCTTATGTCAGGAAAACTCGTTCTTTAAGGTAACCCCACAACCAAAAGTCGGTCGGATTGAAATCTGGAGAACGCGGAGGCCACATTTATGGGAAGTGCCTACTGATGACTTTGGTCGGAAAACGAATCTCAGTTACGCGTGTTAATTTCACCATTAATTTTTAGTAGTTTATTTTAGGACGCTTTATCAACATCTTAGGTTATTTAGCGTCTGAATGAAATGTAGGTGATAATGCCTGTGAAATGAGTCCGGGGTCCAGCACCGACAGTTACCCAGCATTTGCTCATATTGGGTTGAAGGAAAACCCCGGAAAAACCTCAACCAGATAACTTGCCCCTACTGGGAATCGAACCCGGACCAACTAGTTTCCTGGCCAGACACGCTAACCGTTACTTCACAGATGTGGGCAATAATGGAATAAGACAGACTTACAGTAAACGGGGAGCGCTACTACAGCATGTTACAGAACTTCGTCATCCTAGACTAAGGAATCACGATATGGAAAACAATCTTCATGCAAGATGGCGCTCCACCCCACATCTTTATCCCTGCAAAACAGTTAATTACGCAGATTTTTGGCGATCGTATCATCAGTAGGCACTTCCACAAATGTGGCCTCCGCGTTCTCCAGATTTTAATCCGGCCGACTTTTGGTTGTGGGGTTACCTTAAAGAACGAGTTTTCCTGACACATCCAACAACCCTACTTCAACTGAAAGATGCCATCTCGTAAGAAATTGCCAATATTCCAAGACATTATCTGTAAAATGCTGTGCATGGTGTCGCAGACAGAATGCTGTACGTTGATCGGCGGACATCTTCCCAATGTTTTGTAAACCCCGTTGTTTGCCGAACACTGTGATCTTTTTGGTTTTTCCCTATCTCAAATATTATAATATTTATAGCGGTTTAATGTTTAAGCTGATTTTTGAAATAACCTATACATCTTTCACATCATATTCCTCATCATCACCATCATCATCATAATCATCATCATCATAATCATCATCATCAGATATCAAGTTGAGGTAAAAGCCATGGTGGATTGTGGGAACATATTGCATTAGCTTCATTACATCTGTAAGTTTGATTTTCTTTATTTCCAGAAGTCCCACATTTTTTTGTCTACAATCATGGTACTTGCGTTCCCTTTCTTCCAAGAAACCTCTTCAAACGCCATACTCATCTACTGTTGTTCATTCGTCCTCTAGGATTTTGAAGACCGTCAATGCTCATAAATGATTTTTTTCCAAACTCTCACTGACCTTCCATTAATTTTAACTCTGAAAATAAAAGTATATTGTTTGCAGCAATTTTCTGGGGAATTCTTCTTATACCTTCGCTTTATATGACCTGCCTCAATACTGCCGAAGAGATACCCGCTTCCTCAACGTAGGTTGTTTTTCAGGACTATTGAATGAAGATCTGCCATGAGCTAACTCTTTTTCTTCTTCTCGTGGCAAGATAGTTCTATTTTCATCTTGAAAGAAATGTATTACTGATATAGTTGAAACAATACTTTTAATAATGAATTTTTTCTTCCAGAAGTAAAATACCGTATTATAAAAGTCAAATTAGTTCATATGTTTACACTACTCAGGAATCTACTTGATGGCAATTCAATAATATGGTAATGCACTCATATAAATATTAAATATTTAGGACAAGAGAATGCCAAGCAACATATTGCAAAAATTTAGGGCAAGAAAATGCCAAGCAACAATTTTAAATTTAAGAATATCTTGACACACATAAGGTAATAAAAGAAACAAAACGTTAAACATTAATGGATAGTGTTATTACTTTATATAAATAATGGAAAAGCAATTAGAAACACCTTTTATGAAATGAAATGCGTGCTTTGTCCAAGCAACACATCTACATTTAACATTCTGAGGGCAATATAATGCCAAGCAACACTTAACTATATTTCAGTTTCTGATGTTAATTCTTCTTCAGAAAGTGGCAAATATTCAGAATCAGACCTGGAATTATTTCCTTCATCATTCGATTCATTAGAAAACTTCAGCTTCCTCCTATGTACCATTTTCTCCAAACTATCTTTGTTGCTTGACATTGTCTTGCAGTTATAGAAGATGCATGAAGTATTAGGGTAAGAACATACAACGGATAATAGAGCCATCTGTTACGTTTTCTGCAGAAACTCTTGACACCATAATTTTAAATGTATTATTTCCCATAAGATGGCACGATTAGTTCAATTTGGCCAAAAATGTGGCTTGGCACTTTCTTACCGGGACCCCCTCATTTGCTCAATTACAATTATTTTTGGTGTGTGTTAGATCCTTCTCATTCATTCCCTAGGTGTTATGTGATTAATTTAAAATAAATGGTTTTCTGTACTCTATACTTGTTGTAGAAGATATCGTATGCATCTATTTGTAGAACAATCAAAACGACTTCAAAATAAATATTAGTACATCGATATAAAGTAACATTGTAACTACTATTTGTTTTGATTATTCAGTACATTGTAAATTATATTATATATCTTACACATTATTTGGCTAAAATTAAAGAACAAAATGTGAAAGCTTACCTCGTTCGTCACTCTTCCAGTTATTTAAATTACATTTTTCCTCGACCATACTGCAATGCTTATGACTAGACAGTGGATGCGGGATGACTTAAGGAAAAGTGAAGTTGTTTCGTCTCAGAGTATATGGCACGTGCTGCGCCGTCCCTCTTTTGTGTACCTGTCGAGTACACAAGCTTACAAAACGAAGGAACCCCGATCTGTTCATAGTAACATTGCAACGCAATGTGTGCAGTTGTGTTATCCTGCGTTGAATATGTTGTGCTGATCCATTCACAATGGCAAAACGTTAAATTCGCTCAGAGATACGAAATGCAATTAAGAAGTATGAGAGTGACATTTTATGTATTAAAGAAGACAATATCGTCTGTAATGTATGTAAAATTGAAATAAAAACCAGAACAACTCAGGCTATAGAGAAACATTGCAACAGTACATCGCAGAGGAAATGTGTTGAAATCAAATCTGAGGAATCATCATCATCATCATCATCATCATCATCATCATCATCATCATCATCATCATCATCATCCAGTTGTGTGGGTCTAACGACACGTGCAACATGATGCTCAGTACAAATATTCCTCTAAAGAAATTCAGTGATCCCCATTTTAGAGGTTTTCTTCAGAAATTCTCTCGATACAAAAACTGTTTAAACGATAGGCGAAGACGATTCAGCTTCGACAACTTACGAGAATATATTGTCGTTTACTGCAACGCTGGTTATTGCATCAATGATGACGAGGACTGAACCTTGCAAGGTATGTACTACAGCACTACAGTACGTTATTTTTCTTTTCCTTCTGACTGTACGGAGATACAGTAGCATGTTGACGTCGTCTGTTTACGTTTTAAACCTGTTCAGCCAATGGTCTGAATGAAAAAAATGAAACATATAGTAAATGTGCACTTACATTCAACGATAAGTCATCCCACATCCACTGTCTACTTATGACCATTACATGTGACGTAATTGTATCTTAATGACATATATTAAAGTACTGCTATTCATTATATCATTACAACTATCGATTTCCAACTAAGCATATACGATATTGATTATTATCGTACGCGCAACACCCCGCAAGCCTTGAGAGCATAAATCCAAAATGGCAGGCGCGAGTTTTGAAAGTGACATTGATCGAATCACTCAAATAAATATTAATCCAATTTCAAACATTCCACTGGGAGCCATTCCCCAGGTAAATTTTACATACTGTACAATCGACAAAATGTATTTAAAATAAAATAAATTCTGTACATTTTAATTTTAATATTCTAATAAATTGAGTTGATTTCCTGTGCTTTAATATGTGTTGCTTTTAGGTTGTATACGCCTGCCATCTGTTGCACTACTCGGGAACACGCTGAAAAGACACTCACACTCGTGCCATCTGTCGCCATAGTGGAGAAGAAGCTGAAAATACACGCATGTTCATCATTCATTATCACTAAAGTAACAAGGATATTTATATTTATAAAATCTCAAAACTTAGACATTTAATTATGATCGAACAAAAACAGTCGTATGCATCTTGCTTATAACAGTAATTATGACGCTCGTATGGAAATTATGTTTCATAAACATACTCGTGTCTTAATTACTGCCATTATAGGCTTGTTGCGTAATATAAGTTACTACGAGTATTATAATATTTCATCCTGCAATTTTAATTATGTGTTTTTGTAAAAATTTTAATTAATATCAGTAACTTGTAAAAAAAAAAGTACACTAGACTTTTATTTTTCATGAGTTTAGCATCTATTAAACTGTACAGCTTATAAACTGCACAAGATCTAGGTTAATTTAGACAGAACTCTATATTTTCTCGATATGCCTTCATTCCTCTTTCTTTTTTACACGTAGCAGGATTTGGTGCGGTTCCGATGTTTCTGATATTTTATATGTATTCTGTAGTCATATTCATTGCATTTGTAATCCTTACCATATAATATCGTATTTCTTAATTTCCCCGAAGTTCTAGGAACTGTTGGCAGTCGCTAAGCGAAGTAGGAAAAGCATAATTGATATTGAGATATTTGTTATAAGTACATACTGAACGTATGGTTATTAGTAGGACTTCAACTTTCTGATCCACAGATCGGTTCTAGAACTTTAACATCGCATCTCTGCATATATTCATGATTGGAGTACATTTATTTGGAGGCAGATTGCTAGATAGGTTTGTATTATATATGTTGCGTAATTCAGTATGCGATGAAAACTACATAGAATTCTTTAATGTTCTTGTGTTTGGACTGAAAATAATGAACATGATTAAGTAAATAATTCGAATCAGTCACTTCAGACAGAGAGAAAAAGAATAGGTTTTGGAGAATCTTTCATTAACATTACATTACATGCTTATACTGTTAGGTTATTTTTTATGAAATATAAGCGTGTAATAGTAATTGGATGGCGATACTTTCTTTTGAAATCTTACATATACAGTTTCTACCAAAAGTTAGACACCCATTCAAAATAAATGTTTCACGCCTGTCCTTATACGTATGTCAAACCCTCTGATTTTTATACAGGGACCGAACACCTATGAAAAATGAAGTTTTTGTTTTTACTGCAAACCAAATCTCTCTATCTTCAAAATTGTGGATCATTTAACAATTTTTTGTTGTGAAAACTATTAAAAAATTACACTTTTGTAGGAAAAAAATAATTACTCCAGAATGGACGTACTTATATCTAGAATACAGTTAGATATTATCTCAAGTCATTCTTCATCATTATAATAATCTGTCACTTCATGTCCATATTCACTGAATTTCGACCCATTTTCACTTTTTTTTCGAGGAATAAATCTAATCTTTCCATACATGTAATAAACTCCCCAACTTTTTATTGAAAATGGAGGGAATAAGCTGATTGACAAGATTTTACCAACTCCCAATGACAGTGGCGGTCCCTCATCAATTTGCCGCGAATTTCAAACTCAAGAGAATTTTAGGAACTGGCAATTTTTCCTAATTAAAGGAAGAAAAAGTCTATATTCAATGCGTGAACGACCTGTCATTTTTAGAATAAAAAGTAATAATTTCACAAGAAACATTTCAGATATATCTAACTCTATCCCGAAATTCATTGATCTAAGTACACTCATTCTGGAGTAATTAATTTTTTATTAAAAAAATTTCCCTTAAAAATATAATTTTTCAGTAAGTTTTTATGACAAAAATTGTTATAAAATTCACGGTTTGGAAGATAGAGAGATGGGTTTAAAGTAAAAACTTCACTTTTCACAGGCATTTGTTTCCTGTATAAAGATAAGGAGGTTTCACGTAAGTATAAAGTCAGGAGTGAAACATCACTTTAAAGGGATGTCCTTAAACTTTTGGTAGAAACTGTAAGTTTATTTTATTTTGTTCTTGAAAAAATTCACACTCCCTTGCATCTCTGCATAAGTAAACCAATTTTATTGAATAAACTCAAGTTACATTTATTTACAAAATAAATATTCTCTGATTATATTAAGAGAATTAAGTATATTAGACACAAAAATAAGTTTCAAATTTCGTTAAGAAGAACCATACTCTCCCCAAAGAATGACACAGAAACGTTTATTCATTTTGGTGTGATGCATGTTACATATTTTATCTTTAAAAGTTACAAGAGGGTCTCTTGTTACAGTTTGCAATTGTTATGGAAGGGGAATGCTAAGAGAACAAAAGTCAATTTGCATTACATATCACATAAATGATTTATACAGAACGCTTTAGAACAGCAGTCATCAAAACACTGCACGCTCGGGCTAGCGTCCCTTACCCGCGGACAAGACACAGCCCTAGCGTGCAATCGTCGCTGCTGGCGGGTATGCTGTCTCTCTATCCCTTGTGCACGACGGAGCAGAGTTCCTTACCCTCCATGCACTCTACCCATTTCAGCGCGTGCTGACGACCACTGCTTTAGAGTATTGGCCGTATTTATCTATGTTATAAATAAGTTGATATCTGAACAGAATTTCAGTGCAAATGATGACAATTGATGTGTCGCAACATATTTGACAACAATGGTGTGACGGGGAGGAACTACAGGCTAATTTGTCAGAATCTCTTCGTACGATAAACCATTTCTATATGTCATTGAGTTTTGTAAAGGTGAAAAAACCTCTGTTAGAGGCTGAGTAAGCTTTATTTTGCCTGTAGAGTTGAGATCATAAGAGCTTCTTCTCTTCTCGAGGAGGTTATAAAAGATATACATGAAATACATTGTGACACCGGAAGAATTAAAATTGAAGATTGGCTCCACCGGGAATTGAACCGTTCGACTTTGCAGGGCAACAGTTGAATAGAGAATTTATTGCGCGTCCCAATGAAGTTTTGTACCTAGAGTAACATAATATGAACTAGATTAATATAATCAAAGTAACTAAAACAGAATCTTGCTTTAATCTACTTCTTCTATTGACTATTTTTGGTCTCAGTTTGTTGAATTTGTATTTTATTAGTATAGTTCTGGCTCTTGTGAGTTTAAATGGTAGAAACGAGACATGCCTCTGTCGTTACATGGTTTCGAAATTTTTTCTTTCACAGTTGCAATGGCAGAAATGTATCAGTTGTTTCCCCCATTCCAGGGAGACACGAATGTTAACGGGTCTCTATCGTGCGATACAGGAATTCATTTGACATCCCTGGTGTTCGATTCAATCCTATAGTTAGTACCTACCGCTTGCCTGAAACCGAGTCCAACGAATGAACGGAGCAAAAAGAGGGTCCAGCAGTGAATAGGAGCTGGAGATGGGTTAGGTTAGGCAATAAGCCATAGGGTTAAGTGGCATTTACCATCGCCACCAACGGGGCAGAGATCTACGTGCCTCACATACGTAATAATGTACAGCAACATTTGGACTAGGTTACGAGGAGGACGGGAACACAGCACGTACACTACACACTAACACTGAGTGGAAAAAGATGCCATTCTACCCTCACCTCCAGGTGCTCGGGGGGTGAGTAACCTCCCCTAATGCAATGTGCCATCATCGACGAGTTTCGCTGTGTCAGTAATACAAACGTTGATCTCAAGGTGGTGCAAATGGATTCCGCTTTTCGTATCGCTTTCTAATTTTAGGTATTCATACATTATATATATATATATATATATATATATATATATATATATATATATATATATATGTAATATATCATGTGAAATAACA
Source organism: Periplaneta americana (assembly GCF_040183065.1). Lineage (NCBI taxonomy): Eukaryota > Metazoa > Arthropoda > Insecta > Blattodea > Blattidae > Periplaneta > Periplaneta americana. The sequence goes on from NC_091125.1 coordinate 33,299,031, forward strand.
TATGTATTAAGGTAAACCTTGCTAAGTTCGTCACCTTAAGCAAAGTTATTTTTAAATTGATGATGAAATCATATTTCGAAAGTATAAAAAATTGCGTTGCAATATTCACACTAAAGAGCATCTTACATAAAAATTTCGTAAAGAATAAGGTACTCCTTCTTGTACAAAAACAAAAGAGACAGGTGAATACAATTGGCGAAGTTAGAACGCATGTCGTCTCTAAGTTCACCACTTCTGTACCTATCGTAAATTCAAATATTATTTCCATATAGTCAGAGTACAGATGTAATATATTTTAACACAGAAAAAAATGGCCATAGTAGGAATTAAATAAGGTTTTATCATTAATAAATTATCACAGGATTAATAATTTTAGTGTTCTTTTACCTATAATATATCTAAAATATCACTCATCTAAATACAAAGATTAAAATGTAATCAGTTATTTAAACTACCAACTGTTTGAAACGATCTCAGAGAAGCAATAACGAATGATCCTAAGTTGGCCATGGAAGGAGCTGCAGTGGCGAACTTAAGAACAGTTCCAGCATTTAATAATAATGTCATAAATTAGGAGATTACTATAGTAAATGTAATTCTAAAAATACGGCCAGAAAATACACAAAATAGGCTATAAAATTATAAAGTACAGTCTGTAAATTCATTACTTATTTCATAGTAAATGTAATTATAAAAATACGGTCGGAAACTACAAAAAATTGGCTATAAAGTGATAAAGTACATTCTGTAAATGCATTACTTATTCCGTTTCATGAAACGGATAATTATGGAGAAAATCTTATACTTGCAAACACAATTAACGTAATATGGCGACTACTACTATTAGTATTATTATTATTATTATTATTATTATTAGGCCTGTTATTATTATTATTGTTATTATTATTATCATTATTATTACTATTATTATTATTATCAATAATTGTCTTATTTTTTTATACTTTGTATGCCTCATTTATTTTTGACCTGCTGTTCACATTTTATTATGCTTTTTTCTTTCTTTCTCTATGTTATATATTATGTCTGATTTTTTCTAACTTGTTGTTTACATTTTATTATTATTATCGTATTCAGTTTTGTGTGTAAAATTGTAGTGTACTTTGTAAATTTGTAGTGTTTTTGTAACGCAGTTTTTACTCCTGGTTGAGTGTTAGAGAAGGCCGTATGGCCTTAACTCTGCCAGGTTAAATAAATCATCATCATTATTATTATTATTATTATTATTATTATTATTATTGTTATACCTAATAGTAAGAAATACTGATAATGCATCTTGCAAATTCTACGAAGTTCTAACGCATCCTGCGTCAAGTTATTGCTGCCAACGTTAGGTCAAATATCGTATCTTAACGAAAATGACGAGTGGCGAACTTTGGAGACCTGACAAAATTAGAGATACCTACATTATATACAAGTTAATGTATATTTCCAGTCCAATTTTCAGAAACTGAAGAGTGAGTTCTATTGCTTGTTCTATGTTGGTTTAACTCAACAAACCTGTATAGTAATTTCCACAATAATTGAGCGATGCCTTATTCAGTAAATGCTAGAAAGGAAACTATAAATAAATCATTATTATTATTATTATTATTATTATATTTCTTAAAAAAAACATACTTTGTTCATTGTTTACTACTCAGAGACATTACTATAATACTTAACTTCACTTTAAAAAAAATCGAGCCTTGGTGGTTCTATTATATGTCAATTCCCCACCAGCCTCATTGAGAACTCTGATTGCACCTTTGTAGCACCAGGGTTTCTGGATTATTTCCTCACTGGACGTTTGTTGTCTTGTGATTTTCCTGTGATGTCTCAGCGGTAACCCTGCATCCCATCAGGTGAATCTCATTTCCCTACTCGCAGTGATATGTAGGTAAACCGGCGGGCTCACGACGAAAGACAGCGCATATCAGCGATTCGACAACCACAAACTACAAGTATTATTGTAAATATTATTAAACATAAGCTGTTAAAACGCAATTTACAAACTTCATGCAGTGTTGAGGATAGAACTAACAGCAGGAATTTGTGGCTCTCTCGACCCTTCGACCTAATCTTCGAGGAATTTATCTCTAGAGAATTTCAAAACACAAAGTGTATGCAATGGAGGGGGAAAGGAATTGGTCATCCTACTCCATTATCGCCTGAATTAGTTGCCTCATGAGTGATGCCTTATTGATGTCACGAGGTTCAACCTGTCTTCGGACAGTTGACTAAAAACAACAAAGTGTATAAAAATAAATTACGTAACGATACCGTGAGGAGCCTCATAAATACGAGTAAAAGGAAAGTCTTCATTTCGTAGAAGAAACTACACTTGTTTGCAACAAGAAGGGAGACAGTTTCAGAATCTCATTATAAAATCGTTACGAATAACTTACTTGTTTTCCTATATTACTTACTTACTGGCTTTTAAGGAACTCGCAGGTTCATTGCCGCCCTCACATAAGCCCGCCATTGGTCCCTATCCTGAGCAAGATTAATCCATTCTCTATCATCATATCCCACCTCCCTCAAATCCATTTTAATATTATCCTCCCATCTACATCTCGGCCTCCCTAAAGGTCTTTTTCCCTCCGGCCTTCCATGAACACTCTATATGCATTCTATATTCGCCCTTACGTCCTACATGCCCTGCCCATCTCAAACGTCAGGATTTTATGTTCCTAATTATGTCAGGTGAAGAATACGATGCGTGCAGTTCTGTGTTGTGTAGCTTTCTCCATTCTCCTGTAAATTCATCCCACTTAGCCCAAAATATTTTCCTAAGAACCTTATTCTCAAACACCCTTAACCTCTGTTCCTCTCTCAAAGTGACAGTCCAAGTTTCACAACCATAAAGAACAACCGGTAATATAACTGTTTTATAAATTCTAACTTTTAGATTTGACAGCAGACTGGATGGTAAAAGCTTCTCAAATGAATAATAACAGGCATTTCCCATATTTATTCTGTGTTTAATTTCCTCCCGAGTATCATTTATATTTGTTACTATTGCTCCAAGATATTTGAATTTCTCCACCTCTTTAAAAGATAAATTTCCAATCTTTTTATTTCCATTTCGTACAATATTCTCGTCACGAGACATAATCATATACTTTTTCTTTTCGGGATTTACTTCCAAACCTATCTCTTTACTTGCTTCCAGTAAAATTCCCGTGTTTTCCCTAATCGTTTGTGGATTTTTTCCTAACATATTCACCTCTTCCGCATAGACAAGCAGCTGATGTAACCCATTCAATTCCAAACCCTCTCGGTTATCCTGGGCTTTCCTAATGGCATACTCTAGAGCAAAGTTAAAAAGTAAAGGTGATAGTGGATCTCCTTGCTTTAGCCCACAGTGAATTGGAAACGTATCTGACAGAAACTGACCTATATGAACTCTGATGTACGTTTTACTGAGACACATTTTAACTTGTTTTCCTATATATACAATTATTTATGTCGTTTTAAACATCGACGTCACAAGTGTTGTCATAATCAGTAACAAATACGTTATCATCGTCATAACTATCGTCATCATCATCATGAGTATCATCGTCACCAATGTTTAATTTAGCTACCGTTGGTATCTGTTGCAGTCAGGTTCCTATCTCTGGTGGTTATAAACATAGAGTTAATACGACTTATATTTGTAATGGTTGTGACGAGTGAAGAATTCTACTAATTGGGTACAAAATAAGGCATCTTAAAACTGTTGTTTCAAGTTCAGACTTTTCATTTTGTTCCACAAGCTTAATTAGATTACACTGGAAAACAAAGCAATTTAACTTCGTTCATACACAGATCAGCAGTTTAAACGTACAGATAAAGCATTTTTAAGTGCATGTGCAAAACAAAGTACAATTTAATGAAACCTTCGTGTGGGAGCAAAAATGTTCTGTCTAATTCCCATTGCCATTTCAGCTCTGCTTGTTGCAGTAGTGACATTGTGTTTCCTGTCGTTTTGTAATGTTATTTTATACGCAGTAAAGATCGTCAGAATATAAAACCTTTACTTGCTGCTTTGTAATGTTATTTCAGACATATTACAGTGCACATTTATTTTATTCTGTAGAAAAATGGAAATACACTCTGGTACACTGATGTAACTGATCGTCGTTGTTCCTGCAATAACTCCTATGTGCAAAATATAAAATTTTTCAGTAGGAGCAAAAAAAAAAAAAAACACATTTATTATCCTGTGGCAGCCGTACATAGGGGAATGTGAATTCTTACATTTTCGAAAGAAAGAAATATAATTACATATAGGAGATTTTATTATTGGCTGTATCATTTTTTAAGGTATTTAATAGAGCAAAAATCTGAAAATCGATATGTGACATAGAAGTTATTGCAGGAACAACGACGTGTCTATTGTCAAATAAACTATTGATAATGCGCTGTCTAGCAGAATTAGGTGGACTATTACTTCTAATTCATAAATTTAAGATATAGGCCTAACTTTTGTATTACATAGGTCTACATGGCCTGTAATATAATATGTATCCATATAACGTAACGTATGTATGTATGTATGTATGTATGTATGTACCTTTTTTGAGCAGCATGTTCCATTACAAATGAGAAGTAATACTACATGCCTAGGTTTACCTTCAAGTACATAATCCATTTACATTATATATTATTATGTTGCCGTTCTAGATTAAATATGGATTAGTGTAGTTCATCTACCATGTGTAACTGCCAAGATAATATTGTTACTTCTTAGTTAACTTATTTTCCTATTCCTAACCTATGAACTACAAGAATCTATTTACATATTCTAGCATTTAAATATTTACTGTATTTATATATTTATATTTTGATGAGCCTATTTTCAGATAAATAATATTCTAGCTTATTTACAGAATATAAGTAACCTATTTTGGACTCTTATCGCTTAATTCTGATTTTTAACCTCTTTATCTTTCCAAATAACTTATCCTTATATACTAGCCAGCCTATTGTAGTTGTTCAAAGTCTATACTATTTGCAAACTTTATAAAATATTTTACATAACTTTTCACTAATTTTGTCTTGTCCACAGGCCACTTCCAACCACATTTATATACAGACTGGATTAGTGTTCCTCTTTCCTTTCCTAATTTTGTGCAGTCATAAATAATATGATCCACTGTCTGATCCCCATCCCCACAGACACATGTCGCACTATTCTTGATTTTAAAGCGATGAAAATATGTATGTATGTATGTATGTATGTATGTATGCATGCATGCATGCATGTATGCACCAAGTTCTGTATTACAATATTGAAAATAATTACATCAGTAGAATGTACTGTTAAGGAGTTACATTATTACAGTCCACACCTGTGGAGTAACGGTCTGGCCGCGAAATCAGGTGGCCCGGGTTCGATTCCCAGTTGGGGCAAGTTACCTGGTTGAGGTTTTTTCCGGGGTTTTCCCTCAACCCAATATGAGCAAATGCTGGGTAACTTTCGGTGCTGGACCCCAGACTCATTTCACCGGCATTATCACCTTCATTTCATTCAGACGCTAAATAACCTAGATGCTGATACAGCGTCGTAAAATAACCTACTACATTATTACATTTCTTGGAACTTATATTTTTTTGGATATAACGTTGCTTTTCCGTGACTTGATTGTGTGTTTTCCATGTGTTTTCTTTTTTAATTTAATGGGAACGTGAGTAAACAGTTCTATTCGCTAGAAATTCATTATGAAATTAGTCCTTCGAGACAATAAGGGAGCTGCCGTTCTCTCAGTCGATGCCGCAGGAAACAAAAGCAAGATCTGTGCTGGAGGAGGAATTCGAACATAATAAAGACCCTTAAGAGAATGAATAGCAATGCAGGGTCGGATCAATGGTTGCATACTTGACCTCTTGAAAGCAGTAGAGGTCATGGAGGAACTATCGTCTTCATTATTAGTATCTCTTCAGACCAAGATGGCGCCTTAATGATTCCTAAACGTATTCCTAGAGACTCTTTATCGTTTAAAGAAAATCAGTTGTCTTCTTAACGGTTGGCGATTAAATAATATGTCTTTATATATTGATGTGACTGCACTTTCGATATTATTACAAGGCAGCACTTATTAAAAATCTGTGCTTAGCCTGAAATAATGAATATGCTAAGTTACCGTGTGCTATGTACTTCTTATAAATAAGAGGGACCAAATTATTCGCATTCCTAAGCAAATTGTCAGTTAATATAAGAATAACAATGAATGCTAATTGTTATAATAAAGTACTATTTTGAAAATCTCATTTCAATTGGTTTGACAATGAAGTAGGACAGCTGCAGGAGGCGGTCATACGGAGGATTCTGTCCAAGAGCAGGTCTTTCACTGCAAACCCAACATTTTCCAGTCTTTTCTATTTTCAGTCTTCCTCTTTGTATCCGCATATGATCTTATATCTTAATATCGTCTATCGTATAATGAATTCTTCTGCCCCGAACTTTTCTCCCGCTCACCATTCCTTTCAGTGCACCCTTCAGTAAGGCAGTTTCTTCTCAATCAGTGACCCAGCCAATTCCTTTTCCTCTTTCTGATCAATTTGAGCATCATTCTTTCTTCATCCACTCTTTCCAACACAGCTTCGTTTCTTACTCTGTTCATTTCATACGCTCCATTCTTTTTCATATATACATTTCAAATGCGTCTATTCGCTACTCTTCATTTCGTCGTAATGTCCATGTTTCTGCTCCAAACAATGCCATACTCCATACAAAAATACTTTACTAGCCTCTTCCTTGGTTCTTATTCCAGAGGTACGTAAGAGATTCTCCTATTTATATTAAAAGCTTCCTTTGTCATTCCTATCTTTCTCTTGATTTCCTGGTAACAGATCATGTTATTGCTCATAGTATACGCCAAGTATTTGAAGCTGTCCACTTATTCTACTGTGTCATTTCGAATTCACACTCTTACTTTCTTTACTCTTCTTCCTATGATCATGGTGTTCATCTTATTTGCATTTCTCTTCATCCCATACTGTTCACAGCTGTCATTTAGCTCCAGTAGCATATCCCTTAGTACATTCTCTTCTGCTAACAACGCCATATCATCAGAAAATCTTATACACTTTATTCTACTTCCTCCTACTATTACCCGTCCCATGTTCTTAAAACTATTCTTCACTAAATCTTTCAAGTAGGTTTTGAATAGGGTAGGCGATAAAGGGCATTCTTGTCGTACTCCGAACTAATGAGGCATGTTTCTAGATAGACTTATTGTAAACTAAAAGGATGCAGATCTTAAGTAGAGCGTAGTTATGCCGATTTCGCAGAGAGGTGCAAGGTCGGGAATTCAAATCCTTGACAAGGTAACGGATTTTCTATTTGCCTAAGTTTCAAGAGTGGCTTTGAAGCTTAAGTGGAGTTCAATTCGTATAGAATTTTTTCTAGGGAATAAAATATCCGGGGAGCATTTTTGACCACAATTCTTAAGACAAATTTGCTAATGCATGATAGGAGCACATTTGTTCCCGCGTATTCTTGACAACATGTATATTGATATATTTTTCTTCAAATCTTTAAATGTAATTTATCTCCGAATGAATAAAATTGATATACAGGGTGAGTTATTAATTTCAGAGTGTTATTCTTTGAGATATTTCAAACAAAAAAAGTTAAATACAATTTTACTCGTTTTTGCTTCCCTTTCGACACAAAAATTGTTTTATATGAAACAGTTCATAGCGTGTTTTGGGAAAGCTATTGATTTAATTCCCAATTTGCTCAGTCAGTCTAAGAGAGCGGAGTATTATGATAATAAATGATTGAATTTTAGTTTTGTCCTTTAAATGTGGAGAAATTTGATTCGAACTAATATAACTTTTCGTTCTGCAAAAGAATTTTACAATGAGATGTTTCAACCAAACAATTAAGTACAATTTTTCTCGTGTTTGCTTCTTTTTCAAGAAAACAGATATTTTATATGAAACATTTTACAGCGTATTTTGGAAAAGCTACTGAATTAATTCCCAATATACTCAGTCAATTTAAGCGATAAGCGTATTATGATAATAAATGATTCAAAAAAATTCTAGATTTGTCCTTTAAATATGCAAGAATTTGATCTGAACAAATGTAACTTTTCATTCTGAAAAGGAATTTTAAAATGTTACATTTGTTGCGATCAAATTTCTGCACATTTAAAGAACAAAACTAAAATTATTTCAATAATTTATTATCATAATGCCCTGCTCTCTTAAATTCACTGAGTATATTGGAAATTAAATCATTGGCTTTCCCAAAATACTCTGTGAAATGTTTGATATAAAAAATATTTCGAAAAGGAAGCAAAAGCAAGCAAATTTAAATTAAACTCTTTTGTTTCAAATATCTCAAAGAATAACCACTTGAAATTAATCGCTACTGGAGTTTGACTCTGTATACACTCGCACATGTAAATACCCATACATACCTCTACGCATTTGCACAAATGTACAAAGTACTCTTATAGCTACACAGAGACATAATTTATATGCGCACAAAAGCAAGTGATGTTAATGCATACAGAAACATGACAAACATATGTATTCATATACATACAAGTACACATAAATGCAAATACATGCGCGTACACATGCATATTTACGCTGATATGGAAACCTATTAATATACATGCGTAAGCATACACATACATACATACATACATACATACATACATACATACATACATACATACATACATACATACATACATACATACATACATACATACATACATACATACATACATACATACATACATACATACTGGGTGTTCATTTCAAAGTGTGTCATGACGTCACTGTTGTTGAGTCACCGATTTGAAGCGAGTTTCAGCTTATATGTTAGAGAAGTTGCCTATTATTCAAGGCGTTCTTCAATCTGAACTTGAGAACGTGTACGGTATAACTTGAACGTCGTAGCAACAGATGGCGATCTGTACGGTCTGTGTGCTACCATAACCTCTTTCGAACTGTGTTTTGCGCCGGCAAGTCGTACGCAGGGTATTTGTTATCATCGGTTCCGTACGGCAACATTCCACAATACAAATCAAATGCTCCGTGTCCATGTTGACCATCGAAGTTAATGTCAACAAATACGTAAGTAATCGTCTTTACCCTCTCCCCATATCTCGACAGTACGTATTTCCAAACAGTTCACATTCCTGCCACTAACGGCGTTACCGTACGTATCGGTACGTACTCTTCAGAATGAACGCCGTACTTGCTAGGCAACTTCTCTGCCTCATAGATAATACACCTCTGCGGAAGTGTAGGAAGATTGAATTCTCTAGACTCATCGGCAAGCCACATGACGGCATACAGCGAGCCATGACACACTTTGAACTGAACACCCAGTACATACATACATACATACATACATACATACATACATACATACATGCATACATACATACATACATACATACATACATACGTGTACACAGGTACATGGAAACATATACATAGATAGGCATTCATATAGAAATATTCAAGCAGGCATATATACGAATATACGTACGTAAGTATGCACGTACAGTGAACACAAACACAATGGAGTTTCATCACTGTGAGCTTTAAATTATTTATAAGTAAGAGGTCAGAGCGCGGGTTTGCAGATAATGATGCCACGTTCAAACTGTCGTGGCTGAAATGGATAATCTATTCCTCGTTAATTAATCGCGCGAAATGTTTTTATAAAAATGTAAACCTACCACAGTTTAGTGTCCATCAGTCTTAATTGCCAGTCGATGCAACTTGGATAGTGAATGGTTGAAAGTGGGTTAGTGTAGATTAGTTTGGAGATGGGGCGAGAGGGGAAGTTAGTGGTGAGGGACAAGTGGGAACCCGAGGCTGTCAAATGAGCGTGCTAGCCACACCATGCATACACAGGAGGCGAATACCCCTATACATTATGCAACCCCTCACCAGGTTTGGTTGTAATGATGTGGTAACTATTGCCTCACAGTAACAACGCGCCGCGGAAAGTTGCGTATGCATCCAACCATACACAAATAGCGTGCGTGTTTCAATAGGCCTTCTGCCCTGTTTTTTGTTTTTCTACTTTTTGTCGGTGTGACTTCAATTAAATGTAGAGAGATGAAAGGGTGGAGGTAATTTGAAGCCTGCAGTAATAATTTGTTGCAGTGTTAAAAAGAGAAAGGTCACGAGGGTTTCCATTTTAGGTATTCCATTAAATGAGACAGATTTTTTTCTTTTCAGTAATTAGTAATATGTTTGTGTGTATATATATAAATATAAAATTCAACACAATGCACATTTTCAGCGAAAACGAATGGGATGCAGTCAAAATATCAAATCTGTATCCTTAATATTACATGAACTTCTAATCCTAGTAAGGGATTTTATATTTAACATCTTTCCACATCTCTATTTGGTCATAGTTGCAGAGTGTGTACGCTAGCTGGAGTCAGCTATTATAAATATATATATATATAAATATATATATAAATATATATATAAATAAATATATATATATATATATATTTCAGATGGCTGAGAATCTGAAATGCATGTTTAATATAAAGCATCTAATGGATTTCGAAATAGTATTATTATTATTATTATTATTATTATTATTATTATTATTATTATTATTATAACTATGATCAAAAATGCAAGGTCGAAGCTTGTATGCTAGACGTCATGATCTCGATATTAATTGTCAATCTTTCTTAAACAGTGTCAGCCTTTGTACTTCTATTAAGGACATGAGACATCACAAACTCTTCTATATTAGAAATTCTAAATCTTCCTCGCCGGTCTCCAGATGCAGGCTATTAAAAATGCTAACATACATGTAGGCGATTTCGATCCATTCAATGTATAGAAGTATTAGAACATGGCAATGTCTTTGCTATTATTATTTGCATAATCTTTCTACGCAAATTGGTAACAGTTTTGTAGGAATCAACTCCTTTCCATAAAATATTATAGTATTAATAATTTTTGTAAATTAATCATTGTAATCTATGTTCTTTATTTTGTTGTTATTTTGTTGTTACTTCAGTTATTTAATTTGTACCATAGTTGTTCATTTATTGTATTAATTATATCACTGTGCTGGACTTTTATTGACCAATGGCTATTGCCCAGCACATAAATAGCAATAAATATCTATTATTATTATTATTATTATTATTATTATTATTATTATTATTCTGCTAAATTAGAAAATATACAAACAAAGTTTATATCTTTATGTTCATTCAGATTTCTGCCCATTAATTCCGGGTATAGTTAGAAGAGAAAATATGAATATTTTAATTGTCAAAACCTATATGCTAGACGCCGCCGTGAGTTAGATTATTTGTTCTTTTGTAAGATACTCAGAGGTGACATATCCTGTCACTTCTTCTTAAACAATATTACCTACGTATTCCAACGAAAGATATGAGAGCCCATAAACTTTTCTATAATAGAAATTCAAAATTTCTCTCACTAGTCTCCAGATGCATTAAAAATGCCAACATGCATGACTGCGAATTCGATCCTTTCAATGTATGAACTTAGTTTGCTCTTGGCAATGATTTATTTATTATTTATGTATTCTTTCAGGCATTGTACTTATTTATCATTGTATCATCACTATTATTCTCATAGTATAATATAACATAGATTAGAGGAAAATTCTTCGTTCAAGATTGCTTATGTTTATTTTTCTACTAAAACTGGTAATATTTTCTGTAATATTTCTCTTTTCTGAAATTTAATTACATTGTTTGTCGTTATTTAAACATTGCAGTGCATGTTGTCCACTTGTTATTGTCACAGTTATATAGTTAATTTGTATCATTGTTGTTCATTTTACTACTGTATTAATTTATTGTATCACTGTGCTGGACTATTATTGGCCAATGGCTGTTGTCCAGCACATAAATATCAATACTTACTTACTGGCTTTTAAGGAACCCGGAGGTTCATTGCCGCCCTCACATAAGCCCGCCATTGGACCCTATCCTGAGCAAGATTAATCCAGTCTCTACCATCATATCCTACCTCCCTCAAATCCATTTTAATATTATCTTCCCATCTACGTCCCGGCCTCCCCAAAGGCCTTTTGCCCTCCGGCCTCCCAACTAACACTCTATATGCATTTCTGAATTCGCCCATACGTGCTACATGTCCTGCCCATCTCAAACGTCTGGATTTTATGGTCCTAATTATGTCAGGTGAAGTATACAATGTTATACTGACATAGTAGGAGGAACATCAGTTAGGGTCTATGTGTGCTGAATTATATAAGTTTATGCTGTAATTCCATCAGTTATAAACTTTATAAGATAGAAGATGAAGAAATTTTGAAATGTACTAGGTATCTAATGATTGAATTTTAACATATACAAAACAGCGGAGGACAAACGATATCACGTCGTTGATTTGATGAAACCTTCTATGTGACAGTACACAACATAATTTTTCAGGAGGAAAGAAAAAATTAAGTAAAAATCAATGAGCCTACATAAGAATATGTAGTAATTTGGTAGAAAACTTTGGTGAATATGATGACATCGAGAATCAGTGTAAGCCTGTTGATATTTATTTAATTTTTTCTTCCTGCTGAAAAATTATTTTCTTTACTGTCACATAGGTTTCATAAAATCAACGACGAATTCAGTATTTACTCAACTAGAATATATCAAATTCGCTGCGAATTTAATTCAGATAATTTTTCCGGGAATCAGAGTCTCTCAGAACTACAGAAGAATGATTTAGGTCTACTCTGCTGGGAACTGCACATATATTACGAATATGTCTAATGTAACATTTTATTTATAAAGTAGTTATGTAGGCTTGTTTGAATGTAATGTCTTTATATAGGCTATGAAGGCGTTTACTTTAAAAAACCCAGATCCTTACGAGCAAGTTATTATAGTTTGTTGGAAATGATATTCTTCTTTATGTACGGTAACTGAGATGCAATAATAATCCAAACTTATTAAACTCTACTTTACTACAATAATAATAATAATAATAATAATAATAATAATAACATTACAGCTGATGGTAGTGTCACTCCTCTCATCAAGATCGAATGTAAAAATAAATAAAACTTGTAAAAGATTTTCACATCAAAATCGTCTATTTACGTGTTAGCAGCGGCTGTGCATCATGACTGGTGAAAAATATGAAACGCACTACGAATGATATAAATTTGTTCAATGAGGATATTCATACCGGCTCTGTTGCCGCTCAGGTTAGCACACGTGTTTTAGTCGGTATTAGCCTACATGTTTGAAAAATCAACTACAGTCACTCTGTGAAGAATCTTCAAGCATTAGCAGGCTAACAGTAGCATGAATCATGTCAGTAACGAACCTCGTAACATCAGAACCATTCTTCGGATCACATGTTGCTAGCATAGTTGGTAGAGATGACCTCAACTTTTCGAAAACTAGCTCAAGGAAATTACCAGTAGGTAAAAAATGAAAGAAAGGGGTAACTGTGAAAATTACGTGTTTTTATTGCATGGAAAACCAATGGAAAAATTTTTAAGCATTTCTGTAACGTATAATTTACAATTCACTTTATATTTTCAGATATGCCTAGTAATATAATAAAATAGGCATATATAAATTTCAATCATAAGACACATCTGTTTTGCAAATGTTTATTTGCTATATGAATATGGAATATATTAACGTTTTCGCCTTATTGGACATCATCAGATATAATAAAATATGTAATCTGAACCTTGATCAAATTGAGCAAATAACAAATGAGCATTGTATTATACATGGTGTTGGATCTTCATGAGCTTTATGTATAAAAGTATAAATAAAATGAAGGATAATTAATTTCAATGTGATGCAAACTTTTAAATTGAAATTGAAATTGATTATGTATACATATAATTCATGTTACAGTATGAATACAAATTAATCAATTAGAATTATACGATTTATCAATGATGTTAAAAAATTATGAATAAAATGAATATATTAGCTTAAAAATTAATTAAAATTCACATTGTTCGAAGAATGTCTTAGGGTACTGTATACAATATTGATGTTGTGTTGTGACTGATGGATCTTATGTTGTCGATTGGTTGTAATTATACATGTATAATTTCAATCGTGTACTGAAAAACAAAGGTGGGGAGAATCAAAGTTGTAAATCGTAATAGTTATACTTGATATAAGCATTAATTAATAGTCGAAATAGAGAAGATGTAAAGTTATTTATTTTAGAGAGGGATGTAATAAATTTTTATAAGATTACTTACGTATACGTTAGCTTGTGAACTGAATGTTATCTGATATTGATACAAATAGTGGTTATTATTGATCTTTAGATCTAAAGTATTCATCTGATTTTAATGACATACAGATAATTATCATTGATGATTGCTGTGTGTAATCAAAGTTTATCAGGGACTGTAATATGTGAAGATGATTTCTGTAAAAATAAGAAAATATTAATTTTACTATTTTATCTCAATCTATATATTCCATATTCATATAGCAAATAAACATTTGCAAAAAAAATGTGTCTTATGATTGAAATTTATATATACTTATTTTATTCTGTTACGTATAATTTCTTATGATTGTGTCCGACTTGGCTACATTAATCCTATTTCCATTGCTTGTACTAGACCATTATTTTTTCAAGAAACCATTCAACATTCGTACCCTTGCAAAAGGGAGGAAACAAGCATAACTTTATACACTTTTATTGTGGAAATTGATGTTCTCAGATCTTTAATTTGGAAACGAAGAGTCAAATGTTTTCGACATGAACAATATCAATACACATGATTCTGGATTTTTTTTAAGGACGGAATACAATTACGCGGCGTATTGACGTGTGCTTCTAAAGTCTTTTCTACAAATATAAGACTTCTGAAAACAAATAATTTCAAATAAACATTTCAGTAGGCCTATCTAATAAACAGCTACATTTAGATGTATTAAGAATATTATTTTTTAGCAAGATCTGTGAATATTTAGTCTTCTTTGGAGAAATTCACGTTCGTGCGAGAACGACGTGGAAATAGCGGGACACAGTATCTCCACTTAAGTGAACGTAGGATATCACATTGACAATGAATTGGTATTCAGCCCCATGGTTGGCATGCGAACCTTCGATCGACGCATCCATTGCATGTTGAAACTGCTTTATCTCTTGCGTGCATTGCCGCCAATTTTATTTTTTAGTCACTAAAAGTGTGATACGTGCCTTGCTGGGTTTCAATTTATTTATTAATTTCCAGTATTGAAAAAAAATTAAAACTAACTAAGATTAATAGCAGAGATGGAATTTCTCCGAAAACAGCGAGTTTTATATATTTGAGTCACATTAAGATTGACAAATATATAAGAGTTTTTAAGTTGCTACATTTTCAGAAAAAAAAAAAAAAAAAGGAAAATACAAATATTAAGAAAACTAGCTCCAACATAGCGCACTTATGATAGAAGAAATTCGCAAACTTGTATAGCATTAATAGCTTAAAGAGGGAACTAGAATATTGGCGTACATTTAAAGAAATTGCCAGAAAAAAATAGCAGGCCAAAATAGAATACACGATCTATATTCGTGATGAAGAATAATGATGGATATTTATATATACGATCCATATGAGTGAATTTAAGGTATATTAATTAAAAGAATGATGTCACGTAAAAGGAATTTATTAAGTACCGAGAGTTCCTATGCAGAACGGTCCAAGATAGTAATGTTCTGTTGCCTTAATGATAGTATTGCGAAGCGCTTGTCACGAGGAAGCTAAGCGATGAGGGGTGGAGTGAGACCGGCCTGCGTAGTGAAGCGTACATGGACCTGTTCGTATGCCGCCGTGTGACCGCTCGCCCACCTACAACAAATTTTGTCAGGTAGATGTTAGACTGGAACCGTTATGCATAGGAACTGTCAATATTATTATTCGTATTCAGTCATATTTTTATTAATACATCAAAAATAATATGTTCGAAATTAGTTGAGAAAAACTTGTTAGTACCATTGACTACCCGTTTATAAAATAGAGTGTTTCTTTAAACTGAGATTAATATAAGTTATCTTCCTTGTTGAGGAATTCAAACTCCAAAGCAGTTTACATTAGGTCTGTACCTGTACTTTTCGGGTCTGATATGAGGCAGACGTGACAAGATCAGAACGACGTCGAGTCTTCACCTGAGATAATACAAAATATCTCTTTGACAGCGTACAAATATTCATATACTCTGAGAGATTCGCCTCCAAAGCTTTCTTGCAATATTAAAGTTGCTCGCCTTAACCCTACATAAGTCCTTTCAAGTTTCTTGTAATAATAATAATAATAATAATAATAATAATTTATTTATTTATTTATTTATTCATTTATTATTTATTTATTATTAATATTTGTGTGCTGAACAACAGCCAGAGGCCAATTATTATAATAATAATAATAGTAATAATAATAATAATAATAATAATAATAATAATAATAATAATAATAGTAGTAGTAGTAGTAGTAGTTTTATTTTCCCTGGAAGAGTTAAGGCTATCAGCCTTCTCTTCTACTCAATCAGGAAATACATATACAGAAAAATACATGTAACAGTATTAACAGTATTAACTTAAGAAAAAAGGTTGACTATATATGAATACAAATACAAAAAAAAAAATATATATATATATATATATATTTACATGGGAAGCGATTGTGCTGCAGTTTTATTTCGAGTATAGTTCGTACGAAATTTAAGATTGGTTTCGTACGCATGCGCCAGAAAACCTTCTGCAGCTTGCAATCTTTTTGGTGAAAATTTTTTATTGGGTTATTTTACGTCGCTTTATCAACATCTGAGGTTATTTAGCGTCTGAATGAAATGAAGGTGATAATTCCGGTGAAATAATTCCGGGGTCCAGCACCGAAAGTTACCCACTTTTCCCGTACAGGGTTGAGAGAGAATCCCGGAAAAAACCTCAAGCAGGTAACTTGCCCCGACGGGATTCGACGCCTAACCGGTACTCCACAAGTGTGGCTCTTTAGTGGAATTAGGATGAGAGCTGTTCTTGATATAACTGTGATTAATGGGCTGGAAATGGACAATTTCTAAGGATTTCAATCCAAAGAAGTTTTATTATCGATTCCACTTATACAAATAGGAAGTCGTCTAGAACCCACCACCACTGCCAGATACCAAACTTCAGACAACCTTAAGGAACACGTATTGTTCGATGACGCCCGATTCGGCGTCACGCAAACACAGAGAATACCACATTTTTAGATATAGACATCATAATGAAAACGTAATAATGGGGAGTGTTGAAAGGACTAGGAAAATAAACCAGAACTGCGAGGAAAAACCCCACAATCCTGGTATTGTCTACCACAAATACAGCTCTCCCGTCGCCGAGACTTGAACTCGGGTCAGAGGTTCTCTTAAGTCTTGCGCTCTGTCAACTGAAGAATACTGCTATAGTAAATATGCAAGCAACTTTTACATGAGACAATGACAAGAAATTAGCTTCTGATGATAGCTCTACTTTCCTTTCAGTACCGGTATAGGATGGGAAGTTACAGGAGTCCATAGGTGGAAAACTCCGGCGTATAGGCCAATAGCATACGCTACCATGGTTCATCAAGATATAAATCTTTAACAATATTCAGATTCAGAGCTCGAAATTTGGTTGGTTTCTTTGTAATTGCATTACACATGTGCGACAACTATCTTTATTAAATTTTTTAAACTCGTTCAAATTTATCAATCTTACCAAACCCACACCATACATTTCATTCAACACTTTTTCCTTTTTAGAAGTTTCATTTTCTCATTTGTCCACAGGAGTAATTTTCAATAGTGTTGGTCTTAAAACTCTCGCAGCAAAGCTAATTTTCCTATCGGAACATGGCATTATTCTTCAGTTTCGTTAAAAGTATCTGTACATGTTGTATTCGTAAAATAGATGTGATATTTTTCACAAATATTACGAGGTCTTAATATGTTAATTTTTATAAATAATTTAACCTCCCCTGTTATATGTATCAGATAGGAATTTCTAGACATCGACACATCTGTGGGCCTCCCCTAGCACATACACGGGACAGAACGTTAACGAAGGACATCCTTCGCCGAGGTGGGATTCGAACCTACGAACCTTCGACCCGCGTCGCCTAAGGGGAGCGCACCTTAGACCGCGTAGCCTTCAGGTTAGGCCATATTCTGTTCATGTGATCATAAAACCACTAGAACGACAGTCATTATTGTAAGTATCATCATTATAGTAATTTATTGTCATCACATCAGCACCACCATCATCATCATCATCATCATCATCATCACCATCGAAGTAGTAGCAACAGTAGGCCTATCAATAATTTTAATTTTAGCACAACGATATTCCATTTCGCCACCGGCGTGGCTCAGTCGGTTAAGGCGCTTGCCCGCCGGTCTGAAGTTGCGCTCGGGCGTGGGTTCGATCCCCGCTTGGGCTGATTACCTGGTTGGGTTTTTTCCGCGGTTTTCCCCAACCGTAAGGTGAATGCCAGGTAATCTATGGCGAATCCTCGGCCTCATCTCTCCAAATACCATCTCGCTATAACCAATCTCATCGACGCTAAATAACCTAGTAATTGATACAGCGTCGTTAAATAACCAACTAAAAAAATATATATTCCATTTCTTACAAGTGGAGTGTTCCGATCAGAATTATTTAAAATAAACCTCATTTTATGATCTAACTAAACCAAAAAACAGTAAATCAGCAGAGGTCCACCTTGAGAAGAAGTCGATCTATGAGCCTACAGTCAACTATTTCAAGCTTAAATATGCCTTAATTCACGTTGAGGTATTCGGCTTGCTCATAGGTGCTCGAGGGACTATACCAGCTTTTTTCGAAGAATTTCGACGGCAGTTTGTTCTGCCAACATCTCTGAGGGATGACATTGTGATAATTGTGTTTAAAAAATCCTGCCAAATCCTAATTAATCACATGGTACCACATTAATAGCAATTGTAATTTTTCACGCCCTTTTCTCTGTTTCCCTTCTTTAAAATTTAATATCTATGTTTACACATGTACAATAATTTTTTTGAGGATATACTGGGTCCGTAAGGGCTACCCTCAATGGGGGGGGGCAGTTTACTATTATTATTTATCGGAGTTCCATGGAAAAGCTGTAACGATGTAGCTGTAAAAGACAGCATCTCCAAATGGAGAGACGAAGAAGAAGAAGAAGAAGAAGAAGGAGAAGAAAAAGAAGGAGAAGAAAAAGAAAAAGAAGAAGAAAAAGTAGAAAAAAGAAAAAGAAGAAAAAGAAAAAGAAAAGGAAGAAGAAAAAGAAGAAGATTTAATAATTTTACAATAGAAAGTGATTTGTTGTAGCTACATAGTTTTTATTCCTTTTTTTAAATGAATACCTATTGTTATCACATGTTATGAAAATATCTAAATTGAAATAAGCCTGAGGGAAATTAAGAAAGTCCAAAAATTTAATTTTGCAATAAACACACACACAATGGCGGCCGGGTAGCTCAGATGGTAGGGCAGCTGGCTACGGACTGGAAGGTCCGGGGTTCGATCTTAAATGGTGACGGAATTTTTCTCGTTACTAAACTTCCAGAACGGCCCCGAGGTTCACTCAGTCTCCTATAAAACTGAGTACCGGGTCTTTCCCGGGGATAAAAGGGGTCAGAGCGTGGTGCCGACCACACCACCTCATTCTAGTGCCGAGGTCATGGAAAGCATGAGGTTCTACCTCCATGCCCCCCAAGTGCCTTCATGGCGCGTGACGGGGATACCTTTACCTTTACCTTTTACACACACATATAATATAAAACTGATATTTACAAACATACGCTTCTGAAACATAGAACTGCACAACGAAACATTTAAATAGTCTGCGGGTACGTTAACTCGAAGTATGTGAAGAAAATAAACTCAAGCAAGACTTGCATGGAAAATAAAACAACTGTAGAAACAATTTGTTGAAATCAACAAGAAAGTTTAAAAAGAAACAGATAAAACAAATTTTATATGTAATGCAAAATTCAGACAGAAAGGAAGGAGCAAACCAATGAAATGAATAACATATGGAAAAAAAGTGAATTGATGAAAAATGAATGAATGGATGAATTCATACAAAATGAAAGAATGGATGTATTGATATAAAATGAGTCGGTGAGTGAGTGAGTGAGTGAGTGAGTGAGTGTGCGAACATAATAATTACGAGAAAATGAAGACTCAGCATTCCTAGTAGGTATTTAACTATGACAAAAAAGGCTATAAATTTTTTGTGTGTATTGCCTTATTGGGAGATTGCGTTTAAACACATTGTGTTATAAATCAGGGACGGGAAGTCAATAACATGATTTTTATGTGGGCAACAATACTAACCCGATTAATAACAAATATCTATATAGTTTATAGCTGAGATTGAACTGCGGCATTTGGCTACACGTTCCCACACTTTGGAACGTTTCTCTGTGTATAATTGATGCAGATTTATTTTCTGGTTGCGTACGAATGAGAATTTCGGTTTGAAAAATGTAACGTACGAGATAAAATACTGCAAAGTGTACTACAGTAAAATAATTGTTTACAGAGAGAATGAGGTAAGTGAAATGAATGGAACATTATAGTGGCACTCAGTACACTAAAAGGTTTATTGAAGCTAGAACTGCTCCTTATAGTCGCAAGCAGCACGCCGGAAAAGAGTACAACCTAATTACGGAGAGAAAAAAGACAAGGATTGTGAAAAGGATGTGAAAATAAATAAGAGTAATTAGAAAAAAAGACGAAGAAGAGAGGAGTTGTCGGAAAAAGAGGAACAGGATGAAGAAAAGGGAATGGAAGTAGGAGGACGAATAAGAGAGTGTGGGGGAAAAGGAGAACAAAGAAAAGAGATTGAAAGTAAACGGAGATGAAGATAAAGAATGAAAGCAAAAGGAGGATGTAGAATAAGGTGTAGAAGTAATAGACGAAGAATGAAGAAGAGAAGGTGGAAGAAAAATAATTACGAAGAAAAGCTAGAAGAAGAAAGAGAAAAATAAGAAAAATTGGGAGATGGGGGAAGAGCATGATAAGGATAATGTGGAACTTGAAGAGGAAGAGGGCATAGAAGAAAACGGAAATTTATCAGGAAAAGATAGGTAGGAGAACGAAAGAAAAAAGTGGATTAAAAAGGGGAAGACGACACAGAGAGAAGATGAGATAAACGAAGGGGTGAAAGAGAATGAGTTGGAACAGAAAAAATGAGAAATTAAAACGTAAAGGAGATGATAAGAAATGGTGGTGATGGAAAAATGCAGGAGGGGTAAGAAGAATGAGAAATAAAGAGATGAAAGAAAATGAAGAGCTGAAGAAAGATGAGTTGCAAGAAAGTGGACGAGTAGAAAGAAAGTTGAAAGTAAAAGATAAGAATGCATTGAAGAAAGGAGATTGGTTGGAAGAAAAAAAAGAGTTAAAAAATGGAATGAATTGAATAAAGCACATGTGTTGGAGTAAAGGAGATGAGTTGGAATAAAGGGATGAGTTAGAGTAAAGGGATGAGTTGGAATGAAGGGAATGAGTTGGAACAAGAAGCGATGAGTTGGAACAAAAAGGGATGTGTTGGAACAAAAAGGAAAGTGTTGGAACAAAAAGTATGAGTTGGAACAAAAAGAAAAGTGTTGGAAGAAAAAGTATGAATTGGGACAAAAAGGGATGTGTTGGAACAAAAATGGATGAGTTGGAAGAAAAGATTTAAGTTGGAATAAAGAAGATAAGTTGAAAGAAAATAAATGATTTGGGAGAGAAAGGATGAGCTGGAAGGAAAGTAATCATTTAAAAAGAAAGGTACATGATTTACAAAACAGAGGGATGAGTTGGATGGAAAGGAATAATTTAGAAGAAATGGGATGATTCGAAGAAACAGAGGGATTGGAATAAAATAAGTGATTTAGAAGAAAAAGGATGAGCTGGAAGGAAAGGAATGAGTTAAAAAGAAAAGAATGATTTGCAAGAAAAGAAATAAGTTAAAAGGAAAGTTATGATTTAGAAGAAAAGATATGAATTTGTCTCGACTGAGAAGTGTTTTCTATTGCCTCTCAAAATACATTTGAAGGACGAAAAGGTTCTTTTGACTGCATATGACGTCATAAGTGCAAATTTCATCGCTGCCACTGCAGCAGGTACCCACGGTAACTGACAATTGAAGCTTTCCTTCTGGAGAATGGAGCACACATTTTTCATTTTTTCAAACCCTGGATTCCTCTGCAATACTTTCTTCAGTTTCAATGTAAAGGCTTCACCCACAGGTCCTGGTACTTTTTCTGTAGAAGCGAGTTAAGACACCAATTGCATCTTTCAGTTGTAGCGACGAAGATTCCAAGTACACAATATATTTTGGAAGATCACTGAAATGTGCCTTGAAGAAAGCAAGGGAGCCATAAATGTTGTAACTGATTGAGGCAGCCTCCTTCACGTCGAGAGTGTTCTTTCCTCCCTCCCTCCCTCGCTCTCTCTCTCTCTCTCTCTACATGTATTGATATTTCTCTTAAAAATCAATATATAACGCAGTAAATACAAGATAACGCTTATCAACAATGATTTAGGTTTTTTTTAGGTACTAAGGTCTAATTTAGGTTTCAGGTTCAACAGAATTCACATATACAACTCCTACGATCATGATTCGGGAAAGTATTTACGAAATTAGGAGTTCAGAAGCAAGAAAAAATAGTTAAAAACCTACAAATCTGGTCCCTAGATATTACTTTCGAGAACATTGAAACAAAAGTAAAGTTATTGGAGATATCAGTTTGGATGTCATTGTAATGGGAATCGAATTTCACTTAGATTGACAAACAGTGAATGCAGCATTTTGCAATAGACTTGTAAAAGGAAACTTGAAAGTAGTCGAAAGGTTCAAAAGAAGTGGAAAATTATATAAATGCATTATCTCACTTCAAGACAAAGTCCGTTCTCACTGCATAAAAACCACACAAGTTATCTTTGCTGGACTTGTCTGGGAAGTGCTTCCAAAAGCCCCACACAGTCCGGATTTATCACAGCTGTTATGTGAGAAAGCAATTAAAAAATTTCCTGGTCACTGAGAGAATTGTATAGATAATAGTTTGGTTATCACTTTGAAAATAAATAGGGTTTTAATTTTTTGTTACGTAATGTTCACAATTAAATGAAGTCCGAATCAAAATTCATCCCCTGCTTAATATTAAATGTAGCAGCAAGCTGTGTGAATTATCAAGATGAAATACTTGAAGTATGAACTTCTGGAAACTGATTTCTGAATTCGCCTTCTGTAGCTATGCTGGATCTTAAATCAAAAATAGTGTAAGACAAAAAATGGGAAAATATTAAAATACTGAAAAATATACTAATTTCAAAATTAGCTTTCAAATGTCGATCTTTTTGGAGAATGGACGCAGGAAAACCAAGAATAATATAATATAATGAGAACTATAGTATTGAGGGGGAAAAAGGAGAATCTCCAAAGCCATAAAGTGATGATATTGTTACAAGTTCTGCTACTAATGATAATAGTAGGAATAATAATAATAATAATAATAATAATAAATACATACATACATACATACATACATACATACATACATACATACATTCATTCATACATACATACATACATACATACATACATACATACATACATGCATGCATGCATACATAAAAACCTTGGATTACAAGCATAATTTGTTTCGAAAACGTGCTCTTAATCCAAAACACTCAAATATCAAAGGGACTTTCTCCATTAAAAAAAAAACAATGCAAACTCAGAATTCATTTCACAACCTTTTATTCATATTAAATACGGTATAAAAAAAGTCGACCTGGTTGGCAAGTTGGTATAGCGCTGGCCTTCTATGCCCAAGGTTGCGGGTTCGATCCCGGGCCAGGTCGATGGCATTTAAGTGTGCTTAAATGTGACAGGCGCATGTCAGTAGATTTACTGGTATGTAAAAGAATTCCTGCGGGACTAAATTCCGGCACATCCGGCGACGCTGATATAACCTCTGCAGTTGCGAGCGTCGTTAAATAAAACATAACATTTACAGTATAATTTAGATAAAATTCAATACAATAGTGCAATGCAAATTACCTTACTGTATTTTGTTTTTGAGTGTCTTTCACCTGTTTTACTGCTTAGTAAACTTCTTGAAAATTTACTTCTGACTGCATGACTGACTGACTGGAATGTTTTTATTTGACTAAGAAACTATCCAATGACACCTGCTTTCGCCTCGTTTTGGAGATTTTGCGGAAATGTGACATTGCGTTGTAGTTAAACAGATTTATCGCCTGCACTGCTTCAACATTATCAGGGTGGCGGATTTGAACAAAATTTTGTACTTCTTTCTACTTTTTACACACCTCTTTAATCTCATGTGAAGCGAAAAATTCGTTCGCTTATTTTCTCCTCTTCCTCCTCAAACGAGATCTTCTCCATTGCCTCTTGCTGTTGCTCACAAGTGAAGAAAGTTATTTTTTAATGCATACATATCGTGCTCCTCGTATTGCAAGACATGGCTCGTTTATCAAACAAAAATGTGTCCTCATTGTTCGCTCGTTTTGCAAACCAAGTTACTTGTAATCCAAGGTTTTGTTTTACTAATAAGTGACCCAAATACATTCCTGTGTTGACAGTTGAAACCCAACTTTGACTAAACATTCTCGTGTCTTTTATCTACAAGTTCGTCTTTACCCCAGTTTTCCGCGCCTGGTCCTTGCGGTGTGAACCTATCTTCCTCTCATTATATTTGCTCCATTGTAGTCATGATTGGAGCTGTGAATGTCCGTCTGCACCATTGTATAACAGGCGGCTATTCAAGCCACCGCTGAGCACAATAATAACCCCTCAAATCCACATATGCCGTCAGGCAGGGATGCACAACACCCTCCGTATAGCAATTTAGCGGACAATTCACAGTATCGGAGCATCCATATATCGATATTGTTATATGTATTATATCTGACATGTAAAAAGAGAAGCAATTTGAAATGAAGCAAATTTTGCTCCTTTCTCGCAACTTCAGACTCGCGCGTCTGTCATCGCAAAAGCTGTTGCCGTCTGCAAGTATAAACTACGATAAAATTAAGTTCTGATTCGTTTCACTTCAGAGAATAAACTTAAGGTTAGAAGTGCGGATGTGGCAATACGAGCAAATATTATTAAGCATGAAAGCTGCAGCAATTTTTTTCGTAAGTGAGATAAAAAACATGACAGGGGTTTGAGGAAATCTCTATGACTGCGTGTAACTTCTGTAAACGAATTAGGATAATTACTGTAAATATAATTATTTGCTTTAAGATTTAGCCTATGTGTGTCTAATGAACGGAGTAAGATAAGCTATGAATAACAGTCAATCCTGCAATAATAATAATAATAATAATAATAATAATAATAATAATAATAATAATAATACCGGTAATAATAATAGTAATAATAATAATAGTAATAATAATACTACCGGTAATAATAATAGTAATAATAATAATTCAAATATTTATTTACTTAACACAGATCATTATTATATTAAGCATTGCAGTCCGAAAGAGCAGAAGTTCGTGCTGGGGCGCAGTTCAGTTTAGTTATACAAAATATTTTACAAAATTTAAGAATGTTGATTCAGCACACT
The DNA here is from genome assembly GCF_040183065.1 of Periplaneta americana. Classification (NCBI taxonomy): domain Eukaryota; kingdom Metazoa; phylum Arthropoda; class Insecta; order Blattodea; family Blattidae; genus Periplaneta; species Periplaneta americana. The sequence continues at coordinate 33,324,614 of NC_091125.1, forward strand.
AACATTAATATATTGTAAAATATAGATGGCGTGTAATAATCTGTGGAAAATAATAGAAGTTACAAAAGTATAGGTGTATTGAACTTCACATTTGAATTTAATTAGGTACGTAGTTTAAGAAAATAAAAAGAAAACGTTTAAATAATTACTCTAATTTTTTTTCTTAAATTTATGTGTGTCAATGTGCTTAACTCAGGGTCAGCTTTAATTTATGAGTTATATATTCCAGGCCCATTTTATTTCTGTTTTTAATCAAACAGTTTTATGAAATTTGAATAGATTTAGAAATAAACTACAATTTTGTCTAGTACAATGGTCATTAAGATCAATTTTAAGTTTATTATCACCCTTTTTTATTATCTAAAACTTTTTGCAATAAATGAAATCTGACAGTTGTCACCCTGCCTCTATTTGTCTCTAACATGGCAAAGTATAATTGCATACATTTGTTCTGTTTTAGATTTGAAATATAAGAGACTAATAATAGAAGTATTTATTGGTAAGCAGATTTTACCCACTCTTGATATTTCATATGACAAATTTTTTAACATATTCAGATTTGAATTCTGTGATTGACCGATGTCAGATGTGGAAATTGTGGACTTAATTTATCTAAAAAAAACATTTGCATACTTAAATTGTGTGTGCTGAAGCATTTTGCTCAAATATGACATAAAATCTCTGGAATGAAAAACTGATGTGTATTTTTTTTTTAAGTAACGTAAAAAGTTTGGTGGTAAAATTAGACTGAATGTATTATAAATACTTAAAGTGAAGGTAATTGTTCAATGATAATACAGTAATACAATAATACAATTACTAGTTACACTAGAAGTAATATATTTAAATTTAATTAGGTGGGTCATTTACTCACCCTAGGTAATCAACGTTGCAAAAAATATCTTTATAATGCTAGGATTAATGCACTGCCTAAATACCTTGGAGCTTTGAAGAACCAAGAGAAATAGTTTAGAGCGGAATTAACAAAATTTCTCCATATTCATACTTCCCACTCGACTGATAAATTGTTTGTGTTTGGAAATTTAATTAATCTGCTTACTAAGCATGATAAATATTTGTATAATTTTTTACTTGTTCCACATCTTGTTTTAATGAACATTGTAAACCATTATTTGTGAAAAACAAAATCATGACTGTAATAAATTTATATATTCGAGAATTAATTTTGTATGTTAAAGATAATCTTCAAACTTTAACATTAAGAAATTATATTAAATCCTACGATACAAGCCAAGAAAATGATTTTAATGCCATAATTTGTAGACTTCCTAAATCGCAAAAAAAATTTTGTCAAATGTCATTGAAGGTTGCAAATAAATTTCCATCACATATTTTTTATTTAAGCAGAGCTGCTCTCAAATTTTGCATCTCTAGTTGGTTAATTTTAAATCCGTTTGACGATTTTTTTGATTGTACAGTCTCTTTGTAATTGCTCCATTTTAACTGATCTTGTCTGTACATACTGTTTTTAGACATGTAATTTATACTATTAAACAACCTCAAAGCTACAATGCTGATGTAAGATATGTCAACACAGTCAATGAAATAAAAAAAAACACTAAGTCGCTTATATTAAATCGCAAATCTGGACTATCCTGATGCATAGATAAACACTCTCCATAATTCAATCTGTTTCTCACTTCAAATCTGCCTTTTTCAATAAAGTAGTTGTTTATACATGGTAACCCTACTCTGTACCACGAGTCACGACAATACTAGTTCCAAGACAAGTGCACTTATTACAGAGTAGAATACTTTAAGGACATGATGGAGAAATGTCTTGAAGATGACGAAAGAAAGTAAATACGTTACTTAGAGAAGAAATTCAACATAATCTTTGTCAGAAAATTCCACGCAGTCTCGTCAGAATTTGTGTTTGGGTCTGCGGTCCCAATATATTTCAACCACAATTATGTTGCTACAACTTTTACTAATGTCAAAATATTTCATCGCATTTCTTCATGAAAAACAAAATAGTCTGCATAATTTGTCAAAATCGAACGAAGATCTTTGCGTGTCAGTGTACAGATAAAGCATTTTAAATATGTTACTCTGATTCCATAGAGAAGAATGGAACGTATGAAATGGACAGACAGAATAAGAAATGAAGTTGTGTGGAAAAGCGTGGGTGAAGAAAGAATGATGCTGAAACTGATCAGGAAGAAGAAAGGAAATTGGTTGGGTCATTAGATGAGAAGACACTGCCTACTGAAGGATGCACTGGAAGAAATGGTGAACGGGAGAAGAGTTCGTGGCAGAAGAAGATATCAGATGACAGACGACATTGATGTATGGATGATATGAGGAGACAAAGAGGAAGGCAAAAAATAAGAAAGATTGGAGAAAGCTGAGTTTGAGTGAAACCTATGAATGAACTCTGATTCCGATGGCTGTAAATTTAATTAAGCGCTATTTATTAATTCAACTCCTTGCTTTCCATTATCGGTCACTGTATTTCCAGCTAAGGCAGTAGCTGCGTCGAAGCAAATGGTTTCTGTTCATCACTTCTAGTTGTGTGCACAACGCACAGCATGCTGATGTCGATTCGGTGCCGGTGTTTGCCCAGGCAGTCGTGTTCAGCGCTTGTCAGTACGATAGTTGACACTACAGTATCACTTTGGCCAGTCTTGAATGTTGAATCTGTCTGGTCGTCTCCATAGTTTGGTTAATATATGATCTCTACTTCGGATTAGAATGCTTTCCTAAACTAATTCTGAGTGTGTAATGTAGCATGATGTTCTTCACCTTTGCATGATGGACCATGGGCATCTTTCACAACAACGTGACACGTTTGACACAATCCTCAAACTGAAAGTGAAGATATAAATATGCTAATTGTGCATAATTTTATAGTTCATACTTTTATTTTTGCAAGGAACTGATAAAAAATATCTGTTTTATTGAAATTTGGACCTAAGTACTTTTATATTTTACTCTTAGGGTGATAAGTACAAAAGAAACAGAGCTATTAGAAATCACAAATGTGAAGAGAAAAACAAACTGGACTTATATAAATTCAATATAACTGTTGCGCAATAAAGAACAAATGTTATAACTTAAGTAGGACCTATTTACCTGTGGACTTGAGAAGATTATTCTGAAATAAGAGTGTAATTAATATTATAATTTAATAGCAAAATGAAGCTTGACCCGTGCAAAATAACAGATGGCTAAAACAACAAAATTAATACCAGCAATACAGTGGATGAATGAAAAAGTTGTAAAAGTTAATCTCTCTTGGTGTACAATATTCTTTACGATTAAATTGTTTGAGATCATAGAGAAGTGATGAAGTGAAAGTGGCTGGAAAAACGAATTAGTCCTCATACAATCTTTTACTCATTCATAGTTTTCTGCTCAACGACAGATCTTTCACTGCGAACCCAGCATTCTCTAATCTTCCCTATTTTCTGTCTTGTCAAGACCAAAAATATAGGGTCTACAAGATTCCTTACAATAGCGATAAAAGCGAAAACGTCCCTTATGCGTGTAATTATTTACATTTCTCATCATCATCATCATCATCATCATCATCATCATCATCATCGGTCTTAGTCTTCTTGGCTTTACATCGACTTCTTTATTTGACGTCCTCTGACATTTTTCCCTTTTCGATTATATCTGAGGTTAGTTTCGAAAATCTTGGCGCATTAATTTTGAAACAAGTTCTACCAACTTTTATAATAGGTCTATTTATTAAACAGATCTTTTGTCCGCCGTGTTGGTTCTGTGGTAAGCATACGGGCTCCTCAACCAAGCAGTCCGATTCCCGACGTAGGCAATGGAAGAGATTTATCTTCTGTCCACAAAACTTAGTATATATGTCCATTACCGTGTTCTGTTCTGTGTTGTCTCAACGGTGGCTAGCAATTTGTGCTTGTCAAGTATTAACTAAGAGTATAATATCTCGGTACGAAATGGGGAGGTATAACATGACGAAGAAAAAAAGAAGAAATTAGTCATTCAATCAATTACGACCACTCAATCCGAAAAGAAATATATTCCCATAATTTAGAATGATCAATATCACCACTTTCAATCATTATAATATACAGGGTTAAGACGCTTTTCTTTTACGAAAAGTGTGAATGATTGGTAGGTTGATTGATTGATTGATTGATTGATTGATTCATTCATTCATTCATTTCACGATGACTGGATCCGGGATCCTTGCATTTAGATCATTTAGACCCATTGTAAGCCCCATATGCGATGATTGTCTATCCTTGCTATTTAGGCACATTGTACGCGATGATTGCCTAAGTCCAAAGGATGGCCAGGATGGCATTCATTATTTCGACGCTGAGAGGTGGGCCATCTTTCCAGAGCCTTGCAAGTAAGGCTCCTTCACTTACTGACGAGCCGAACCCAGAGCCCTAAACCCTTAGGGTGCTATTCATAGACATTTCGCTAGCCCGCGCTACGAGCATGCTAAACTAGCCCCGGCTATCGACTGATTACTTGTACAGGATTCATATCATATCATATCGCTAACACTGGTTTATGAATACGAAAAACGTTACTTCGCTGATCATCCACCGGAAGCCCGCGCTAAGAATGTCTATGAATATGGCCCTTAGAATCTAAATAAGTAATGGAAACCTGTACTAACTTCGGACATCACTTCAGCCTATTTTTACTATTATAGATAATAGATGAAATGAGGGGGACGCGGAGAGTGTTGGTGGAATGAAAGAGGGAAACGGGAGTACCCAGAGAAAACCCTCTGCAACTCTGTTTTGTCCACCACAAATTACGGGGATCGAACCGGGGCAGCTAGGATGGAAGGCCAGCTCGCTAGGACTGTAGCCACAGACGCGGCGCGAGAAGTGTGACTGTTGCAAAGATAAGAAGGGTGAAAATGTTTAGGTGTCAGTATGCAACGAACGTCATTTTACAGAAACACTGTTGACCAAAACGTGAGCACAATCAGCCTTTTGTGAAAACGCAGCGTACTTCACCCTTCCCCCTTCTCACTTTAAATTCACACTCTTGTAGCTACTGCAGGTCCAAAGTTTCCGGAAGCATAAAGGTCTCTTGATGTTTTGCCCGCGTTTTGTAGACAGATGGTTATAGAGCACGATCCCGAAACGGCTCATAAAACCACTGACCAGCGTCACGTGTTGAAGAACGAACATGACAAGGCAGTAAAAACCCAGCACACAAGATACACGGGATATTCAAAACGTTATCTGCGGTCTGGGGCCACAAAGCTCGCACGTTGGTAGATCAGGTCTGGATGGAAGCAATGGGTGTTGAGCCAGGCCAGCAAGTATAACTGACAGCTACAGCCAGCCAGGGCAGGATGCGACATATTCTGGGCGAGCCTCTCTCCCACCTCGCACTCCTCCTCCTGTTGTCGTCCGTGTTAGCCGACCCACCACCACCTCCATTACGTCAAGCGGCCACTCAAAACAGCAGCCCGCCTGTGGGGCCATTTCCATAACAAAGGGGACGGAGGGGAGGTGATAATGATAGGTCCGGCGCTGTTCACCCTCATCAGTAACACCAGTTTAACTAAGTTTTACTTCAAGAACACACATCAGTTACTCAAACCGTGGTGCGCGCTTTTGGTTACATTTGTGTATTAATACTTCGAGTCGTCTTGCACATCAAGCCAAAGATTACACAGAATGATCCGCGATCTTACAAGTAACGGTACTCACTTCGCTAATTTCTGATACCATATTGAATGTAGAATTCATATGCAGTTGGGCTAGACTTTTAATACTCACAAATTGTCACACATTTTCAGAAATATTGGTACATCACTATAGATTGCCCAGGCTTCCGTAGATCTGCCAAAGTCAGGTCATTGCCGGAGAGAATTCCAACCTGTTATCGTTGCACTCCAGCATTCTCTTAAGTTTCAAGTTTTGCTTCCCCGCTCCCGTCTCATGTACAGTATAACGTCTGGTAACAATTAAAAGACAAATCGCAATATAGCGAACGCCAGTAGGGGAAGTTATCCCCACCCACATGAAATGTGCATTCGACACAACACTCGCCTATCACTTAGCATCTCTGGTGAGCTAATAGGGGAAAAGTGGAAGGGGTCGTGGGCGGAGCTTCTACGTTCGCTATATTGCGATTTGCCCCAATTAAAACATCGTTCTCTCCAGTTTCGAATTTTTCTTCACCGTCCCCGTCTCATTTATGACATCAGGTAATACCTGAAACAGCGTTCTCTTTATTTCAGAGATTTGCTTCCTTACCCCCGTCTCCTTTATGACATCAGGTAACGCCTAAACCAGCATTCTCCCCAATTTCGAGTTTTTCTTCCTTGTCCGCCTCTCATTTATGACGTCAGGTAACACCTAAAACCGCATTCTCTCCAGTTTTGACTTTTCCTTCCCCGTCTCATTTATGACGTCAGGTAGCATCTGAAACAGCGTTTTCTTCATTTTCGAGGTTTGCTTTCCAGTCCCAGTTTCATTTCTGACGTCAGATAATACCTGAAACAGCGTTCTCTCCAATTTCTAGGTTTGCTTTCCTGTTCCCGTCTCATTTATGACATCAGATAACACATAAAATAGCGTTCTCTCCACGTTCTACTCGCAGGTTTGCTTCCCTCTACCACTTCCCTGTCGCCGTCTCATTTATGACATCAAGTAACACCTGAAACAGTGTTCTCTCCAATTTATAGGTTTGCTTTTCTGTCCTCGTCTCATTTACGACGTCAGAAAAAACAAAATATCGTTCTCTCCACTATCTACCAGCAGGTTTGCTTCCCTGTCCTCGTCTCATTTATGGCGTCAGGTAACACCTAAAACAGCATTCTCTGCAGTTTGGAGGTTTTCTTCCCTGTCCCCGTCTCACTTATGAGTCGGGTAACACCTGAAACACCGTTCTCTCCAGATTCTAGGTTTCTTTCCTATTCCCGTCTCATTTAAGTCGTCAGGTATCATCTGAAACAGCGTTCTCTGCAGTTTCGAGGTTTGCTTCCCAGTCCCCGTCTCATTTATGACGTCAGGTAACATTTAAAACAGCGTTCTCTTCAGATTCGAAGTTTTCTTCCTCGCTCTCCACTCATTTACGTCGTCAAACAGCACTTAAAAGACTGCAAGAAGTAACGATGATTGGCTAAGTGTTATTTTTAGTGGACGGTACTTGACTCAGTGTTATTCTCCCGATTGTCTCCATCTGGGTTCTGACGCGCCGAAGCTGTAATTCTTTTTGCCGCTGCTGTAGCATTGCCATTGGTGGACCGTGAAAGGCGAACTGCATAGCACCGAATGACGATTATTATTAATAGAGAGATAGTAGATTGTCAGTAGAAGAAACGGGAGTAGGCTTACTCAGCGATAACCCACCACCAAGCACATATTTTACAACCACAAATTTCACTTGAACCTGCCGGGATTCGAACCCAGGCTACCAGCTGAATGACTATGTGTAGAATGCAGGCTTGTTGATTGGTAGGCATACACTAAACTTCTGATTACGGCTCCGACTCCAAAATTGCTCCCGACTGCTCGTGAAATGAGATGTCTTTATGTAGCCTTACCTTCCAGCAAAGCGTTAGTAGTACAGTAATAACTGTGCTGCCTAATATCTCTAAAACTGAATATTAGTTTTCTAGTACTTCTATGTGACTTTAGGATCCACTCTAGTATGTTCTTGCGACGAGTAGCAGGTCGTCTGTTTATATGCTTAACTACAAAACACTTTGTCGGATAGCTCGTCCATCAGAAGACTTCTTTCATTGTTCGTCTCTTGGAAGACTTACCCGATTGGTCGTCTCTAGAAGATTTGTACAATGGCTATTCCTATAGTCTCACCATCCTTCTCCCATTACTCCACCAGAGGACGTTCGACTTCTCTATTGGGCCGTAAAACTCGGAATTGTGCTATAGCTTACATTTTGAAAGTTCTAGATTTCAACCATCAGAATCTTTTCCTTGACGAACGTTTTTTGTGATTTTACTAAATAATTCGCAAAAGGAACTACATTAAAACGACTTACTATTATCTCTGATCACATATATAAATATAATATATGATCTGGGCTATTATAGATTTTATTTTAAATTAAAAGTCTTCCTGATAGTATAGTAGTTACAGTGCTAGGCTCTGAATATGAGTTTCGCTGGTTCAAAATAAGCAGAGGGTGATACATTTTAAAAGATGGTTATATCTTTAGCAGCATGGCTTTCTCTAGGAAGAAAGTAAAGCTGTTTATCCCGTGTCGTAGATTTACGGCACGTTAAAGGATCCTGTCCCCGATAGACAGCTCCGAACAGGATTTGTCTGCCATTTCTTGCTCAAGTTTAACTTCGGCCTTGAATTACATCTGCAGTTGTAAGCGTCATTAAATAAAACACTACTGCTACTACTACTTTCACTACTACTACTACTACTACTACTACTACTACTACTACTACTACTACTAGATCTACTACTACCACTACCACTACTACTGCTAGGCTATACATAAAACCAATTACGAATTTATTCTATAACTTATGGGTATTTGTTTTAACTTAAGTTTCGAAAAAAAAATCATAATACTAGGAATAATTTTAAATAGCTCGCTGCTAGCATTCAAATTTAGGTATTTCCAATTAAGAAAAAACATTTTGTTTATTTATGCTGAATAATCGCTGCAGTGAACGTCAGCGTATAAGCAACACCAGTACATGGAAGCACAGGAGAAAAGTGAAACAATAGCAAGAACTATCCAGACATAAACTAGAAACTAAAACTAAAACTAAAAAGAAAATTGAGTATCTGTAATCGCGTCTGACATCAGAGCTTCAGGAGAACAGAAGCAAAACATTGCGCTATTGTGATGGCAAAGATCATTGTTTCTCTAATCCACTGGGGATAACGGCTTCAAGTAGATGTGTGCTACTTTCTTCCACACCATTTCTCTCCACCAGATCATCTGTTTTACCGCGACTAAATAAATGAAACAAAAGGAAGAAATATCGAATGAATACGACGAGAGGAAAGAAAGTGAGAAAATAATTTTGTGAAGGAAAAATATAGCCGGAAACGGAGTAATACAGGGTCCGGCATTTGGTTCTGACGAGTTTCAACATGCTGTTGTAAAGGGACTATAATGTTTAAAAATTAAAAAATAACAGTATGTACCTTGAATAATGTAATTTATTGGAATGTCTTCGTTTTTTTAAATTTACACATTTCAAGTGATCCCCTTGGTATCTTATGACCTGTTGTAATCTCAAGCCTTGGTTTTTCTGAACCGACGCATGCGACTTGCGAGATGCGAGGCGTGCCTCGCACAAAACCGGACTACACGTGAGATAGTGAGTGGTTTCTTTAGTTGCAAAGTGCGCAGACCTCTCATCTCGCAGTTATAGAAACCACTCACTATCTCTCGTGTAGTCCGGATTTGTGAGACGCAGGCCTCGCACCTCGCAAGTCGCATGCGTCGGTTCAGAAAAACCAAGACTTTACACGAAAATTGTTCATGACACTTTGCAATAAACCTGGGGTTTCGTTGCTTTCTTGCACTTCAGCCTGTATCCTATTCTTCAGATCCTGAATATAGAGTGAGGTCTGGTTTGAAACACTCTTACTTTGAGGTGTCCGCACAAAAAGAAGTCAGGAGCTGTTAGACCTGAGAATCGAGCCGGGAGAAATGATACGTCCTGGGAAGAAACTTCTTAACAATCGCAGTGTGTCTCTGGCAGTATGGACCGTAGCCTCATCTTGTTGCAACCTCATGACATCCCTGTTTAGTGCGCCTCTAAATGTCTGTAATATCTGTCGATACTCTTCACCATTCACCGTAACAGCTCTCTCATTTCCATCTTCGAAAAAATAGAGACCAATTATGACTGCAGCAGAAACAGCACACCATACGGTCACCCTCAAAGCAAGAGTGTTTCAAACCAGACCACACTCTATCCAGGATCTGAAGAACAGGATACGGGCTGAAGTGCAAGAAATCAACGAAACGCCAGGTTTATTGCAAAGTGTCATGAACAATTTTCGTGTAAGATTACAACAGGTCATAAGATACTAAGGGGATCATTTGAAATGTGTAATTTAAAAAAAATGAAGACATTCCAATAAATTACATTATTCAAGCTACATACTGTGTTATTTTGATATTTTTAAACCTTGTAGTCCCTTTACAACAATATTTTGAAACTCGTCAGAACCAAATGCCGAACCCTGTACAATAATGATGGACGGTTTGCGATCAAGAACGAAGAAAAAATTGATATGTATGGATAAGCTCAGGTTCGGATCCTCCTGAGGGAAGAAATTTTTTCATGAAATCTCGACCAGTATATGGGACCGTAATTGTGCCTATGAATTGTGATGAATTTGTGGAGATATATCATGTTTCGGAAAGTTGTTATAACAACTGGGGAATCATGTTGGCCACACGTTACCCCAGATTGTTTAAATGATCTTATTTCATCTCTGCTTAGACATGTGGACGTGAAACCAGCAACCGATTGGTCGGCCCTGTAATGGCTATCGAGTTACGGATTTATTTGTACTCATATTCGAATATAAATAAATTATTATGTACTATAATCCTTCATTGACTGTCACAATCTTTGTTTAATTTGTTTAATCATTTTTCGTATGTGAATAACATAAAATACATTAAGTGTCAACAACGAGTAATTTCGCCCTTCCAGCATCATCGGATTGTATTACAAGAAATAACTCTTTATGAACGTTAATAAGATATAATAATATCAGTGTCACGGGATTGATGTTTGGAGCAGAGGAACAATACCTAACTTCTGTTCTCAATTCTGTAGGACCCTAGGGCTGCACAAATCTTTTCTAAATGAACTGGCCCTCCTCATAATTAGAGAGTCAGTCAAACGCTTATGGAACCACCTATATGGACTTTAATTCAGATTACTGAAAAAAAAAAAACCGACTCACCAATATCATTTATCTTTTTCTTATTAGCTTTCATTGCTTTTTTACTTGTTTGTAACTTTTATTATTCTGTTAACTGCCATTGTTTGTTTGTTTGTTTGTTTGTTTGTTTGTTTACTTGTTTGTCATTTTTCTAACTCTGTTATCTTTCATTGTCTATTTGTTCTTTTTTTGTTTTATATGCTTTGTCTAATGGCAGCCTCTAATTTGAGGAAGCTCTGGTAAATAATTAAATAACTTGAAAGTCTATAAGATTGAATATATTAAATATAATGAATTAAATTACATGGAAACCTGGAATTAACTTTAAACAATCAAGTGTGTAGCTAGGAAAAAATGTTGTTTTATTTAACAACGCTTGCAACTGTCGAGGTTTTATCAGTGTTGCCGGTGTGCCGGAATTTTGTCCCGCTGAAGTTCTTTTACATGCCAGTAAATCTGCTGACATGAGTCTATCGCATTTAAGCACACTTAAATGCCATCGACCTGACCAGGAATCGAACCTGCAACCTCGGGCATAGAAAGCCAGCGCTATACCAACTGCGCCAAACAGGCCGACTGTAGCTAGGAATGTTATAAGTCAAAAGTTATAAATTACATAAACTTTATCCTTTTCCATCTCAGAATAAAAAGTAAAAGAGCATATCAATTAAAAAATTAAGGCATTTGAACATCTACAATTATAATGTAATCATATACTGCTCATTTATAATAATTGTGGAAGGTAATATAGGCTATGTAAGGTGTGATTGAAATATGGTTATGTAGGCCTATAGAATACACAATGACGATGACTATACTATGACATTGATATTTATAACATAACTATGAGTATGCTATGAGGATGATATTAATAACACAATTATTATAACTATGCTGTGACGATGATGACTATGCGATGACAGCGATGATTACACAATAACGATGATGATCATGCGATGATTAATGAAGATGAAGCTGATGATGATGGTCACTATATGATGACGATGATTGTATTGTAACGGTAATTAATGAAGAAACATTGATAACGATAATGATTACACAGTGACATGACGATGATGATGATGATGGCCATGATATTCAATATACGATAGCGACAACAATGAAAAAATTTATGATGATAATAATATGAAGATGAAGATGACGATGGTGACGAAGATTATGATAATGAATAGACAGTGGATGCGGGATGACTTATCGTTGAATATAAGTGCACATTTACTATATGTTACATTTTTTTCATTCAGGCCATTGGCTGAACATGTTTTAAACGTAAACAGACGACGTCAACATGCTGCTGTATCTCCGTATAGTCAGAAGGAAAAGAAAAATAACGTACCGTAGTACATACTTTGCAAGGTTCAGTCCTCTCGTCACTGATGCAATTACCAGCGTTGCAGTAAACGACGATATATTCTCGTAAGTTGTCGAAGCTGAATCGTCTTCGCCTATCGCTTAAACAGTTTTTGTATCGAGAGAATCTCTGAAGAAAACCTCTAAAATGGGGATCACTCAATTTCTTTCATGTTGCACATATCGTTAGACCCGCACAACTAAATGATGATGAAGATGATGATGATGATGATGATGATGATGATGTAGATGGTTCCTCAGATTTCATTTCAACGCATTTCCTGTGCGATGTACTGTTGCAATGCTTCTCTGTAGCCTGAGTTGTTCTGGTTTTTATTTCAATTTTACATACATTACACACGATATTGTCTTCGTTAATACATAAAATGTCACTCTCATACTTCTTAATTGCATTTCGTATCTCTGAGCGAATTTAACGTTTTGCCATTATGAATGGATCAGCACAACATATTCAACGCGTACCAAATACTTGAGCAGGATAACACAACTGCACACATTGCGTTGCAATGTTACTATGAACAGATCGGGGTTAATTCGTTTTGTACACTGCTGTACTCGCTAGGTACACAAAAGACGGACGGCGCGGCACGTGCCATATACTCTGCTACGAAACAACTTCACTTTTACTTAAGTCATACCGTATCCATTGTCTAATAATGAATATGGCAACTATAATGTTGATGTAAATATTCTAATGATGATATGACCAAAATTAGAATGACGGGAATGGTGACGCTTATGATGATGATGACGATGACGACGGAGATGATGATGATGATGATGATGATGATGATGATGATGATATCGATGACAACGATGATGTTGATGATAATGCTACAATGATGAATACGACAGTGATATCAGTGTTAATGAGGTTTCAGTTTGGATAAACAAAGCAACAGTTTGAAAATGGAGGCCTATATTGCTTAATATTTATATCTACCTTGGTAACAGGAGGAAACGTAGAATCTTGTATTGCATCTCTATAGCGCTCCCTGCATGGAAATGTACATTGTCTCTATTGTGAGTCTCTGTTACTCGATTACAAGTCGATTTCGTCGCGCGCCGCTGGGATCTTTGTTTCGACATTATCGAGGAATCGCTTATAATTAATATCCGATAGCGAGCGGAGCTCTGCTCTTAGCAATGTGCGCGCGGAGTTAATTGAGGAAGCCAGCCGGAGTTCAGGATGCCCGGGATGCATGTACCCTCATTAATTACTAAATGTGTCTCCCATGTATGTGCTCAAATACATCGCAACTCGCATTTTCAGCTTGTCTCTGCTTAATGATTGATATGTGTCTCGTGTTGCATCGTGCGGGGCTGGTTGCCAGTTCTTCCATCAAGTTCATTTTCATGTAACTAGAGAATTACCTTTGCTGACTAAACTCTGTTCTTCCATAATTCTGCACACTGAATATGAAATAAATACAAAGAACATTTTATTATAATTTCAACACACATTAATTTAAGAGAACAAGATAGACGCAGATAAAAATGGAAGCTTCTTTTTTTTTTAAATACATATCTTTCGATCTCCAAGTCAGCTGATAATTGATTAAAGTACACTGAAATAACTTTTTTACATCAGATACTAAATTAGGAAGGTTGTTGCATTTCCAACATATTATTTACACTAGGTCTGTCCCTTCATTCTTCGTTGCTACGCGTTTTTGTTTGATTGTTTTTGGGGGTTGGGGGGGTTTGTAACTTAGTACTTGCTGTAATTTCCCCTTCTGAGCCATTAATTATCTATTCAGTGTTCAATTTCTTTGCCTTATGTTGCATTGCATTTTAATTTTGATTCCATTATTTTTTATCATAATTTAGTTTATTATGCCTACTCTTTCACTTAGGCCTAATCTGAACACTTATAAGTTTATTGAGAAATTGATTTATGTATTTTATAATTGTCTTTAATCGTATTTTAATATCCAATTGTCTTCATACAAGCAGATACATACTCTAGATCCACTGATTTGCATAATTTTTTTTCGAAGTCGTTATTGTGTTATTCTTCAGCGCTAAAACAGCTTTATTATTTTCCCCCTTTCTTCTTGAAATCACTGTTGGCATAACTGTCATCGCCGTCGTCGTCGTCATCATCATCAAATCCCGGTGATTGCGACGTATTTGTAGTGGACAAAGTCAAAGTTGTAGGATTTTTCTCGAGATTCTCTAACTTTTGCATTGTCATTGTACCAACAATCTTCACATTTCCCTTTTTATTATCATCTCAGTACATCTTGAAAAGTATGGCACCACTTATGTTTGCGTGACTCCGACTCAATCGTTCGCCATTGTAGGTGTTCCTCGTAGTATGTTCAGCGACTTGAAGATGGCAGTAGTAATTGATTTAGACGACTCGTAGACCTGGATAAGAAGCACCGGAGATTACCCAAGGTTCTTACTTGCGGAAGACCACCACCAAATTTGATGGGACTAAGTGGTGTAGGTCTATATGGATTGGATTGATTAGGAGTATTCCATGCTCGCCCACAACTCTATCAGTACACCTATTATATAAAAAGGGCGCAATGTTCTTACTATCCTAGTGATGATTAGGATGTGTTCATGATAATTTCATGTGATCATTATCGTCGTCATCTTCATCATCATATGATACTCATATTTGGCTATGTCCCTTTCCGGATTCGCAATTTAAATCTGTTCAATTGAATGCTTCTTCTCATTCGATCATTTATTTCCCCCCCCCCCCATATATTTTAGAAGTCATGTCTTTAATTTGATTCCATTCGTTTAACATGTACAATAATTCAAATTATTTATTTGCTACAAAGCGTACATGTTAATTTGTTTCCTAGCTTGCAATTTGTGTTCGAAATTGGTGAATTTAAAATTGACCAGAGATTAATTTTTAACATACAAAACAAATGCATATGTATCAGGGTGCGAAAGGAAAACGAAGTGAGGAAGAAGAGAAAGGAGCAGAAGAAAGACGAGAATTAAGAGGAAGGTGAAAATGATAATACTGTATTATCATCTAACATTCACAGCTTTAATGTTTTTTTTTTTGTAATGCGTCGTAAATGTGGTAGTAAATGCGTTCTCAGTTTATTTTTTGTTTTTGTTGAATTACTATTTCACAGAACGCATGAAGCATGTCTCACAGGCTTTTAATTTACCAACTACATTACATAATTTGTGGCCCTTGGTTCTCTGTGAGATATCAGCTACAAACTGACTCAGTCATCTCATTACAAATTCGAGAATACTGGTAATGTGGCAATTTAGAGAAAGTTTACATTATAAACAATGGAAATAAATTAAGAAATTGAATAAAAGCATTTTATATTTTATATAATTTAGTTGAACATTTTTCACTTAAAATTTCATTGCAAATCTGTATATAGGACTATTACGTTTTGAAACAGAAGTAAACATAGTCCTTTCAATTATCATTATGTCGCACTCTCAGATTCCTGATATTTTCTTTATACTTTACACACACAAATTTGAATAAATTGAATGAATGTTCAAGGACGTTAATTGGTTCAGCACACAGTCGAAAATTTTTAACATTCATCAAAATTTAATCTGAAATGTATTTTCCAAATGAATTATGAAGAAAATATATAGATATGTTCTATTCTATTCTGAGGCATAAAATTGTGTACGTATTTATTTATTTAAACTTCACCACCAAAAGAAGCAAGCTTCCAATTGTAGAAGCTTTACATTATGTATGTATGTATGTATGTATGTATGTATGTATGTATGTATGTATGTATGTATGTATGTATGTATGTATGTATGTATGTATGTATGTATGTATGTATGTATGTATGTATGTAATGTAATGTAATGTAATGTATGTAATGGATAATTGTTGAAAAGTAATACATAAACTCGAAGTCCATATAATAATATGACTTGCATCCTCTTTGTAGGTACATGTCAAATCTCACAATTTCAGCTGACGATATGCTTACCGGTTAATATACATTTACATATTCTCACTGTCCACGTTCCAAGTTGTCAGAGCTTTGTATCGGACTGGCACAGTAGGATTCTCTGATAATAAAGGCTTTGTTCGACGAGTTATTGTTCCTTGTATAACGGCGGGCAGGATTAATTTCTCCACTTCCTATTTAACATGGTACAGAGAACCTAAAATTGACTAGTATTTTGAACGTCGGCAGTCGGAAATTTCATATATTTTTACTTTAACCGTATATCGGAAACGGGGGATAGGATTTATTAACTGTGGCGTTGAATAGCAGTAAATGGAAGCAGTGATACACACATTTTCTCCCCTTTCTTGCGGCCGACAGGTCTGAAAAGGCCTGTTATTGCAATGTGGTATCGCCTTCAGCCTATTGGCCACTGATAGCCCCCCGGGCTCTACGGCGTTTCGATATAGACAACCCAGCAGCCACACTTCACTCGTCTTTTGTTGTCCTTAAAACGATGTTTTCTTGCCGACATTGTAGATAGTGTCTTTTGTTTCACCTTTACTTTATAAAAAGCTTTTGATGTTTCTTTTGTTGATGTGTTTTATTTTTTGTTTATTGTTAGGGAACGTTTCTCGTCTTTTTTCTTTCCACATCGCCACTTAAACGCTATCAGTTTTTTATTCCTCTTATTCTTACCATCGATACCCAAAGGAACCGTTCAATGTTTTAAACTCCACTCGACAACAAATAACCTTTCTTTTTCCTATTATTTCTTTCTTCTCGTGCTTTATTCAATTTGAAGGGATTGGACGGGGGTGAAGTAAGAAAAGCTATCAAACTAACACAAAACTGAATCCGGCCTATTCAGACAGGGGGAATGGTATATGGACTTTAGGTACAGGTTTAAATCTTCCTTTCGCAAAGAAACGAAAAGGGATGTGATTTTTTACTTTTAAAATCTCGCTATATAGTTTACATTTATTTACAACAGAATCATTTACACGCTCGCAAAACGGAACTTTGGCAAAGTATTTTCCGAAGTTAGGGTTATTTTTGTCTTTTTGAGGCACTGTCAACAGAGTACACTCGTAAGATGTCACATATTTGTATGGTTTACTATGTTAGATGAAACAAAACACAATTGCTTTAACAAGGCAAATGTGAATGTGCTATTGTTGTTTATTATTATTATTATTATTATTATTATTATTATTATTATTATTATTATTATTATTGACACAAAGGCTAATCGGGATTTTCCGGTCCCTAATCGGCTCAGAAACCCTGATAGAACTAATATTTAACTCTTGCGATAAATTTCGATGAAATTCAGAGAGCCTAATTAATCAAATCCACTCTTCTCACCTCCACGCTGAGGCTTCCTGGGACATTTTAAGATTCTAAAGAGAGTGTAGTGAGCGATGGCTGCGAGAAGCTACTGAATTTATGTATCCCAAGAAAAACTGCAAACATGTTGAGAAGACGAAGACCAAGGTTACAGGAAGAAAAATAAAGGAAGGAAACGTACGAATTCGAAAAGAGCCAGTAAAACAAGTGGACAGCTTCAAATATTTGGAATGTACTATAAGCAGTAACATGAGCTGCTGCCAGAAAGTCAAAAGAAAAATAGTAATCTTAAAAGAAGCTTTTAATAGCGCTGTATGAGACAGAAACATGGTCATTACGACGAAGTGAAGAAAAAAAAAAACTAGAAGCATTTCAAATGTAAATATGGCGAAAAATGGAACGTGTGAAATAGAACAAGAAATTAAGTTGTGCTAGAAGGAGTGAAGAGAGAGCAATGCTGGAACTGAAGTGGAAGAGAAAAATAAATAGGCTGGGTCACTGGCTAAGAAGAAACAACTTGCTGAAGGATGCACTGGAAGGAATGGTGAACGGGAAAAAAATTCGGCGCAAAAGAAGATATCAGATGATGGATAACAGTAAAGTAGCCTACATATATGGATCGTATGCGGAGACAAAGAGAAGGCGGAAAATAGGGAAGATTGGAGAATGTTGGGTTTGCAGTGAATGATGTGCCGTTAGGCAGAAAACTGTGAATAAGTAAAATATTATTATTAATAGTACAAAAGGATGCTAAAACTTACATACTGCCTGAAATATGTAAATTATTAATATAGGCTACATTAAAAATCATATCGAAAATGGAAAGTAACTTTTCACAAGGTGATTTCTGTAATTTTGATGATCGCAAGCATTTCTAGAAATGTTAAGTGTTTCTGTTACTACAACTTCTTATATCACGACGAATAATTCTTACTCAATGTTCCTGATATTTTGGTATAATATTAGTAATTTCCCCTAAACCATGTATTACTATTGAAATTAGAACGACTTTTTGTTGATGCCATATAACTTTAACTTGATTTGGAAGCTGTGAATACAGTATTTGTCAATTTTGTCGGAATATTTCTTCTGAATATGTTTTGTCAATGATAC
Organism: Periplaneta americana; assembly: GCF_040183065.1. Classification (NCBI taxonomy): domain Eukaryota; kingdom Metazoa; phylum Arthropoda; class Insecta; order Blattodea; family Blattidae; genus Periplaneta; species Periplaneta americana. The sequence continues at coordinate 33,343,264 of NC_091125.1, forward strand.
TGTGATAATAATGACTTTATCATTACCACTGGTACCATCAGTACTGCCATTTTTTGTTAAGAAATCACTGAAGTATCACATTTTAAATTAGTGTATTTAATACTTTTCCACTACAGAATAAACTTATAGCTACTACTTGCCAAAATTTAACTCAAGGCTGTTTCTGCCGAATCTTTAGTGTATTGTAAATATTTTTATGCTCGACCATGCCGAAATGTAGTAATTATACACCTGGTAGCAGACCTTTAATGCATGTCATTAACGTATACCTACTCATTAAAGGTAAGGTCTTTCAGCCAATGACGACTCAGGTTACAACTGTTCAGCCAATGACAGGTCAGCTTTCTACCGTTATAAAACCGCAAGTATCGATTATTCTCAGATATGCAATCGAAAGATAATTAGCGAAAAGTCACGGAGGCTGGAAATCTAATACTGTCGCAGAAGGTTATGTTCTGTTACTATAATAATTAGCGTTAATTGTAAATAATATTCAAATAAATTCAATTTGTCATCTCGTTTTTCAATGTCTAATTTAATTTCAATGTTATCTCTGTAGGTTCTTATGGCCTAGCAAGGTCAATGTGGACATCTGTTCCTCGGAAAAAATCAATACTTTCGCGTCTGCGCACATCTCACAACATACGGGACATTGCTAAAAAATTAATAATATCAAGTTAGAAATATGGTCGAGCATAAAAAATCGTATGAAACTCGCCTATAATGGTAATTAAGAAGCTCGTATGAAAATTATGAAACTCGCTTGCGCTCTTTTCATAAATATCCATACTCACTTCTTAATTACCTTCATTATAGGCTCGTTGCATAATGTACTAATAATTTAAATATGTATTATGTGCCTTATGTCACTACTACTACTACATTGATTAAGACTGGTTATATAGAAGATAAGGCTTTATGGCTTTAATTCTGCCAGTGTAAATAAAACATTCTACAGCCTATTTCTAAATTTGTATTTGAACGTCTTGCTGTTTTCTCGAAAATTGAATTTATTTTTGTTAATATGTTAAACGTATCCTGTATTTATTACAGCTGTACGTGAAGTCCTCAGTCTGGTGTAAATTTTGCAGTATAAACCTTAAATAATTCAATTCTTCGGTGAAGAGATAATGTCAAGAGAGCTTAAGTATAAAAAAAGCTTGAACATGTAAAGTAATTATAAATCTTAAATAAGTACGAAGATAAGTATTTATATGGTTGCCAGTTTACGTCATTGGTAAGATCACTTGTAATTCCGCCCCACAATAATATAATTCACTTGACAGCACTTGCCATATCTACCCCTTTTGTTTCCACTCCACTGTAAAAGTAGCCCATTTATTATTCAAGAAGAAGACTCGTAAATATTTCAGTGAAGTCATTACGATGCCATTCTCACAGAGTGCAATAGAAAACACTTGTAAAGTTTATAGAATAGGCCTCCCTGTGTTACACCGAGCTTTCCCAACCCATAACAATTATTTATGTGCCTTTTAGGTAATTGCTAGCAATCTCTCTCCTCCCGCCGCTGCCCAGGGGCCAGATCTGTTTAAAATCTGAATTTGAACGCTCTACCTGCAAATCTATTTAGTTTTACAGCATATGGGAAAAAACAATGCACGATTGTTCAGTGACGTGATATGGCTGGAAATATTTTCCGCTACCGTTAAGAATGAATAATAATAATAATAATAATAATAATAATAATAATAATAATAATAATGATAATAATAATAATAATAATAATAATAATACATCTTGATTACACAACTTTTAACACTATATCACTTAGGAATATGTATGATAAGAACTTTCTTGTGTTAAATTTTAACGTACCTTGTTAACATGTTTCGATCTATTTTGGGTCATCTTCAGAACTGATCGTTGTTGGTCTTGGCGCCTCTTGTTTCCTGTGAGGGTGCGTTCGTAGTGTAGAGTGTATGTGTTTTGAAATTGAGTTGTGTGTTGAGAATATCCTTGGGGTGATGATGATAATAATGATGATGATAATAATAATAATAATAATAATAATAATAATAATAATAATAATAATAATAATACTCTATTGTTGGAACGTAGATACATATTGTTTTTATATAATAATAATTACTCTATTACCCCCAGAAAGGGTAAGTTACATAGGCTACTTGTGCTGAGGGGGCATTCCACATAATTTTAAGACATTTTATTATTAAATTACAGAATAAAAAGTAAGAAAAGGTAAAAGAAAAAGAATAAACTCAGATATCACAATAATTTGAACTTTAAATTTTTTATATTATGTACTATATTTTATTTTATATGTACTATAGCCTATAAATAAAAATTATGATTAGAAATTGGACTTAGACCTATCTTTAGTCGAATGGCTGGACTATCGATTTTTCCTAATAGAGATCGGAGTTTAGATCCCGGCAAGTCCAGGGGACTTAATAGGCTACGTATATTACGAAGTTTATATGCAAATGTTGGTACTTTCTGAGGCGTAAGTGCATGCAATTCCAGAGCTTTTAGGTCATAGAAATGCGAACCTTAATGGTGATTATATGCATGTTAAGAGGGAAAACATACTTAAATGGGTCGAGTAGACTGTACAGTGCTATCGTGAAATGCTTGAGGCCTAAGTTTCGAAGGGATAAAGTATCCGAGTATTGAGAGGGAAATAAATGTGATTGAACGCAAAGTTTTCTTTCCTTAAGCATCATCAGTGCACACCAGAAGTCCTTAAAAGAGGTCACTAGTAATTTGCAAATGGAGAATTGGTGTCTGACGCATTGGCAGTGGCAGAGAGCGGCTACGGGGAGACTGAGCATCTCCACGTCTGGATTCCAGACCACGAACGAGTCGGGAGCAGAGGGATGTAGGAAGTGGTTATAATAGAAAGGAGAAAAAAGAGAGGGGGGATTCCGGAGGCTTTTCTGGCTCCGGATCGTGGCCGCGTTCAATTCTCCGGTTTTCGCGGGTCCCTCAGCTTGTCCCCCGGAATTGCTTTCATGATGGCTGATGCAGTCTTCCACCCATCCCTCGGAGTTCTTGCCAAGAATCAACCCTCCTCCTCCGCCCCTAACTCGCATCCGCTTTGTCGCTTTGACCGACCTCTTTTCCCGAACTCCCTCCCCCGCAACTTCCTTCTTACTTACTCGCACAACTTCTTCCTCCTACCAAAGAATGCATGAATATACGGGGTTTGAATATCGACAACTTCCCCCATTTTTTACCCCCTCTGAACAAGCAAGCAACCATCGAAGCACTCACACATATACACATACATCACACATACTAAAAAAGACCATCTCATTTCGAAGTACAGCGCTGTCCACGTCACCAAGCAAATGCAACAACGGAATAACTCGAAGTGCTGGAAAGCCCTCTCATCAAGACATTTTTCCTACAACCGGTAGTTCTTTAATTGCGTTACTGAAATATAATTGAGGTGCTGGGTGCAATTACAGTTTACCTCTAATGAAGTCGTTATTCCGGCGGTGGCATTTTCATAATCATTCGTGTCTTGTCTATCGACTGTAAAAGTTGTATTTCATTTCCTTGACTCTAAATGACAGTCGAGTTCATTATGTGAAGTGCTGTGCTAAGTCGAAAGGTTAAAAAATCTCAATTCAAACATATGCTACACTCATGTTTTATACATCAGAGACTTTGGCAGTAGCATAGACTTAAATACCGTTTTCCAATCATTCGGTTTTTCGGTAGCATAATCTCCAAACGAAGAACTTAAGGAGGGTGAGTAGTAATGTCTATGCGTTTAAAAATTTCATTACAAAAGTTTAGTTCAATATTTCTAGGCTTTTAGTGCTCAGAGTGGAATAAAAATTTCCATGCTTATACAATCAATCATTCTGAATTTAATGGTATAAAAGACAACTAATTAGTTTCGTATTCACGTGCAAAAGAAAGGCCCTAACTGACAACCTGTTTCCCACTTTGCTAAGTATATCTCATTCTTCAGGTGCACATTATTTGCTACTATCTTCACTCATATGCTTTCCACTTTTTTAAGTTATCTAGTAATGTATATTGTAAATTCTAGAGCAAAATTTAGTTAAATATTTCACCCCCACTCAAACAGAAAATATATTGAACTTTGTTCAATATTATTTTTGCAATTTTTTTCAATGCATATATTTTTTTTTCTCGTGTTATGTGTGTAATATTCTTAAACACGTAGGTCTACTATATAGAACACAAGCTACAGAAAACACTGTCAAAATTTTATTTAAATTAATTCAGTAGTTTCAGAGAAAAATGCACTTGAATTTGAAAAATATCAACTTATGGAAAACTGCATTAAAAAAAGTAGGTATGAATTGCATACACCGCCAAATTTAAAGAGACTATTTAAAGGGATTATCTGCAGAAATATCTCCACGATATTTATATTGTTCTAAAGAGTAAGTTGTGCATTTTTAATACAAAATAAAAAATCAGACTTTTGACCCCTAATCACTACCTGATTCCCTTAATCTACAAAATCCATCTCGTCCTGGGTTAAAATTTTTAAATAAAAGTGATATTATTTCATTATTGAAATTCTTAAAATCAGAAAATGCATGTTCTCTTCAAAATATTTTGGATTCTGAACCAGTGCTGGATGAAAATCATCCTGAAAGTAAAATCGGAGATCATGAATAAGAATAGACTATTTGACACTATAGTAGAGGAGTTTTAATCTGCAGCATTGTTTAAGAATTGATTTTTTTAATACATCTTCTGTTTTTCTTATTAAAAATTTAAACAACACGTTATTTTGTTTTGTATTTTTCTTCCTATGACCATGCTCTTCGTCTGCTTTGCATTTATCTGCATCCCGTACTGCTCACAGCTCATTTCTTCTTCTGCTAACAGAATAGATGTTGAACAGGATAGGTGATAAAGGTGATAAAGGCCATCTTTGACGTACTCCTCTCCCAATTTCACTTCCTTCTGACATTTCTTCTCCTACCCTCACTTTCACTCGTTGTTGACATATATACCCATAGGCCTATATTTATAATAAAATTCAGGTAGTTACATTTATGAAAGCAGACGAATTAGCCAGATTACTTACTATTGATTCAACATTTGACCCCAGCGAGCTGGATTTTAGTATAGGTATTTATTTCCGCAGATATTCTATTTCCTCAATTATAATTATGAATGTTTCGGAATTACACCATGATCCACAAAATGTAGGATAAGGTTAAATCAATAATACCCCTATGATACGTCAACTCTCCGGTAAGCATATTTCAGGACGCCGCGTGTTACTCTTGTTACTAGTTTATCAATTAGAATTTTATTGAAAGCCAAACATTTCAAAACATTAATTATATAATATCATACCTATCTAGCATGAGAGCCTTCCTTTACATCAGGCCGAAATCCCCTTCAAGAAACAGTATGATGGTAAATACTATGAAATCAGCCTCCTGTGGTGCATCCTGGGCAACGACTCTGCCGTTAAATTGGTCTACACAAATGGCTTCATATGGATGAATAACGAACAATCAAGTACCCACCATCAATTAAAAAAAATAATGAGTTGCAAACAGCCTACAAATCGCAAGGCATAAAATATATCTTTACAGGAATCGTCCGGGAAACGGGCGATTTTAAAATACACTGATACGAGCATAGTAGCAGATAGAAAATGCTGCCATCTGTCGTTATATTTCCATTTATGCAGCACTAAATGATAAGAGGGGCTCTCGACAGGAACAGTTTGGCTGTAGCGCATGCGCAGTGCTAGCGCGATCATTACCTGGATTTATTTTCGCATGAACATTCCAGATCGAATCGAGTTCAAACCAAGAAGTTCCCTTCGTTCTCCGGTTACACATCTTGCATATTAGCCTACGAAGGTTAGGTTTTGATAGTTTAGGTTTTTATTAACCAACTCTGCGCATTCCGCGCATGCGCAGTTATCATGATCCTGTCGCGAGCCATACGTTAAATGATTAGTCTCTATGGAGCAGTGGAGCGGTGTACAGCATGCTTTTACAGTCAAGACGTTAAAAATAATGACAGGTACAAGACTACTAGAAGAGAATTTCGTAGGTATTTCAATCTTCGACGCCTTGATCGTTTGACTAGTTAAAAACATTGAGGCCACAGGATCGGCTATGAAAAAATAAAGTCACCGTGTTCTTGAATTGATTATACAGGCCATTCGTTGTCTCGTGAAACCTATCTGCGCATCAGGGGAAGAAGAAAGAGGACTGAGAAGCTTTCCTCCCTCGTTATGCTTCACTTGTAGCTATGAAGCTCACTTACCCCCACCGTAAAGGCCCATTCACAATGAAAATTAAACATAACGTAAACATTAACATAAGCGCATAAATATATGCCACAAACTTAAGTAGCCAAGGCCCATTCACAATGAAAATTAAACATAACGTAAACATAACATGTGTGTGGAAACAAACATACCGAATCAACAAAACTACAGAATCTATTACATAAAAATGGAGAATTGCACAATGACTGACGATGTAGCTATTCAATTTATGTTTGTAATAACTACAATGGCATCAGTATATGGCTTTCAATACTTGAAATCAAAGAAATGGAGACGTAAAATAATCAACTTTTCGTCATATGATTCCATGTTGCGCGCCTAGCTATCATCACGGCCAATAGATCAAAATATTGCCTGCAGGCAAAGCCCGTGAGATGTTAAACAAAAAGTGAAAACACGCTTTCCGCTAGTGTACTGTTTCCAAATCGCATAAACATAAGCATGAAAGTTTGGAGTTTGCAAACTTTCATGTTAACGTCTTATGATTAAGATTAAGTTTATGCTTATGTAATTCATTGTGAATGCTTTCATTAAATAACATGGACACAAGGTTTTATGCTTACGTTATGTTTATGTTTAATTTTCATTGTGAATGGGCCTTATGGTTCTTACTATGAGCTACGGCGCACTTATTTGTTTCACGAGATAATGAATGACCTATATAACGCGCTGTGCACCGTTCTACTGCTCCATGGCGATTAATCGTGTAGTGCTGCGAAAATGATATAGCTTCGACAACATAACAACAGATAGCAGTACTTCATATCTGCTACTATACACATGTATCACGCATTTTAAAATAGTCCGTTTTCTTGGCGAACCCTATAGGCCTATAGGCCGGAAATGTCCTCCTTTTTAGGCCTTTGTCCGGGGTCCGGGCGGATTTTTTAAAAATCAAGAAATGTCCTCCTTTTTGTAATTTGTATGCCTGATATTTTGAAATTATCAGATTTGACGCCTTTTTCAAGTAATTTATAATAATATAATAATAATAATAATAATAATAATAATAATATTTATTAATTCTATACACTTGAGCTACATTAGGCATTGCAGCCCGAAAGAGCAGAAGCTCGTGCTCGGGCGCAGTTCAGATCAGTTATACAAAATATATCACAAAATTACGAGAGTTCATTGAGCACAATCACATTAATAAATGGTAAAATACATACAGCATGTAATAACAGGGTCTATATACAAATAGAAAATACAGAAGTACATGACTATTAGAGTAACAATTTTTAACTCAATTAGCTTAAACAATTAAATAATTAATCTGATTTGTTTCTTAAATCTATGTGTGTTAAGTGTACTTAGCTCAGGGTAAGCTCTAATTAATGTATTATATATTTTGGGTCCAAAATTTCTGCTGTGTTTTAATCCAGCAGTTGTGTGGCATTTGGGAGTATTTAGAAAGAAACTGTAGTTTTGTCTCGTCTGGTATTCATGAGGATCAAATTTAAATTTATTGTGGTTTTTATGGAAGTAAATCAGCAATTTTTGTTTATAAATTTGTTCTAGATTTGATACGCCAAATTCCTGAAAAATTAATTTTGTTGGGTAATCAAAAGGTTTATATAGACAAATTTTGATAATTCTTTTTTGGAGCAGATTTAAAGGACGGAGAGTCGATTTTGCCATTCCTCCCCAACCTAAAATACCATACTGAATTATTGATTGAAACAGAGATAAGTACACAGTACGCAGAACATAAACAGGTAAATAAGAGCGTAGAATGGAAAATTTGTGGATTGTTTTACGCAATCTGTTACACAGAAAGGAGATATGCTTGTCCCATTTTAAATGTTGGTCAATAATAATGCCTAAATATTTAACTTGTGAGGATATACTCAAAGCGTTACATGAGCAAGTAGGTAGGTTACAATCATGTATAGTTATACTTATATTATTATTTATTTCTAGTTGCTCAAGGCCATGTGATGTTAATGAAAATGGTATTAATTTTGTTTTAGAAACGTTCAAAGAAAGTAAGTGAGCATCCAGCCATTCTTTAATAATATTAATACCACTGTTAGAATTTTGATAAGTTTCATTCCAACTCGAACCGCTAAATATAGCCACAGTATCATCAGCATAAGAATACAGAGTACCAGAATATTTCTCAATGTCAATTTTAAGTAAATCGTTGATATATATTAAAAACAAAACAGGACCTAAAATCGTCCCCTGAGGTACACCTATATCAATGTTACGTGATTTACTAAGGTGATCATTTATTTTAGTTGCTTGAGTTCTGTTACTTAAGTAAGATTTAAATAATTTTAAAGCAATTCCATTAATTCCTAATCTATCCATTTTATTCAAAAGTATACTGTGATTGACCGTATCGAAAGCTTTTTGTAAGTCTAGAAAAATTCCTAGACATTTATTTCCTACATCTAATTGTTGAATTATTTTTGAGGTAACTGCCATAATAGCATCATCAGTGCACAATTTTTTTCTGAAACCAAATTGATTATCATTTAGTAGTTTATTTTTTTCTAAAAATGTTATTAACCGTGTTTTTATACATTTTTCAAATACCTTAGAGAGACTGGGTAATAGTGAAATGGGTCTGTAATTATTAAGATTATTTTTGTCACCAGACTTGTGAATTGGTATCACCCACACCTTGTAGGTGGCAGCAGCAACGACGGAATATACTCTTTGCCAACGATCATAATAACTCTTTTGCTCCCCCTTGTTATGGTCGTTGTTCACAGGTAGATAGTAAATCGAGAGATGAAGGTGCAAATGTAAAGCTAAAAATATATTTTTTGTCCTCTTTAATAAATAGTTCCCTTGACTTTTATATGTAGCTAACTGTAAAAATCATTATTATTAAGTTTTTTTTTTACAATTATTTTGTAGCAAAATAGATATTAACATACTTTTAAGTGTGATATAAGTCCAAATCTGTACTGTAAATATTTTGTAATAAAATAGATATTGATGTAATTTAAAGTATAATATAGGCCTAAGCCTAAATCTAAGTACATATTCCTGTCATCTTTTTTTCGAAAAATGTCCTCATTTACTAAGCTTTATGTCATCTTTTTTTTATCGATATGAATCTGGTCATCCTATATAGGCCTAATATAAAACGTTCCGTTGTACTAATATTTGAATGACATTTCTACTTTTCTTCAACGACGTAGCATTTTACTTTATACGGTAGTTGATGCAGTTCGGTAACCGATAAGTCATAATTCAGGTAGTCCGGTATTTACTATAAAGCCTCATCTGTGATTAAAGTGCTAGCGCGCTGGGTCTTCCAACCAGACAGTACGGGTTTCATCCCCGGCTACGTCGTAATGGAATTGTAACAGACAAAGCAGATGTTGCAGAGAGTTTTTGTCGAGTTACTTCCGTTTCCTTCTATCATTCCATCAACACTCCCTTAACTCCCCCTCATTTCATATATTATCTGCAATATTTATAAAATGCGCATCTATAAAATATAACATAGGGTGTAACATTTACAGAAATGATAATAATAATAATAATAATAATAATAATAATAATAATAATAATAATAAATTTTGTAAATACCTTGAAACGTTTACTAAGTAAAAATCAAAGAGGGAAACAAACTGAACACATACACAGTGCTAGGAAATTTTCTGTGTTTATATAAGGAATAAATCTCGCTCACATTTGCAGTAGAACAATATCTTGTTACTCAAACGTCTTCCATACTGCCGATGTGGCCCTGTTGCATGCAGTAAGAGTTCTTAACATTAATATGATGCACTCCAAGGCGGCCGTCGGTTGCGCAGGTCGCCCATTTTGTATGCTCCTTTTCCTGGCTGCTCGCTCCCTGAATAATGAGATCGGTACGAAATTCTTACCTCTGATCATTACCGTGTATGAATGTTTTAAAATTGTATTCGTTTATTTATTTAGTTTATATATTCATACAGACCTAATCAAAACATATTCCATTTCATGGTGCTCGCTCACTTAGTATTAGGCAGTGGCGGCTGATTGACTGAGGCAAGTGAGGCCGGGCCTAAGTCACTTGGCTTAACAGAAATCAAATTTTGTTTTTTATATAATTGTATAGTTATTTGAATGAAGCATCGCTGTAGAAACATTTTAAAACTTTGTGATGTATATAGACCTGTTTTTCAGTAAAATTTATTCCTGAGGCCAGAATCGCTCGTGCTGGGTCTGGCTTGTGATGTATATAGACCTGTTTTGCAGTAAAATTTGTTCCTGAGGCCAGAATCGTTCGTGCCGGGTCTGTCTTCTGAATTTTCTGTATTTTCGCGGGGTTTGAGCTTGCGCTTAAAACGTTGTAGCGAGGCACAATTCGTCTGGCCTCGTGGCCTGGTCAGGTTTCACTCCTCACATCCATGGGCCGGCCTCAAGGGTAGAGTGGGGTGTGAATAGCAATGGTGACTTGTCTTCCTAAATACGTCATAAACAACACAAATTCCAGCTCTTTGGCAGGCAGAGACCCACACTATTCCCTCCCCTTATGTCTTAGTTTATGACTTAAGCGAGGGTGTTGTACTATTGTAATTCGTAGTACAGTAGTGAATCTGGGCCAATGTTGTTGTATGTTTCGGGAAAATATAAACAGAAACAAATGCGAGACATAATGCTGGTGTAGTTAATTCATTGTTAAAGTGTCCTTTTTTTAAGAAGAAATAATATTGAAAGAAAGGCAGTTTTAAATAAAGAGAGAGTCTACCGAGATACCTACGACAATGCTGACAATTTTTCTGACAGATAATCTTAAAACGCGAGTTTCTATTGCATCCTGGTATGGGCAACATAAATGGTTAAGTGGTAATGTGGTGCAAAATAAACTTCTGTTGGCCTTGTTCGTTGCTGTCAAGGGAAAAAATAAAAAGAACAGAAAGGAGGGGATTTTCAACACATAATGTGGGTTGCTTCATCACACTGAAACAATCACTGAAACTCACAGCATAACAGCTTATTTGGTGAGTGACATTATTTTTCATCAATAGTAGGCTAATAATAATAGACTAATAATAATAATAATAATAATAATAATAATAATACAGTAATAATGATATTAATAATATAACAATAATTTATATCATAAACAAACATTTCCTATCGGAGGCACTTAAACTAGTTGCATCTGGCCTCACCGAGGATTTCGATCACCGGCCGCTACTGGTATTAGGCTACATGTGGGCGATGCTCACAATCTTCAAAAGGTTGAGAATCCCTGGTTTAGATGAAATTGGGGGGAAGGAGGTGGAGAGTATTGGTGGAATGATGTAGGAAAACGGGAGTACACTGAGAAAATCCCTCTGCAACATCTGCTTTCTCCATTACAAATCCCATCAGGCGGTGGTCGAAACCGGACCGCCTGAATTGATGACCAACGCGCTAGCACTTTACACACAGACGCGACAGCAATGATTACTGTTGGTATTAGAATATTGACGATGAAGAAACATCCTTGCCCTAGGCGAGATTCCATACCACGATAGTTATTTTCATGCAGCGGTTAAATTGCTCTTTAGCCATTGTGCACTCCGCGCAAAGAAATTGCAGTAATTAATCTGAACGTATTCCAGAGTCTAATTTATATACATACAGTAGTTCTGACGTCTTCAGAAGTACACCCGTTTGATTGAAATGTGCTCTCTTATGGTGTATGGGAAAGAGAACTGGAGTTATTTTGTTCTTGCATAACAGTCTGATTTTTTGCGTCACACGCAGGAGGAAAACATGGTTTTGCTACTCGTATGTTACTCAGCTATACTACAGCTTCACTTCCTTTTCATGTTTCCATTGCAAACTTCAGCACCAAAAATCTCGCTCCCACGTCCCACGTCCTTCTCCCTCTTCTCTCAAACACTTGTATTAGTGAGTGTATCCACGCACACACACGCACAGACGCACGCACGGTCTGAATCACAGAATGGGATATTGCAAGCCCAAGCTTCTGCTACTATTCATCTCAAACTTCTTTTTAGCATGGAAACCTTTCCACTACTTCGCCACATTCATTCTGCTTAATGCATCATGAGACTGGAGTTGAATCCATAAACTAATATAAAAGTAAAAGACTCTCCTATATACGAACGAGTTACTTTGTCATTGTTATGGCAGGGTTAAGGGGATTGAGAAATGAAATGCAAAAAGTAGATCTATTGGAAAATGGAGAAAAAAAATCTTCAAGTACAGTACTGTTCAGTATTTTTCGAACTTGATAGAGGTGTTTATGTTAGACCTATGTTGTCTACGTCTGTGGAGTAACGGTTAGCACGTCTAGCCGCGAAGCGAGGTGGCCCGGGTTCGATTCCTGATCGGGACGAGTTATCCGGTTGAGGTTTTTTCCGGGGTTTTCCCTCAACCCAATATGAGCAAATGCTGGGTAACTTACGGTGTTGGACCCCGGACTCATTTCACCGGCATTATCACCTTCATCTCATTCAGACGCTAAATAACCGAAGCTGTTGATAAAGCGTCGTAGAATAACCTACCAAAAAATAAAAAATAAAATAGATTTATGTTTACGTACTGATTAAGTGGAAAAGAGTGTTATTAGTCAGCGGACCATTAGTTGTCAAATAATATTGACCTGTGATCTACTTTGACAATTTTAATGTGGCTGTGTAGCGATCTCCCCTCACAAAGACGCGAGATTTACTTGAAATAATATATAAATATGCCTATATATTTTTTTTGCTACTTATTGTTAGTAAAACTTAATTTAGAAGAACCAACCTTCTATTGTGTAATGACTGTTGTGTAATGGTATTCCAAATTAGAAATGATAAATAATTGTTAATTTTGTTGTATTTCTTCTGAAGATTGCTTTCCAGTGATTCAAAAAAAAATCAATAAAAAGGGATTACATTTCTATTTCTATTCCTAAAAAAAATATCTATTTTTATAAAAATCTAATACTTTCTTAAAGGTAACACTGCATATTGTGCTGTGCAATGGAGCATTAGTAACGTCTTAATCTAATTTTTTCTTCAATGTTCAAACATTAATACAAATAATACTTTACTACAATTCTCTAGCATTTAGACTATGCTGAATACAGCCAATCAAATGCTCCATTTCGAAACAGAGATACTAATGAATAAGTATGCCAAGTTTCATGACTCTAGCTTTAACCACTGAGAAATAAAATGAATAGGCCTACTTGTCGTTGAAAACGCAGAAAATTTATTTTGTGAGATAATTAAATTTAAAGTTATGTTTACACATAACTCGTGCATTAAAACAACTTCTACTAAATTATATAAAAGTATATTTATAATTGAGATATTAAGATAACATTTTCGCGAAAATACTCCTCATGAAACCGTACATTTTTAGTGCGAAAATAATAAAATTATAAAATTTGTCAAAATTCGACTATTTTCACCTTAACGCGAGATTCACATGGGGAAATATTAAGCATCGAGATCCGGTCGTAACAGCGACGTACGGTATCTGTATGTCACGAACCAACATATTTCCTACGAAGGCTTTATGGCTTAGTGTTAGAGCTCTTTTTTTCTCGTTACAAAGATCGGGCTTCGAATCTATATGTAAAACGCACACCTGTAAACACAGCGTACACGACGATTCCCGAAATATTCCGAGGTGTGATTTAATCTCTGAAAAGCGACCAATTTCTGTGTCAAAGGATATACATTTTATTTAATCGAATGAAATTTCTGTTCATTAATATAGGCCTACGTATACTGTAACTGCTTACTGAATGATGCACTGGAAAGAATTAGAAAAACGTTCAGGGCAGAAGAAGAAGAAGAAGAAGAAGAAGAAGAAGAAGGAGAAGGCAGATGACAGAAAATGTTAAGATTTATGGATCGTATGCGGAGACTAAGATGAAGGCGGTAAATACGATAGATAGATAGATAGATAGATAGATAGATAGATAGATAGATAGATAGATAGATAGATAGATAGATAGATAGATAGATAGATAGATAGATAGATAAATAGATAGATAGATAGATAGATAGATAGATAGATAGATAGATGGATGGATGGATGGATGGATGGATGGATGGATGGATGGATGGATGGATGGATGGATGGATGGATGGATGGATGGATGGATGGACGGACAGACAGATAGATTTATTCGTTCCATAATATACTTACATTTGCTTTATAGATTGGAGAATGCTGGGTTTGCAGTGAAATACCTGCCCTTGGGTAGAAAACTATGAATGAATGCATGTTTACTATTGTTGTTTTATTAATATTTTATTAATTCTCTTCTGAGAACATAATGGAATAAATTATGTAAAAAGAGTTTTATGAAATAGTACACATACATAATATATTGGAATTGTCTGTTCTGTGACGGACAACATTCTTTTAGCAATGTGGCAGGTGTCCAGAATATGATTGTGGCATTCCTACGCTGACACAGCTGCTCAGTTCAGGATATGTGGGATCGTTTCTGTCACAGAGAGTACAGTAGAACTAATGACTGTTGCAGCTCCCATATCTTCTATATCTTTTAATGCAATTCTGTGTACTTTTAAATTTTTGCCTACATAACATTTAGAAAAAACTTCTATGCTTGGTATGCTATTGAAACGGTTTATTGGTTTAGCCATTACTATTATACCATGTCTATTGGAGAAAACGGTTCTGCCTATGAAACTGTTGTATGTCAGTAGATGTTGTCTTGCTCATTTCCTAGAGAGTTGTGTAGACCTATTTGTAATAGGATTAGTATTAATCAATAAGTTTGTTTCAGAGCCAGTTACTGATGTGTACTACTATTATTATTATTATTATTATTATTATTATTATTATTACTAATATTATTATTACTAATATTATTATTATTATTATTATTATTATTATTATTATTATTAGGGCCTAATAGTAATAATAGACTAATAATAATAATAATAATATTATTATTATTATTATTATTATTATTCATAGCGTTGTCGGCTTGGATAGCGCAGTCGGTGTAGCTTCTGTGCTCGAGGTTGCGGCTTCGATTCCGGCACAAGTCAATGGCATTTAAGTGTGCTCAAATGCGACACGCTCTTGTCAGTCCTGCAGGACAAAATTTCGGCACATCGGCGATGTTGATATAACCTGGGCAGTTGCGAGTGTCGTTAAATAAAATGTAATTAAAAATTAATAATAATAATAATAATAATAATAATAACCTATTTCATTTTGCTAATACTTGTAACATAAAATATAGTATAGATAGATAAAATTTTGGCTCACCCCTGAAAGAGTAGAACTGGTACTCAGGGGTGGATTCCTGATTTTAAATTAAGAATTATGTAATATAATTTGTTTTATGTCTATTACACAATAAGTATAGTAAATATAAATTTAAATTTACAATTTTTCATTATTTATAAAATCCATACATAACTTTTTAAATTTAATACAAGAACTATTAGAATTGACAAGATTAGGATATATTTATATAAATTTGTTATATATTCTTGGGCCTAAATTATTACCATGATTAAATACTGTAGCAGTGTTGCATATAATAATAATAATAATAATAATAATATTAATTTTATTACTGTTATTTTATGTTAACCAACTGGCATCTCTCCATTGCTTAGAGTATTATTATATAAAGTAATTAATTAATAGCCAATTAAATATTTATATAAATGTACATATATAAATAATTAATGTTATGGTCAGTGTAATAATATAATTCTCAATATATTTAGTATCCTAAGTTAATATTTAATAATTGTAAGTTTATTACCGTATGTAGACCAGTCAGACTAAGATAATGAAATCAATGTGACTAAATATAACAAATGACTGTATTTACCTTTTATTATGGATAATTAGTTTTTTAAGTTAAATATTTTTACGTTACAACTGTTGTAATGAAAAGGAGTTAATAACGTAACAGAAATTTTAAAATTTTCGGTAATTTGCTTAATTTACTTCATTTGTGCCATAATCACGATACAAAATTTATTAATTTTTCCCGAAACGCAACGCAATTTCGAAATCACCCTATTATCACGTACCATCGAGAGTGAAATAAAAGAACCATGTTTAACAAAACAAATCCAATTCAAATATAGCATAAAATGGCATTGACCAACAAAAACCATCTGTGCAACTGTTGTTTGCGTCATTAAAACGAATAGCCACGCTAGTTGTTTTTAAACAGCATTCTGGATTTTCATTGCTCTGGTTTGTTTTGTTTAGTGTCGCACTGTTTTGCCGCAAGGCTTATAACTTGTATGATAAATGGCAGCGTTAATATAATACGATGACCATTCGTGTGAATGATTGAGGCTCGGGACATAACGTCCTCGTTAAAAGATTTAAAAATCCAATTTTGAGTGACTACCGAATACAAGCTTTCCATTTAATTGTAAGGTTGATTGGTTTATGGAATATTTACACTATTGTTCCCGCTATTTTTTATTCTGAAATGATAATTCTAATTACCCACAACGATTAAGGTTGTTTTACTTAGAGGAGTGTGGGTTTATTTGGAGTTCAATGCTCGACAGAGAGGTAAAGACGCACTTTTCATTTTTATCAATTATATGCTAATTCCTTAATTTTCTCTCTTCTGTATTGTCTTAAGGAGTTAGGTACAGCATATAGCAATAAAAGTTTTGGAAATATTCAACATTTTTTCCTCCATTACTGTTCTTGTACAATAATGAAAATTGGTATGTGTAAAACGCTATCCTTCTGCCATATGAGAAAAAACTATTTCTACGACTTAATTTTTTTTTTTTTTTTCAAAATTCATAACGGTGGTAGTTCACTTCGCAGTGATGAAGCGTTTCTCCCGTAACTCATAAACTTGTTAACGTCTTCATGTTCTCTCTTTTATTTTATTGCTGAAACTCATGTTTACAATGCCATGTGTTTGAAGAAAATACTGATATTTGAACATTTTTAAATGAATTAATTTTTTTATCACACAATCTATCAAAGATAGAGAAGTGATCTTGCATCATATTGTAGATATGGCATGCATAAAGACACACAAAAAATGTCATCACATAATGTTGGATAGTTTTTTAGTTATGTGGAAAACGCTTCATCACTGCACAGTGAACTGAGTTTTGAAAAAAAAAATTGCAAATGTTTTTTTAAACGTAAAAATATTTTTTTCATATAGCAGAAGGACAGTGTTTAACACATAGGTCTACTAATTTTCATTATTTTACAAGATACAGTAATGGAGGAAAAAAATGTTGAATATTTCCAAAATGTTACTGCTCTAAACTGTAGGTCTACCTAACCCCTTAAGAATGCTTACTATATCACCAAGGAGTCCGCTACCAGTAGACATATAGTCTAGGCTCTGATGTATCAATCTTACTAATAAAAGCTTTTATACAGAAGTCTACCTGCCTTACACCTATACAATGAATAGTTGGTTTGTAAGTCGTGTGTAAATTCCTGACTAATAATCACTATATAAGTCATATATAGCAATACAAGCGTTATAGAACTACGTCATAGTTCCATCATTATTTTATTACGATAGTTAACAGAATAACAGAGATTGTTTATTGCATCCGATAGAGCGCGCTAGTGTGCCGAGCTAGTTATCGGTAATATAGGCCTAACTGGATCTGACCCATTACCACGCTGTGTTGTTCTGTGGTTACAATGCAACCATCATCATAAAATGACAATCGATACGAACAGCTGTTAGAGAGGCGGCCATTTTATCCTTGTGTACAACGCTTAAACAGGGGGTTTTATGTGTATAACTACTGGGTGTTCATTTCAAAGTGTGTCACAACGTCACTGTTGTGAGTCAGCGATTTGAAGCGAGTTTCAGCTTTTATGTCAGAGAAGTTGCCTATTATTTAAGGCGTTCAATCTGAACTTGAGAACATGTAGGGTATAACTTGAACGTCGTAGCAACAGATGGCGGTCTGTACGGTCTGTGTGCTACCATAACCTCTTTCGAACTGTATTTTGCGCGGGCAAATGGTACGCAGGGTATTTGTTATCATCGGTAACGACAACATTCCACAACACAAATGAAATGCTCCGTGTCCATGTTGACATCGAAGTTAATGTCAACAAATATGTAGTAATCATCTAACCTTCTCCCCATAAAGAAAAAAAACTAACCACAGTACGTGTTTCCAAACAGTTCACATTCCTGCCACTACCGGCAATATCGAACGCCGTACTTGCCAGGCAACTTCTCTCGCACATACGTAGGTAATACGCCTTTGCGGAAGTGTAGGAAGATTGAATTCTCTAGGCTCATCGGCTAGCCACATGATGGCATACAGCGAGCCATGACACACTTTGAACTGAACACGCAGTATAGCAAAACAATTCCTATGTATAATTACACACTGCTTATACATCCATTGCTTATGCATGGTTTATTAGTAACGTTTTCTGTCTCAACTCTCCATAAGTCTCGTATAAAAATTATTCACGGTTTATTAGTAAGATAGTGCCCTGCTGAGCTGGAAGTGCATGAGTTGACTTCGATTCCCACTTATTCTGGTTACATAGTAGTAATATATGCGAGGATTTCACGAACTGTAAGGCGATTGTCATTTAACCCTACAGTACACTGATTTTATTTTCCGGCAAAGGCAATAGGGAAGAGATTTATCTTCCGTCCACGGGACTAGTGTTTGTATCTTACCATGTGCTGTCCTGTGTTGTCTCAGCGGTGACCTAGTGCCAGGTTGACTATACGATCAGGGATACTTGGGACGTGTGCCTGTCAAATGTTTGTCAAAAAGTATTATGTCTATAAACTGTCAGATGCGTTTCCAATTCACTGTGGGCTAAAGTAAGGAGATGCACTATCACCTTTACTTTTTAACTTTGCTCTAGAGTATGCCATTAGGAAAGTCCAGGATAACAGAGAGGGTTTGGAATTGAATGAGTTACATCAGCTGCTTGTCTATGCGGATGACATGAATATATTAGGAGAAAATCCACAAACGATTAGGGAAAACACGGGAATTTTACTGGAAGCAAGTAAAGAGATAGGTTTGGAAGTAAATCCAGAAAAAACGAAGTATATGATTATGTCTCGTGACCAGAATATTGTACGAAATGGAAATATAAAAATTGGAAATTTATCTTTTGAAGAGGTGGAGAAGTTAAAATAATCTTGGAGCAACAGTAACAAATATAAATGATACTCGGGAGGAAATTAATCACAGAATAAGTATGGGAAATGCCTGTTATTATTTGGTTGAGAAGCTTTTATCATCCAACCTGCTGTCAAAAAATCTGAAAGTTAGAATTTATAAAAGAGTTATATTACCGGTTGTTCTTTATGGTTGTGAAACTTGGACTCTCACTTTGAGAGAGGAACATAGGTTAAGGGTGTTTGAGAATAAGGTGCTTAGGAAAATATTTGGGGCTAAGAGGGATGAAGTTACAGGAGAATGGGGAAAGTTACACAACACAGAACTGCACGCATTATATTCTTCACCTGACATAATAAATGAGGAACATCAAATCCAGACATTTGAGATGGGCAGGGCATGTAGCACGTATGGGTGAATCCAGAAATGCATATAAAGTGTTATTTGGGAGGCCGGAGGGAAAAAGATCTTTAGGGAGGCCGAGACGTAGATGGGAAGATAATATTAAAATGGATTTGAGGGAGGTGGGATATGATGATAGAGAATGGATTAATCTTGCTCAGGATAGGGACCAATGGCGTGCTTATGCGAGGGCGGTAATGAATCTCCGAGTTCCTTAAAAGCCAGTAAATAAGTCTATACCCTCCCCTACACTACAGTGAATTGTAAGTCTGTACGAAAACGAAGAGTTTAATCATGACGAAGAAAGAAACAAAATAGAAAGATTCATTTCGTCCATCATCTATAGAAATATTTGTAGGTCTATTATTTCTCCAGTACTCAGAAAATCGCTTCACGTGGCCTATAATAGTGATGAACTGTCGAATGTCTGCAACTAACGTCTGGGTAGTGGGTTGGAATCACGGTTAAAATTTTTGTTCTCTGTTTTTTTAATTGGCTGTTTTATGACCCTTTATCAACTGCAATGGTTATCTAGCGCATGAATGATATGGAGGTGATTAATGCCAGCGAAATGAATCCAGGGTCCAGATCCGTAAGTTACCAAGCATACATTTGCTTTTAATGTGTTGAGGCAAAACCCAGGAAAAAACCTCAGCCAGGTAACTTGTCCCAACCAGGGTCGTTCTCTGTTAGTATGATGTGTATTACCTCAGGTGAAAACTCAGTGCACCGAGTATTTCATTTTATGTCTGTTCAAAACAGTCCAAAGAATGGATTAAGTTACATTCCAATGTGGACGTGACAAACTTCGAAAGAAAAGTACATGTAATATTTATTTTGAATACATTTTATTCAGCTTCCTCCAAGTGAAGGCTACCTACAAGACAAAGCTTACCAAAAAATTGTTGGTTTTTTAATAAGTGGTAGGTAAATAATTATAATGGAAAAAAAGAAAACAATGGAGAAGAAAAAGAAAAAGAAATAACACAATTATAAATAATTGAAGACGACTCAATAAAACATCATTAATTCCAGAAGGAACATAAAATTTCCTAGTTGCTATCAGGTGATCATAGTCGTCTATTTAGCACTAGTTGCAAGACCCAACTTAAATGAACAGATCGGCATAGGAAAGAGAACAATCTATTTACGTGTAGGGATTGTTTCTTAGGATTTTTATAGATCCCTTCACTGCAGACAGAGATACTTCAGTGACAAGAATTTGTCCTAGACCAAATTCCTTGCAAAAATACGCGAATCTTTTTGTGATGGTCCCTCTAGCCCCAATCAGCAATCCAATAACTTCGATCGACGATAGATGATATTTTGCCTTATAATAGGGTACAGTGGGGTCGTATATGTCGCGTTTTTCCTAATGTACCTCAGTAGGTTGATTTTCATATGTTTCCATCCTTAAAGTTGGATCAATTATGTGATCTCCTTTTTGATCTTGTCGGGATAGGGATGATATCAATGCTCCTTGACGACCCATTTGTGGACAAACCATGGACCTCCTCTTCTACTTGGTAATTTTTTTCCCGTAGGGCCGATGCTAGGAGAGATCATATACAGAATGAGTAAAAAGGTATAAGAAATGCTTATAAATTTAATTTTTAGCTTTTATTGACAAATATTTTGCTAGCCATTTCCTATCTGCCGCGCACTTCCAAATTTGCAAGTTCAGCTGTGGACTCAACCGTCCACAATAACAGAAATAAATAAATGTTGTCGAAAATTATATTTTCTTCATCTTCGCAGCCGAAACAATGGGAACTTGGTGTCATGGGACCAAAACTCCTATATTAGATATTGGCAGTAAACCAAAAGTTTCATACTATAGACCCACTTTCTATTGAATTTCTGCAACGGCATATAGGAATTGCCATTCATCGAGGGAACGCTGCTAGTGTAATGGGTACATTTCCTGACACCACATGCTATGTCTATGATATCATCCTGCATATGATATATTCAATGTATTTATTAATTTTAAATATGTTAACATAGTTCATCTTTCGATATACGCATATTAACTTTTATAATTTGTTGTTGTTTGTGCCTATGATTAATGTAACTTTTGGAGTTAATGTGTAAATTTTGCACATATTAATAATATTCATCTATATACTAATAATAAATCTGTAGCCGAAATTTTTCTGGTAATTTTCGATTTTTTTCAAAAATAATTGGTCATAACATATATAATTAAGCACCCTGAAACCGAAAATAGCTTTTTTGAAATTTTTGTTTGTATGTCTGTCTGTCTGTCTGGATGTTTGTTACCTTTTCACGCGATAATGGCTGAACCGATTTATATGAAAATTGGAATATAAATTAAGTTCGTTGTAACTTAGATTTTAGGCTATATTTTATTCAAAATAACTTATTTGAAAAGGGGGTTATAAGGGGGCCTGAATTAAATAAATCAAAATATCTCGCTTATTATTGATTTTTATGAAAAATGTTACATAACAAACGTTTCTTTAAATATGATTTCCGATAAGTTTTAGTCTTCGTAAAATTTTGATAGGACCGATATTTAATGAGATAAATGAGTTTTAAAATTAAAATAACGTCATCTAAGGCGGTGCAATGAAATAAGAAAAAATTACTTCATCTATAAGGGGCCTTGGACAACAACAATCGAAAGATATTAAACATAGCCTACAGAGTGTTTTTCTGTGTTTGTATGAAGTAATATCGGATGCTAAATTAACCGATTTGTATAATTAATTATTATTTCACCATTGGAAAGTGTAGTTTCTCTAGATGGACATAATGCTATAATATTATTACAGTAACTTCTGAGTGAATCGAGGACAGGTAAGATTAAAATAACATCTTATGCACAGAAAACTTAATAGGTTATTTTGTACATTCATTAAACTATGGTTGTATGTAATAACAAATAAGAAACATGTTAAAGGAATTGTCATTGCAACGAATGAGTGCTCTCTGGACCAAAATGATCGCATTTTAATTATTTAAATACAATTTAAATTAAGTAACATATTCAACGATTTATCCTTCTATCAAACACGAATGTTCCCTGGATCAAACGTCCTATTTTAATTATGTAATTAGTTTATATTTATTTCTAACAGGTGCAGCGGAGCGTACGGGTACGGCTAGTTTTTAATACGACAACACATAAGAGTACTTATTTCTTATTTCATATTCTGCAGATCTTAAAATGTTCGCAATCATATATATTTTTATTATTTACATAAAGTATTATTGTGTAGGACCAATAAACATAAAAATGAGAAGTGCATCTGAATATCATTTTGTCACTATTGAAAATAAAGATTGCTATTAATACAATAATTATAGGCGGAAATTAATTGAAAATAGGAGAATAACAATGGCTGATCATTGTAAGTCTTCCTAAATTTATTCAGTGTGACAAAAACTCTTACAGAAAAGAGATAATTGAAATTCTAATAATGATTGACTATAGTGAAAGAAAGTGTCCCCAACAGAAGGTAACTTTTGTTTGACGAAGTGTATCAGAAATAAATATTACTTATACAGTAACTACAATTAAGAAAGAGACAACTCAATAACACTAGAAGTGTTAAACATAAGCCCAAGTCCGGAATACAAATGCAAGTTACAGATGGTGAAAAAACTTTGGATATTTCATCTACGGAAGATATCTGGTTTTTCAGCAAGATGGTGTTCCTGCAAATTCTGAACTTTTTGTGGGATTATGTGAAAGGCGGATTCTACCGAAACAAAGCAGGCGATTTATAAGAGTTAAAACAAAGGATTAGCTAATTAGTTGTGAGATGCAACAGATGATCGGGAAGAAACTTGCTGAAAATATTAAACAATTTTCAAAATAAACTTACGTATTGTGTGGTAGTGAATGGAGGCTATTTTGAAGAATATTTGACTTCGTACATTGTAAGACTTGGAGAATGCTGAAATGGGGAAAAAAAAAATGGTAGGGCTTGTTAAAATATATGCACAATTTCTTGATTTACTCCAAAGAATTCTCTTATCATATTAATCTTCATTAAAGCAAAAAATTAAAACATTGTAAGCGATATTTCATACTTTACACTCATCCTATATCTAAGTATAGTAAATTTAATATATTCAGTAGGTCTATAAAAATATTTTGTATTTACAGTCCTCAAATTTATTGAAAATTCACTTCTTTGTAAAAAAAAATGATAAGTACCACTCAGATATTTGTGCTGAAATGCTTTAACAGATTTCAATATACACGTTTTCACAACACAATTCGAATCCAATGGTCCTCATAACACGGATTTTCGTTTGAGTAACATCATCAGCAACTCGTTGTTTGAACTCAAGGTTATTTTGCCTTTGAGCTTTGAGCTAGTGGAATTGTGTGATGGAGTAGAGATATACTTACACTGTAATACATCATCCCTTAATAACAGGTTTCGAATTCATGGAATATTATACACATAGAGTAAGATACAGTTCCGCCCAATTACTACTCATAACAGATTGACATGTTATAGGGATTAAATAGAATTTTACATGAAAGCAAGCGTTCCTAGGCATCATATAACCTATTCAATTGTGTTTTATATGCAACAGTTTGATGACCCATGAGACTACGTCATAGACTAAACTTTAATGCATATTTCATGTTCGATAGTGGAATTATACGTACAGTATACGAGTTCACGTGTTTATTCCGGTCCCTATAGCTAAATCTAAACTTCGAGTGTTTGAAAATGCTATATAACGCAGTAAAATGAGTAAAAGTTGATAATTGTTTTTATAACTAGCGTAATTAACGCTATTCGGGTTTTGAATGTTACAGGCTTACTACAAGATGAAGAAAACAAACTATGTACAAGAATTAGTCCGCAAATTAAATAATATTTGTAGCTAAACCCATGTAGTAATGCTAGCAATTCCGAAAATAAGTCGAAAGTTAAGATTTTCTGTGACACGCATGTGGTACGAAATAACGTAATTGAAAGGCTCCCTGCAAAAACGAGATAGGTCCACTTTTACAAAGTTGTGGAAAACCACAAAAAACGTTCTACAAAATTCAAAATTTAATCGAGCCTCTTTCCTTTTTCAGAGTATGTCCTAGGTATCTAGGTGTTTCATTTTATCACTCAATCATTTATTATAATCAGCAATATAGGGGGGATAAAATATAAACAAATAATGGAGTACCCCCTTTTTACAATAACATTGGATATAATTAGCCACGTTTTGCACTGAACACAAAATTACTGTGTTACTGTGTCAATATCATAAACTAAAACTCAAGACATAACAGACATATACATATATACACATATACATACAGGTTGAATCGTAAGTAGTGTCATTATTTTCAGGGGGGTTATTCTTTGAGATATTTCAAACATAAACGTTTTATACAATTTTGCTCGTTTTTGCTTTCTTTTCGAGATAAAAATTGTTTTGTATGAAACATTTCATAGCGTGTTTTGGGAAAGTCATTGACTTAATTCCCAATACGCTCGGTCATTTTAAGAGAGCAATGTATTATGATAATAAATTATTAAAAGACTTTAAATTTTATCCTTTAAATGTGCAGAGATCTGATACGAACAAATATAACATTGTAAAATTCCTTTGCAGAACGAAAAGTTGCATATGTTTGGATCAAATTTCTGCACACTTAAAGACCTAAACTAAAATTCTTACACTCGTTTATTGTCATGATATAATGCTCTCTTAAAATGACTGAGCATATTGGAAATTAAATCAATGGCTTTCTCAATATACGCTATGATATATTTAATATAAAGAATTTTTATCTCGAAAAGAGAGCAAAACGAGCAAAATTGTATAAAACGTTTTTGTTTCAAATATCTCAAAGAATAACCCCCTGAAATTAATGACACTACTTACGATTCAACCTGTATGTATATGTGTATATATGTATATGTCTGTTATATCTTGAGTTTTAATTTATGATATTGACACAGTAACACAGTAATTTTGTGTTCAGTGCAAAACGTGCTAATTACGAGTATATCCAATTTTATTGTAAAAAGGGAGTACTCCATTATTTGTTTATATTTTATTCCCCCTATATTGCTCATTATTATAAATGATTGGATGATAAAATGAAACTCCTAGGTACCTTGTTTGCTTAGTTCTAAGTCTTTTTCATATCCCAAACTGCAACATAAATAATTACAGTTAGTTCAGTTATCCTATCATTTCACCTTTCATAATTACAGTATTTTATTCCGTTGAAATAATGCATTTGGTAAACTACATTCTTTATTTCAGATGACTATTTAATCGCCTGGTCCACACCTTTGGAGTAACGGTTAGCGCGTCTGGCCGCGAAACCAGGTGGCCCGGGTTCGATTCCCGGTCGGGGCAAGTTAACTGGTTGACGTTTTTTCCGGGGTTTTCCCTCAACCCAATATGAGCAAATGCTGGGTAACTTTCAGTGCTGGACCCCGGACTCATTTCACCGGCATTATCACCTTCATCTCATTCAGGCGCTAAATAACCTAAGCTGTTGATAAAGCGTCGTAAAATAACCTACTAAAATAAAAAAAATGATAGTCTGTAAATAACACTGTCTTCATAACTTCATTATCTACACAAAATGTTTATAATAACTTTTTCTGCTAATTTCTAATAACTTCGCCAGTGCATAAATTAAAATAGTAGGAGTTAATGAACATATTTTTTGAATTTCTTGATTTATTTTAATTGTTTACTGCTTTTCCTGTTTCCCGTTTCAGTATATAGTACAATTTTAACAAAAAAACATGTACAGCTCTTATAATGTGCTTAGGGAATATTATGTTATTCATTATTTGCCATATCTTACTTCGTTCCACTCTATCATATTCCTTTTCAAACTCTACAAAAGGCATGCTTATCGGTAATTTATATTCTTTTCCTTTCTTTATCATTTGAGTAACACTGTAAATACATAATCAATGTAGGAAAGACCTTTACTGAATCCGTTATGAGTTTCTGAGAGTAAAGTTGAATAACGTAGAATAAATATGGGAAATGCGTGTTATTATTCGGTTGAGAAGCTTTTGTCATCTAGTCTTCTGTCAAAAAATCTGAAAGTTAGAATTTATAAAACAGTTATATTACCGGTTGTTCTGTAAGGTTGAGAAACTTGGACACTCACTTTGAGAGAGGAACGGAGAATAAAGGTGTTTGAGAAAAATATTTGGGGCTAAGAGGGATGAAGTTACAGGAGAATGGAGAAAGTTACACAACACAGAGCTGCACTCTTTGTATACTTCACCTGACATAATTAAGACCATAAAATCCAGACGTTTGAGATGGGCAGGACATGTAGCACGTATGGGCGAATCCAGAAATGCATATAGAATGTTAATTGGGAGGCCGGCGGGAAAAAGACCTTTGGGGAGGCCGAGACGTAGATGGGAAGATAATATTAAAATGGATTTGAGGGAGGTAGGATATGATGGTAGAGACTGGATTAATCTTGCTCAGGATAGGGACCAATGGCGGGCTTATGTGAGGGCGGAAATGAACCTCCGGGTTCCTTAAAAGCCAGTAAGTATTAGTAGTAGTAAAGTTTTAGTCACTGATATTATTCCATTACTTAGAATTTTAGTACAAACCTTATATCACGTATTCAAGTTATTATTGATTTTTCAATTAACAATTCCAGGCCTGACTAGGACTCGAACCTCGACTCCTCCCATTACAGGCTCATAGTGTAGACCACGTAGTCACCACAGGAATTAGCCAAGATGATATAATATTACGTAGGTATGAATATGAGAAAGAGAAGTTTAATTGAATCACTAAATACGAAAAGGGAATAAGTCACCTCCAGTTAATTTGGAGAAAAACACAAATAACTTTTGCACACAACGAAATATAACCAAGTTGCATCGAAAATATTTCTATGAACCAATCATGACTGCGCAAGAAATTTATACAATAGTAATATACGTTACAAGAGCGGTATGTTGACGTTTACATGGTCGAGGAAAAGATTGAAAAAGCGAAACGTATTTGAGCTTTTTTAATTTCCGAGAACATGAAAACAAACATACCGTTCGTGTATCGTACATTATTTTGTGCGAAGATTGTTTATTACATACCTGAAAGACGAATTTCTAATTAGTTGCAATGAAATCTCCATCTTGGTTTCTGTTTAATGACGGCAACTTCGGAAAACCAATATATCTTTCTTCAACATTGTTGCTATAAAATGTTTTCTGTGTTTACTATACTCCAGCAGGCCGTGATATACGTCTGTCTTTTTTTCCCCCAGTCTATAAATGCGAACTTAAAACAAACGTTAAGGTTATGTAATGATTTATTTTTCATTTTAATATTTTAACAATATTATTTATATAACATATTGCAGTAATAACATCGGCATCTGGAATATTGTTGATTTTTTCACGGCTTCCTTAATGTTACTTGTATCAGGAATGCAATAAGTTTCGTGGAGTAGTAGACTTTACTTAATTTTTGCAAATATTTAAAAACAATAATTAACATTGCAATTTAGGTGAAATTGCAGTGGTAAGTTTCCAATTTATAATTATTACTATGTTAAACGTCTCTAAAAATAATATGTTAAAAGCCTAAAGCAGTAAAATGAATGTCGCGCTTAAGCGGTAAGAAGAGGGAAATTGTTATATGTGTTACGTTGGGAATACTGAATGTGGTATTTCACACTTACCACGTATTGGTTCTGTGCGGAAAACAAGCAAATACGCACGATCTCGCACAAAAACATGTGTATTTCTGAATTATTTATCCTGCCTCATATAAATAATTTTGTATGTGTGGATTTGTTCCCCTTTCATATCTAACGAAATATATTGTAAAAATATTAAAAAAAAACTGTATCGTTATCTCTGTTATTGAAATCAAAAGCTTTATTGCATGCCAATTTATGAACAATAGTAGAGTGTAAAATATATAAACATTGAAAGCTGTTGGTTATTACATGAACCCCTGACTTTAGACATTTTTATTTGATTTTTCTTGTAGTGATGAGTGTCTACAACACATTTCTTGCGTTTTGTAGGATTTGAAGATGCACTACTTTCATCGTTTGACGCCATAGGCCTATTACTCATGTTACGTATTTTTCCTCTAGATGACAGGAACAACAAACTTGAATTTCTTATGAGAAGGGAACAAGTCGTGGACTAAGCTTCTTTTCAAAGTAAACATGAAAATTAAAGTGTTGAAATTTAGACTAAGGAAATGTGTGGTCTGTTCCCTTTTCATGCAGAATGAAAGAGCATACCTAAATTAGTATGGCTACAGTCTTAACTCATTTTTTCCAAAATTAGGACTTATCCCCTTTTCATATTTAGTGATTCAATTATGTATGATGTTAAACATGGACTTTAAATAAAAAAAAAAACACTGGAAGAGAAATTGCAGGCGATTTTAAGACTCTACAAAAGCGAACCCGTGTGGGTTGAGTGAGTGAGTGAGTGAGTGAGTGAGTGAGTGAGTGAGTGAGTGAGTGAGTGAGTGAGTTTAGGCGGTTGGATAGGTGGAATGGTGAAGAGTGGATGTATGTAATATATTATGATTGATGGGCTGGTTGTTTGGTAGATTAATGGCTGGATAGGTGAATAATTACGAATAGTACGTTGGTTGGTTGGTCGGTCGGTCGGTACATTGATGGATGGATAATTAGTAGCTTGGTTGGATGAATGAATAGTTAGATACATTAGGTGAATGGATGGATGGATGGATGGATGGGTGGATGGATGGATGGATGGATGGATGGATGGATGGATGGATGGATGGACGGATGGACGGATGGATGGATGGATGAATGGATGGATGGATGGATGGAGGAAGGTAGAAAGGGAAGGAGAAAGTGTGGGAGAAAGCGAGAAACGGTGTACATTTACGTAAAAATAAGACCAAGGTCATAGAAATTTATTATTCTAGTTCGATGTTTTGATACATTTGGACAGACCCTATTGACTTTGTGTCTTGACATGTTACATGGAGGTTTGAGTGCGTTTATACAGCAAAAGAAGAAGATATCAAGATGAGAATCAACAATGGGACCATGACAGAAGTCTCTTTTATGTTCCGATCATGTTCCAGAAAAATAGTCTAGCCATCACCGTTATTGGTATCGACAAATTTGTTGTAGTTTTTTTATTGACTTCTTTGAGCTCGACGATTTCGATGACCCAGAAACAGTGTATTACTCGTCAGTTTCTCGAAGCAAGACAATCTCATCTTAACCTCTATTTTGTTCTTATTTTAGAAATAAAAGTCTGGAAGTGCTGAGCGCGGTTTTTGGTGCAGTAACACACCTCGTCTCGTAAAGTTGTTCTTTTGTAACGTTTGTGACAGGTTTCTCATTCCCGCTAGTTCTTGGTATCGACGCACAAGAAGCTTCGCTGGCAAGCTATCTAAAAACGTCTTCGAATTATGAGTAAGGTTTCTCCATGGCAGACCAAAATTATTTTGAAACAAATAAAAGGTCTCCGCAGTTATACATATAGGCATGGACAAGCTGCAGCTCAGTTATATAAGTTCAGTATCCTGCAGACTCTCTGTGACATTCATAACGAGATTGTAAGGATTCATTCGCAGAGCAAACTCAAACGAAACGTAAACTTAATGTTTGAATGAAAGCTAGGAACGTCGGAATTAAATCCACAGTCCTTTTTCATCCATGTAACTACGCTGACCTGAAACTAGAAGTTGGTAAACGACGAAACGAAAAATTCAATCACAAGATGAGTGATACGATTATGGAAGTTCTGGAGTAGAAACGAAGCACGGGATGACCGATCATAATATTCTCCAATGTGTTTTCCGTCCTAAATGTACACTGGCATTCAAAGATACCTGACCCGATTCATTCATTTAGAATTCTGCCCAAGGGTAGGTCATTCACTGCAAACCCAGATTTCTCTAATCTTTCCTATTTTCTGCCTTGCTCTTTGTTTCTTCATTTCATCCATATCATCTATCATCTGATATCTTCTTCTACCCCGAACTCTTCTCCCGTTCACCATTCCTTTACTAATCGATAGTGATTGATAATTTGTTCGTGTAAGTGTGGCTTTTTTTAGTTATTACTTCTGTGGATAGATGGCGAAGATACGTCAGTGTCGCCAATAGTACATACATATACCCGCATTGTAAAATTCAAATTTTCATTCCCCTGTAATGATTGTATAAAATACAATAGATTTAGCGGGAAACTGCTGATGCTGTCAATTATGAGAATAATTTATTTAATCTACACCAACATTTTACCAAATGCTTTTTAAAAATTTAAATAATAGGGTCACATATTGAGAATTAGTGGAATTATATCAAGGTGTGTCAATTTTTTATATCTTTAATTCTGTCTTATCCCGTGGTTAGAAAGATCGCTCACACGATCAAAAAATTTTAGGTTCGATATCTTTGAAAGCCAGTGTACAAGGAATCAAAAGACACTATAAAATATGCTTGAAATATGTCACAGTATCCATATTCCGTGTCAGAGAATTTAAAAAATCTAATTGCCAGCGCAATATCAAGCTATTTCTGACCACAATTTATTTAACTAATAGACAATGTATTTCACATTCTCTGTGGTCTAGTGGTTACCGAGTTAGCTGTTGAATCCAAGGTTTGTGGGTTCAAATCCACTCAAAGATGGTGAATTTTAAAGGGCGATAAAAGCCTTAGCATGACTTTCTGTGAGGAGTTACTGATATCTATCAAAACAGTTACCAGGCACTATAACGTTCTTCCACATATCACTGACTACATTGTATTATATCCTAATTGATTATACTTGAACTAACTAAACGTCATTCCCCGACAATATTTTTGTTCTGTACACTTGGTCAAAATGAAAGTGGCTGATCTCTTGAGCGGCGAAAATTTTCAAAGTCCCTTGGGGTGAGCGCGCAGTTCACTACCGTAAACCTCCGTGCGCCGCTTTAGTTGACTCCATAATACAGAGAGAACATTTTATTTTTAGTAACATTTCTAATATTAACCTGGCTATACCTTTTGATTAACTGTTGAAAACCGGAAACACCGTTTGCTACTCCCTTCCACGACTGTAGTTCGATGATACTGCGTAAAATAGAAACAACTCGCTTTACTAGGTATAAGAGGGAAGAAGAGGAGTTCATTCATTTACGTAAACTAGGAAATATCGCGATTTTGAGTTTGATAACTTTCATTAGGTTTCTGTTTAATAAAAATACAGTACAGTATTAACAATAAGTGATTTTACTCACGAACTCAGCTATCCATTCGGGCGTATTCATTATGCAGTATATATTATAATGTCTACAGCACATTAGCTTGCAATATAGAGAATGAAGTTAAATTAAAATTAATCATAATATGGATATTTAAACACATTTTTGAAAATGGTAGCCGTTCATTTCGGTGTAGGCTTCCGTTCTTTTGTGCATATTATCGCTCTATACACCTAATTCCAATTACCAGTTTCTTCCTTCTTAGTAGTAACTCATGTTGAAATAATTCTGAACCTACTCTATAAAAGAGTACCTTATATACTGTAAATTCAAACTTCACTTTTTTTTATTTTATTAGGTTATTTTACGAGTGGGAGTGAAGTACATTAAAAAACTGAGGTACAATAAAAATTGAAGTAAAAATAAAATGATTTCCCTGTACAAGGCGTTGATTTGGGCTACCTCCACAGCAGCCTTCGAATCTTCGTAGAGAATGTTTTGTTTGTCCTTTCTTTTATTTTTTACAACTCTTTTTAGTGTAATATAATCAAATAATTTTGCTTATGTTATGTTAATTCATGTTACTTACAGATAATTACAAAATTGGTGAAAATTTGTGGTTATAATTCCAGGAAATCAGGATATATTTTGCCACCAGAATTATGGTTTTTATTTTTGTTTACAACTACTACGTTTAGGCCCTGATGATCGAGGATTTAGATTAGTATAATAATCATATTCCCTGTAGCACAACTTACAAATGATTCTTGCGGGAGTAATCATTCACGTGGTGAGTTGGATGATTTCAATTCTTCCGAATTCACGATACTTTTTCTAATTAATTGTATGTACTTGTTGCACTTATTCTTGACATGTGCCTTTGCTTCTTCTGGGGACTTCAAAATAAATGTTCATTGTAAATTAATTGCACTAAACAAAGTTTTCAACCACGAAGAAAAGGAATTTACACTTTGTATGATTTTATTTGGTAAAAAGAAACCCATGAATTCAATCTTAAATAATGAATGAAGAGACGGTTATTATTTAGGTAAGTTCTGTAGGAAATATTTCCGCTTCACATATCTACATTCGGTAAAGAACGGTGGACTCTGAAATGCCTCTTGAATAACAGTGGAATACCAGAGCGCCAGCATATTATCTCGGGTGATTATATGTGCATTACACGTAATGTGTGTGTTGATGATTTGAGGGATTTGGTCGCATGTAGCCAGGTTACCTACGGCTTCATTGTTGTTAATGCAAATTAATGTTGAATAATGGGAAGGCCGATCTCTGCAGTGGGTTAACCTAAAAGACGGAACCTGGCTACGTCGTTGATCAATTACTGATCATTGAATAGCATGCGGAGAAGCAATAATTTTATACAGCACGGACGGACTTTACTGCCGTGCACCAAGCCTGCAAGCTAATATCACGCAGTTTTGCCCATAGCCAAGCCAGATAACGCGATGTTATATGGGCACGTCATGTGTAGTTATAAACTGCCGGACGGACATGGCACGCTTATGATACAGCAACGAGGAGGAAACTGCAGGGATTTCTCTTTTACGTCCTCCCCTCATACTATCATTTTCACTCACCTCTCTGGGCTATATATTTTCTAAATTCTCATAGGTCTTTACCGTAATGTAACAACATCCTAGTCTACCGTTGTGGAGTAACGATTAATGTGTCTGAACGTGAAACGTGCGGTTCCGGGTTCAAATCCTGGTTGGGACAAGTTACTGGTTGAGGTTTTTTCCGAGGTTTTCACTCACCCTGTTAAATGCAATTGCTGAGTAACTTTCGTCGAGAAGCCTCTGACTCTCTCGGCCGGCCTCCGTGAATTTGTCAAGCATGGTAGCTAGTGGCCAGCAGCGGAACCCATTCCCCTCTCGACGGGAGAGGGGACTAATAACTCAGACTGTTGAAGAGACGGGAGAGGGGGCTTACACCTCAGATCGTTTGAAGGGGGAATGTGGGGGACTGTTGGGGTGGAATGGTACACGGATTTCGAAGGTTGGCGAGACTGGTCGCTAGGGTGTTAGCGGTTAGGTCGGTTCGGCGTAGGTAGGGTCGGTGGGCTTGCAACTCATACCAGGGTCGCACAATAGACCTCAGGTCGCGGTGCACAGGGATGTTTCCCTTCCGCCCTCATAGAGAAAGAAAAACCTTTCAGCGCTGGACCCTGGACTCATTTCGCTGTTATTATAACCTTCATCTCATTCAGACGCTATATAACCATAGCGGTAACAAATTGAAAATAATAACATCCTGTCACAGTTCAAAATAATAATTTTCGCAGTACTGTATTGCTACATTTGTTTATGTTTCGATAAATATTTATAGAAAAATAAATTTTTTGATGATGTCGAATTCATTTATTTATTTACTGAGCCACTAATAGGAAGGTGTGGTGAATTCAACAGCTAAATTTAAGCTTCAACGGTGCGTTTATTTTAAATTATTATGACTTAACATTTATCCATTCTCAATGTTATGTTTTTGTCTTAGATGAGGAAAGGTGATGAATCACGACAATATCGGGGGAATCCTAATGTATGTTAGATTAATGTTATGTTGAAACTAAGGCTAAAGTCTGTCTCCAACAGTAAACAAAAATATATAAATAAATAAATGAGTGAGTAAATGAATGAATGGATATACAGGATAAATAGATAGATAAATAAATAGACAAATAAATAAAATAAACGAATAAATAAGAGAGTGAATGAATGAATGAATGAATGAATGAATGAATGAATGAATGAATGAATGAATGAATGAATGAATAGGTAATATTGCGTGTCGCAAGGCGAAACCAGTATGTTTGGTGAGACTAATAAAATATAAATACATTAAATAGAAATTAGCAAACGAAGGGATAGAAATATGGAAAAGGCATGTAACTAACTAAGTAGAACACAAAAATTCGGGGTAGACTCCATTAGTAGTACGGCTTTTCGTCCCGAGCGGTTCGTCCCAGATCACTAACGTCCCAGGAATTATTTTGTCACAAATAATTTTCGTATCAAATTAATGTTCGTACCACGTGACTGGGACCAAAGCGAAACACTTTTCTCCCAAATCTTTTGTCTCATGTTGAATCCAACTTCCTCCGGCCGGCGTAGAGGGAGAGGTTATCGACCACCACTGTTCCCAATTAGAATTTGGAACTATTATGAACGTGCTGTGGCCGAGCTTCTCAGAACGACAAACCCCGTGGAAGGTTGGAATAACAAAATAAATCAAATTATGGGAAAACCACATCCATTAATTAATGAGTTCCTAGATAAATTACAAAAGGAGGCATCTTAGTGGCCACAGAACTCCTGCGTGTTGAAGTCGGATCTCCGAGGAACAGAAGAAAAATTCATCGTCAGGTGCAAAGAGTTATAAGTCGTTGTAAGATTGTAAGATAATGGTGAAATTACACAGTATTTACGCACTTTGAGACATGGTGTTTCAGGACATTTATTCTGATATATGTACTTGAATTAAATGAAGATTGTACATTTTTTAATCATTTGTAATAATTTATGTTTTTTATCAGAATTTCATAAAATATACAAATTACCTTAACTTCAGCTTGGGACGTACAGCGTTTGAGACTAAAAAATTTGGACACAAAAAAAGAAGGGCTAAGCATCTCTGGGACAAAAAAAATGGGATGAAAGTCACTGGTACTGGTCGGTTGGGATAAATCGTCGTACATTAGGCTCTACTGGAGAGACAGCCGAAAGTTTTATGCGTAAATACATCGCTGATAGAATTGATTTTAAGGTAAACATCAGCAGTGACAATCAACATTTCTTATTTCTAGATACCCTGAAAACCCGGTATATCTGCACTTGCTGGGACTCCTGGGAGTAGCCATCTATAGTAGTCACTGTGCTCTATCGTTTGCTAGTTGTTGCGTATACGTTCGCTCACATTTTGCTCTGCTTGTGCTTCGACATTGTGAATTTTATCGCCTCATTCAAATTCACTCGCGAATTTTTCCAATTTTACTTGTCGGATGTTAATTGTTGCTCAATTCTGATTGTAGTTTTGTTTGTTACGAATCGTTTGACACCACTGACAAAGTTCTATTCCTTCGCATTCTCGAGTTGCTCTGTCGCGAGACCAGCCAATTCGTGTCTTCGCTTCTCTCTCACGCGCATCGCTAGATGTCGTCATCTGCTCCCACTCAAGGTCACTTTGGATACATTGATCCTTCGTCTGTCGATCGCCGTTTACTTCATTGTAATATGTCGTGTAGTTTAGGAACTATAATTGCAACAAAACTCGTTTGAATATTTGTCGGCCGACTTTCTGGAATGGCACCCTAATACTGAACCGAAATTACAGACTTTTTTACGTCAAGAAAATGTTAAGAGAAAGAATTTAAGAAAGAAAACTCTGTGTAATAGAGATTAAATATAGTAGAGATAAAGGTAACCTACGGCACAGTATAACGTATGCAGTGATGTCAAAGCAAGCGCATTTTTTTTACCTTGACGTCGTGCGCAAGCATTAAGCGCTAGTTATGAAAAGAAGAAGAATTACGTATATGAATAAGCAGCCTGTTGGATGAAGAAAACAGTGGTGTACAAACTATTTTCTATATTGTCTGCAAAACAAAAGTAGCCTACTAACACCAATTTCTTAATATTGCAGTTGTGTTTTAAACGTTAATAAGGTAAAGTACCCAAATAAGAGACACTTTTTTTACACTGCTTATAAATGAGGATGGGAATAGATATTTTTAATCTGAATGAGTGGAATACATACAGCATTTCGTCTATTTTTAGAATTGACAACACAAATTTTAGTCAGTTTTTATTAATAATTTAAATTATATAAAAAAGTAAAACTGGTAAATACTGATGTTTTGGAAAGGAGTTCCAAATAAGAGATACGTCTTGTGTTATTGAAGTTTATTTTTGAACACAGACAAAAATTATCATCATTTGCCTGAAAATTGAAGCAATATATAACATTGTGAAATCATGTAGATACTTAGTAAATTCAGGAACATTTTAAAATTGAAGAGGTCAGTGCAACAGTGACCTAACTCCTCTCAACAGAAATTCTGCTGTTTATTTGGCATTTTTCCAAGTGAAATTAAAACGGTTTACGAAAAGAACACAAAGACGGTCAAATCGGACATGAATGTACTAATCGTATTTCGGCTACTATTGCTAACGTTAATATTTTGCTAGAGAAATAAAAATGGTAGAATATTAAATTTCGATGTTCATATTTTAAATTTAAGTTGATTGCACTTATTTTGCCGACCCCTTTAATTGACACAATTCTTATTTCGCTGTATTGAGCAAGTTGGACAAATGAAAGGTTCATCATCAGTGCTGCAGTCTTCGTGTCCCCAACGACAACATTTTGAACACTGAATCTATTTCTCCCCCTTGGGCCCTGGTGTCCTCTGAAAAAAATTCAGTGCAAAACAAGCACTCTCCATCATCATAATTTTCTCCATATTCCGATCACTAGAGTTAATTAATTGCATTTCCACATCGGATTCTTCATCACTGGACGAACTCAAGCAGTGCTTCTTGGACTGAGTTTTTCTGTGGTTTTTGTTGTTTTTCGAACAACTTCTTGCGAGCTCCGTCTTTTGTTTGATTTTCTTTATCTAAATTCTCTCTCATTTTTTTTCTGATCAGAACTGATATTATGATAGCTCCTTTTCCTGCCCTGGATGATTTTACATGCGACTACCCACTGGTTCAAGCTTACGGCTCTTGAAGTGGTGGTTGTTGCTGCTGCTACTGCTTCTGTAGGCCTAACTTTAGTATAACCAAAATCACCGTTAATGGCACGTGAGATAAGTAATGGGAACTTTGAGAGCGAATAAGTTATCTTTGCTACAGTCTGTGGGCATTAAAGCTGACAACTGTGATTCGCAGATTGCTTACGTCACATCTGTTTAGGAGGTGGTACCACTCTCAGCAAAAGTGGCAACAGATGCCACTGACTGGTCAGTGTACTCAAGGACACATCTCAGAAACGCAAAGTGCGAGTGTCTTCCCTTTGACGCAGTCAGTGGGCAACAAGACTGACAACTGTGATTGGCAGATTGCTTAGGCTGCGGCCACAGTGGAAGCGTCGAGAGGCGCGGTACCGCTCTCGAAAAATTGAGGAGTGGGGAGGAAAGAGCGTTGGTGTGGCCATACAGCGCAGAGTTGGTGAGCGGCGCGGCGTGGCGTGGAGATGAGATCATGACAGTGTTTGCTTTTAGGCAATTCTTATCTAGAAGGAACAGTTTAAATAGGAATGGAAGAGAATTTTATGTTCATCCATTTAATAAGAGATGTGAAACTCTGAGAATTTCTCGCATGCCTATCACAACTTTCGACTATTTTCTAAATAAAAATAAGGAGCGGCTACAGAAGCAAGTCATCAAATTTCGGAGATCTATCACTATTGCACAATGGCTAATCATTATATTAAGATAAAATTATTTTAAGTTAAAGAAACAGGATCATGCATTTATCGAGCAATGAATCAGGTAGGCTATACTGCATATAAATTAAACTAAATAAGAATAGTCCTACGAATCCTTAAATTTGTGTGTTGATGGAATTAAGTCTCATTCATTACGAATAATTGCATGGGCTGCATCTTGCGTGGCAAAAAACATGTTTATACTTACGAAAATTTAACATTAGAAATGAGTAGTTTTCATAATTTTTCATTTTCTTCATTTTGGTTTATTGCATTTAAAACGTATTACAATTGTGTGCTGTGCAATTTTAATTTTTTCACAGCACTTATAATTATTGCTTTTCATTTGCGGCAAAAGAGACATTAAAAATTGTGCTCCGGACCACTGAAATGCTCTCTTGCCATTGCTTCATTAACAGGATATCGAACTACTCTAGTTTCAGCATCAATTATTTTATATATATGGTCCTATTTTATATAACCAATTATTGATAAATAGATTTAACATAAATATATTTTTATATAAGCAATATATATTTAAATAATTTAGATTTATATTCGAGCCCTTGGCTTCGGTATTGAAGCATTCGAAGACATATTCGTCTGAAGTGATATGTTATCATCGCTGACAATTGTCTTTACTTTCCCCCAAATCAGGATTGTTTGGAGTCGATGGGATCTCCTGAAAGGAAAGATTTCTTACAGTCCTATCAGAAAGGACGACGTCCTTCATAAACATCGTCAGGTCGAAAAACGTCCATAACGATGTAGCTTCGGAACCGCTTCGTATCTTTGGGAGCTTCTGGAGTTCGTTCTCAAATTTATCTTTTAAATTCTACCACTTATTTTTGCCACGTCTTCTGAAATAGAATGCAATAATGAATATTTAATGAATTAGTGACTGAAATATTAATATATTCTAATATTAAGTCTTCTACTACGTTAAAATGAAGAAAAATTTAAGGTAAATTTCTAACATTACTCTTTCTTGTAGGTTTATAACCACAGGGACATCATTGCGATCACTGGCATTTTCCTTCAGGCTAGGAAAATTTACGGCAATTGTAATGGCAAGAGAAACGTGTGAGGTAATCTAGAATAAATCGATTAAAGAATGTATACCATAACCAAATAAAGAAAAATTAAAAAAGTAGTCAGTGATTACTACGAACGTTGTGGTTCCCTAATTGCTTCGTAACAAACGACGAAACGCATGGTCAGGTAAAGGGTCCTGATAAATTCAGTTCCAGATATTTTAATTTACGTAGTATTACTGCAGAGTACTGCTGGCGCAGGCAAAACATTTTAACCATTGATTTGGTGGGAAGAGGAAAACACAGTGATGGAGGCACTTTTACAACTTTACACTTCTCAATTTGTTGGAGACCTACAAGTTCAGTGTGCCTGAACTATCGAACTCACATGTAAAACTCAAATGTACTTATTGGAGATGAAGCCTATCCTCTAAAACTTTATCTTATGAGGCAATATCTTGTGAGAGAACTAACGCCTAGAAGGGAAAATTTTAACCAACGTTTATTTAGCGTTCGAAAAATAATATGTGGAATGTGCTTTCGAAATATTGCGTGCTAAGTGGCGATTCACGAATAGAAATATTGACACAAATGTGAAAAGAGCCAGCACATATTATAATTTTCCATTTGAGAAAAGATTGCGACAAAGCATGATCTGCATTATCATGAAACAACTTTACAAATTGACAGAACTGATGATGTGCAAACTCATTAGAACTCAGGTCGCAGGAATAATAGTTGCAGTGAATTTGCTAGACAAATAAGGATAACTTCACTGATTATTTCAATCAGTCACAGATGTTAATATAACATTATAATTTGTACTTAATAGATTGTGCTTTTTCACAACAAAAGTGTCAGTATTCTTGTATGAGATTGTAAATAATTACTTTTGACCTAATAGTTTTAATCGTACCGATATTTCTTTGCTTTAATGATAGTTAATCGTAACAACAGAAATATTTAAATCATATAATTGTACCTTTATTTCGGAGTTGGAATATGTTTAATAATGTATTGTACGAAGTACTGAATGTTTATCCCGACAATATTCTACGAAGTATTTTAATAATAATAATAATAATAATAATAATAATAATAATAATAATAATACGACATATTATAAAAATATTATTCGCGTTCAGTAAAATGTCTTTCTACATATTCCTCGTCATGGAGAGGTTTTTAAAGTTCTTCTCCCAATTATTCCACATGAATATTCGGATTTTCACTTCTTAAATGATAACTTATTTCTCATTTCTTGACAATTCATACTTGCAAATTGTGAGCGGCGCCGCTAAAATCTCAAACAAGAGCGAGCGGCCAGCGGCGTGTAGCGTTGTTCTTGAACCAACTTCCCCTCCAAAATGCCGCTCCGCTCACACTATGGCCAACTGCATTTGCTAACATGCGTTTCTGATTCATCCACTCAACGCCACTCAACGCGTCGCGCCGCTTGTCGCTTGCACTGTGGCCGAAGCCTTAAGAAAGAATATTCACATAAATTCCATAGTAGTACAACTGCTATGATGATATCTTGAGCCTTATAAAAGTAATCAATAAACTAGTCAAAACAATATTATAGTACAAAGCAAAGTTACCTAGGTATATGTTTTAACTGTAACTAATATTACATAAAAAAAACTCTTATCGCTTTTTGCTTTTAAGGTGATATTTGTGCGTAACTTCCTATCATCAGAATATTAAATTATATTCTCGAAATCTGCTGAAGCTGTACAGCTGACTTTTTTACAACATTTGGGCGTATATCTTTTGTTTATGATGTAACAGTTGCTTTGTTAATTCATTTCCT
The DNA here is from genome assembly GCF_040183065.1 of Periplaneta americana. NCBI lineage: Eukaryota > Metazoa > Arthropoda > Insecta > Blattodea > Blattidae > Periplaneta > Periplaneta americana. The sequence goes on from NC_091125.1 coordinate 33,384,522, forward strand.
TACAAATATTTCCCATGCAAATATTTTCAAAAATGTTAATACAGTATCTTCAGTATGATCACTGTAAAAATAATTATTATGATCATAACATTTCTCAATATACACGTATCTTCAATAATACATATTTACGATATAATATTAGTTTTACGAAAACATTGTTACAATATCTGTAAGGCTACAAAATAAACATATCTGAAAATTTCACATATCTATAAAAAAAAAAAAGTTGAGAAAATATTCTTTTGAATAAAAAAGCAAGCTTGTGAAAAATGAGCGTTAACATTAAAACTCACATTGTTATAATTCACTTATACTTCTCAGACAAATCTAAAAATTAGCATGGATACAGTTTTAATAAGTTCTGTTTCCTTTATCTATTGAATCAGTGGCCATCCCTGTATATAGCTCGACCACAGTCTAGTATATAAAGTCACGAAGCTCAATACGTAGTAAATATGCATCCATAGATAGTTGCTAACCACTAGGACCGCCAATATCGCCTCATTAAACACAATGCGAAATAGTACCGGCACAATTGTTCCTAGCACCCTCACAACACAAGCTTCTTGACTGTATATACGAGACTGTGGCTCGACCAAGCGGCATATACTACCTCTTTCGTCTGTTTATATACATTCTTAACCTCGGTACAACCAGATCACCTGTCAGACACGAGTAATTATCACATGTATAGAAGGCACAGTGGCCAATGAAAGCATATGTGTATGAATCTATCCCGGATCCGGTCCTCGGAGAGGTAGACATCCAGCCAAACGACCATTAGCTTATCATAAATTAAGACATCACACTCATGCATCGACTATTAAAGCTGAATCACATCCATGTATGAAACAAGTGTAGTTGTTTTCATCCTGAATACCAAAATCGCGTTTTTTTTAGCTCTTAATACAACAAATTGTCCTGTGCAGTTAAGTTTCTTTATTTGTCTCTGTGAATTTTTTAATTACCATTAGACTAACTGCAATAACATTCCTTAGAAATGAAACGTAGCCAATAAGTCTTCAGAAATTCAACTGATTATATGTATAAATCTTCATCACCGTCGTCGTCACCGTCATAGTCATCATCATCATCATCATCACAAACATCATTATCATTATCAGCGTCATAGCATCAGCGTTTTAGCCCGTTTCACCTCCTGTCAAATTTTGACTTCGTCAGGTTTTGTCCTTCCGTGTAAGTCCCGGTCTTCCCACATCTCTCCTTCCAATTGGTTGATTAAGCCAAATATCTGTCATGTTATTCTGTCATTTCCAAATCTATTTAAATGTTGTAACTCGCATTTCTGCTGTATCTATTTTCTTCTTCACAGATTTTGTTAATGATCATCAATTGAATATAAACATAGGGACTGGAATGGCCATTATTTTACAGATCTTTAACTGTTATCTATCCTCGTTTTATTATTCAGACGCTGTTTAATAGATCCACACATATAATTATCGAAGTGTATTTAATTTAACCTCTATGCCCCAATTTCTCAGATTTGATAACTCATAATCTAAGTAATTAAAACTCCTTGTTAGAGCTAGGAAGTTGGTATCAAAACTGTTAAGTTGTGTGCGCTTGGACTATATCTCTACAAGATGAAAATAAATGGCGCATCTCTCATTGTCAGTGAACCAGAACGACAAACATGTACGTACAACCGGGTGGTAACCAAACATGTTCTCCAATCGTACATAGCAATAGAACAAGAAATAATAAACTAATACGAGTAATATAAAAAACAATAATTTACAATTATAAACTTAGTAACTTCCAAACTAAAATAATTTACCCACACATATAAAAATAATATAAAAAGTATACAATTATGATTCCAGCCTCATTATAACAAATAACAATGAAGATTTTCATTTTATTAAAATAAATACTCATTTTATGTTAAAAAAAATAGGCTATTTGTACTCTGAAAATATTCGTTCTACGTCACAAGACGTTATTGGAGCAAATTTCAAATATGATACAGTTTATCTTACTATCATAAGGTGAACAACTTTTTAAATCTAATAGTGTATCTCGTATGTGGCACATAATACTAAACCCATAATTTTGTTTTCAAGAAAATGTTTAATTTCTATTGTAATGACAGCTAGGAAGTTCGTATCGTAATTCCGATGTTGAACTTGGACTGTAACGCAACCGAATGCATAGCAGCACGAGACATCAACATTTAACGAAGAATAATCCGGGAAAAATGAACGTGTTATACACTCTTGTTTGCACAATTATTTAATAACAGATGAGTTTACTTTTTGGAATCATGCATTATATTACTGTAACATTACGTAAATAATACAATAATAACAGAATAGCTCACTTTGTTCAGAACCTAAAATATTAATATAAATTAACAATATTCTTCAAACTATTCACGACTCTACCTACACAGCTCCACAGAATGCCACTATGCGTTGTTTATGTGAACATACTGCGTATCGTCTGTAGTAAGCGGTAGCAGGGCGAGGCACGGGTGACATCTACGAGTATACTCCTCGCTGTGCTTAATTAAAATCTACAGTTTTGATACGAACTTCCTGCCTGTGCTCCTTACTTCCTCAACTATATGAGAGTGTGTAATAATTTTTTATATCTTACGTTGAATTCAAATGAAAGCCATAATTTTGGTTTTAGAATCAGATATTTTTGCATTATTAACTTTTATAATATTGTATAATTTATGCGTAGCCTTTTACAGTCTATCTTCATCGTGTGTTACAATAACCTTCGTCAGCAAACAAAAGACACTTCACTCTTCTGTCAGTAATAATAAAATCAGTATATAAAAATATTCTATACTGTATTTATTTTATATAAATAAACTTATAAACTATAAAATTATTTATTAATGGCATCGCCGAAATCTTATTATTAAACATAATTGGAGGTAGTGGACATCTTTCTCTAACTTCTGTATTAGTTTCTTCTTGTATTTTTTCATCGGAATTGTAATATTCTATTATTTGTAGTAAACATTTATTTATTTATTACATTATTTATGATAGGAAATAAATATTTTAGCTCTGATCAATAATATATACACTTCAATGTTAAAGTTCTTTGTTTTGGACTTGCACGTCTCACTTCATGATTGCCTGGATAAACCGAAGAACATAAAGAAGTTTAAAGTTGTTATGAAGCTGGCCTTGTTATGACGTCATCTCTAACTGCAATCGTAGGAGCCTCTTTTGGGCTTGAAATGACAGGCACTTAAAGTATACAAAGCTGCGGAAGGAGGGGAGAGGGAAATGAGGTGAAAAGTGTAATAATCATAATCATGTGACGATAATCATTACCCGTGCAGGTGTCTGAACCAGAAGAATTTCCCTCTCTACTATAATACCAACCTTCATTCAGAAATTGTGATGCTTTTTTTGTTTCTTCTCTTACAGTCGCAAGCTGTGGTCACGTGACGTGGAATGGCCGCTGGGAAGAGGTTTCTACTACCATGTGATTACTGGGCGCCATGTCTGGACGAGTGACCGGCACGACGCGAGCGGCGAGGATTCTGCCTAAAAACTATAAAAATAGTCCCCTCCTCCCTCCGAGAATGGATTCTCTGATCTCAAGTAAGATTAAAGGAATGCGAGGCAGATGGGTAATGATTCTGCAATTATAATGCACTAAATGTAATGTCAAAGGAAGTGCGAGAAACAAAAGAAAGGAGGATCCGGTTTTTTAAAGTGAGTCGAGTGCTGGAGAGTTAAAAAACGTTTTGATAATAGATGTCTGAGAGACTTGTTAGTGGTGAATTACTTCGAATATTTTCGCCGAATAAAAAGAGCAGCTACAAACGAAGATCCATAAGAGTCTAGGGATGTTACCGAACTACAAGGTACGGACTATTTTTTACTACGTTCTTATAATGAGGTGGCTGAAGGAACTTTACGTTCCTTTCGCCTCTGGCAATGGTCAAGCAAACGAACTGAAAAACCAATTCAATTGTCTAGGTGAACAATGTTCTTTTTTTATCTCCCTCTTTTTTTTAAAGTTAGACCGCCCTGAACAAAGGTAACGAGTAAGGACGGTTGTGACTGCAATTATAAACTTTCCTGCACAGTGGTTTGGAAGATATGGTGATAGTGCGAGTGTGCCGTTGTGGTACTACGATTGTATAGTATGTGGTTCATTCTTCAAAGTAGGGTACTTAATGTCTGAATGTGTTTTCCCGAAAATGTGAAATATGAACATTTATTGGGATTATTAATATTGAAATTATAAAGCTTTTAAACACCATAAAGAAGTAAAAATTTGTAACCGCAATAAAATTATCAGGAACTTATGCTAGAAAGTGGTGCAACATCACAATCAGATTGTTCATAATAACCACTGGAAAACTAAATCAATAATTAATTTTGTTTTTCAATCTGTCTTATATTTATTTAAGAAGTTACTGATTGATTAATTAACTCCATTCATTCATTCACTAAATAAATTGGTCAATAACTTACAGAATCACTCACTCAATCGCCATTCTACAATAATTCACACATATTACATTCTATCCAACTTGAATGTTTAATGAAAACGAGTGAACTTCAAAATGTAGCTAATTAAAATAGATACTGAGGGAAATAAAATGACACTATTACCGATTTCAGTTTCATCGTAGGTTGACACACCTGAAAATATTTACCAAAATATATAAGACTTAATATTTTTAGAATTATTGGTTAATCAAATTTATACACTAAAATTATTGTAATTATTTCATGTTTCCTTTACACATTCTAAAAAAAAAATAAAATAATTATTATTACACTTTGTAATTACAACTACAGGGACATCATTTTATTTTTACTTCAATTTTTATTGTACCTGAGTTTTTTAATGTACTTCACTCCCACCCCTTCTACTAAGGGAGTTCCAACTCCACACAGAACCAAGACCGCAGATAGTAAGCAGTACTGAGTTACTGAGTATAGTACGTTACAGAAATATGTTCGCGTTTTCCAGTGACGAAAGAGCTTTCAATATTGAATCATATTTTCGCACAGGTACTGTCCGTTTGCCTACGTCGCATCCCGATTTCCTCCACCTGCTTCTGCTCGCCCCTCTGTAATAGCTGGGCTGTCTTAGTTCTTTTCTGAAAACATTAATTTCTCTTAGGAATTGGAAGTTTACGTAATATTATACAGCTGTTTAATTTAACTTATATAAAAGGGCCTCGTTAAGTAATTAACAGTCACGTGATTTCTTCCCTTTCTACAATCCTGCGGCATAACCACTTGGACGGACAGTAGATAGCATGTCTGAGTAATTTTATATTTTCGGGTCGGGCAGAAGTGAAGATTGAATTTACAGTACGTAGAGTAGGTACAGAATTATTTCAACATGAGTTACTAGTACGAAGGACGAAACTGGCAATTGTAATTAGATGCAATAGTCTATAGTGCGATAATATGCACAAAAGAACTGAAGCCTGTATCGAAATGAACGGCCACCATTTTCAAAACAGTGTTTAAATATTCATATTATGATTATTTTTCAATTTAACTTCTTTCTCTATATTGTACGCTAATGTGATGTAGACAGTATAATATACACTGCATAATGAATACGTTCGCATGGATAACTCACTTCGTGAGTAAAAACACTTATTCTTAATACAGTACTGTACTTTGATTAAAGTAAAACCTAATGAAAATTATCAAACTCAAAATCGCGATATTTCCTAGTTTACGTAAATGGATGAACTACTTTTCTTCCTTCCTATACCTAGTAGAGTGATTTGTGTTTTACGCCAGTATCATCGAACTCCAGTCTTGGAGGGGGGAGCAAGCGGTGTTTCCGGTTCTCTAAAGGTATAGACAGGTTAATATTAAAAATGTTAGTAAAAATAAAATGATGTCCCTGTATAATAAAGTCGCATATCAATGCGTAATTTGTTTTCATACTGAATAACTTAATGGTTCCACTGGTAACTCATTTCATTTTGATTGGAATGAGATAGCCTTCAGATTCAGTTTTATAACACAAATTAATATTTACGCAAATTAATATAAACTTTTTTTACGACGATCATACTTTTAGAAAGTACAGAAATGAAATAATAAAATTTAAGTGTATTAAATATTTTGACATTAGATGATTTCATATTTTCAGTGAAAACACATTTTGTCAAACCATGAACTACATCACAATTCATGTCGCATTAGATTGAACGGCTTAAAAAGACTACAGCACTACATTAATAATGTAATTTTGTTGCTTGTAATGCATTCCAATAAGTACTGACTTGTAAATGTGTATAGAATATTTAAGTTTGAGCCATTCTAATTTTCAACGGTGTAAAGAAATTAAGCCTAAGGAGAAGGAACTGCTTACATTTCATAGTCTTTAGTAACTTTAAATACAAGCTTCCTTTACAAAAAGACAGATAGTGTGTGATTATCTAGAACTGTGTGTCATATGCGCAAGACTAAAATCAGCAAGATGATTTGATATACAAGTTTATCTACCAAGAGTGGACCCTTCTTGTGAATACGAGTGCTGCAAGGAAAAAGTGTCCATGCCTGTATTTTGAGCAAACACACTACACGTAATAAATACAGTAAATCACTGATTTCCACCACTTAGGGTTTGTGTAATTAATTTCTTTGTCAGCGATGATTGTTAGCCGGTACAACACGTCGAATAGTCGTGTTATTGGGAGTCTCAGATTATAATTTTCTATGCATCGTCATAGAGATTTAAATATTCAATCTGTGAGAAAAATTGAACCCTTTATATAGCTGTTTTGTTAAGGTATATTATAATATTCCCTTACATGTATGATCAATCAAGTTCGCCGAAAAGGTCTGGTTCTACTGCATAAATAACATCAGTCGTAACATCCCCCAAGTCAAGAGACATACCTCTCGACAGACTAATAATTATGCCATGTTTGTTATTAGTGGTTATTTTTGTAATTAAACAAATTATCGAAGCGTACAACGCTTGTAATTTTATAACATGCTTTTACTAACTTGATTAATGTTTTCAGTTTATGGAGATGTGTTGGAAAACTGCCAATTTTTCGGAATACTTTCCAGAAATTTATTACTATTTTTTGTAAGAGAAAGTTTACATTTAGTCACAAACTTACATTTTAACTGTAAATTTATACCATCATGGTAGTTTAATCCCAACTTGAAAATGCTTATTAGTTGTCAATGTCACGTCAGGATTCAATCCGGCATCGGAATTGTAATCCGGTGTGGCTTAGTGGATAGAGCATCAGCACGTAGAGCTGAAAACCCGGGTTCGAATTCCGGTGCCGGAGAGAATTTTTCTCCGCTCCACTGATCCTTCATCATATGATAACGCAGAATTCCTGCATGGAAATTTCATATGTATGTACTTCTGTACATCGCTATAATATGATATGCGTGGGCTATATAATCACTTAGTGATTTAAGACGGCGCTCATTCCGTCGGTTCCCGACCACTTAGTCACTCGTAGTGAGTGCACCTCTGCACATTAGTGTGTTGGACATTGTGCCACTGTCACACATCTGTGACACAATACATGAGGGTTGGCCACTAAAGGGAAACTAAGAGGTGGAGCTTAAACTGAGAGAATTCAATCCGGCATCGCAATTGGCTTAGTGGATAGAGCATCAGCACGTAGAGCTGAAAACCCGGGTTCGAATTCCGGTCCCGAAAAGAATGCAAATTAATAATTATGATAACGCAGAATTCCTACATGGAAATTTCATGTACTATACTTCTGTACATCGCTATAACGTCTTAGTTTGTCTCAGACGGAGACCTAGAGACCGTCACTTACTTTGTAGTGTGAAAAGATCGAATCTTGATAAGAAATATTCCTGTTTGTATTCATCGTTCCCTCCTCTTTCTATCTTCTCCTGTTCGAGGCCTATTTTTTTTTTTTTTTACCTGCCTAAACTTTCATTTTCTTTAAATTTGTGTATCAAGTCTGATTCAAGTATTTTACCATCCTTCATTTTCCCTTTACCTTGCTTCTTATTGACTCTGTATGTACAATATAAATAATATCGTGTAGTTTACTGAATCCAGTTATTTACCTATTTTAACATTCATTATCTTACCAACTGTGGCCCAGAAAACCAAAACCGTACTAGACTGCTATCCTCTGACTGAGGTTCTGGCTGATATGTAAATCTATTATCAGGCAGTACATCTCATTTGACGATATGTGTCAGAGGAAGAATAATTGTTTGTATGCATCTGAAGCCTGACTAGTGTAATATGTAGCTAGTCGACAATGTATGCAATGGAGGGGGAAAGGAACTGGCCATCCTACCCCATTATCTCCTGGCCTAGTTGCTTCATAAGTTGCGCCTTCTTGATATTACTTGTGAGGTGTTCGGACAGTTGACTAAACAACATCTAGACTGCTACTATTACTACTACTGTCCGCGAATTGCTTCTTTTCACGAGTGGTTGTTCCTAAGTGGTTATCAGTGTTTTACTGTATTATCATCCAATTACATTTATTTTCATTGCTGCTGACATGAGGAGAATGTTTATAGACTTCATTATATGCACCTGCACATTACACCGGAATCCTTAACTATGCATAATAACAATAAACTTAAGTAAATAATTGTGTACAGTGTATATAGCAAAATATTATAGCATACAACATCCGCCTGGGTTTATTTTAGACAACAGAAGTGACTGAGCAGTAAACAAACCCATGAGGAAAACCGAGGAAATTAACTGTGATGACACTATTTTATGGCGAGATGAGTGAAAGAAATGAGCTTATTCCGTATTCTTTATATAACAATATTCCGCCATAATCTACTTGTCCAGTTTGTCTAACTGTTTCAGAGTATCGTATTAAAAAGAAAGTGATCAATTCCTCTGAATGCCCCCAAATCTTCAACAATTTTATCAACCTAAATTATCTTCTTCGGCTTTAAATAGCTGAATCGAGGAGCTTACGAAACCTTAAAAGGCGTTGGAAGTGCTGAGAGTTTGTGACATTTCAAGTATAACTTTTCACCTCCAATTTAGTCTATCTTAATAAGAAAGTTGTCTGTGTGCCGCTTTCATGCCTATTGCAGTGTACTTTAAGATACAATATTTATTTATTTTTTGGTGGCTCACGTAAGTACGATTTTGAATAGTTGGTATACAGTATAAAGTATTTACCGGTTTTTCTCTACCATAATTTGGATTTGTATTCGAATCCACAAATGGTTTCTTCAACGAAAACATATAACAAAGAATTCTATTTAAATTATTGTCATTAAAGAAGTGAGAATAATTGTATGTTTCAGAAATATTTGAAATGGTGTATTGTTAACTCAGTCGATATCATTGTATAGAATTCGAATTTTTATGCTTAGCAATTGGTGTACATATTTTTACCTAGAAATTCTACGAAATACCATAATAGGCTATATATTGAAATCCAAGTATTAAATTAGATGCATTAAGTGAAAATAAATATTTTACGCGCAGTTTGTATTAGTAACAAAGGACCAAATAATCGCTACTGCTTAAAAAATCGAAATATTTTTATAAAATATTAATATTATATTCCATTCTTTCATTAAGGATTTCATATATTGTTATATAATAATCATAATGAAAGTTTGGATTCGTATGAGAAAGAAGTAAGAAGATTTAAGTTATATGAAGTAGTAAATATAGCGTTATTTAATGTTGTACACAGAATTGTAACAAATTTAAAAACTATTGAAGCTTAAATCAACAGAAACTTCAGCCTCTTATTACCCTGGTTTCATTTGACTGAAAGTTTCAGTGCATAATATTATTTAAAACTGTGAAACTTTCTCAAAATAGGCTACATTATTTAGTCCTCATGTAATGTTAGAAAAAAGACAACATTTATTTATTCTGTCTTGATTAAGGAAACAAATTTCAGTTCTTACATATAGTTATTTATTTCCCCTTTTCACAATGTTATCGACTGAGTCATATTCTGTTATTAAATGTATTTTATTAATTAAAAGTGTCGCATGTGAACAATATATTTAAATTTTGGTGAAACTTTGGGCCGAAAATTCTTTATACTGCATGGTAATTTTTGAAATAGTGTACAAAATGTTCACCGTTCTAGATTATTGATTTAAAGGCTGCATTGCTATATGCGCTTTTTCGCTCCGTCAAGTGTATAACCCAGAGTTACTACATATCACAACATTGTATTGTTGCCTGCTTATTCATGATGTGTGCTGCTGTTCTCGATGTGGACTATAACGCAGGCGGTATAGTAATGTGTCCTGACACAAAAAAAAAAAGTTATGATAAACGTCACAGATTGGATAAAAGCTTTGTAGGGGAGACTTTGATGAGATCTTGTTTCTTACATTCCAACTATATAATGCAAATTAGTTATATTGAAATTTAGTGACTACTTTGAGAACCGAAAGGCGAAAGAAAAGGATTTTTAAAGATATTAATATTTCAAAAGTATTATACCTTTCAATATAATCAATAAATAACACAACGTAAGTGGATAAGGATCTGATTTGTGTTAAATGCGATCGAAATAAAAAAAAGAAAAACTAAATTAATAAATGGAGCATAATGTTGAATCTTAGGCAATAATTGCATACATGCACACATACGTGCACACATATACAGGATAATTCACGAATATTCTGCAATACTCTAGGATGTTATTTCTGGCATCATTCTGATGAAAAAGTTCCCATAAACATAAATGTCATATTTTTAAAACTGAGTGAGTTACGCCCTCCTGAATGTTAAACATAAACGTAGATATTATGAAGGTTTAAGCATGTAAATTATTTACGACAATGGTACTGGATGTATTATAAATACATTAAAGAACATTTACGTTATTACTCACCTGAAAAATCTGTATTGAAGCCGGTTTTCAAAGACCCCATCTTCTGCAGCAATACACGCAGCCGCCCGAGTGTGAACTGCGCGAGCCGCTTTCCCTAACTTCGTTGTTCGGATGCTAGGTGGATACGTTGTACCGGTGTTGAGTTATCTCTAACCGTGACCCTGATGTCACGAGACTTTGTGTCGCTGCTATCAGCTGTAGGCTAGAGTCCGTGCTGTAGGCTACTGTAACACATACAGCTCCAGACGTCCAGAGAGAGAGAGAGAGAGAGAGAGAGAGAGAGAGAGGTTCACAAAAATGCGTGTTATGGAAGAAAGAAACGTGATTTTATCCGAAGCTATTCAAAATCGGACACAAGTATATATGGAGCATAATGTTGAACTTTTTTTCATCAGAACGATGTCAAAAATCACATCCTAGAGTATTGCACAATTTTCGTGAATCACCTTGTATAAATACATTCATACATATACATGTTTAGGGTACACACATGCACACATACACGCACTGGGTACGTACGTACGTACATACATACATACATACATACATATACACACAATAGGAAGTTTTCTTTATATTCTTGTAATTTTTGGAACAAAGACAAATAGGCCTAGGCTAAATGTGATAAATAGAAGCATTTTATTTTAATAGAAATTTATTTAAAGCAATTTATTTTAATACCAATATTTTATGTATATTAGAGTTGGGCAACGCGATTCTTTTTCAGAAGTCGATTCTAACGATTCAATCATACATTACGAATCGATTCTAACGATTCCTTCACGATTAGTTTCATTCTGCGATTCAAAGTATTCTTTTGAATCGTCAACGAACAACTCGCGGGACACTTTCTTTTGTCAACCACTGGGAGAACAAAAACGTTCTACATCTCTCGCATAGATGGCGTGATAGGTCAGACATTGGATGGTCTCTTCCTGATTGGCTGGAACCATTCATCATGACCTCCATTAGTCTACAAAATTGACAAAGATAGTATTTCCTAATTATAATTTATCATCTATCAAGTATATTTTTTGCATTACATCTCTATTTAACTGTGCAGATTTCAGGTACATGTTCATTATTTTTCACACTTAACGAATGCAGTATATTTTGATTCAACTTTTAACCATTTCTTTAATCATTTATATAGATTTGGATCATAAGTGTTAGAAATCGTTGCTTATTATCAGCTGCGTATTAGTGTGTCATCTCTATCATCAGCTATTTAACTCAAACTTCTTAAAATCACGTAAATCGTTTCTTTCTGCACGCTCGGGAGCATTCGGCACGGTTCGGAAATGACCGCTGACATGTTACCTCAAGCAAGTAAATAGAATCAAATCGTATTATAGGTTACGATACCATACCGATTTGTTACGATTTTTTTGAACGACTATTCATTCATACCACATATCGATTCTTACGATTCTTTTTATTAGTCGTTCACGAATCGCCCAACTCTAATGCACATGCACAACACTTTACGAACTATAATTCTGTAGACAGCTTTATCTTCGTATTGAAACCCTCCCGTCTTGATTTTTTTTAATCTTATAGAATCGATCTCAAGACTTTCTTAAATTTGTTCCTGTTTTTAGAAACGTGAAGTGTCGACGCACTGAATTTACAGTATACTTTCTCGCCACATTTACCTTCTCCATAACCTACCATCCACTTTCGGTTTTACTTATTAGTTCTTTCTCACGCATAATTTGAGACGCGTCCAACAGTAGTGTACACACCAACAGCAGTCGGCTTGGATGCAAAGGATAAAGATCAGAACCACCAACTAGATACACGTGAGTCAGTCAGACACACAGTAGTTTTTATATACCCACAGTAGTCAAACTGCTTAGTTTCAAGGGCAACCCAGTGACATTGGGTGCAAAAAACTATACTTTAATAAACACAACTCAAGTCCCCATGAACTGGTTGACCGCTAGCTTGAGGATATTCAATTCTTTCTTATATAAAATTCGTTATAGCTGAGTAATAATTCCTTCATTGGGATCATTTTTACATTCGCTAAACTGGTGAATTCTTTATACCATCGTTTGTTTTAAAGGCATTCTTTTTACATTAAAAAGTATAGGGAAATAACCGAGGCCAATACAAAAAATTCGTAAAACTAAAAAATTCAGTATTCTGGTGTTCCATATAAGATATCTTACTGTATGTGTTAAAACAGTCAGCTCGTAAAGTTCAAAGTCGATTTAAGAAAGATACTAGGATGTAAATATTCCATATCTTACAGTACAATTGTACTTCAATTCAAACTACAATTGAATAATTCATTTTATCTTCACTTTTTATTTTATTTAAAAAACTTCTATCTTTTTACTTTATTGAAATTTTTCATGATCTTAAATTGTAAGTAATTTAATATCTGTAGATTTCAATTTATGTACAGTAAACCATTTTCTTGTGAGGCATTTAAATGTCATACCTTAATGTTACTGTTTAACATTCATTGTCTTTGGAAACCTCACCTAGTTGAGGAAGATTTAATGTTGTATCATAAAGATCATAATAATATATTTCAGATGGCGAAAGTGTTCAGCCTAAGAAATCATATATTCAGCGTAGGATACTGATCGAAGGATCATTAGATGACATTGGCCATCGCATGGAAAATTGTCCTAAAATCCATTTGGCTTCTTTCATTACACTGAGTGGGATTTTCTTATGACTCTGTACGCAGAGATAAAATTACTAAAAATTATTCATATAAAATAACAGTGACATATGATCTTCAACCTTGTGATCTTTACGTAGACGCACATTTTGTAAGTCAATTCTGCATAATATATACATAAAGAAAAAATGCACCCACATTTAATATTCTTCCCGAACGAGACTTGGTTCCACCTCTATGGATATATGAAGTCACAAAATAATCGCTATTGGTGCTTTGAAATCCTAATAGCCTTCATGAAGTGCCCGCCTACTATGAAAACATTTTTATTATCTGTCATGAGTGATATAAGAGTCATAGGATCAATTTTTTACGAGACAACAGTTAAATGCCTACACACACGTGAATATGATTTTGCCACACCTCCCCACTTTTTTTTAGAAATAACAGTGTTTTCAACCAGGATAAAGTTAATAGTAGGGATTCGTGACCCCCTCGATCTCCTGACCGAAGTCCTGTGATTTTTATTTGTATAAATTAAAAGATATCATATAAAGTACAAACACACACCGTAGAAAAAACTGAAACTTAATATCTGTCAGGAGATAGCCATCATTTCCCAACGAGAACTACAGAGAGTGATGTAAAGTTCCTTAAAAAAGTGCCAAAATATGTGGACACCGACGGCGGCCAGTTTAAGCATCGCCATTCATTTATTTGAAGAGTGTGATCCCAAAATGCATTCAGTCCATTTTATAAAAGGACTGGGCTAGTTTTTTATCCACTCGTCTACAGAGTAGATTGAATTTTTAAATGACATGCAAAACAACGGACACTTTTAGACAATGATTGGCGTTGTTTTGGAAGAAAACAAGCTTAAAATATAATGATACGGGTCTCAAGCATAATCATATATGTATAAATCATAGAAATGGTCAAACGGACTGAGTGAGTTTTGGGATCACATTCTTCAATTGGTTAAGTAGGGAACTTTTTAATTGCTTTCATTCCATAAATTCATGAGGAAACTGTTGAGATTGCATCTCAACCATTCTACGACACACGAGCGTCGCTCTCGACGACAGCATTTGTTCGTACTTCAGAAGCTTTCTCTGTACTTGAGATCGCACATAACATTTGTAAATTTCTCCTGAAATCCTCTTCTTGTCGCTATAATGATTAGGTTCCTGTGTCCTCACGCAAATGAGATCGACCAAGGAGGACAGCAGTTAAAAATTTGAGGAAGCAATTTATTTTCGAATTTGTCACAACTTTCAGAGAAGAACTCTGACAATTCTTCAGTTTTTATCAAATAAATATGATACAAACTTTCGCTGGAGACAATTCAATCGAAGCATAATGCTGATACTATATCTCCTCCTAGTATAGCATGTCATGTAAGCATGAGATCTCTGTACAATCGTGATCCCCATGTGACTTCAAGGCACGTACGCGGGAGACCAATCTGTTATTTTCTCTACTTACAAAATAAATACTGACAGATTTTCATCTCCGTCTCCCCTTAAGTCATTAACTTATTATAAAAAAATATATATAAATATCATAACAATTAAAACAATAAACATGTGTAAAAAGTTACCATGTCTACATACGGATCATCTTAGACTACATCGACAAATACATCAATATTTGGAAAATGTACATTAATAATTTACGAGCATATTTTAGAGCCAGAATTTGGGCATCATCAATATCTTGTGTTATTCTTTAGTGGTATTCTTAAAGTGTAGATATCGTGAAGTGAGTTTTGACACTCAACAAAAATCAGTCGTCTTGTACAATGAATGAGATGTTTATCAGTGTAGTAAATTTTGTATTAATATTTACAATTTTAATCGTTTGATCACAATTATTTAAATTAAGTCTTCAATAATTGAAACATTTTCAAAATTTCCCTAATGTAACTTAGATTTTGAAGTGCTGTATATTGGTGTTACATATTATTATGTATTGTTTTTACTTTATTTTTGTTGCAGTTCATTTTTTAGCAAAACAAGAAACAGGTCTTTACATTAACATGGAAAAACTAAATAATTAGGAAGATAAATTTACATTGTGTGTTATTTTTCAATGTAAGATACCACGCAATGTGTAATGTGTTTTGTTTTACACATCTCAGAAACTGAATATGCTATAAGTAGCATATTCGTGAGTCACTGAATTACTTAGATATGGATATTGTACTTGGTTCAACGCAAACTGCAGTATACAAAAAAAATTAAGACTCCATTTCTTAATGTTCTCTAAATCTTCTTCAATTCATATTTGTGATTAGAGTTTCATTTTGCCACAAACTCATTGTATGCCTTATTTGTGATATAATAAACAGGCTCCTCTTTAAATTAAAGATCCTCCAATTGAAAGTTGAGGAATTTTCATAAGTCCTATTTGAATGTTTACAAGTGAAAATTCTGCCATATTTTGTTATATGAAAACATGACCTTGTTCTATATTTCTAGTGTCCGCGAAATGTAGGTATATTTTGAAGAGAAATGTGGGAAAAATTCGAAGAACACTTCTCAGATTCTACTGCAAACATGTAGCTGCCTACAAAAAATTAATATTTGGAAGTAAGTTGAAATTAATTATAGGCTAAATGGTTTAAATTTAACGTAGGTACCCAGACTGAAACTATGAATTAAAATTTGTTAGATAATGTTTGTTAAATATTTCACTAATTACATATTTTTAATATATGAATATCAGCAAATGAGATACCCTCATGTTAACTAGTATTTTCTTTATATCCTTCAGAAAGACTTAAATTACTTATATAATATAAATTCAAATTATCAAATATTACTTGAGGGAAGATATAGTAAAATAAATCGTATTCAAAAATATATGATGATGTCATAAGGTGAGGTGAATTGTAGCAGCCGCAGTGAGACGAAAGGAATTCGCAGTAGTATACGAAGATGTACATGGCGTCTCTGAAGATGGTACCACTCGACGCATCAACATGTGCTGGCCACATCCACTGGGACTATCATCGACTCCATAGTTCGAAATGAAACTCAATGTCGGCCAGCCCAACTTGATCCACGTGGAAAAAGACCATAATATATGCACCAACCATGCCTTAATATAAACAAAAAATACGAATATTTCCGACATAAAAATAATGGGACTAACGATTGGTGCTGAAGGCACTATTCCAGCACTCTCTGTGCAGTTTTGTCACCAATTAATTAATTTAGTTAAAAATTTAATCACGACTATAATGACGGCAGTTTTTAATGGCTTCGTGTAAATTTTACAACTTACTTTCATATTATCACGTTGAATGGAATTAAAAAAAAAATATCCAATATTTTAGGAGGTGCTAGTATGCATCAAAACAAGAAAATAATGTCTAATAAACATGGATCCTACAACACATACTTTCTGAGATCTGAACACTTGTTCATAGGAGGTACTCAATGTGACGTCCATTCATGGCAATGCATTCCTTTGCTCTTCTGCGTAAGGAATCACGCACACTTTGAAATTTGTTTTGATACGTTAATAAGAAAGTCCTGATAATGATACCCAGTTAATCTCTGTGGTAGCACGTATGGCTCTATTAATCTAACACCAAGAACGCCTGCCCGTAAGTTGATTGAGATTCGGTGCTGATGCCTTGTTTCTTCAACTGCATGGGGATTTTCATCAGCCTACACATGCTGATTACCAAAATTCACAACACCATCTCTGCTGAACCCCGATCATATCCGCAACCAAACTTTTGTTTTCAGTATTCCTTGCTACGTATCATTATTCCATGTCAGGGTTGTCGACTACAGTATGATTATCTGGTAGCCTGCTGTATTGTAGGACAGAGAAATGCATTGCCATGAATGGACGTCACATAGAGCACTTCCTATGAAGAAGTGTTCAGATCTCAGAAAGTATGTGTTGTAGGACCCATGTTTACTAGACATTATTTTCTTGTTTTGATGCACACTATCATCTCCTAAAATATTGGATACTTTTTAACAACCTGTATTAATATAATTTCTTTATTATGCTTTGTCTTTTTGACAGCCCTTAATTTTATACAGGGAAGCTGGAAGAATTAAATCTTCCTTTTATGAAGACATTAAAATACAAAAGTCTGACAAATAATTAGGTAGACTTTCAACTTTACAAGGTATTGGTGATACCTGCACAGGTTAAAATTGGAGATCAAAATATAAAACAGATAAAAACCAATTTCACCTAGAGATTATTATGTTCAATGTCGAGATACTAACTTTCAGTTACAAGAAGTGTAGTTATGAGAACAAGATTGAACATATTCATACTAGTAAATTAATAAATAAAATAGAAATACTCGTATAGATAAATGAGACTGGTATACATTCATTTGAGAATGAATCCAGAGACAGCTGAAAAAATAAAGTCCTATTTCAAACCCGGAGGACACCGAGATGTCGGACGTTTTCTGGCAGTATGAACAATGAATTGTTCTACGTTTGGAAACGGGCCAACGAGCCAAAATCAATTATGTTGATATGATACTGAAATTAAAATATTTAAGTTATTAAAGGATTCAAATTGTATTAAATGAATATCTGAATATAGCTTCTCGAGAAATGCTGTTTCATTTTTTTGGAATTTAAACTTATCATTGTGTTAATCATATCTTGTTGGATACTGTTTCATTCTACTTTAATTAATTTATTTATTTATTAAGCAAAATAACATGTTAAATTCTTCGTATTCTAATTAAAGTACGAATACTGTTCTCCAACCAGGAGATCAACCGTGAAAGGAATGTGCTTACTATTGCGTCATCTATTGGAACGAAGTAGATAGACGATATTACCGTTATAACGTCAGTTTAAAAACCATGCGCTCTCCTCCATATGTTATTTCCTGTATGGAGAGATTAAAAGACCAGGAGATTAACAGTGATCTAATTTTGTAACTAGGGTAGTATCAATATGTTTGATCAATGTTATGGTTTGTGCTGTGAGAGCTAGCCAATAAAGATAAGAGTACCCACGTGTGTGACCTTATGACATCTCATGACATCAACATTCATTCACATCATTATCCCGCTTCGTCTCAGTCCCCGAAGACTTTCTCGTGGTTAGAGTACAGTAGGTACATACAGCCTATATCTTCTTAAATCATTTACATACCTGTAAATCTTAAGCATGATTAAAATAATAATATATTTTTGTGGAAATTGGCAGGAATGATCAATTTTGTGGTTACTAGACATTGGCAGTTTGCATATTTTACATAAATTGCTGAACGAATCTCGTGTGATCTCACTACGTGAAATTAATGTCACTATTTGAGAAAAATTTTTCGTTCTGTTTTGATGTTAATAAAAACAAAATATGGCAGAAAAATTATGCGTGCTTTAGTACGAGTGTGGAGTGAAAGGCATGATGTGTTTTATTAATTAGATGACAAGTAAGTACGTACGTCCTACGGCTTCATACACAATGTAGTGTGGCGGTACTGTCACTCACTATCGTGGCTTGTATCCATGACATTCCCTTCCCGCCAGGTTACATATTTGTATAATGAAGACTAAAGTTTATTACAATACCAAAACTAGTCACTTATATTATTACATATTACACATGATTAACGTGGCATTTTCATGCCAGTTAAGTTAATTATTATGTTGTATAATGTTCTGATGTAAAATAAATTTATAGTTATTTCCTCTTCAGAGATGGTTGTTGTTATTTCATAAGGTAATGCAAAATTATGTAAAATAAATACCTTTATTTATGTGAGATCTCGCCATCCTCATTGAATAATCACCGCTACTATTTTGTGTTAGTAGTCAACATATATATACCTAATAATTTGAAGAAAATTCGTTCCGACACCGGGAATCGAATCCAGGACCTCTCAAGACAATGAGGAGAGTTCGGCCGGTACCGTGGATCGTGTCCCGGCATAGCGCAATTGGAAAAGAGCTGAGCGGTCCCAGGTTCGATTCCCGGTGCCGGAACGAATTTTTCTCAAATTATTAGGTATATGTAAGATAACATAATAGTTACACAATAGTAATATGCGTTACAAGAGCGGTATGTTGATGTTTTCATGTTCAAGGAAGAGATTGAAAAAGCGAAACGTAGTTGAGCTTTTTTAATTTCCGAGAACATGAAAACAAACATACCGCTCGTGTATCGTACATTATTTTGTGCGAAGATCGTTTATTACATACCTGAAAGAGGAATTTCTAATTAGTTGCAATGAAATCTCCATCTTGGTTTCTGTTCAATGACGGCAACTTTTAAAAACAAAAATATCTATCTTCAACATTGTTGCTATAAAATGTTTTCTATGTTTACTATATTCCAGCAGGCCGTGATATACGTCTGTCTTTTTTCTTTCCCCCCAGTCTATAAATGCGAACTTAAAACAAACGGTAAGGTTATGTAATGATTTATTTTTAATTTTAATATTTTAACAGTATTATTTATATAACATATTGCAGTAATAACATCGGCATCTGGAATCTTGTTGATTTTTTCTCGGCTTTCTTAATGTTACTTGCATTACAAATGCAGTAACTTTTGTGGTGTTGTAGAGTTTACTTAATTTTTGCAAATATTTAAAAACAATAATTAACAGTGCAATTTAGGTGAAATTACAGTGGTAAGTTCCCAATTTATAATTATTACTATGTTAAACGTCTCTAAAAATAATATGTTAAAAGCCTAAAGCAGTAAAATGAATATGGCGCTTAAGCGGTAAGAAGAGGGAAATTGTTATGTGTGTTACGTTGGGAATACTGAATGTGGTATTTCACACTTACCGCGTATTGGTTTTGTGCGGAAAGCAAGCAAATACGCACGATCTCGCACAAATCATGTTTAGATATCTGCAGTAATTGTGTCAATTACGATACTTACTACCAGATAGTTGAATTTCTGTCCCGAAACTGAACATTAGATGTAGCCTACGTCAGTTGCAGGGAGGTATTTGAAGTCATTGCTACACTCCCTCCTACGTCAATGGGCGTGACGTTTTGTCACTATGTAGGGACCGAAAATCTGTCTCCTTATTATTCACGATGAATACATGAATCTTAGTAACTTTTTAAACTATCTTAACGTAAAGTAAGTCTTTATTTAACCGCTTACGACGTTTAAAAGGGCCTTGACGGAATCAATTGATAGCAGTGAAATAAAGTACTCTAGTGAAATAATATACACTATTTCACCACTTGCAATATTAATTATAACAATGACAAATAAAATTAAGGGTATCATTCCACACACTTTTATTTATAATTGAAGAGTGTGATTCCAAAACGCATTAAGGTCTACTGACTGAGCGAGTTCTCAAGTGACATGCATAATAACACAAACTTTTAGACAAAGATTGCCGTAGTTTTGAAAGAAAACAAGCTTAAAATATAATGATGCATATAAATCATAAAAAATGACCAAATGGACCTGAGCAATCGAAAACAATGACATGTGTTGGATCCAATAATACATTAGTTAGACCGTGAGAATTGTACAAACATTGGAATCTATTTAACATTTTCTTGTATCTCACAGTATAAGAGGTGAAGAAAACTGTCTGTCGTTTTACGATTATCATTACAGGTACTGTAGGGATAAGGAATAGCTATCCGCACATCAAACCCTCTAAGTTTGTCATAGACAGTGGGGCTGTCACAGAACTCTGCCTATCTGTCACAGACCTTGGGGCTACCTGTCGCTGACTTCGTTCTAGTTATTTATTTAATTGTTTGTTTATTGGGTTATTCATTCATTCGTTCATTCATTCATTCATTCATTCATTTCATAATTAGGCAATTATTGATTTGTGTATTTTTTTCACTCGCACTTTTTATTTCAGATTCCACTATTACTATTGTCATTACCCTTGCTACATATATCGTAACTTCTATCAAGAATGAATAGTAAAAAATAGCGTGTGTTATACAGAGTGTTTCTGAGGTGGTGTTACAAACTTTCAGGGACGATGGCGAAGGGCACATGTATCAATTTGAGATGAGGCACTCTGGTCCGGAAATGACCGAGTCGAAAGTTACAAACAAAAATAGTTGTGTGGAAATTACATAATTTTATTCCTCTGTACACCTTATTTATGTGTATTTATCTGCACATCTTACACACTGTATTCATCTGACGTTGTTTACGTTGTCTACTTACAGTATTCCATTCAGTGCGCTGTTTGAGGGATGGGGACAGGAAACTACATTAAAGCAATGCAGATAGCGTAATGTGTAACGGACATGGTCGTCCTGATATGCAGCAGTGTATGTGTACAAGTTGCAGTGTCCAGTCGATCAGTCCTAGTGAAATGGACGAGTACACGAGAGCGAAATAAGCAGACCAGATTTTCGAATACGGATGAGCCAATGGGAACAGCAGACAAGCTCACAGATTGTATTGGGACAAGCACTCACGTAGGAGTCATCCGGCCCATACCATCTTTCCACGACTGTTCCAAAGGTTAAGGGAAGGAGGGCACGTGGTGCCAAATTACAATTCCATTTCCACACAACTATTTTTGCTTATAACTTTCGACTCAGTCATTTCCGGACCATGGTTCCTTATCTCAAATTGATACATGTGCCCTTCGCCATCATCTCTAAAAGTTTGTAACACCATCTCGGAAACACTCTGTATAACCGACATAATATATGAAAGAATAAATATGTATTCTATAGGCCTAGTCTAACCACTCTACTGATACTGTGTTCAGATACTGGACATATTTTAATAGTGAATGAAGAAGAGTGCCCAATTTCATATGATAGGTTAAGCGATTTCATTATATTCCTGGTGTGCTTGAGGGATGATATAGCTTAGTTCAAGTTTCAAACATTTACGTTACAGTGAAACACATTAATAGCGTTTAAACCAAGAGACTTTGATAAATGTTCCTTCCTGGCATCCATTCATTAAAAATTCTTAGCGTTTATTACAGAGTTAAGCTAACACCATTAATTGTTGATAACAAGCGTACAATTGCAGCATATAATATATTTCTTGAATAAGTGTTTCTGGTAAATCAGTAGCTTTTTATAAAATCTGTAATTTAGCCTAATTAAAGAAAGATTTGTATGCATTTATTTGTAGCCATGGAAACAGAAGACTTGCCAACAATGAGCGATAGAATTGTACATGCTAAGCCTGCGATTCGAATATAATAGTAATATACATATTTTCAAAATGTTGATAATTTACTTTACGTTAAGATAGTGAAAAATCATGACTGAAAACACGTGTTTAAAGTGTGTACGTCGTTTTAGACGCTAGTTTCATAATTAAAAAGTAAATTTTGTCTCATAATAACTATGGATAGAAGAAGAAGAATTTATATATGTAAATTTTATCAAAATTTGACCATATTTATTTAGAGACAGATTCAATTACAAATGGACGATGGGGGCAGTTATTTCTCCAAACAATTTTGGTGTATGAACTCAAAGATAAGATAATTTTGAAGGCTGAAGAAGGGATCGGCTTATTAATTCCAATCTCCATAAAACCGAAATCGATAGAAAGAAGACGTTAACGCTCTGGGATGTAATGAAGAAGAAAGCTTGCCTCAACCAGTGATAAAATTAGCAGATGCACAGCATTGAATGGATTCTCCGTAAGGGATGAATATGAAGTGATATTTACAAATGTTGGAAACTACAGACCAAACGTATAAAGAAATGTTGTACTATGAAAGAAGAGAGTTGTCTTGAACGATTTGAATAGCAACGGAATCCAGAATGTAAAGGTTGAAGAAAAATAATATATGAAGTTTATTTAATAACAATTTAATATTTTCAATATTTGAATCACTGATTGGATAAAGGAAGAAGTTCCAATTTTTTTAAATATAAGCTGAGATATACATTTTCGTTTTGAGCCATCTACCCATCGATAAGTGGAAAAAGAAGGAATCTACCAGCAACAATAATGAAAGTAACAGTCTGTTGTTTGTTTAATACAACATCACTATAATTACTCCTTAAGATGTTTGACTGAAATTAAATATTTTTTTTTTCACACTGTGTTAATAATAGAAATTTAACTAACAGTAAATATCAGATTAAACCTGTGTTTATTTCAGTTTCCTTGCGAATTACCCATGAGAATTGATGTTTTATTGGAAAAGGAAGAATGTCCAACAAATTTTAAAGAAGAGAGATTAAAAATATTTATCGAATGAGTTGAAACGACTCACTATACAGTACAGGTAACATAGATCTACAAGTTTGTAATGCACCACAAAACTGTAGGAACAATATTGTAAGGATTAAGAAGTTTTTCCTTAGTTTTCTCTAAACATGTGTGATTGGATATACTTCCCTTTTTCCAATCAGTGATTCAATCAAAGAAGTGGATTAACAAAGAAGCTGATATGACTATCTTGACAGAATTAGTTTCGGAAAATATACATATATCTTTCAGTGGCGTATACTAGTTAAAGGGTTTGGGCTACCGCTGACCCTATTATTACACAAAATATATCTAACAATTACTTTAATTTTATTTACTATGGTAAAACTAATAATACAAAATTATTACATTATGTTATATTATAAACTTTTTCTTTTGTACCGCCGGTAGCCCGCAAAATACGCCCCTGATATCTTTGCAATTGCAAGCCCGAAAGAATAAAACGCAGAAAAAGATTGTTATGATCTGCAGGGTGGAACAGATAAAATTCTTCTGATAACGGAATTGTCCAAAAAACAAAGATGAGTTCCCTTTAAAATAAGAGACATGTGAGGTAAGTACAAATACAAACGCCCCAAATAATAAAATAAAATTAATTTCATAAAAATTCATGAGTGTAATTACAAATACTATTCTTGGAGGACGTGAACTGCATGAAATAGGATTACAGTTAAAGTATAAACTGGCCAAAAACCGGTACAGTCATGGTAGAACTCTCGGAACGTGAACGCAAATTCCAATCTGCAGCACACAAGAACGTAGATAGTCTTGTTCTTTCTCAATTGAACTAGTCGCTTTAATGGCAATGAATCGTAAGAGCATTAACGTTAATCATGAACAAGCTCGTCGTATGACATAATGTGTTCAAGCTAAGACGTCAGTAAAAACCTGCCGTAAAGTTTACAGATGGAAATAACTAGCATAGCTGAGTCTTATTGAAATTATTTGAAGAAAAGTGGATGAGAAAACCAATCGCAAATAAAAATACTCAATCAAGTAAAATGTTAGATTTTCTTACGAAACTCGAATGTCTTTATGGAGTATTTTCGATTATGAACAAGCGGACTGATGTTAGGAACAGGTGCTCACCAGAAAAGGTAAATTCAGAGTTTCAAATTATTTTAAATTTTGACACTTCTTGTAAAGAGTTATTAATGTAGTAATAAGGAATGAAAGTAAATTGTTAAATGAAACTGAATCAGTTTCAAAATCTGAAGTGTTTGCGAAAGAGTAAATTGTATGTAATTGATATAACTGTGAGTGTCTACAGTGGCTGCATGAAAATTATTATTATTATTATTATTATTATTATTATTATTATTATTGTTATTATTATTATGCTAGACGCCATGAGCTAGATTATCTGTTCTTTTGTAAAGTCCTCAAAGGTGATATATCCTATGACTCTTTCTTAAACAATATTACCTTACGTATTCCAACAAAAGATATGAGAGCCCACAAACTTTTCTATATTAGAAATTCGAAATTTCTTTCACCAGTCTCCAGATGCATTAAAAATGCCAACATGCATGGCTGCGAATTCAATCCCTTCAATGTATAGACTTTGTTTGCTCTTGGCAACGATTTATCATTTATGTATTCTTTTAGGCATTATACTCAATTAACATTCTCTCATAGTATTCTTAGTTATCCATTCATCGTCATTATTGTAATTGTAATTATATTTATGTGTAATAATTATTTTTGTTTTATGTTTTTGTTACATTTGTGCTGAACTGTAATTGGCCACTGGCTGTTGTACAGCACATTAAATAAATAAATAAATAAATAAATAAATAAATAAATAAATAAATAAATAAATAAATAAATAAATAAATAAAATTATTATTTGCCATTTAATGGAAATTAAAACGCATGAATGACTAAAAATATGTCCATGAAAGCATTATTTTTATTTGGAAATGTGGCATCACTGGTGTTCATTTATGAAGTATAATTAACATGAATAGGTATATAATTCGAAAGGGACGGAACAATATTTATTAAACTAATAAAAAAAGTGCATGTGTATTGTTCCATGATCTTGCATATATATAATTTCAAGCGAAATAAGAAGAATTAATTAAAACATTTCAGTTATGTATTCTCGGGATTTCAGTCAGAAAGAAGAGTCCTGCCTTCGAAATCTGTCCAGCCATCAGAAGCCAATGTAAGTATACCTTTAGGGCTACATTTTTAGTACATTGTTTCCATTAGAGAGATGTTCTTAATTAGACAACACGATTTGCATTGCTTTAAAAAATGAGTAGGCTAGCTTATGGATAGATTTTCTCGGAGGACTATGATAATCCATTGCAATTCCCATACCATAGTTACCTACCCATCTGTATTAAACTATCACTATTTGTATCTTATAATCTAACACTTGCTCACTTATATTGATTCACTTAATTACATAACGAGCATCTACTAATTTGTATAGTCATTCTATTTAATCACCTAATTTCTATTCTCCTACCTACTTACTTACATTTGTATTAAATTTCTACCTACTTACGTACCTATGTAACTTCTAAACTCTATTTACGTACCTTGTAATCAAACTATCTACACAACTATTTTTATACCCACATGCTTATTTAGCTGCCAACTTATACAGGGAAATCATTTTATTTTTACTAACATTTCTAATATTAACCTGGACATACCTTTGGATCAACGACTAAGAACCGGAAACACCGTTTGCAACCCCCTTTCCACGACTGGAGTGCGATGATACTGGCGTAATATACAAACAAATCACTTTACTAGGTATAGGAGGGAAGAAAAGTAGTTCATCCATTTACGTAAACTAGGAAATATCGCGATTTTGAGTTTGATAATTTTCATTAGGTTTTTGTTTGATCAAAATAGAGTACAGTATTAACAATGAGTGTTTTTATTCACGAACTGAGCTTTCCATGCGGACGTATTCATTATACAGCACATTAGCGAACACTATAGAGAATGAAGTTAAATTGAAAAATAATCATAATATGGATATTTAAACACATTTTTGAAAATGGTGGCCGTTCATTTCGATACAGACTTCAGTTCTAATGTACATATTATCGCACTATAGATTATACTTAATTCCAATTACCAGATTCGTACTTCGTATTAACTCATGTTGAAATAATTCTGTCCCTACTCTATAAAAGAGACCTTACTTACTGTAGATTCAATCTTCACTTCTGTCCGATCCGAAAGGGAAAGGGAGGAAATCACGTGACAGTTAATTACTTAACGAGGCCCTTTTACTTAAGTTATTTTAAACAATTGTATGGGTATAATATTACGTAGACGTCCAATTCCTAACAAATTAATGTTCTTAGAAAAGAGCTAAGACAGCCAGCCACTAGCATTTACAAAGAGGCGAAAAGAAGCAGGTGGGGGAAACCGGGATGCGACGTTGGCAAATGGAAAATGATGCAATATTGAAAGCTCTTTCATCACTGGAAAACGCGAACATATTTTTGGAACGTATTGTTTACTATGACCGTATGGCTACTATGACTGTATATGCGGTCTTGAATCTGTGTGGAGGACGTTTGAACGTCATTAGTAGAAGGGGTGGGAGTGAAGTACATTAAAAAAAACCCAGGTACAATACAAATTGAAGTAAAAATAAAATGATGTCCCTGTGTATACCTATATACAAACGTACCTAAAAATTAAACAAATTAAAGAAGAAAACTTTTTAAATTAAATATTACTGTGATAAGTACTTTTTCTACTAAATAATACGGTTGTAGGGTACTTCGGTTCATCATCATCATCATCATCATCATTGTTATCACCATTATCATTATCCTGTAGCTCTACGGCCCCTTTGAATCTAGCCTCAACTTTTGAGATTACAAAAGTCCATTCTCCTCGATTCAAAGACTTATTGCACCACATTTTCACTCCCAGTTGTCTCAACTCTTCTTTCACATCATCAGTATATCTAAGTCTGGGCCTCCCTCTCCTCCTATCACCTCATAATTTCCCTTCCACAATCCTTTTGATTATTCTTTCTTCATTTATTCTTTATAAAATAATTATATCCAATCCATTTTAATCTTTCTAACATTATACGTAAATGCTACAATATAACTTATGGTACATTGCACGTATTGCTAATTTCATTATTTGCTCTGATTCGCATGGAATAATTTTCCTGCATTGATAATTTCTTCAGTTACGTGTCGTAATTTTAATTTCAATTATACTTTCTGTCGTCAGTGCAACACCCTAACATATCTAAATAACCTCTCCAGTTTAGAAGTGCTGTTAAATAAGCAATTGCATTGCAGTGGCTCCCTCTTTCATGAACTTTAAAAATTAATACAATCGAGACTAAGGCCGATAATTTATCGATGTATTTCCTTCGCTCTTTTTTTTCCCTCTATTTCTACCAGCAGACATCCATTTGTGTGATTTATAATGGTGTAACTGGTTAAAATTAAACAGTTTTCGAAATTTGTGAACATAAATGTAATTATGTAGAGATAAAAAAGAGATGGAAGGAAAGAAGTGGGATCTTTGGAATATTTGTGGTACCTGAGGCTCTTTCGCGTATGTGCAAGCTATGTAAACACAATGAAAGTCATTACACAGTCTAGTGAGAGCATTACAACGTAATAAACGACTGGGACATGTACTGCCGGTAAGTTATACGATGGCTAGGAAGAGTGGATGCGAATGGGAGTGCAGCACGTATATTGCAGTATAAATCTCATGTCCACGCAGTGTGCTAGTTTAATAAACCCATAACCGATGAGTAATGAACCAGCCTGTTCCTGCCCTTGTGTTACGTTACATTTACTACAGTGTTACAGCGACCGTGAGATCCAGATCTGCCACCAGTACCATCGTCAATTCAGAGGCGAAAACGTTACTCTCCCTACTTTTTTATAACCTCACAAACAAGAACTTTTCTGAAAATTTTATGATGAAAAGAAATATAATTTCTATAATTCTAAACTACACTTTGAGTTTATAGACTCGGTGAAAGCGTTTGATAAAAAGAAAATGCTACAGTTCTGAAGAATGATGAAGACAGGGTACCACAAGATTAGTTTAAGAATGAAATAAGTCAAGATAGAATAAATAATGAATCATTGGAACAGAACTGTTACAGCACAAACAATTAACACATCATCATCATCATCATCATCATCATCATCATCATCATCACCATCACAATCACCATCACCATAATCACCATCATCATCATCATCATCATCATAATGACATGGGCCGAGACGGTCGGTTCATTCTACTTCCAATAGGAATTTGGAGTAACTTAAATGTTCCTGGTCTTCATCTATCCATCGAAGTCTTGGTATTCCTAAGATTCTTCGTTTCATCGGTTTTTAATTTAATTTTTTTTGGGGGGGGGGGGAGAGAAATCCGATCTTCTTCTAACCTTTCCAGATGTTGTGATCAGTTGTTTTTAATTTATTGTACTTTTTCGTTAAATTAAATATAAATTTGTGGATCGTTTCTGATATTTTGACTTCTCTGCTCTCGTAAGGAGACTTCGGTCGCTGATCTTAGAAAACGAATTTCTACAGGTTCAAACAATAAAGAAGAAGATTTCAAATTAGAAGGAAACCTGGAGGTTTATGTAAACAGAACAATATTAAACAGAATTCACTTCAAAGTGTTACAGAATAGTCAAGAAGAAGAATATGTGTTGGAATTCACTGGAAAGTAGGCCTACTAGCCTAATGTGTACGAGAAGAAGAAAAAGAAAATTTAAATATATTTAGAAGCAAGACATTTTATACCAGTCGTTCATGTTACTAATAAGACATTGCACACGCATCTCATAGGTAACTTTGCTTGTCAATATTTATTGTTAGTTCACAATCTTCACAGGAGTTGGGAAAAAAAAGATCAAAGAGCCACCGTTAATGTAAATGATGATGATGATGATGATGATGATGATGATGATGATGATGATGATGATGATGATGATATTATCTGTTGTGTTAGCCAGAAAGCAAATTACACAATTCTCTTTTCATATGTATTATACAACTCATAACTTACCAGTCATGAGGTATAACGCGTATGTCGAAATTCTATTTAATAATGGAGAGCATTTCTCTACCCTGAAGGCTGTTGTTTAATGTGAAATTTCCATTAGAAAATTCATAGACTGTAAAATACTAATTTCTTAATTGTGTAGGCCTATATATAATTACTTTGATTCTCACAAAGAGGTAGAAACTTTCGTAATTAAAGTAATAAAAAACGTTTAATAATAGCGTTTGTTGTTAGCTTACGCTTTTACAGAGCCCAAAGAAATAGTTTACAACTACCTAATTGAATGAAGTAATTAGCGTGCAGTGCTATTATGAATCCACAACAGCGTGTTGCTCTGTAGCAACTTTTCTTCATTATAAAAGACATAACGATGCAATGCGGCAACGAATTCAGTATGTTGTTGGATTTCTTATAAAGTTAAAACAAACTACTACAAGTGAATGGAAGAAAGTCCTTTTAAAATGATACTTTAATTAAAACGTCAGACAGTAATTTTCCTAAATGTAATTTAAAATTTTGTTCAGAAAACTTAAATTCAGTCACATTAAAACCATTGCCACGAAGATGTTACTTGCATTCTCATTGTACGTTTACTTGTTTCCTTATTTTGTTGAGAATGATATTACTGCTTATGGTTTATTTTCTTTAACCAACACTTTAAAGATCCGCGCCGTAGCTGTATGGTTCAGGGCGTCTTGTCATTGACTAGCAATACGAAATACACGCTGATTCGAATTCTCATGGGGAAGGAATTTTTATCATGAAATTTCGGCCAGTAGATAATATATGAGATCGGTGGCCACCCAGCATTCCGAATCCTACCCAAGCCTAGTTAATCCTGCAGCATTTTATCACCTAATGCATAGGCCTGCCATTTATCGGTCGAAGTATCGCACTCAGAAAAAGTGCCCTCAGTGAGAAAGCCGAAAAAATTATTAGTAGGTCTATTACTAATAGGTAGACTTCGTTGAATTGCCACATGCAATCAGGTTGCCGATGTATGGTAGTGTAGAGGAAGTGAGCGACCGCCCGGTCTCGTAGTATAAGCAGTTCATGTTTTTTTTATTGGGTTATTTTACGACGCTGTATCAACATCTAGGTTATTTAGCGTCTGAATGATATGAAGGTGATAATGCCGGTG
This sequence comes from Periplaneta americana, assembly GCF_040183065.1. NCBI lineage: Eukaryota > Metazoa > Arthropoda > Insecta > Blattodea > Blattidae > Periplaneta > Periplaneta americana. The sequence continues at coordinate 33,415,376 of NC_091125.1, forward strand.
AAATGAGTCCGGGGTCCAGCACCGAAAGTTACCCAGCATTTGCTCGTATTGGGTTGAGGGAAAACCCCGGAAAAAAACCTCAACCAGGTAACTTACCCCGACCGGGATTCGAACCCGGGCCACCTGGTTTCGCAGCCAGGCGCGCTGACCGTTACTCCACAGGTGCGGACAGCAGTTCATGTTAAGAGTTGTGACTGGTCCAAATAGATAGAGCAGCTACAGCTAACGTATACCTAAGTAAGCACTTGTTTTTGCGTTTCTGTGGTTGGAGTAGTCAAAGCTTAACATTTGTTCAGTGCAGACAAGAATTCAATCAAAAATACTATAATGAGAGTGTTGCTGTTCCAAACAATTGCCTCGCAGCCAGTCTTGACCAGTTGGAAAACGTGGTTGGATGCTGTTAATTATTATGCAAAATATTACTGCAAAATAATGGAGCTAATTGATGCATTGGATAGCACAGACAGTTCCGCTGTTGCAGCTGTAAAATCATTGCCTCCTGAACAGCTATTGGAAGATATTCTGTTCATTCATTCTAATTTTAAAATCGTGTCCAAAAGCATCACCCTGTTAGAATCGTTCAAACTACAACTCTCAGAAGCCCTTAATATAGTGTATAAAGTATCACAAACCGTTATCCAAAATAACAATTCACTAATTTCAGAAAAAGTGAAACGTAAGTTGAGAAACATTAATGCTAAAAATTCTGCCTATTCACAACTTCGTATTATAAATTATGTACTATCAGGCCACGACAAGACGTCTGAAGTTGTTGTACTAAAAAGTAGTGACTTTCCGTTCTTCAAATATGCACCTATTACATCGTTTGATGTTGAACGTACATTTTCCCAATATAAAAACTGTTTGAGTGACCATCGGACGAGGTTCACTTTGTAGTCGCTCAAAATGTACGTAACTCTTCACTGCAATGCACATATTCAAGGATGATGTATCTTACATTAAATATTAAGAGTTAATATATCTCACTACAAAATAATTGTGTATTTACATGTTTAGACGTTTCCTACTTAAATTATCATTCATTATATTTCTTGAATGCAGGATACAGGTTTTATTGTAACCGCAGTATACTGCTCAATGTTTACGTCAGAGGCTTACTCCATCCGTTCCACGCTCCCTTCTCATACAGTCTATACCGCGTGCGTAGTAAACCTTACGATTCTCGTGGCAATTCCACGAAGTCTACTAATAGGTCTACTACTACTACTACTACTACTACTACTACTACTACTACTACTCAGGTTGCGAATTAATATTTCTGATGAGGGGAGGATGCAATACTAGATAGAAAATACCATACATAAAATTATTATTATCCTCATTCAATACGGCTCAACGCTTGGTCGCAATGAGTTGCTTGTCTTGTATATTGATATTAAGAATAATTATTATTATATCCATGAGCAGACTTAAGATAAGATGTGTAATTCCTAAGTTATTGATTGTTGTCAGCTTGCCGGTGATGACAATACATCAATATTATTTTCTTTGCTTACTTTATACTTTATAAAGTACATAGACTCGTATTAAAACAATTCTATTTTGTGAGGGGGGGATAGAAGTTATTCCCGGCAGAGATGTTAACATGAATTTATCAGAGGGGGATAATTTTTCAACAGGGGGGAAATCCCCCATCCCCCCGCTAATTCGCACCCTGCTACTACTACTACTACTACTACTACTACTACTACTACTACTACTACCTAGTAGTTGATAGAGCGTCGTTAAATTACCAACAAAAATATTTATCGCTTCATCTTATGTAACGTGCAAAATTGAAAGGTCGTTAGAGACGATATTGAATAACTGGCTATTATGTGCAAGACGCATTTGCATCATTCCCAGGTAAAGTGTCTCGTAGATATTAAATATAAACAAAATCCTTTCAGTAGTTTAAAAGAAATGGCTCTTCACAAAGAGACGGGTAGACAGGTAAACAGGTGATATGTTTCAAACAAAATGTCCTTGAAAATATCTAAACCGAGATATTTTTCGACATCAGAATACATGTGAATGCATATAATTCGTATATGCAAAAATCTTGAATTTTGGTGATTACTGATGTATAGTATTGTAGGCATAGATTGTCTTCTGCACTATACGATACATGCATCACGTGCTTAGATAATGGGTTATTACTGTAACGGATCGAGTTCTCCCTCCTCGGTTCATTAGTGACGTCAGAACGTTCTGAGAAGACCGCAAAGAGTGGAGAAGATTGGCGACGTCTAGAGTAGGGTGCTAATAAGGCGTGAGAAAAATATTATTGCCTCACTTGAGTTCTATCGATGAAGTTTTAGAACTGTCTTCCTCCTCGATATCAAGAAATTTCGATAGAAACTATGTTGCCCAATACTTCAGAAGCAACTTAATTCCTTTTCAAATGCTCATTTTTTTTAACTCTTCTATATGTATACATACTCCAATGTTTTCCTGCAATAATAACTTTGGAGGTTGACTAATGAACTGTTTATAGTAACGTTGTACACAGTACGATCCTTAGACTGACTCATATTGCGTATATAGAAATGGTACCTCTGTTATTGAAATTACTCGTATACATCATTACGGCACTCTGTTCTATTCTATGCTATTCCGTTCTGTTCCATTGTATGCAATTCTCTTCTCTTCTCTTCTCTTCTCTTCTCTTCTCTTCTCTTCTCTTCTCTTCTCTTCTCTTCTCTTCTCTTCTCTTCTCTTCTCTTCTCTTCTCTTCTCTTCTCTTCTCTTCTCTTCTCTTCTCTTCTCCACAATATTTAACATTTTAGATCTGTTCTATTGTCGTAAAGGTTCAACTCTTAAAAAAATTGGAAATGTCTTTTCTTGGTCTTTCAAATTTATTCACCGATAGATGTATAATTGAACATTAGATTATAAACAAGATCGTTTCTATCTTTTCAATGCGCTTATTTTTATTTTATTCGTCCGTTAATTAAAACATGATACGTTTTATGATTATTTTCATAGCTTTTCTTAAGTAGATCATGTGCAATATATTGTGATGTTTTAAATTCAAATTAATCTCATTACCATGCTTCAGTGGAATTTTTCATCTCTTTTGTTTCATTTTTACAGCCCAGAATTCAAACGTTTACTACAATATTGGGACAACCTCAACTTACATGATGTAATTAATTTTAGGCCTACTTATTTACTCATTATGCCCTTTCCTTCAGAATTTTTCGCATTTTATGACACAAATAATTGAATTAAATTTCTTTAGTACACATATGCGTTATACTGTTTGTTTTATATCGACTTGTAAACCGCAGTAGATAAAATTGTAATGTGTTTTCTTCCGAAGCTATGATTAGAATTTTCTTTAAGGACCTCATTGAACCATTCTGAATTGGAGACAATGAGGTTGCAGTGATGCACGAGTGTTAAGGTTCAAAATAATAGAAGAAGCAGAATAACTTGGAAAAGTACTTTCACAGTCGGAAATTACTTTTCCAAGTATAGAATTCTATTTACTTCGATGTCAAATAATTTTCCTACTAATTCTTGGGTGAGATAACTTGGATTAAATTAAAGTACTTTGAAAAATCAACGAATTACAGATTGCTCAACTTAATGTATTCCCTGTCTTCGTAAAGTATTTGTGAGTTGTAAACGTAGCTCTTACCAGCTTTAGTATGGAATTTCGTCCAGCTTCGCCTCTTTTATTAAGTTACCACGATAGCTCCAAGAAAAAAATGGTTTAACCGAGTTTTGAAAATTTCAATAGTATAGTTATCAAAATTGGTGGTCTTGAGCCATGCTGACCAGAGTCGCACTGATTGTAAGTGTTTAATATCTGTCATATTCTTCATGTGATAGAGCAGGGTTGCAGAACTGGGAAACAGAGGGGTGGAAGCCTGAGGAAAGAGTTCGTTCTGCCGTCCACAAGGCCGGAGCCTTCAATGACGTTTGTGTGACGTTTGGCAAACACACTGTTCTCTCTTCTCTTCTCCCCCTACAGTACAATGACGGGAGGGTTGAAGGCAAGGGATGAGTTACAGGTTTCGGCTTATGAAGAGTGCTTCATTGTAGCAAGTTTTGCATCCATGTGATAGAGCACAAAGGAACAAATGACTCAATCTGAAAAGGAAAAAGAAAAAAATGATGACTGTAATGATATGATGCTGGTGATTTTGTGTATTAGTATGCTTATAAAGTTCAATAGTAAATTATTAAATTTAACGAGAAATAATTTTGCACTTACTATACTAAAAGCCAGGTTATGAACCGACTAAACCGGAAGCAACGTTCTGTTGGTCTCTTTTTGAGCTCTGTTGCCACATAGTGGGGCGAGATTCAAAGCGTGTTCAGCGTTTGTCACCGATATGTTTAAAATAACTACTGTATATAATTCTCGATAACACTATCTACAATATTAGTAATTAAAATTACTGTTTTTAAGAAAACACGAGCTAATGACGCTGGTACGAAAGCGACTCGTAATGCACGTGGTACTGCAAATGAACTGGCTACACTGTCTCCGTGATTCCGTTGCCAGATTTTCGTTAGCAGACGACATTTTCACGCGAGGTCCAATGAAAAGCTCAGTTCTCGTTCTCCTCTCCATCCCCACACTCAACGTGTCATCACTGCACAGGCTACCCCTCTAACCCGCACTTTCCTCTCGCCCATCCAACTACTTCCTGTTTCGTCGGTTCATAACCTGGCTTTTAGTATAGTCAATATTCTTCAGTTCTTTTTTAACACAATGCAGTGTATTGAATTCCTTATACTATATGCCATATTACTGAAATAATTTGTTTTATTTCGAAGAAGTGCAGCTCTCGTCTTGATCAAGTGCTCCTTGTAACTTATGCAAAGTGTTCAGCGAATTGAAGAAATGAAACTCCTATTCTCCACTTCAATTCATCTACTGCTATACAATTTATTACTTTATTTTATTTTCTGAAGGAGCCTCTCAGTCATTTGTCTAATTCTTATCTAAGTAAGTTTATACAGTTAGTACAGTCTCTGACTTATTTTGTACAATTAATCGTCAGACAGGAAGAATGCCACAATAAGAGATTTCTTTTCAGTTTGTAACAGAAATTGCAAAGACACCGTTTCTTTAAATTGCTCATGTAATATCATGCAGTTTTGGTTGAGTTCCAATATTAAAGATATCCAAAATCTACTGAGATCATCACTCTTCAGCGTTGGAGCGAGATGCGTGTGGTAAAAGCACTTTTATGTATTACAGTAATATTCAACTTATAATATACAAAAGTGTCCTGCCTATGGGTAGGTCTTTCACTGCAAACCCAGCATTTTTCAATCTTTCCTTTTTTCTGCATTACTCTTGAGTCTCCGCATATGATCCACATATCTTAATGTCGTCTATCATCTGATATCTCCTTTTTCTCCGAACTCTTCTCACGTTCACCATTTCTTCCCGTGCAGCCTTCAGTAGGTAGTTTATTTTCAGCCAGTGACCCAGCCAATTCATTTTTCTCTTCCTGACCAGTTTTAGCATCATTCTTTCTTCACCAACTCTTTCCAACACAACTTCATTTCTTATTCTGTCTGTCCACTTCACATGTTCCATTCTTTTTCATATCCACATTTCAAAAGTTTCTATTCTTTTCTCTTCATTTCGTCGTATGTTCATTTTTCTGCTCCGTAAAATGTCACACTCCACACAACACACTTCACTGGTTTCTTCCTTAGTTCTTTTTCCAGAAGTCCCCAGAAGATGCTCGTTTTTTTTATTAAAAGTTTCCTTTGCCATTGCCATCCTCCTATTGACTTCCAAGCTACAGCTCGTTATTGCTTATAGAACATCTCAAGTATCTGACGCTTAATAGCCGTTTGAACCTCCATTTTTTGCAACATGAGTTAGGCGATCTTTTGGATTATGTGCTCTTCGAGAAAGGCAGCTGCTGTGGTACATGCATGACGGAGTAATGTCTCACTTTCATTTGAACGTTCTAGAGTTTTTAGGCATAAGATTTTACAATAGGTGTATCGTCCGTACAATACTAACACCATGGTCTCCCATGCTAACCGACTTCAGTCCTCTGGATTTTTTTGTTTGGGTACAACTGAAATATTCTGTGTATTCCAGACCTGTTGATAATGTTAACGAACTCCGGGAATGCTTTGTCAATGGTTGTCAATGCATTAGAGACATGTTAGAGATATTCGAACGTGTGCAATTTTCGATGGGAAAATGTGCTGATGCCTACCTTATTATAAACGATATTTATGTGAGCACATGTTAAACGCTTTTTTCCTCCAGTACTTATCGGGTGTTATGTTACTCCAGGACACCTGTACTGACGAGGACGAGAAATAATGAAACCCCTTACATTTCAGAAACGGCTGGTTTCCGGACCTTGTTTCTTCGTCCTCTACTCACTTCTTCAGTTTGTACCTATAAATGTGGGACGTTCTATATTAAATTATAAGAAAAATTTGGAATGCAGAGAAAAAAAGGAAACGGCACGTTGAGAAGTAATTGAAGAAATTAACATCGTATTAATTTTGACATTAAGATACATTTTGGAAGAAATTTAACTGGAGTAACTCTGCGACCAGAAAATTCTCAAATATCGAGTCCTTGCGGAAGACGACAATTATGAATTTATAAAATAATACCTATATAAGATAATCATGCAAGTGCAAAGTTTAAGTATGTCCCTTTTTCAAAATGTATGGTTTGATTATGTATATTTATATATAAAAATTTCTTACAGGAAGTTTGCAGACTTGTGGACATAAGTTTTTGATGTATGACCTGATGTGCTTTCTCGACGTATCCGGTACTGAAGTGATAGAACCAGTCAGAACAATGGTGCTTGGGAAACCAGATTCCTAGCAAGTTAGAATGACATATGTTACATCTCGTTGTCAAGTGAGATTCTTGGTAAGTACAACATTTTAAACATAGTCTATTGTTCTGCACCAAGTTTGTACTCTCGTTGCTTCGTTGGCTTTCTGCACAGCGTTATGTTTCTGAGCTGTAGGCCTAATTTTAGTTTTGTTGAATGAGTGTCTTGTTTTATAAAGAAATAACTGAAAGCAATTATTTATTTCTGCATTCATTTTGTGTTTTATAGCTGTAATGTATCGTAAAACAGTTATGGAGGGACTTTCTAAATTTATTTATCAGTTCATTATACTTACAATATTATGTAATAGTAACGGTAAAAGTTACGGATTAAGATTTAGATAATATGTAGTCCTACTTCAGAAAGTGTCAAATGTTGTGTCTCTACCGAAGGTAGTATATAATTACATATGTAGTCCTACTTTAGAAAGTGCCAAATGTTGTGTCTCTACCGAAGGTAGTACATAATTACATATGTAGTTCTACTTCAGAAAGTGTCGAATGTTGTGTCTCTACCGAAGGTAGTACTTAATTACATACAGAGGTGTGAAAATTATTAGAATAATCTTAATTTTAAAGGTTTTTTAATAGTTCGTTCACAAATATTCATTGAATTGATGAATATTGGTATATAATATTACTATACTGATGTAGGATATATTTACTACTAACAATGCCGGAAAGCATTGTTGTACAATGGTATTTTTCTTATTTTACAATTGTTATGGGAATTCAGAAATTATTATATTATGTTGGCGGAATTGGAAACATAAAAAATTAATTAAGAAATGCTTTAAACAAATTGTTCTTTGCGTTTACATTGTTGTGAAGGTTCAAATGAACGTGTACATCTGTTTTGTGCATATAATTTTTTTGTGCTTCAAATTCCGCCAACATAATATAATAATTTCTGAATTCCCATAACAATTGTAAAATAAGAAAAATACCAATGTACAACAATGCTTTCCGGCATTGTTAGTAGTAAATATATCCTACATCGGTATAGTAATATATACCAATATTCATCAATTCAATTAATATTTGTGAAGGAACTATTAAAAAACCTTTAAAATTAAGATTATTCTAATAATTTTCACACCTCTGTATGTAGTCCTACTTCAGAAAGTGTCAAATGTTGTGTCTCTACCGAAGGTAGTACATAATTACATATGTAGTCCTGCTTCAGAACTGTGTCTCTACCGAAGGTAGTACATAATTACATATGTAGTCCTACTTCAGAGTGTCAAATGTTGTGTCTCTACCGAAGGTAGTACATAATTACATATGTAGTCCTACTTCAGAAAGTGTCAAATGTTGTGTCTCTGCCGAAGGTAGTACATAATTACATATGTAGTCCTACTTTAGAAAGTGCCAAATGTTGTGTCTCTACCGAAGGTAGTACATAATTACATATGTAGTTCTACTTCAGAAAGTGTCAAATGTTATGTCTCTACCGAAGGTAGTACATAATTACATATGTAGTCCTACTTCAGAAAGTGTCAAATGTTGTGTCTCTGCCGAAGGTAGTACATAATTACATATGTAGTCCTACTTCAGAAAGTGTCAAATGTTGTGTCTCTACCGAAGGTAGTACATAATTACATATGTAGTCCTACTTCAGAAAGTGTCAAATGTTGTGTCTCTGCCGAAGGTAGTACATAATTACATATGTAGTCCTACTTCAGAAAGTGTCAAATGTTGTGTCTCTACCGAAGGTAGTACATAATTACATATGTAGCCCTACTTCAGAAAGTGTCAAATGTTGTGTCTCTACCGAAGGTAGTACATAATTACATATGTAGCCCTACTTCAGAAAGTGTCAAATGTTGTGTCTCTACCGAAGGTAGTACATAATTACATATAATTTTCAAATACATTGGTTAAAGCTAATTCTGAATTTGGCTGTAAAGAAAGGATCCTAGAAAATAAAACTCGTAGCTGGTACTTTTATTCACTATTGCTTATGAATCATGATTTCAGAAGAAAATTCCAATTAATTTTTTAATCGTTGGGGATTAGCAGAACAAAATTGAACACTGAAGTTATTTCTGATGCATTGATAATACTACTACTACTACTACTACTACTACTACTACTACTACTACTACTACTACTACTACTACTTCTACTACTTCTACTACCATCACCACTACCGCCACAACCACCACCACCACCATACCACTACTACCAGTACTACTACTACTACTACTACTACTAGTAATAATAATAATAATAATAACCATCACCATCATCATCATAACAATAATAATAAAGAGGCAATAAATCCTCTCTCAGATAAAAAAGAGTTCTTTCTCAGAATGTAAAATTAAAACAAAATACAGTAGGCCTATATAAATCGAATGTATACCTTTGAAGGAGCAAATGGAAATAAATATGATGGCTTATTCAAAAATAGTTTCTTGATTATAACTGTTAGCATTTATAATAAAATTACGCGAGTAATGCATCGTTAATTTAAAATAGTTCTCATTACAGAACGTTTGGTCACCCTATTTATAAATAAATGAGGCCCAAGCAATAAGTCCAAGCAGGATTCGAACTCACGCATGAGCGCAGCCTGGAATCAGAAGGTCAGGCCTTACCATTCAGCTTCGCCGGTGACTCTGGGCTTCTGATTTTATTGAGACATTTACGAATATAATTCACTCACTGACAATAAAGCCCCTTCACTATGTACGTCGAATGTTATTAAATTATCTGATTAATACAGAACTTGGCTTCCACATTTTGGTTTAATCACATTTTAAACTCATAATACAGACAGAACATGCTGAGATGCCACATCGTCCTTTTCCAACTACTGCTGCTAGCAACGCATTCGCAGAAGAAATAAACTAGTACAATTTTGAGCTCTATTCAGGATAAGCAAGGCTCTTCCGGCCTTTCCCTTTATAAGCCAGCTCCATTTATTTCCATCAGTCGTGTATTGGATTTCTGTTAGGCATTTCTTGGAAGGGCTCTGTATCACAAATATTGCTTTGAAGTTACGTCGAGTACGAAGCTTTATTATTGCATCGTTAGACCTATATTTAAGAAACTTCAAAGTAACTTATATAGCTGCAGTCTAACATCAAAGTAAATTTTCGTTGTCAACATTCCAAACAAAGAACAAGGAAATAAAGACCCGTTGAACGTGAGAGAAGTAAATTGTTTAAGACCCTTGGATATGAAATATGACACTTTGATCGCTTTGTTTATTCAGCGTAAAACGAACAGACGAGAAAGATTATATAAAACATATATTATGTAAGAAATTCAATTACTGAAATAACATAATAATAAATATGAGGCTTACACATGTCATGAAACTAGTACGTAAGTATGAGCACGGATTTAGAATTAATAACTGTGCCTGAAGATAGAAATGTGACTGTGTGAGAGAGTAGACTAAAATTACTTAAGTACGCTAACGTACATTAATACAAATAGAAACAACGTGGAACTAAAGATCACACCCATAATAAAATTTATGAATTCTGTGCAAACAGCATCCAAAGAATTAAGTGTATTAATAGTCAGCTACCACAGAAACAATAAGATCACACATCCACAGTGGCGTAGGCAAGGGGGGAGGGGCGTGAAGAGACAATCCGCCATTGGCACTACGAGTGTGACACTGAAAGAAGATTATTGTTTGACTGTTTCTACCGACAATGACCAATATTTAGAATAACAAACCCTTTATATTTCTGCTGACATGTTGTAATCTAAATTGACACATGGTTTTCAAATAAATTTTGAAGCTTCCGATCTCAACGCAACAAATAGATTAAGAAATTTATTTAGAGTCGGCACGTGTTGATTCACTCTACAATGGCGAACAATAAATTTTTCTTTAGAACAACATTTTGGGAGTATAAATAAAATTGATTTTGAATTTAATAAGATTGAACATAATTGTCTTTTAAATATGTTGCATTTGAGTTAAGCTTATATTCCTGGCTACCCACAGACAAATTCTTTAGAAAACAGAAGACGTAATGAGATGAAGTGAATTTACATAAGGTCGCAGAGATTTGGTTTATTCGTGATCTAAATTAAGCAATAAGTTCCTATAATAATAATAATAATAATAATAATAATAATAGGGTGGTTGCACCAATGAATGACCGGATCCAATAAATGACCATCTTGTAAAAAATCTGTTTAAAATAGGAGTCAGGGCTGCAAAAACCAATCTGAAACTCCGAATTACAGAAGATCAACTATGTTTTGAAATATTCTCTCTCAGTGGTCACTCATAATCACGTAACTGTGTATAAAATATGACAGTTTTCTTCAGGTGTGCATCAAACGTGCAATCCTGCTTGCACTCCTAATAAGGTAAGACTAATGACAACGATTCATATAGCAGCCTTTTAATGCAATTATTTGTTATTTTTCGTATATATTAAGCAAGGAATTAATTATATAGGTATTTAAATAATGATTTCAGCAAAGGAGTTAATTCTAACAACAAAGCTGTATAAATAATGTGGGTGGTTATTCCCTAGATCTGAATAATGGGTCTTCCCCAATGAATGACTACTTTGGTGATATCGTCATATGCGTTATTTTTATTTCTAAGCACGAAATTCAAAATCTGTGACTGTTGTTTCATATGTATGTGCCCGTGAATGACCGAAAAACGAACTTGTACCAGTAAATGACCATGGTCCAAAGTTGGGTGGTCATTCACTGGAGGCTAGAGACATTTACTGGTTCGTATTGAAATGAGTTTAAATTAACAATTGAAATCCTTTAAATTTACTTTTCTGCAAATCAGCCCAAAATGCGCATGAAGGAAATAAAAAGAAGAAACATGCAGATGTTTTCAATATAGCGAAGTTCAATATAGTTATTATTATAACAAATTACTTCTAGTCGTTTGGGAAAGAAAGCCAGGTGTTTACAATACTGTTTATTGCCTTTGTGCAGGTGATAGTGTTGTGTAAAAGTGATTTAAAATACTTAAGTCGAAGGATTTGGAATTAAACAGCATAAGAAATAAATACGGAAGAGAGATTTTGATTCCGCAAGGGGAAAATATTTTCTGTGCCTTGCGAAAATGTGAAATTAAAATACGTAGGAAATATTACATAGAGCGACATTATAACAGCAAGAAACATACCGAAAACGTACAAAGGTCTTCGACATCAAATAATGAAAAACATACACGATCTGAATTTAATGAGGATTTATGTAATATGATGCTTTCTGCAAATATTCCGTTCAAGAAACTTGATAATCCACATTTTATAGGTGAAAAAGGGGGAAAAAAAATCCACAAATTCTGCAAAAAAAAAAATACCGGTTATACAGTTATACATTTTGAGTGTAGGGAAAACGACGATACTACGGCGCTTTTTCATTTGCACCTCTAACATCTTGTGACACGGAAATAAGTTTTTCGATGTTGAAAAACTGTTTGAGTGAGAGACCTCGAACTTTTTCTTTCGATAATTTATGAATGAATATGTGGTTCAGTAGGGTATAATGCATCCTTTAATCATCCTGTAAGCAGTTAACATTTGAGGTAAGTTTTTAAATTATCATAACTATATTACAACTTCATTCCAGTAGACTATTTATAGATAGATTGAATGGAGTGATGAGGTTCTCATTACCAGACTGTACTCTCTTGTCGCTGTTGATACTGAACTGAAGGCATAACGCACATTTTTCCGCCCTTTAGTTATTAGCATTTTAATATTTCAGAATTCGCGATCACAAATCAAACGATTGACCTCACAGATGTGTAGCTGGTCTCGATACTGAGATTACGGCTAATTGAATACGCAAATTCGTCGCCCTCATGCCCGTAGTAATGGGAGGTGACGTCAGTGGGCGTGACCACATGTTACACCGGTTTATGACCTAAGTACTAGTAACATTAGCATTCGGCTGAGACTCGAAATGTTGTTACAGTACGATTTTTAAATTCTGCAATTTTTTTGTTTCACTACTGATTCCGGAACTAGCGTCAATATTCAGTGCGAGGAAAGACGAATTCTACTTCAGAAAGTCAAATTACTTAAAATAGATAGTGAAGCATCAAACGACTGAAATAAATATAACCGTAGACAGGTAGAAAGGCGGGCTTATTTTTATAAAACTCCATTTTGATCAATGATCAGCTCTAGCCGTCATGTTGGAACCTAGTAAGCGAATCGAAATCTGTTTCAATGTCAAGGAAGTTTTATGCAAAGAGTTTTATCGAAATAATATTAAATTAATATAATCTTCAAATCAAATCCTTTAAATTCCATGAGGTTGTTGTCTACTATGTCTGTAATAAAACAGAATACTAGCAAAAAGGAAGTGCGATTGGAAAAATCTGTAGGCCTAAATACACCAGAAACGATGAAATAGGTTATGAAGTTTATTTTGTTTAACAAACACACATAATGATAAATGAGGGTGAGGGTAATAGAAAAATACAAACATGAATCAGGATTGAATATAAATTAATTAGGCCTGCTATGCACACCAATAATACAAATTAATATAAAAATGAAGTAATATTAAGTACATAACAATAACAGTAATAATAATAATCATAATAATAGTAATAATAATAATAATAATAATAATAATAATAATAATAATAATAATAATAATAAGAGTAGGTTAGAGTCATAACTCACATGCTCCAGAAATTGAAAAATTGAGATACCGTTACATTTCCATGCGTAGAACACGATTCAGAGGTTAATTTGTCACATTTATTACATGATGCTTGTGTAAACGGGCAACAAACTTCCCGGTTACTGTCAAAAGTCTCATGATCCACTGTTTCTTGTGAGTTCTGTTGTATAGCGTTTCTCGACCAATCACCGATCAGCATTTCTCTCCCCTCTCCACTTCTTATTGTGTAGAATAGGGTTGTGGATGAGTATCTTGCATGTGCTGTGTTATTTTTTATAAATATCAGTGAATTTAGCGGCTGTAATTGAGCATTTCTAAACATAATTTTATGGGAGAGAACGTATTACCGGTTGGAGAGAGAGGACGACCACTGAAACGTACAGCAGGTGCAGAAATAACGAAAATAAACCAGGTAAAATTAGCAAGCTTAGTATTCTTTTTTGATCCTGCTTCGCTCCTAGTGACGTATTGGTAAATTAAGCAGGATCGAGTGTTTTTATCACAATTATAATATATTCAAATCCTACATGTACGTCATTGATGGTGCTGTGAATAATAATACTGAACATATGTGCGAATTGATGGAATCAGAAGTTAATCTTCTGATATAAAGGAACGCAGTAAGGAAAATTTGAGTGTTGATAACATTTATAATCAGAATTTCTTTTGTAGGTTGTAAATTGAGGGGTCGACTCAAATAAGAGGAGAACCCGCTTTTCCAAGAATATTTAGTTTTTTCGTCTCTGTAATATTGTGTCATAATTGCAATATCTCTGGCAATAGCTTATCTTACTGAAGTTTTAAATTTCCACCAGAAATTCTCAAAATATTCAATTTCTCTATTCCAAGATTTGTGACTTGTCCTTCTCTCTGACTGGACCCCTAGTTTATGTTGTACTTTGTTATTTTGTAAAATGTACTGTGTAAAGAATTTAATAACTGGACACCTATTTTTACACTGAATTTAAAAATATTCTTGAGGCAATGTTCTTGTGTAATATTTTAATTTTTTACTGTAAAATCCCACATGATCCCAACTAGTCACTTTCTAAACTCACATGTTCCAAACTGAGCACTCTCAGAGCACTCATGATCCAAATACCATTGTGAAAACTCGTATGATCCATAATTTAACGCTAAGTAACTTGTTACTCCTGTATAAATAAATACGGTTACAAATCTGAATAGTAGTTTTTAATCATTGCTCTTTCATTTATTAACTTTCATCGTGAAGAAAATAGATTCCAAGTATTACAAATACATTTTCCCTCATTTGTGAACATTTTCATTTTTGGAACAAGTGAGTTATGACTCTAATAGGTCTTATTAGGACTGTTTCTGTAGCATGAATTATAACTGTTCTATCCATCTCTTCCTCAGCCTGCCAAAATTCCTTATGCCTTTCACCTCATAGTTCAATACTAATTTTGGAGTGTAGTACTGGGTGTTCAGTTCAAAGTGTGTCATGGTTCGCTGTATGACGTCATGTGGCTAGCCGATGAGCCTAGACAATTCAATGTTCCTACACTTCCGCAGAGGCGTATTACCTATGTGCCAGAGAAGTTGCCTAGCAAGTACGGCGTTCATTCTGAAGAGTATTTACCGGTATGTACGCTAACTCCAGTAGTGGCAGGAATGTGAACTGTTTGGAAACACGTACTGGGGTGGGTTTTTTTCTTACTGTCGGGATATGTGGAGAGGCTTAAGACGATTACTTACGTATTTGTTGACATTAACTTCGACTGTCAACATGGACACGGAGCATTTGATTTGTGTTGTGGAACGTTTCCGTACGCAATCGATGATAACAAATACCCTGCGTACGACTTGCCGGCGCAAAACACAGTTGGAAAGAGGTTATGGTAGCACACAGACCGTACAGACCGCCATCTGTTGCTACGACGTTCAAGTTATACCGTACACGTTCTCAAGTTCAGATTGAACGCCTTGATTAATAGGCAACTTCTCTGACATAAAAGCTGAAACTCGCTTCAAATCGCTGACTCACAACAGTGACGCCATGACACACTTTGAAATGAACACCCAGTAGTCCTTCATTCGTTCGACTTGTTCTTTCCAAATTATTCTATATTGGTCAATTATTTCTATTAAGTTAAATACTGTGTCGAGTTATCTTCTGATATCTTCATTTATATTTTTGTCTAACAAAGTATATGCAGCGATATTTCTCAAAAAACCCCATTCCTGCAGCTTTCATCTTTCTTTCTTCATTTTGTTTATTGTCCAAAGTTCTGCGCCGTTCAATAAAATGGGAACTGTCATTACTTCATCATTATTATACAAGTATTAATACAGACTGACTCGGGTGTACAAAGAGTGTAGAAGAATAACTGATGAATATCCCGGCATAAAAGTAGTATAAACTTAAAATTAAGATAACTGGAAGTTGAGCGCAATATAGTACACTATAACGTAATGAATTATTGTAATTCAGCATTCATTGTTAATTCTTCTAATCATACGCAAAAATTTGGAATATTCGCTAAAGAAAAGAGGGATCAAGTTCACTATTAAGGATACAAACACTGAAAATTTCAATTATGAATTGTAGGGAATACGTTTGAAGTTATCGAAGTTATTTTTTATGAATAGAATTTATTAAAGGGTATTGTTTTAAAGATTTTTCAAATATTAGACTTATGTAATTTTAACTAATACTCGGTTCTTGGTGGCAAAAATTTGCATAATTGTCATCTCTGTGTCTGACTGGTGGGTAGGGGTTTCAGAAGGTCGTTAATGATTCTGAGAACAGGCTTCAAACCCGTTGAAATCTGCCCTCTCAGAGCTACAGTGACTTTGTAATATTGTAGCTGAACAATGGTACAGAGTCCGCAAATAATACTCCCGGGGCTATGGAAGTACAGAGAGCGGACGCTGTTTGAATAAAAATTCTGCACAAAGGAACTAAAATAAAACAAGGACGTAAACATGAGGGCTTGTACTATCATTGCTGACATCTACGTTTATATCAAAGGTCAATAAATTTAAAAAGTAAAATGAAATGCCGAAATCAGTGGCATATGTAGCAACTTTCTGAGCATGTTAATTTTTCTTCTTTGTCATTACTCATTAAGTGTCAGTAAATAATATCAATAAGTTAAAAATAAATAAGAAACTGGCGTCTTATACGATGGTTTTCACATTAGATTTGGAAGTTATTTTTGCTGTATCTTGTAAAAATGCAAATATCAAGATGTTAAGAAGAGGTAGAATTCAAAATGAGTATAAGTTTCATACAAAAATGTTAAAATTAAAACACAGCTGATTGGTTTTAAAGGAGACAATAAATGTGAAATCAGCATGTAAGAATAAAATAATGTAGATTGGTGTGAATTCTGAAGAAACTAATACTATAAGATCGAAGAAGCATTGAACGAGTCCAGCAATGTAGAGATTAGATTGCACATTATTATTATTATTATTATTATTATTATTATTATTATTATTATTATTATTATTATTATTATTATTATTCATACGTACCATCAGCAGCATGTATGCTGCTATAGACAGAGTCAGAAAAACAAATAAATCATAAAATTAGCTACAATAATAAGAAAATATAAAATATACATAAGCTTAATGAATAAACATACAGTAGTCAACAATCAGAACAAATTAATCTGATATAGCTGAAAATATTCTTTAGTAGAGTAAAAAGGTTTATGAGAAAGCCATTTATGAAATATCCTTCATGTCATATTGCCGACCTCCTATGCAGGGGCGGAAGCAGGATTTTTTTTTCGGGGAGGGATTTGAGGAGATAGTAAAAATGGAGTAATGAGAAATAAGTTTATATACTCACAATTTGTTTCCGAGTCACAAACATTTACAAGTTGACCTGAGTAGCGTAGTCGGTATAGCCTTCTGTGCTCGAAGTTGCGGGTTCTACCCCAACCCAGCTCGATGGCATTTAAGTGTGTTTAAATGCGACAGGCCTCATATCAGTCGATTTACTGGCATGTAAAAGAAGTCCTGAGGGAAAAAATTCCAGCACACCGGCGACGCTGATATAACCTCGGCAATTGCGAGCGTTGTTAAATAAACCACAATTTTTTAATTTTAACATTTACAATGACTGCAATACAAAAACAATGACAGGATGACATTTACAGAAGAAGGCGACGAGGCTTCTTAGATATTTCATCCAGTACTTCATGAGCTTTTACTTCTACATTTTATGTATATAATCAAGGCCAGTCCATTTAATCTGTCTGCTCCCATCGTGCTCCTCAAGTAAGTCTTCAAATACCGCAATGTTGAGAACGACCGTTCTGGTGTTGTTGTAGTTACAGGCAACGCGTGCAGAAAAGTTTCAGCGCCTTGCGAGTGCAGGGAAAAATAATTTCATTGCACCTGTTCAAAGATGATATAAAAACAGTAGGTATTAGGTGAAGATTTTTCTGATCAAGGAAATTTCTTCTCCACATCCTCAATTCATTGAAGAAAGACTCTGGCGATGCATCAACATCATTGGGCAACTGATTTACTACAGCCTGAACAGCAGTTTCTAAATCTTCATCTAATGCTCGCACTGTGTTTTTAAGCAGAAAAGTTTGTATGGACTTTAGGATTGCCTTATGATTTAAAAACCTGTCCTTGAGCTGACTAATGAAATAGTCTAAGAAGAGAAGGAAAATTACAAGCCTAAAATACTCTTCATGACTCTCTGTCTTGAAGTAAGAACGCTGTGTTTGTCTTCCTGCAGTTCTTGGAATTTAACATTTTAGCAAAGAGAATTTATATGGAAAACTCTCTAATTCCTATGTACATTCACAAATTAAAATTAATATTAATATTATTTTTGTTTCTTGTTTCGTATTTTTCTCAAAATTTCGGGAGGGAATATATCCCCTCAATTCCCCCCCTTGCATCCGCCCCTGCTCCTATGGTATTCTGTTGAACATAGTAATGGCAACAGAATTATAACATTTTATAGATTTGGTTAATCTTAAATAAGGCTCAACAAGGTAATAATTAATTATGTCTAGTGACGTAATTACGAGTAACAGACACGATATTGATACTACTAAGATAGCCTATCATTAATTTATACAGTCTTCTGCTCAAGGTATACTCAGCTTCCTCCAATCTTTTCTATTTTCTCTCTTCCTCTTTGACTCCTCATGTGATCCATATATCTTAATCTTGTCTATCATCTGATATCTTCTTCTGTCCTGAACTCTTCTCCCGTTCACCATTCCTTCCAGTGCATCCTTCAGTAGGCAGTTTCTACTCAGCCAGTGATCCTTTTCCTCGTCCTGATCATTTTCAACATCATTCTTTCTTCACCCACTCTTTCCAACACAGCTTCATTTTTTATTCTCTCTGTTCACTTTACACGTTCCTTTCTTCTCCATATCCACATTTCAAATTCTTCTATTCGCTTCTCTTCACTTAGACATACAGTCCATGTTTCTGCCCCGTACAATGCCATACCCAATACAAAACACAGAAGTAGTTTCTTCCTTAGTTCTTTTTCCAGAGGTCCGCAGAAGATGCTCCTTTTTCTATTAAAAGCTTCCTTGGTCATTGCGATCCTTTTGACTTCCTGGCATCAGCTCATGTTACTGCTTATGGTACACTCCAAGTATTTGAAGCTGTCCGTCCACTTGCTGTACTGCCCCATTTAGAATTTGCAAGTTTACCTTCTTTATTTTTCTTTCTCTGAACGTGGTCTTCGTCTTATTTGAATTTGTCTTCATTCCATAAAGTTCACAACATATCCCTCAGTATCATCTCCTTTTCTGTTAACAACACCATATCAGCAGAAAATCTGATACACTTTATTCTTCTTCCTCCTACTATCACTCCTCCCATGCTCTGAAACCAGTTCTTTACTAAATTCTCCAAGATGTTGAACAGTGTAGGTGATGAAGGGCATCCTTGATGTACTCCTCTCCCAATTTCACTTCCTTCTGAAATTTATTTTCCTAGCCTGACTTTGACCCTTTGTTTCATATAAAGATTATTGAACAGTTCTCTCTTTCTAATCCACACTACAGTCAAAGTACCTTCCCTTATAAGCAAAGATTTACAGTGGAAGTCATAAGATTAATTGGTTAGTATTCTAGTAGCACTTTTTTGTAATTTTAAAATAGTAGAAATATCTTCCATTACCCCAAATTGTTATATCATAAGTCATAATATTAAGAATTGCAAAATAAATACTTTTAAGAAATTTTTTATATACCAGAGATCTTAAATGTCTAAAAAAAATGAATAACTTTTGACTATCTACAACGAACAATATCTATATGAGGTTGCCATGTCAGTTTAGAATCAATATGAATACGTAATAATTTTACGTGTGGCAGCAAAATAGTCTCAATATCATTTTTAACTGTAAAAACAGTATTCTCCTAGTTTTATCAGGATTAAGATAAAAACTACTTGCAGGAAACCATTCATTGCTTCAGAGAAGGAATCAGACATAGCCCTGCTTAAAATATTCATATTATCGTTTGTTGAATAAAGAGTGGTGTCATCCGGAAAAACATTGACTGACAACAGTAGCTGGAAGGTCATTATTCATTATTAAAAATAACAGAGGTCGCAACACAAACCCTTGAAGAACACCGCAAACAATAGGGGATAAATTGGAATAATCACCATTAATGTAGACAAACTGTTTGCGATTAGATAACTAAGATCTGATTAGCATATTCCTGCTAGTCACTGCATAGAATTCTAATTTAGAAATGAGAATATCATAAGATATACAATCAAATGCCTTGGCGAGGTCACACAAGATGGTCAAATTATTGCTGGAACGTTAAATTATAAATATTACTGAAATTGTGGACTTGATTATTTAGCCGATATAAAGTTACTATAAAGATGAATAATAGGGGCTTACGTATAGGGGCAATTAGTGCTTAAATTGTTTCATAAATAACTATGGAACATTTAATATACTGATTTTTATACCAAAAATGTATAAGTAATATATGCATAAATTATTTTCAACTTTAATTAATGAATGATTAGATATATTATAATTACAGTATTACACTTTGTCCAGCAAGACAATGATTACGAATAAGCAATACATAATCATATGTGTTATTGTAATATTATTGTTTATTTCCTCGTAAATATTCAATTTTAATAAATAAATATATTTAATCCATAATATTTGTTTCAAAAAGTCTTATTTTTTCAATGTTTTTCTAGCTTTTTCAACATGTGGCATACTAAAGGCGTAATTTAAAATCCCACGGAACAACCATAGGCTTATAATCTAAACCATTGATTACTAACCGGTGGAGGATTTTTGGGGTTTTAGGAGACATTGACTTGTGCCGCGATCACTGAATCTTGGCTCTTGTGGACTCACTTTTTTTACTACTCTTTTCACTTTTATTTTTCCAGTTTTTGCTACAACCTCTACTATTTCATTTCCTCGCGGCACACCGGTTGAAAATGGCTGCTCTAAACTGTGAAATGATGTCCTATGTTGTATAGGAAACATGTTTGTATAGGATTGTGCATTTGTATGTAAAAATAATCCCTTTACACATTTGCGTATTTAATTATGAGTATTATTAAGAATATGCACGAACACTATATTTTGATATTTTGTTATGTTAACAAGAAATATCAATACAAAGGAATAATTTGTATGTGAAACTGGACCCTGAAAAGAATTACTGTATTACATTAAGGAATAAACGAGAGATGTTAAAAAAACCTTTGACCGTACTTATAAAGGTGCTTTCTTGATATTATCTTTTCAACATCTATAGAATATTGCTTAATATAACTTGTGAAAATTAAGATTCTTTAGCTTTTTGGATACTCTGTTTTAGTTTTTTAATTCCTTGGACATTTTGTCCAAAGGAAATTTCCTTCGAGACTTTAATCTTTTCTATGAGTTAACTTTTGGAAACTTTTTCTGTGCATTTTTCTTCCGACATTACGATCTTCAACGAGGTCTCTTCCTGAGTTGTTTTGTGTGTGTGGGCTATTGAAATACGCAGGGATCTCAGAACGCACTTCGTATGTGAATACGCTTGAAATTTACATTTTACAGACATGAGTACGAGAGTGAACATTTCCACGTAGACAGAGAGAATTTGTTAATAAGCATTCTGTTCTGACAGTATACTGTTAAGCCTTGAAAACGGTACAATAGTGGACCACCAAAGATATATTCAAATTTTATTATAACTGTGGGTTTTAGCATAGGTCTGAGAGACTGTAAACAGGGTGGAATTTAACGGTCGTTTGTCAGAAGGTTAAGAGGTAGTTTATTGCTTCGTAGAGTGAGAAAGGGCTATTTTATAGAGAGAAGTGCGTGCGAAGGAGCCGGACTGTCTGGAGTTTATTGCACAGAAGAGCAGAGCACCTCTGTAATTATCTTCTGACATAGGACTTTTCTTGCTTCTGGAAGAGCAGTAAAATGTACGATGCTGTTGGGATTTGAAGCCGGCAAAATGTCATTCTCCTCATGCTTCATCGAATTGTAATCCTTGAGTTGGGGGATTTTACGGTGTAATATTTGTAACTTTAATAACCAGTGAGATTTTAGGATACTAAAACTACAGCCCTGTTAATTACATATAATGTTTTAGTAGAATAACATACTATTAGGAGACGGTTACCAGATTTCTTTCACAATTTCCGGGGACAGAAATCGACACATAAAAAACATATTTTTTTTTTAACATTTCTGTTAGTTTGTCGTTCACTTATATTGTTTTTACAAAATAAAAAAAAATTAAAGAACTGATAATCTATTTACAGACTAAATTACTATTTTTTTAAACACATTTTAAGCAGGTTTTCTCTAGACTCCGATCTTTCAGGAAATTCCTGACTGGTGATGTTGAAGTTAAAGATAGCAAACATGGCACTAACACTTTTTGAACTCATTCTGGATATTTTTGGATCGCCAAATAATGTCCATTGGAGGAACTATCAAGAAACTCTCTCCTCAAAGTTTGTTCAATTAACTTCTGAAGATGTGCACAGAGAATTATTTTATCAGGAAAAAAAATAAACATTTCACTCCATTTTAAGCATTGAGTAGCATTTCCTTCATTTCGTTTTGTCATTTTCTCCGAAGTCACATATTTCTTCAAGCAAGACATTTCATCAAATAAATCATCTTCATCCGGAAGTCCATCTACATTTGAAGGAAAAAAAATGGACTCTCTTTTCAAATTTTTTTCTTGTAAGATGATATCTCAACAACATAAGTACATTTCGTAGATATCTTATCTTGTGTATGAATAACTTCATAAGATACACTAATAATTCTGTTGTGAAATAAGAGCCACTTCTTCTAAAGATGTTCAAAAGTTGCTTAATTGTTGGTGAAATAAATGAATCTTATTTGTTGGAATTCAGGTTTTTATTAACTTCGAGGACAACGGAAGACTCGACCTCACCTTCAGTTTTAATTATGTCATGAAAAAACTGCAAAGTTGCATTAGCAAAATTTATCACAGCTCTGTACAACGATCATTAAGCCATATTAGGCCTAATAAAATTAATCATGAAAATCCGAGAAATATCTGGGGAAAAAATTATTAAATCCGGGAATATTCCGGGAACAGAAAGCAAAATTCGGAGATTACCCCCAGAAAACGGGGACGTTTGGTATGTAACCTTATATTGGGATGCGGCAGTAATTCATCATATTAAATGAAATTGAAGAAGGAAAGCTAATTCCAAATGTGCGCTCTGTATAAAAATAGCTTTCTATCTGATATCATTAGTTTAAAATATTTGAAACGGAGGAAATGTTAGTGGTTTGTCATCTTTGAAATTATATATATATATATATATATATATATATATATATATATACACACACACATTCAGTATTACTTCGATTACTAATTTATTGGCAGTGAATATGATTTTCACTTTGCATTCTGTCATTTCTAAGTTCACAGGTAGTGCAAAATTCATAAATATAGAGATAATAGGCCGTTTCAAACACCGGCGTAGCTCAGTCGGCTAAGGCACTTGTCTGCCGATCCGGAGTTACGCTCGGGCATGGGTTCGATTCACGCTTGGGCTGATTACCTGGTTGGCCTTTTTCCGAGGTTTTCTCCAATCCTAAGGCGAATGTCAGGTAATCTATGGCGAATCCTCGGCCTCATCTCGCCAAATGCCATCTCGCTATCACCATTTCCATCGACGCTAAATAACCTAGTAGGCCTAATTCATACAGCGTCGCTAAATAACCAACTAAAAAAGATAGACCTTTTCGAACTACTAACACTATTCGTGCATAACAAACACTATCGGTTAAGTTGGCTGCTCGAGACTAATGAGCAAGGCTGGAATTTCTATGTAAATGCATGTTTTTTTTTTTCATTACCTACAGTTAAAATTTTGTCATATGTTTACGAATTAGAATATTTGAAGTGATTAAAACGTATTTTGTTTTCAATGTTTGCCCATATTTCCAGGTATAGTACATATTTTTACATATTAGAGGAGAGCTCACATATCTTTATATACCGTTAATTTAACATTTTTTAAATATGTTTTTTATTTTATGGTTTAAAAGTTATTCTTGTCAGGAAATCATTTAACATTTGTAGTTGTTTCAAAGCTGGATTCTGGTATTTTGGGGATTTGAAATTGAGACTCTCTGAACGAGAGCCCTGCTCCTTAAAATATGGATTTAATTACAAAAATTATATTTACTGAATCTAAGATTGTCGCCTGGTCAAGTCGAAGTCCATTTACCATTGATGGAGGAGTGTTCAGTTTTAAGAGTTTAGCTGTAGCAATCAATCTACGATGTTGCCTGGTCAAGTACTTTTACCATTGACGGGAGAAGTGTTCAGGCTTGAGAGTTTAGCTGTAATAACAAATCTAAGATGTCGCCTGATCAAGTCCATTTACTATTAATAGGAGGAATGTTCAGGTTTGACAGTTTAGTTATAATAATCAATCTGCTATGTAGCCTGATCAAGTCCGTTTACCATTGATAGAGGAGTGTTCAGGTTTAAGAGTTTAGCTGTAACAATAATCAATCTACGATTGTCGTCTAGTTAAGTCCATTTACCATTGATAGAGGAGTGTTCAGGTTTAACTATAACAATCAATCTACGATTGTAGCCTACAATTACCAATAGATAGAGAGATGTTCAGGTTTAAGGGTCGAGCTGTAACAATCAATCTACGATTGCCATCTAGTCAAGTACATTTACCATTCATAGAAGGGTGTTCAGGTTTAAGAGTTTACCTGTAACAACAATCAATCTACGATTGTCGTCTAGTTAAGTCCATTTACCATTGATAGAGAGGTGTTCAGGTTTAAGGGTTGAGCTGTAACAATCAATCTACGATTGTCATCTAGTTAAGTGCATTTACCATTGATAGAAGGATGGTCAGGTTTAAGAGTTTACCTGTAACAACAATCAATCTACGATTCCCATCTAGTCAAGTACATTTACCATTCATAGATGGGTGTTCAGGTTTAAGAGTTTACCTGTAACAACAATCAATCTACGATTCCCATCTAGTCAAGTACATTTACCATTCATAGAAGGGTGTTCAGGTTTAAGAGTTTACCTTAACAACAATCAATCTACGATTCCCATCTAGTCAAGTACATTTACCATTCATAGAAGGGTGTTCAGGTTTAAGAGTTTACCTGTAACAACAATCAATCTACGATTCCCATCTAGTCAAGTACATTTACCATTCATAGAAGGGTGTTCAGGTTTAAGAGTTTACCTGTAACAACAATCAATCTACGATTGTCGTCTAGTTAAGTCCATTTACCATTGATATAGAGGTGTTCAGGTTTAAGGGTTGAGCTGTAACAATCAATCTACGATTGTCATCTAGTTAATTGCATTTACCATTGATAGAAGGATGGTCAGGTTTAAGAGTTTACCTGTAACAACAATCAATCTATGATTGTTGTCTGGTTAACTCCATTTAGCATTGATAAATGGATGTTCAGGTTTAAGGGCTGAGTTGTAACATGTTCTGCTCTGTAGTTCACGAACCATCAACAGTCGTGTATGAGCTTTGAGTGCACCTTCATTGTGGTTTATACATTTGTTTATTCGGAGTGTTCAGCAGTTAAAATGGCACCTGATCGTAAAATTATGGTCTTATATAAATATGAAAGTTTATTACAATACACAATATGTTTTTTGCATTATTATTTTGCACCATTTTTTTTTTTAATTTTAGTCCATATTTTACTCCATATTTTGAAAAATTTTAGCCTATATGTATTTATATATGTAGTTATTTAATTAAATAGGTTATAAATCCTAGCCCCGCCAATGAGGATAAAATCAGTAGTAAGACCTAGTGCTTTACTTAACCCAGATAAGACTGACGTCCTATATATAGGACACCGGACGTTTCACACAAATATGTTAATAACAATGACTATGACAGACTAAATTTAAGAAAAAAAAATTGGAGGCAATTTATAACACATAAGGATTATGGTATCATGATTGCCGACTATGAAAATCTTACACAGCAATGTTAAAAAAATAAAACGTTCCATCCTATATATAGGACGTCAGTCTTATCTGGGTTAAAGACGTCTTGAACTCTAGAGATTACTCAACGTCGAAATTCAACGACAGCGACAAATTCAGCCTGAAGCCCTTTGCCAGAGAGGGTTCCTTTAGGACACGGGGTTCCTTACGTTAATCACTAGACCACCAAGGACGACATCAGAATAAGTAAACAAGTAAAATTTCCAACGAATTAGTCGTCAGTTATATCCTATTATCGTATGGATTAGTGCCTATTTGTATAGACCTCTCGTGTAGTAAAGACTGTACTACATATAGCAAGACGCTCCGCAGATCCTCTCTCTTTCATACAAAAGACAGATTAAATGAGCTCATTACTAACGTCAATGGATTAAAGTTCTGATTTTTCACCAATCATAGTATCAATGGGCATATTGCGGTGTTTTGTGTCTTTTATACATTATACTTAACAGGAAAATGGTATTGGCGAAAGAAATTACAGTTATTCCAGAAAACGTGTTCGAACCAAAAATTCTACTAAAATAATTTGCCTCATGATCTTAATTTGAGACTTCCTACAGTATGTCACAAACCAGCTGTTCAGGCAGAAAATATTAAGTAATTTAAAAAATTCAGTTACTCATATTTCATTTCTGTACTTTTGGAGATTATTCTCTCGATATCAGTCACGAAACAGATATATTATTTATTGTCACACTAAAACTGTTATGACAAAGTTCGAACACTAGAGTTCCTCGATGATAATTGAATATTATCGAGGGACTCTATCGAAAACATAACAGCAACGCTACATACGGATTTTATCTAAACTATCTGATTTTACCCGATTCGCGCATATTATCAAGTACTTTATGTGATATAATGAAATGGTTTGTGAGTACAATAAATACGATTTTCATGATGAAGTTGACAATTAATCAAATATTGTAAAAGTCAGTAATAATTTATCGAAATAAAGTTTTTAAAAATCATTTTCCCACAATTCTTTCCCATATTTTAGAGCTTATTCTCTCGATAAGATTTATAAAACAGACGAATGTTATGTTATGTTTTATTTAACGAAGCTCGTAACTGCAGAGGTTATATCAGCGTCGCCGGATGTGCCGGAATTTTGTCCCGCAAGAGAAAAACAGACGAATCTTCGTCACAGTGAAATTACAGTCTAATATATACAGTCGCGAAGCTTGGGATGATTTTTTTGCATTTCTCGCGATAGTTGCTAGCCACTTGGAGCGCTGTGAGTACTAGGAACAATAGACTGTGTCATTGCCATCGTGATCTAATACAGGCCGTAAGGCAGACCATGTGACTCCCTTAACCCGATCACGAAGGGCGGCTTTTCAACCGTATAAATTAGTTGGAATGCATAAAGAGTAACATATATTTCTTCAAAATGTAGTGTAATTGCATTAATAAAATTTAAAACAATGATTATGAGACATTTCAGACATAATTCACTTGAGAGTTAAGGTGTAACATTATTTTTGGTGTGAAAATTACGTTGTTCGTACAGTATGTGTAATACCTGCCTCTATTTCGATTAAATATTGCGAAATTCTTGTACATTCATTTATTCAAAATTCAATAATTTTCAGTTGCACCGCACGGATATTTAGATATGCTGAAATTATAGGTTATATTCACTGTACCAGTTGCCCCTTTCTGTCTAATTTTAGTGGTCTCCAATACCCTGCCATTACATAGGCCTATGTACCAGTATATGTTGTATGAAAATTATAGGTTATGTTTAACTCACTAGGTACATTTAACTTATATTCCTATATTCGCAAGTATAGGCTACTTATAATTAAACATAATGTCATGTATGATACCCCTCACATTCAATTTGTCTGTATTTTAATACTACAATTGAGACTGAATTACTGTATTTATCTACAACCTAAGAGACGAAGTAACACAATCGTATATACACTAATTTCATAGGAGTGGTACAGTAAATTTTCTGTCTACAATTAAGGAAGGTAAATGGTGTAAATTAAAGTCACAATGTAAATTCTTTTTTATTGAACCTCAAAATAGCTTCCATTCTAAACTTAAAATGTTGATGCGAACAGATTATGTTAACACGTAAAATTCTCTTCCCATTAAAATAACACAGTTTTGTAATTATTTCTGCAACATATTATGCAACAAGAAGTAAACGGAACTTATGGATACATTACACTAAATAAAGCTTAGCAATGATACGCAATAAAGTTACAATATAATATTTCACTGAGCTCCATACACTGAAATAGAAAACCCGAACATACATTACGGCCTGGTCTAGATCGAAAAGGCATAGACTGTGCCGTATTTCGTTTTGTTGTGAAAAGTTGTGTAAACTGTGAAGTGTTCGTTATCGGTTGTAATAACTGTAAATGGCTAAAATACAATAATTTGAATAATAATATGGGACGATATCGAAAGTACAATATATTTTATCGTCTGCTAGGGAAAGAGTCTCTGATGAGGCGATAGTAGCGATCCTGGTGGTGAACAACTATCTATGGATGCATATTTCATCTGTCTAAGTTTTCATATTTAGTATAAGTATTAAGCTCCGTGACTGTATATAGTAGACTGTGGTGAAATTATCATGTCGATAATAAAAAATATCACAACTGCAACGCTATGTACGGATTTTATCGAAACTATTTTAATTAATCTGATTCACTCGTATCATTCGCTTCTTTACGTGTTGTAATGAGAACATTTCTTAAGTAAAATATGTACGATTTTCATAATTTAATTTGGTGATTAGCGATAATGCAATGTAGGCCTATAAAATTATTTACTCGTGCTACTTTTCCATATTTTGGAGGTTGCTGGCTCGACATCAGTTATAAAAAGATTCATCACTGTCAGTCAGTGTCAACAGTAACGCTACATACGGTTATTTGCCGAAACTACTTGAATTGACGCGATTCACGCATATCGTCAGTGCATTTGTGTGATATAGTGAGACCGGTTTTCTTAATGTAGTTGGTAATTAATTAAATATTTTGTAAAATTCACTTTCCCATACTTATTTCCCATATTTTTTTGGTTGTTTTCTCGACATCAGTTATAAAACAGATGTATAATTGTCACTGAGGAACTGTCATGTCGATGATCGGAATCATGGCAATAGCAACGCTACTTACGGATTTTGTCGAAACTATTTGAGTTGATCTGATTCTCATGTTATCAGTTTCTTTGTGTGATGCAATGAGGACGTTTGTAGTGCTAGAGGTATGGTTTTCTTGTTGCAATTGTTAATTAAGGAAGTATTGTAGAAATTACATTCCAATATTTCTTTGTCATATTTTGGGGTTGATTCTCGACAACAGATATAAAACGGATCTATCATTGTCACAGTAAAACTGTTATCTCGATGATAAAAAAATAAGGAACATGGCTACGAGTTTATTGGAAGTAAGTTTAGGCTACCTCTTTCGCGGATACAGTCAGTTTCTCTATGTGGAGTGTGGTGGTAATTGCAACGAATTTATTTTGTAATTGATATATTAGGACATGCCTAATATTGATAAAGTGAAGTGGTAAGCTACGAAAGGAACAAAATATTACCCTGTAAATGGTAAAGCGAAGTGATAAAGTTACGAAAGAACTAAAATATTGTATACCAGACAATAAAACTACAGTTGTGCCATTTGAAATACTGTGTGTCATCTATACAACATTCCGTGGTTCAAGGTTAGCTGCAAGTGTACTGCTGAAATTCATGGAACATAACTTGGTGAGTAAATACTATTCTCTTACAGTAAAATGAATTTATTATATGCCGCATTCGCATTACTGCTTCTGCTTCTTATATTCTATATTAGTGTCTAGACGTGTGGCATTCTAATGGAAATTAATCATAAAAAATCTTTTCAAACTATGTAAGTATACCGGTATAGATCGAATCGCAAAATGTAGACTGTGTAATAAATTTATTAGATATCATTTTTAACCTTAGTTTACTGTATAAAATTCTGTTATAAAACATAGCTAAAACTTGGATGATTATGTTTAGGTTAAGATTTCGGCTGAACTAGCGCTGAGGTAGTTCCTTTCGTACTTCGCTTATACACCTCGCATAGACCTATACGAATCTGTGACAGGTTAGGTTTGGTTAGTTTAGACTTTTGTTGTGCCTTGCACATATGTTCAACTGCGTCTTCACAAACAAATCAGGGGCAAAATATAAAAATGATTAGTGGTTGCAATGAGTCGCCATTTTTAGCATGCTTTCCGCTTCATCCATTTGATGGCTCCCGATTCGGCGTAGCAGGGACGGCAACATTGCAAACAAAATAGATTACGAGTATGGTATTATGTGAGAGGTTAGGTTAAGTGACGTTAGGGGTGTAGTAAACCTATTATGTGAGAGGTTAGGTTCATATCATATACCACGCACGCCATTCTCCACAGTTGGTGACATTGAAAATCCCATTAATCCTTTTATATTAAGTCACATTAAGGAAATATGGCTGTCTTCTTCACTCACGCACGAATAATTTCTTACAGCCTATAAGTAAGTTATGTATTTGGGACGCACTGGGGTGACATACAGCTCTCCTTGTGATCACATCTAATAAGTCACTACTCCATACTATAAATCCTATCAATTTTCAAGGTATTTTAGAAAAGTTTTCTAGAGTCGTATACATACTGAACCTTTACCACACATTAAAATTGTAAGCTTTGCGAAAGAAAATTGCAATTATAACTTCTTACTGGAATTGAAGGAATGTTCAACATATTTTTCGGAAAATTATTATTCTTATCGTACTGAATATTCCAACAACTGAGGAATTGCTGCTACAGTGAGGCCTATATCTGTTTTCATTCTACAACAAGTTTCTTGATGTAAGAGTGTACAATAGCTTAGATATTTCGAATGAAACGATATGCCATTTCATTATTAATTTCGAAGTAATTAATAATAATTCCTCCAAATTAAGAAAAGAATCCTAGAAGAAGCGAAAATTAATTGATAATTAATAATAATAATAATAATAGTAATAATAATCTTTATTAGCCAAACAAACACGCAAAGATGTCACAGGCTTTGTCACAGAAAAAAAAAACAAGGAACCCAATACATTATGTACTACACAGTACCTACATAAGAGTTTTCTGAATAAAGATAAAAAAAAATAACTTTAATTTAGTGACACTTTTTCTTGTTGATCTTTCATTGCTCGCAGCTTTATTTCCAATATTAAAACGAGTAATGTTGCAAGCTAAAGTTGGAATCTTAAAAACTGCCAGCTGGCACTTCCAATTCATTGAAATGCCGCGCATTTGCTCGTCTATTGCTGAACGCTATTGGGAGATAAGAAGTTAAGTGGATTGGACAAATCGAATGTTGAACGTTGTAGAGATTATGTTAATTTAGTTCCATCTAGTTGAATGACCTTCTCCTTCCATTTCGTGTTCGTATTTGTGGCATGCAACGACATTGCAGTCATTCGATAATGACCTCTGTATAAAGAAAACGAGTTAGCTTTTTATGCAACATATTCGCAAAATCTCTTCTTGGTTGATGCATTACTTCTGTCTCCAATCCAAGTGCACTTAGATCACGCTATTATTATGATTCAGTTTTTATAGCCTACATAATTTTGAATTATCTACATTATTTGAAGTTAAATGTGAGAGAAAACAATGGTGAATTTATTCAGAATAGATGCAGTTTGAAATTTTTCCTTTGTTGATGAAGAAAAAGGAAACTATAACTTTTCAAAGATTGAATTTTTCTTAGTCTTCAGATGTACAAAAATGAGGTGAGAAGGAGTTCTATTCGTTGAGCTAAGTTTGCTTGATTGGCCAAAGTGTGGAGAGTATGGGATTAAACAGAATGTAAAAAAAATATGTATTATATATTTTTAGAGGGTATATTATTAAAAAAAGAGAAGAAAAGTGTAATAAGTATGGGCCCTAAAATTAATAAGTTTGAAAGAACAAGTACTGTGAAATTGGTATTGTAACAGCAGCATATCTTCTGATTTGAGCTCTTTGCTCCTTTCTTTTTCTGTATGTCATATTTGACTGTTTATTATTTTGTTTACTGCACTCGAATAGGATATGTATATTGCTGTTGCAATATAAATTTCACAGTATTTGTATCTTCAAAGCTATTAATCTAAGGGCTTGTGTTTATTAGACTTTTTTTCTAGTTTAGATGAATAATATCCCCTCAAAATATTAGACCTTTTTTTAAACACCTTTGCATAGCCAGAGAAACGAAGATTATACAAGGATTACAAGCGAGAAGTATAAGAACAAAAGAAACATGAAACGGAAAATGAGGTAATGAATATGGAAGTACAGCATGGAGGGATAAAACAATTTATATTATACAATTAAAAATAAGTAGAAGAGTGTAAATAGTTAAAAATTTGTGCAATGAAGATTTTAGGACGAATGCTGCCATCTGTCGATAGATGAGGAAATAAAGTAAATGGAAGTCTACTTTTCTATAGCACACGACACTCAAAACTTCCAAGTTGACTTAGGTTTGTTTAGGTTAGCTTTACTCATAGATAATTGTTAAGTCGTGGTTTTTTTTTTTCGGTATGCCTGTTCATTGTGAAGTTTTATACTTTATTTCATATGTTAAATAATAAATTTCAGGGTCCACACCTCTGGAGTAACGGTTAGCGCGTCTGACTGCGAAACCAGGTGACCCGGGTTCGAATCCTGATCGGAGCAAGTTACCTGGTTGAAGTTTCTCTCGGAGTTTTCCCTCAACCCAATACAAGCGAATGCTGGGTAACTGTCGATGTTGGACCCCGAACTCATTTCACTGGCATTATGACCTTCATTTCATTCAGACTCTAAATAACCTGAGATGTTGATACGGCGTCGTACAATAACCCACAAAAAACCTTTAGATTACCTACATCGATCAGTTATTTTCAATTTTTAGCTATTTTCTAATTTGTTTTCAAGTCAAGTGATGTCCTCTGTGATTCTTCACATCGCAAACCACATATAAATTAGTGTTCTGCCCATGGGCAGGTATTTCACTACAAACCCAGCATTCTCCAATCTTTCCTATTTTGCACCTTCCTCTTAGTCTCCGCATATGATCCATGTATCTTAATGTTGTCTATCTTCTGATATCTCCTTCTGCCCCGAACTCTTCTCCCGTTCATCATTCCAATCTACCTTCCCTTTGAAAATTAGACTATTTTCGTACTTTTTTCGTCAAAAAATCCTTCAGTTTCGCGTGCTATAGAAAACCCTCGAAACCTAGGGATTTATATTGTTTTCTGTTTTGCTTGCAGTTTACAAACTTCAAGCTTCAAGGATGATAGGTAGCTATTTTATGCGAGAGAATTAGACTGGATTGTGTAATAGGTCATCTGTATAATTTATATGTGGTGCTTCTTTCAATTTTATTTGACTGTGAGAAAATAAAGATTTGTAGGATTTGCCAGTTTTTCGTGCCCAGCCTCGAAACTGTGTCGAGTTGGTTTGAACTTGGCAGTGAGGCACTGTTTAATATTGTGCTTATGTCCTTGATTCCCACATACATATAGTGGTCAGCTAGTCTCAGCTATGTACACTCAACCATGTTCACACTGAATATTGTAAATGCAGTCCCTAGGGTCCATGATATTCGACTTGGGTTTATTACTAGATAGAATAAGCGAAGTGTGTTGCCTAATTTGAAAGCAGTTCTAACATTGCATTTAGGATAAAAAATGTTCTATAATTTTATGTGTGTCTGACATATGATTACAATGGTGTTCAGGGGATTAGGGAAAGATTGATCCCTGTTGATGATTTTGTCAATGAATTTGTTAGAGTAGCCTTAAGATAACTGTTCGATATCAGGGCATTCTTCAGGGATTTCGTGAATATCATATTTTTTTTTGTTGCATTTAACAGTAGTTCTGTTATGAAGGGTGGATATGATACCTATTTGGACATGTTTTGAGTAGTTGAAATCGAAATAAAGTATATAGTTTTCAGGCAAAACTTCGTAGATAGATTTCCTTGGTCCTTCGTCATGAAAACGTCTATGAATGGAATACAATTTTGTTGTATTCACATTGTGATTTGGATCGATAGTTTGTCAGTTTAGAGCAGTGGTCGTCAGCATTCGCTGAAATGTGCAAAGTGTAAGCAGAGCCGTCCCGTGTGCACCGTCGTGCAGCAGGAAGAGGTAGAGAGCATAACCGCTAGCAGCTACGAGTGCACCATGGTGCAGTGTGTTCTCCGCGGGTAAGAGACGCTAGCCCCATGGTGCTCTGTGCTGACGACCGCTGGTTTAGAGGTTTCAAGATCCCACCTCATTTGTAAACCATAAGGCTATT
The DNA here is from genome assembly GCF_040183065.1 of Periplaneta americana. Classification (NCBI taxonomy): domain Eukaryota; kingdom Metazoa; phylum Arthropoda; class Insecta; order Blattodea; family Blattidae; genus Periplaneta; species Periplaneta americana. Next base: position 33,449,707 of record NC_091125.1, read on the forward strand.
CGCTAGATGATGAAAGTGTAGTCAACATACCGGAGACAGTTTTGACATGTTTCTTTGAAGAGAAAAATACTGAATGGAGAGTTAGAGGAAAAGATCACTGCACTGTAGGGTCAAAAATTTGTTATTCAGAACTGAAGTTTTTCTTAAATAATTTTCATATTGTATTTCCTTGAAAATTATATTATTTTCTTAGGTATTGCTTTAACTAAGGCCATATTCTTTTCGTAACATATCTTTTATTATTCAATAAATGCGAATCTTGAAAAGTAGTCTAACCTTAGATGCCTAAATGCTCCAGAAAAATAAGATGATGTACGTACTAACCGACAATCAGTTATGACCAGGAGAACGCTTTAAATAAACACAAATGCAGTATAATTATGGCAAGTTTACCGCAAGCATTGCATTGTATATAATTATATACAAATCAGTTAAGAGAGAATGAAATTGAATTTTTGGTCAATAGTTTTATTCAATTTTTATTTTGTCAATTTATTATTTGCTTTTACCCTTTGAAAAATGGTACAAGTTATCACATATGACTGATAAAATTGAATTCATTTTAATTTTTCGATTATATCTGAGAGAAGAGGTAGGCCTGTAGA